>NC_132796.1:105437416-106054760 GCF_048418805.1 Vulpes vulpes | reverse complement strand
TCAGAGAGTTGAGGTGAGGCAGAACTAGAGAAAAGTAGGTACTTAAAAATACATTTTTTAAAAAGATTTTATTTATTTATTCATGAGAGAGAGAGAGAGAGAGAGAGAGAGAGAGGCAGAGACACAGGCAGAGGGAGAAGCAGGCTCCATACCAGGAGCCCGATGTGGGACTCGATCCCGGGACTCCAGGATCATGCCCTGGGACTTAGGCAGGCGCTAAACCTCTGAGCCACCAAGGGATTCCCTTAAAAATACAATTTGATTTGAATTTTGAACGACAAGGGATCTAAACTGCTCTTCTGATATGTCAGCCTCTCCATCTGAGGTATCACCTAGGTTGGTGACTTGAATTGTTGATTAAGATGTGACTACATTTAAATGTGTATTTTTTATATACAAAATAATTTTCTCTAGAGTAATAGGTGTACTAGATGCATAAAACTCTGCTTTAGTAAATCTCTTATTAGCTCTAAAGATAGTAGCTGCATACATATGCATTCAAATCTGTTTGTCCATAAATAGCAAATCTGATTTGAGTATCTTCATCTCTGGACTTTAAAAAAATCCCTGAAGATCTTTCCATTTTCTTTCACCATGGACGTCATCCCTGTAAGTTCGAAGTCAGTCAGGTTCAAAATTCTTAAAAGCCTTGCTCAAATCCAACCTTAGCTTTTGCTTTCCCAGATCTGTTCCCAACACTCCTACTCAGAGGCCTCTTGGGATTAGTCTGTCCTTATTGATTTCCCTCCCTGTTAGGCCTTACTACTGCCTGCCGAAGAATAAAGGGTTTTGTCTTCCCAAAGAGAGCAGGACCTGTGTCTTCCTCCTGGCACGTAGTAGGCACAAGTTCTCCATTGAAGACTGCAATGTTGCTATGTTAGAGATGAAGCAGCGTGGCATATCAAGTAAATAGAACCTTCTGCTACCTCTCGATGCACAAAAGAATACTTCTCAGCATTGGAAAATACTATGTGTTACGCAAGGCTATTAAGGGCATGTTTGTCTTACTAGCAAGAGGCTTTCACAGAATGTGTTGTACAATAACGTCTGTCTCTTGAGTGCTATTTTACCTTAATGGAAATTTTAAAATGCAGAGTGAACAATAGATTGATTACTTTATCAAGGCAATTAGACTCCACATAGAATTTGCTTGCAGGTTACTTCAGGTTAAAAACATTTGGGTTGCTGATTGTATTTTTTTTGTATTTTTAATTCTCTGCTGTGAGAATCCACTCATATATATCATTTTCTCCTAGTGCCTTCTGCTGGGTGCAATTAACTACAGCATAAACCACTGTACATGACATCCTACAGGCCCTTCAGGATTTGTCTTCACCAGTGTGTTCATGAGAGACAGCTGTAGTGGAATGGAAGGAACACAGAACTCATTGTGGAGCAGACCTGGCTTTCACTCTGACCTCCCTGACACTTGCTGGGTGATTGTGGCACACGAGGGGGAAATAGAGACAATACTAGGATTGAAATTATAGGGCTCTCTTGAGGACTGATTGACCATAGTACCTGAAACATAGCAAGTGATCGATAAAGGTGAACTATTTTATTATTATCGTTGTTAAAGATAATGAAAGTTCAGCTCTGGATCTTTTAACCCATCAGCCCATCCATAAGCTAGTCCAGCAAAGATAATGAAAGTTCAGCTCTGGATCTTTTAACCCATCAGCCCATCCATAAGCCAGTCCAGCCATTGTCATGTATAAATGGACCTCAGAGCCCTCATCAGTTTGTTGCCACTATCCTAAACTATTTATTTATTTTTTATATATTTATTTATTTATTTATTTATTTTTAAAGATTTTATTTATTTATTTATTTATTTATTTATTTATTTATTTGAGAGCGTGAGGGAGAGCGCAAGCAAGGGAGCAGGGGCAGAGGGTGAGGGAGAAGCAGACTCCCCAAAGAGCAAGGACCCCAATGTGGGGCTCCATCCCAGGACCCTGGGATCACGACCTGAGCTGAAGGCAGATGCTCAATCAACTGAGCCACCCAGGAACCCCACATCCTAAACTATTTCATGGGACCCATCTTGGCACTATGTTTTAGACTGGTTCCTGAGTTTCACATACTTTGTCCTTGCACTTAGTAAATGCTAGTTGTTATTCTTATTAAGATTGTCTTTAGAACAGCAAATATGGGGCAGCCCGGGTGACTCAGCGGTCTAGCGCCACTTTCAGCCCAGGGCCTGATCCTGGAGACCCAGGATTGAGTCCCACATCAGGCACCCTGCATGGAGCCTGCTTCTCCCTTTGCCTGTGTCTCTTCCTCTCTCTCTCTCTCTCTCTCTCTCTCTCTCTCTCTCTCACATGAATAAATAAATAAAAATCTTTTAAAAAAATAACAGCAAATATGTTACCCACATGAAATGCTCCCCTAGGAAAGGTCCCAAGTGTCAAAACTTAGAAACAGCTGCTTGCCACATTCCTGCCCTGGAGATTTATACTGTGCTTTAGAATATTAAAGATGCCAAAGAGTCCTATATCATTCTTATTTTATGCATATGAAGTTGCTTTTGCAATTACAAGGTACCTCCATCCAATGAAAACTCTTTAGTTCTTGCCATCTTCCTTTTTGTTTTTGCTATCTTCACTTCTATATCAACAACCCTTACCATTCTTCCATTGTCTTTCCACTTCAAGGGAGCCCTTCAATAGCCAGGTGCTGTGAAGTTGCAATCACTGCAATCAGACCACCAGGACCATAGAACGTGTCAGTCTGTTTACTGGAAGCTTCCAGGTGGTTGGTATTCATTGCTTCTTTCTAGCTTGCATGCAAGTTCTTCTAACATCACAACATGCTCTGGTAACTGGAAGACTTCCTTTGAGATCAGCTGAATTTTAAAGTGCAGCCAATTAAACAGGAAGTACACTCTCACATAGAGAAGACTATATATCACATATTCACCACTATGCTATGATTCTGTCTCACAAGCTTATGGCTTGTCTTTCAGTTTCCTATGCATTAATATACCAGTGTACCAGTTTAGAGCCATAATGCAATCTTGAAATAAAAGTTGCTCTTGGTTCATAAGCTAGGGTCTCCTGGGTCATAAGTAAATCCCACTTTAAGTATTACTATTCAAGCATTAGAATTTGTAGAAGAGGTAAATGGGAGTAATTATTCATTTTACTAATGGATCCACTGCAAGATTGATTTGTAAAGCCTTTGCAAAATATATTTAAATAAGCACTGAGCTATATACAACTTTCCAAGATCAAACCATTTTATTAGATAAAGTAAGAAATAGCTGCCTTGGGCTATGTGGTTTGATTCCTTCCCTTAGCAGCATTCTTTGGATCTGATTTTCTTGTTTCTGCATAGTTGGCATATCATGAAGAAGCTTTCATGACTAGAATATTTTGTGAAATATTACCATTCAGGTCTCTCCTCCCGTTTGAGAAATCTGTGCTGTAGACCTGTGGTCCTAGGTTTTGTTTTCTGTGAAAAGGCACCATTCCTTGGTTTCATTTTGGATGGATTTTGTTTGAACACTATAAATGACTTGTAGGGAAATGAGTTAGGCATTTAAGGGATGTGCCAACTTTTAGACCACCTGAGTGCTGTTAGTACATTACAGACATACGTTGCCAAATGGTATTCATTTAGCCTAACAGAGATAAGAGATTTTCAGAAATAGCAGACTCATTCCCAAGAGCACAAAATGCATCAGGTGAATCATCCCGAAACTCTGAAGAATTATAATACTAAAGTCCTGTGGGAATTGGCACAGCCAAATATTTAAGGCCAGATATCATGATCTTCTAGAAAGGATCTTTATAAATCAGAAAGGCGACCTGACAGGGAGTAAGAGGATAGATTGCTTTTCAGTCAGGAAAAACTTTTCATTTAGGTGCTATTTCTGTAAATACTCTCACCCATTCTGTGAAAACCACCATTGTGGGAGGAGGGGGTTCATATTTTCTAGAATCCGTCACAGATTGTTCCAGCATGGCCAAACTATTTCTTCATTCCCTGAGGAATTAGAAACTCCCTGTTTAAGACGCCAAAGAATTAACCATCCTGATGTGAGTTTGGCTGCTAGCATGGAACTGAGTATAGTGCAGGGCTCTGGACACTATTGTTGGGAAATCTAGAATTTGTCTAGATTTTGTCTAGAATTTGTCTAGATTTGTCTAGATTTGTCAGACTGTCCCCGGAAAATGTCATCTTTACTTCATGAGCTAAGAGTGAGCATACTCAGTAAAATATCAATTGCCTACATTTTTAGCATGACCATCTACCAATCACTGTACTTTACATAAATGACTTTATTTAAAGAAAATTGGAGCTTAGAAAGGTAGATCATAAGTTGCAGAACAAGGACTCAAACTGGGGCAGTAGAGTCCAGAGGTCAAGTTCTTAATCATAGCAGTCCACTTTGAAAGGGTTTGCATGTTTATCATGAGGGCCTGGAAAGGTAAAGGACAAGTTACTTTTCCTTCTGAAACCCAGGCAAGAGGAGGTACTGAATTATTTTCACTTACCTGCATGATCTGGAGCACCACTGTGTGCCAGGTACCATGGAAAGGCTTTCCATGCATTACCTTTTGTGATTCCCTCCAACAATATTGTGAGGTTGCTCTTACTATTTGTCCTCAGGTTTGAGATGAGAAAATGGAGATTTGGAGCATAAATTTGAATTTACTCACCCAAGACCAACTAGCTAGTAAATTGTAGAGCTGGGATTTGAACCCAGATCTGCATGACTCCATAGACCATGGTATTTAACTACTCTTTCTTTGTATATATTTTGTTCCAATGAGTAGCTCCTAAAACCATCAGAACAAGTCATTTTGACCACCACATTTATCACCCACAACCGAGGTGCCGTAGTAACAGGTAGGAGAAGGGAAGATGAGTGACATTGACAGTCCATCCTTCCTGTGGTCTTTTTCAGTGGGCTAAGAGTCATCCTCTTCAAAGGAATGCTTTACTCAACTCCTTAGGCTAGTGGTCCTGTCTGCATAAGACATGGACTGGGAGCTACCTGTGTTGGGGAGGAAATGCCCAAAGGAGAAAATGTCTGAGCACAAATACCATTCTTAAGCACAAATCAAGTAGGGCGTATAATTCCTTTGCAGCAAGATGTAATAGCCTGCTCTCTGAAGCAGAAAGACAGCATTGCTTTTCCTTGGGGGCTGTGAAGCTATAGGGTAAGCGAATGAAGGGATGTGAGTTTAGAGGGTTTTTAACATAGAAAGTCCTAACCACTCCCTATTCCTTCTCTTTAAAGACCAAATGTTATATTATGGGCTCTTTGAATACACTTAAAGAGAATATAGGCAGAATTCTGTGAAACTAGGCCTGTATTTATGGCCAAGGTCTTTGACACAACTCTACTTAAGATGTGTTTTTTTATCCCTAAGAAGTTATTAGTACACGCTCTCAATTGTCCTTTAACTTTTGACCTCCATCAGGTCAGTTTTTACAAAAAGTGTCATAGTTGGTCATGTTCTAGTTTTTTAGATTATTTATAATTTGGGACATAGTAAAAGAATTTCACCCTTTATAATGGAAAGTAGGGAAAATGTATCCAGGATGTATAGCCTTGCCACTGAAGGTTATCAGGTCAGTCCTATATCCTGTGTTGTCTCCATTTCATCTCCCACAGTGGATGTCCTAAACCTCTGCCACTTAGCTCAAGTTTCTGCCCTATCTGAAGCCTACCATATTGCTCAGGATTCTCCAGGGAAACAGAATGAATAGGAAGGGAGGGAGAATGAGAGATTTTGATTCTAAGAACTGGTTCATGTGCTTATGGAGGCCAGGAAGACCCCCCAATCTACCATCCACAAGCTGAAGAACCAAGAGAGCTGGTGGTGTAATTCATTCCAAGGTGTAAGAACCAGGGAAGCCAATGGTAGAAATTCCTGTCTGAGTCCAAAGGCCTGAAAGTCAGTGTGAGGGGCTTGTCAATGGTGTAAATCCTGGTTAGAGCTGTCAGGCTGGAGAACCAGGAGCACCAACATAGGAAGGCAGAAGGTGGATGTCCTAGCCCATGCAGAAAGCCTATTCACCCTTCCTCCATCTTTTTGTTCTATTTGGGCCCTCAATGGATTGGATGATACCCACTGACATTATGGAGGGTGATCTTTGCTCAGTCCATTGATTCAAATACTCATCTCATCTGGAAACAGACACACTCGGAAATAACGTTTTACCAGCCATCTGGGAATCCCTCAGCCCAGTCAAGTTGGCATACAAAATTAACCATCACATCTTCCCAGTGGATGTACTCACAATGTTGCAGGAAAAAGTCCAGGTAAACTCCCACAGCTTCCCCCTTCTGCACTTTCAGACTTACCAGCACTTGCAGTCGTCGTCCTCTGTCTCATTTCCCTGGTCACAGGAGATGCATCTCTTCCTGCTCAGAGGTTGTAATCCCCCATCCTGTGTGTGCTGCAGACCATTCTTCCTGCCTCTTGGCTGACCTTGTTCTCAATCAGTCTTCTGCCCCTTACAATTCTAGCATTTTCCTTCCCACTGGCTATGCGGTCTTTCAGAATATAAATATGTTCAGATAAAGGAGCTCTGGAGACAGGACACTTTCGGTGCTAATTTGCAGGGGTATTAAACAATGTAGGAAAATGAGTTTCAGTTTACTCCCATTATCTATCCCCTATATAAAAATAATCCATTAAGGAAATGTTCTGATCTCCTAAATGGGTGTGATGAAATGGACATGATATGGTTCTTTTGAGGATCAAATGAAATAATGCTTATCACTGAACAAAGGTGTATCATCAAACATAGAAACCAGCACCTAGTAGGTGCTCAAAATGACAAAGGCTGTCATCATAGTATTATTTATAGTACTTGTACTAGTCATAGGAATAAGTTTTTAAAAGATTTTATTCATTTATTTATGAGAGACACAGAGAGAAAGGCAGAGACACAGGCAGAGGGAGAAGCAGGCTCCCCATGGGAAGCCTGATGCAGGACTTGATCCCGGAACTCCAGGATCACACCCTGAGCCGAAGGCAGACGCTCAACCACTGAGCCACCCAGGCCTCCCTCATAGGAATAATTATATGGGGGAATTGAGCTGAAGTATCTTGAAGGTGCCCCTTACCTCTCTACATACAAGTCTGGATCTTATAATGTCCTGTCCAATCCTTTTCACAGTGTTTAATACATTGTAACTAAATCCAAACTCTCCCAATTTCATATCCTCTTGAAGCACCCTTGTTCCAGGCATACTGGACCATTTAGCATTCCCCAATTATGCTATGGAGTTTTGTGCCTCATGACTATGTTCATGCTGGTCCCCCTGCTTTCCCTGCTTTCCCCCCTTCTTTACAAGACCTGGAATGGTACAGCTTAATCAGTGATGTTTTTCTCATCCCCACACCCTTCTGGGCAGAATTGGTGATCCCATAGCCTTTATATATACTGTCCCACATTGTACGTTCCTTGTGGACTTGCTTTTCCATCTGCTACTCTTGAAACTTCTGGAGGACTTACATGAGTTAAACTTGACATCTCCAATGGCTGGGTACTCCTTAAAAGCCTCACAGTCCTGGTAATGGACAGCTAATAGGACCTCGTGACACTGCCCACCAGTTGAAGAACTCTGCGTTCACTTTAACCAAATTTTTTATCCCATGATTGGAGAGTCGTCTTCTTTCACTTTTCAAGCCATTAAATAGCAATGCTCCTTTCTCAGACATTCTAAAGATGGGAAGTTAATACAATATTCAGTTCCCTCCTTTCTATTCCAATGGATGCCAAGAAATCGAACCTTTTAGCTTCTTGATTATAAGGGGGAGGTAGCTTCTTAGAAATAATTGACTTCAATAAACAGAATCCCTTCTCAGCCACTTTTCCCTCATCTCTCTGTGAGGGCATGAGTGATTTTACTGATTTCTCATCAACTTGAAAGACAACTCTGCCATCTTCCCTGTTCAATGTGTATGAGGCCACTTAGCAAGCTTGGAGCCGGTGATCATCATCAACTTACTCTTTTATCCAAGAGGCAAAGCATGGCTTCAGCATTTAACAAACAGTTGCAGACAAGAAGATGATCCGATTGGTTCAGTCTCCATCCTGTTGGCAATGTCAGGGGCAGGATGTTGATAGGCAAGAAATTGATTGAGGAGGAAGAAAGAAGTATGCAGGGCTCCCTTAGCCAAGGGACTGGACTGTTGATTACTTTTAAGGTTGGCAACCTTGCAATAACTAATAGTTTATTTACATTTTAGTCACTGGCTACAGATACCCTAAAAGCCTTGCTTTGTTTTTCCTGCAGGGAGAGCAAACCCCTTCTTCCAAAAGTGGATTTTCTACTTAGTTCTTCATTCGTTGGCACCCTCAGTTTTAAAAAAAATGACCCAAAAGGTCAATTTCTTCAAACATCCTTTTATTCTTGCTTGAATCATTTCATACTGGGCGTACCTCTATTTTGAACATAGTGGTTAAGATCCCCCCACACACACCAGCTTAGCCACTGAGCACATATTTGACCTTTGGCATGGCATTTAACCTCTCTGAGCCTGAGTTTCCACATATGGTAGATTGTCAGAATATGAGTACCTAATGTTAGGATTGTTGTAAATATTCCTTGGGAGAAGACAGAGGGAATTGACTTTTGTTGTTATGAATTGATTTTAGTTTTTCTTTCTACCCCTACTACCTCCCATAGGACTATGCAGAGCAAGCTCAGTCGCCTTCAGATAACATAAAAACATTTACTAATGTCCTCAAGAGTCTCAGTGAAGAAACTTTACCTTGTGACCATTACCTCCAGTTGGTCACTGAATGCAAAGGTTCAGTCTGAAGCAAGTAGAGTGAGAGATACTGTATGTTGTTACCAGCTTTCCAAGAATTCTCAAGTATGAGGAGAATTACCCAATCAGTGAGCAATCTCACAGATGAAGGCCTGGCTTCAAAATAGTCATCTGAACACTTTAAGAAAGTCACTTTAATTTCAGGGCTTACTTTCATTTCATGTTGCAGAAACAGGCTATCTCAGAGTAAATGCATTTTCTGTTAGGAAGTTAAAATATCAGTGGTTTTTTTTTTTTTTTTAAGTTCTTTGGCATACCAAATCTCTGAAAATTTTTTACCCTCTTTTTTCACATTCTCAAATCTTAATGTTAAGATTGTTACTTAAATCAACCACAATACTTGCTTTTAAAACATGGTTTCTCAACAGTATTGACATTTGGGGCCAGATAGCTTTGTTGTAGGCAATTGTCCTTTCTGTCATAAGATGTTTAGCAGCATCCCTGGTCTCTTACCCTTGACATACAAGCAGTACACCACCCCTGCCCTCACGTTGTGACAACCAAAAATGTCCCTGGAATACCATGTGTGCCCGGGGGTGGAGTGAGGTGGGGCGGAGTGGCAAAAACACTTCCAGTTGAGAACCACTCATTTAACACATTTTGTCCATTTTGAAGCCTCCATGCCAGAACATAGGAAGAATTCTCTATTTTAGAAAGGAAAACAAAAAAAAGGACGGAAATGATAGGCTGGGCAGGTTGTTCCAAAGAATAATGCAAGCCAATCTCAATTAATTTCCAGATATTTTTTAGTGCTTATCTAGTGTAAAGAGTTGTGTGTTTTCATTTTTATCCTTATTAATTGATTTCTCTTTTGATTAGGTTCCTCAACATAGGCTATGCCTTTGTTTTAATTTCTACTGTAGATTTACAGATTCTATACTTGGCCCAAAGAATGAATTTGGAAGGCAAAAATATTAACCATTTGCCCCTCTACATCCATTCTTTATCCTTTTTTTTTCTTTTGGACCTCCTCTGACCATAGGGTGTGGCCTAAGTGAATCATCCAAAAGCCTTGGCCCTCAAGCTTCAAGATGGTTCCATTAGAACAGGCCATTATGGAGCACTGACAAGAGATGAGAGGACAGGAAGAGAGAGAGGACAGGAAGAGAGAAAGGCTGATATTCCTCTATCTTTGGCCAGAGTTTCTTTCAGGTGGCCCTTCTTCCAAGGCTACAGCTCTCTCTGGCTTCCAGTAATAACTCATCTCATGCCGTTTCAGGTTTAAGTGAGATAAGGACTTTTTACTCTTCCTCATCCCTGGGAGCTTCACTATTTCATAAGGGTCTTCTGAATGCTGTCCTTGTTTCTCTAAATGGTCCACTTATTAGACACTCTTCAGTTACTCCCTTGAATGTGCCATCTCTTTCCTTCTAGAAAGCTGCTCATACAAGATGACCCTTCTCTTTCCGTGAACCCAGGTAGCTTTTAGTAGCTTGTTTCCATCAGGGCCTTGACTGCCTTTGAAGTGTCTTGTAAGTTTCCCATTCCACTACTTGTAACTCTGGTCCTGAAAAGCTGTTGACAAACCTTAGCATTGCTATGAATAACAAAGTGAAACTAAGGAATTATTTTGACTGCTTTAATAGGAATATGATGGTTACATCTGTCTTTGTTTATGCGGGGAGATATAACAGTGGCTTTCTATTTGCTTTAGAGTGGTTCTAACCAGGCACAGATAACCAAGACAGAGCTACCACATTTCTTGACTGATCTGAATTTGAGGTTTGATGTGTATTCATGATCATGTGATCTTCACCATCAGGAATAGCCAACAGATATCATGTGTCCTCCATATATGAGGACCTGTACTAGGTACTAGGTATAGGGGTGCAGAGTATATGAACCTTGGTCTTCCTTCCCAGACTGAAGAACCTGGCTGGGCATGTAGATTATGAAAAGGTCATTTGTTTTTTTTTTCTTTTTAAAAGCATTGAAATCATCTTTCTTTTATACTCTTCCTCAGATCATTCAGTCTGATCACTGCCGTTACCCCTACTCTGTCCCATGTACTCATTAAATTATAGAAATCCTCCCTTTAAAGCAGTGCTGTCCAATAGCAACATAATATGAGCCACATGTGTAATTTTATATTTTCTATCAGCCACACTGAAAAAGTAAAAATAAACTTAATTTTCTTTTAGGTGAATGTAAACTTAATAATATATTTTATTTAGTCCAAAATAGTGTAAATATTATCATCTCACATTTAATTATTATAAATAATTTTACTAAGTATACTCTTTAAATACTAAGTCCTTAAAATCTGTTTACTTCACACTTACAGCACATCTCACTTCCAATACCAAATATTCATTGGAAATATTTAGCTTGTATTTTGATTTCATCAAATTTACTGTTAAAAATGTACATCCATATCACCCAAGTTGTTCCAGGCATACTTGAATATCTGCAATAACTGAACTGAATACTTGTTTTTACATTTAAATTTAATTGAAAGGGGGGAGGAGGGCGGGTGTTGGAGGGGAATGGGTGACGGGCACTGAGGTGGACACTTGACGGGATGAGCACTGGGTGTTTTTCTGTATGTTGGTAAATTGAACACCAATAAAAATTAATTAAAAAAAAATAAATTTAATTGAAAGTTTAAACAAATTAAATATTCAGTTCCTTAGTTTTATTACCTCATTTCAGTGCTTGTGGCTGCCATATTGGACCACGCAGGTCGAAATTATCCCCAGAGTGCATTTCCTCTTGTCATGTAACCAATAAAGCCCTAATGTAACCAAGCCTAATTGTAACCAATGAGAGCTGAGATTGGTTGTTTGGACTATTACCATGTTCTCCTATCCAACCTCTTTGTCATTTATCTTCTCCCACTTCATCTGAACCCATCATCCTCACTGGTTGATGAAGGGTTTTGGTAAAATATATATCTGATCACATCATTTCATGGCTTAAGAATTCTTCAGTGCCCACTCTTGACTGCAATAGAAAGCCATATTTCCTCAATATGGCCTGCTAGGCCCTCTCTGACCTGGTCCTGGTCAACTTCTCCAGCCTCTTCTGCTGATCCTCCTGTGCTTCAGACACACTGCATTATTCCCTGTTCTCTAAGAGCATCATATTACAAACAACTCTCTACAAGGAGAGTTGTACTAGGTTCTCCCAAATCCTACTCTTTATTCAGGGCCCAGATTAAATGCTATTTACTAAAAGAAGCCTTCCCTTAGCCCTCTGCCAGGCAACACTAATGTCCCTACTCCTATCTCAGATGAAATGCTTTTCCCATTGTATTACCTTCAGACGTGAGTTGATCTGGCTCATGAGCTAATCTCAGAACTCAGAGCAGGTCACAAACTATAGACTGCAGGCCAAATTGTATTATGCTTTACTAAATAAGCTCTTTCATTTACATATTGTCTGTTGCTGTATTTATGCTCCATGGCAGAGCTGAATAGTCACAAGAGAGATGGAATACCCACAAAGGCAAAAACTTCCATTATTTGGCCTTTTATAGGGAAAGTTTGCCTACCTACATCCTAGAGGATGGGACTTGCGTCTTATCCACCTTTGGTGCCTAGCACGGTGATAGGCTCATGGCAGGTTCTCAGTAAATGTGGAATTGAACAATAGGTGAATTGGATGAAATTGCATTGATGAGTTGAATGAAAGTTGATATTTTTGTCTGTAATTGATAAGATTTTTGAGAAAAGAGAATCCTTTTTGCTACCTCTTTAGAGTTCTTTATGATCTCTACCTTATTGCCACTTTGTCACTATTTGCTTGAATAAAACAAGTTTTGTTTTACCACCTTCATTCTTTTTTTTAATGCTATGTACCACCTACCATTTGTACTGTGATTTCTATTTGATTTCACTTGTTTCCCACAGATACAAATTGATTAACTCCTGAGAATTTGAGTGCCTTCAACACACAGAAGTGGTAGAAGCTGTGAATGCAAGTTTTGGCTTGATCTTTGGCCTAATTGGTTACTTTATAAAAGACACTTGACCTAACTTGTTAGTGTTATTTTCTGATTCGTTAGTGCAAATTACAATATCCCACCTTCAAGTTATTGCTTGTAGTGTGTGTAAGTATAATATGCAGCTTTGTAATGAGTATATTATTAACATAACACATTTTGCTAAAGTAAAAGAAGCTATTTTTCTTCTACAGAGAATGGAAAAATAAGCAGTATGTGTACCAATATTAAACATTGCTTAGAGTCAGCCTCTAATACTAAAAGTTTCCTGTTTGGGGGAAGAAATTACTGGCCATCAATAATCCTATAGTAATTGGGTACTAAACACCAAATGGCCAGTTGGCTATTCCTCCTAATGTTGCATTTTAAAACTAGAATTTTGAAAGCAAATATTGGAGATGGCTTCCACACTTGAGCCATACCTTTATGAAGCTACAGATCCTGTAGAAAGGTCTAGAGGCTTTATGACATGAGGGCAAAAGATAAAGGGGCTGTCATTGGGAAGTTTCATTTCTCACAGAACTTTCTTGTAGCAGCTAGAGGCATTCATTATCCACACCCACAGTTTGCTTCTGCCTCACAGTTTGCCCCAAAATTCTTAGGTCAGTGACAGATTCATTTATTGAATACTACTATATACTATTTATATATTTTGTTTATGTAATGCATCTCTTATCCTCACAATAGCCCTGTGAGGTAGGTACTGTTATCTTCAATTTACAGATAAGGATACTGAACCTCAAAGAGATGGAATTCCCTGCGCCCAAGTCATGAAGCAAGTAAGTGGCAGATCTGAGATTCAAACTCAAGTACCAGGGGCCCCTGGGTTTAACCACTATGGAAGCTGAAATATTTTCTGAAATGAAAGAAATTAGACTTTGCAGGGGAAAAGTTGCCCATTCTGTGCTTTTAAATATTCTACTTTTTTCATTTGAAGGACTTCATCCTCGAACTAGAAGGGGCCAGAGAAATCACCTAATTTAATCCAAAGAGGTTGAACCACTTGCCTTCATCACCTCAGCTGAGTTAGTAATAAATACAATAGTCACCTGACTCCTAGCCCAGTGCTTCCTATACTACATCCCAATTCACATTTCTGGCTGCATATAAACAAGTGTACACCCATTTCATTTTATTTTAAGATTCATTTTAAGAAAAGTATTTCTGCTGAAAGAAGAGGAAAGAAAACAGTACTCCAGAAGTAAATGAAAGATGATTTATTTTTACCAAATCTGCGGGGAACACAGCAAGGGATGCCAGCACACATCAAATTACCTACTTAAGAGTTTTGCTGCTGACAGTCTGGGCTACTGTGAGTAACTCTCTGGATCTCTTTGAGCCTTAATTTCTTATCTATAAAATGAAGAATCTGAACTAGGTGAAATCTAAGGTCCTTTCTGGCCCATAGTTTACGATTTCAGGAGAGCAATTAGGAGGTGCCAGGATCGATTAAAGGAAACAAATTTTGGCTCAGTGTAAGAAATTCTTTCAAAAGGGCACAGCCTTCTTAGAATGAATTGGGGTACCTTAAGAGATGGCCAATTTCCATATCCAAGCAGAGATGGGCCGCAACTTGGTGGGAATATTGTAGAAGTTATTCTGATGTTATAGTGATGATTGGATGACAGTTAGCTTAACGTTATTTCTATACTTCACACTCTGTGAGAAATACATGGAGATTTTCAGACATAACCGCACCATCTAACCTCCGGCTGCCTGCGTAGTCATTCAACAAGTAGTTATTGAATACTGTTGAAGACGTGAGGTACGGTGCTAGAACTGAGGATGTCAAGGCACGGCTTCTGCCCTGAATGTCACAGACTAGGGATCAACACATTATGGCCCTCAGGCCAAATCCTGCCCATCACCTTTTTTTTTTTTTTTCTAAATGAAATGTTATAAAAAAAATAAATAAATGAAATGTTATGGGAACACAGCCACATCCATTTACTTTCATGCTGTTGATGGCTACTTTTGCACTACGATAGCAGAGCCAAGTAGTTGCAACAGGGACCACATGGCCCACAAAGCCAGAAATATTTGCTATTCGATTCTTTATAGCAAAAGTTTGCCAACCCTTGTTGTAGATGCACACGTACATCTTTAACTTCAGTCTAGTGGCCTACGTACAGAATCGGAGGAGGCACAAAGGCAGCACATGTAATTACTTCTTCAAGAGGGATCAGAAATTTTTCAGAGGAATTAAACCATATAATCATGATGTCTTTGAGTGGGAAGAGACCTTAGCGGTTTCAACTAATTTTTCAGCCATTCCTCTATATCTTGCCTCTCCAGCATCCCTGATGTACTGCATTTCTTGAAGAAGGAAAGCATTCATGCTCCCTGCAGAGAAGTGGTAAAATCTTATAAAATTTAGCCTGCCAATTTATGCAGAAGTGCAAGAGATTCATAGGTGGCCTCTGCATTCTAAAAGGGATTAAGAACCACCAGTCTTAATGTTACTGTCTGAATTTCAGATGAAGCAAGTTCAGACTCTCTAGCTGGCCTATGCTGATGCCATCAACCTGCAGGAAGCTTGAGGGAATAAGGGCTTGGGGCCTGCCCTCCTTCCCATACACCAGGATGAGAGCCCAGCTTCTGCAGCCATGCTTTTATCTCCCTGGCAGTTGACCGAAGTCCTGCTAAACTGGACTCAGAGGTGCTCAATGACCTGTCGTAGGGAGACAGAGAAGAACAACCAGAACCACCTCCATCATTTTTGCCCTAATGTCACAAAGGACCTCCTGGAGTACTCCCTTCACAGTAGGAATTCTCTAAATAAGTGGCATGGATTGATTGACTGACTTCTTCTACAATTTATTGTCAGTCTGAAGAGGACTACAACAGTGTGATTAATGATTTGTTAAATATCCTGCTCATTTATATGTCAAAGCCTTGATTCTCTATTTTTAAAATGCAATGTGAGATAGATACTTCGACAAAGGGAGTCTTGAAAATTCCTGATTCATGAGGGTCCTTTTTTTTTTAAAATTTTTATTTATTTATGATAGTCACACACACAGAGAGAGAGAGAGAGAGGCAGAGACATAGGCAGAGGGAGAAGCAGGCTCCATGCACCGGGAGCCCGACGTGGGATTCGATCCCAGGTCTCCAGGATCACGCCCTGGGCCAAAGGCAGGCGCCAAACTGCTGCGCCACCCAGGGATCCCTCATGAGGGTCTCTTTAGAGAAAATCACTCCCCCCCCTTTTTTTAACTTTTAATTTTGACATGATTTTAGACTCCAGAAAATTACAAGAACAGTACTCTCTGGTATATCCCTGTTTCCCATATTTTTGCAATTACACTGCTGCAGTAAGTAACCTTGTGCTTCTGTATTTTCATATTGTTGGAGATATATGTTCAGGATAAATCTTGACAAATGGGATTGCTGAGCCCAAACGTAAGTACACATATAATTTGGTTAAATATTGTGAAATTCCCATCAAAAGACTTGCACCAGTTTCCATTCCCACCAGCAATATGTGAGAGGGCCTGTTTCTTGACAGCCTCACCTACAGAGTATGTTATACTTTTTAATTTTTGCCAATATGGTGGATGAGAAATGGATTCTTAACGTAGTTTTAACTTTCATATCTTTGACTTACATATCACTTGAGTGAGGGTGAATGTTTTTCGTGAGCTTAAAGGCCATTTTAATATCTGTTTTGTGTGTGCATTACCCATATCTTTGTACATTTTTGTATCTGGAATTTGGTTTTTTTTCCTTCAAAATTTAAGATTTATTTTATTTATATAGTATAGATAGTAGTCACTTTTCTGCCTTACATGTTGCAGTATTTCTCTTGGCTTGTCAGTTATCTTTTCATTTTGTTTATGGTATTTATTGACATTCATTAGCTGTTTTAATTGTTATGTAGTGAGGAGGTATTGTTATGTAGTGAGATTTAATAATCATTTGTTTTATTGTTTTTGCATTTGGCATTCTAGTTAAAAAATTTCTTACCACACCCAGCTTAAAGAGGAATTCACCCATATTTTCTTCCAGTGTTTATATGGTTTCACTTTGCATTAGATCCTTGACCTACTTGAAATTTATTCTTGGGGTACCTGGATGGCTCAGTTGATTAAGCTTCTAACTCTTGATTTGGGCTCAGGTTATAATCTCAGGGTTGTGAGATCGAGCCCCAAATCTGGCTCTGCACTGGGTGTGGAGCCTGCTTAAGATTCTCTCTCTCCCTCTCCCTCTGCCCGTCTCCTGCCAAAAATTATTCTTATGTATGGTCTGAGATATGGATCTAACTTATCATTTTCCAAATGACTAACCTTTGTCCCAGCACCATCTGTCAAAAAAGCCTGTCTTTGCTCTAGTTATTCAAGATATGACTTTTATTATATACCAAAGTTCCATATTTACTTGGGTCTCTTTCTGAACTTTCTTTTTTTAAGTGTCTCTATTGATGCCCTACTACCACACCTATTCAATTACAGAGGCTTTATGTTTCATTATACTTGTAGGGCTATTGCATGCTCATCCTTTTTTAACTTTGTGTTTCCATGACTATCGTTAATTTTTTCACACGAGGTTCAGTGACAACTTGTCTAACTCTATAAGAAAGCTTGTTGATATTTTTGGGGGGGATACATAAAATTTATAAGTTAAATTTATAAATTAAACTGATAGGTTAAGTACTCTCTTTATACTGTTGAGTCATTCCATTAACAAAAAAGAAATGTCCTTCCATTTCTCCAAGGCTATCTTTGTGTGTTTTATAAGTAAAAAACTTAAGGAAAGGTAGGCTTTTCTTTGGACCGTTGAAGTTATTCAGAACATGAGAGATATATTTCATGATAATGCCATTTACATTTAGAACAAATAGTAAAGGGAAGGACAAATCTGCTCCAAGCCTATTCCAGTTGTATTCCAAGATGAAATGTCCAGTGTTCACTCATTCATTCATTCATTCTCATCAGTGACTTCACTGAAACCAAGGAATAGCTTATCAAAAGCCAAGAGAATAGTTATAGAAGATGAGAGTCATGACAGGTAATAATGAAGATTCAAAAATATTTTGGCAGTCTGGAATGGTCAGCCCAAACTCAACAAGTAGAGAAAAATCTACCCTGAGCTTCAACAGTAGAATCACATATGTAAAATTCAAGAAAAAAAAAACTGCTCTAGCTGCAATACTTTTGATATCTGAAGGAGAATTCTAGATTGACCCATAAACTTAATAGGAGCCAATAATTTCTACTTAACTGTTAAAATAACACATTCATCCAAGCTTCATTAAAACAAGTGTAGTGACCAGATCAGGCAAGCAGTGCACTGCTTTGGTTGGACCCACCTGTAGGTAGCACTCTCTTCATTTGAGAAAAAGAATCATAAATTAAGGGAAATACAGACAACAAGAGAGAATCTAGAGGAGAGCTCCCAGACATGTCAAGGTGTCAAAAAAGGTCTGTTGTTTGGAATTGTTGGAAGAGCTGGGGATCTTGGAGAAAAAGAGAGAACTTGGAGCTTTCTTTGATAAATGGGTGTCAGGAACTCAGCACTCCTCTAGAGATCAGAACAAGGAAGTGAAACAAGGTGACAGCTGTTGGTTCAACTTGGATTTTCTAGCAAAGTTTCGGTTGACTAAAGAGTTTGTGGGAGAGGGGTAAGAGGTGGAGAAATGGGGTAGGGAGAGAAAATTAGAGTGAATGTACTATAATGGAGCAACCGCAGAAGCAGAGAGTTCAGTTAGGAGGATGTTGGTACAGTATAGACTAAAAACAATAGTGGTTTGGTCTAAACTCCAAAGTGACAGTGGAGAAGATGAGAAGTGTTGGATTTGACATTTATCTTATAGGTAGAAGTAATGAGATTTACTGTTGGATTGAATGTGAGAGTTGAAGGAGAAACAAGAAAGAAGGTTTGAGAGTTAACAACTGGATGGATGAGGGTGCCGTTTTCTAAGGTGGGGAATATTGAGGGGTCAGGATGGAGTTGTGGTGGGGTTGGAAATCTAGAGTTCTTTTACGACCATGTGAATTTTGAGATGTACACTAAACATCAAAGCAAAGATATTTGGTATGCAATTGGCTTTATGAATGTGGAAGTAAAGGGATAAATTGGTGTTGAAGCCATTGTTTCTTCACAGCTCCCTCCTATATGGTTGATTTTCAGAAGTTTGACCTCGAGCTAAGTGGTTCATTACTATATGTTATACAGTGTTTATTCTAAAAGAGCCTTCAGTCTGGCTTAAGAGACAGAAAACCATCTTAGAACAATTTAGGAAGCAAACGTGAGCAATTAAAAAGAAGTGTGGTAGAAATGGTAACTGCAAATGGAAGTCTGAAAAGAGGGAGATTATTGAAGACTACAGTAGAAGGAAGACGGCTTCCTGCAGAAGGTAGCATTTTTTTTCTGGGCCTTGAAGACTGTGCCCAGGGAGAGAACAAGGGTTTGAGTGTTCAAAGCTCTGCTAAAATATAGCATAACCTTAGTTTTTAGTGAGAATGTGCTTCGAGATAGCTTCATTTGATGACTTTGACATTTCCTAAGCATGCTCTGGGTGCTCCATTTTGCTTTGCGGTAGAAATGCCCTGATTCTGCTATAGTGTTTGCTCATGGTTAAGGGCTGTGGATAGTGGAGTGCAGCAGGGCACATGACTTTCAAAGAATCTCAAATACTTGTGCCCTATATGGCCTATCTTTGGCACTGGAGATAATAAGCTTCTCCTGGGATTACAACCTCTGATTGGACCATGATGCAGAGTGGTTTCCTCAAAGTAGTATCAACGCAGTTTCTCAGGTAGAGAAGCTATGGAAGGAAATACAGATGTGTGGGTGGGAGAGCACATGGGGAGAAAAGCACTTCCCACACTTGGAAGCGTTGACAAGGGCTGCATCAATGCACTCTGAATATAGACAGCAGGTTGTGTGTTTCTGCTAAGGCAGCTGCCACCAACAGGAGCACAGGCTGTGCTATTCTAGGAAGCCACCATAATCTGATTGTAGCTCTTGCTCATTTTACCTTGTGATACATTCTTTCAAGTCATTCCATGTTGTCCAGCTCCAGATTCATGTCCTCACATTCCCACCCTGAGATAGAACTTGGCTTTCCTTCTCTCTTCTTGTTGGAGGTAGTCCTAGAGTACCAATTTTCAAACTCTGATTTTGGGAAGTCTAGGGATTCTGAGTTATGGGATGCTAGGACAGAGCTCTACTTTTTTCATTGTTTTGTATTTTGAGTCATGGTTTCATTAACATAGAGTTGAAATTTACTGTTTTAAAAAGTATAAGGGGTAGATTCAAACTCTTGATTTGACTAGATTCAGATCGGCCACCCCAGATTTTTAACAGTGCCCCAACTTTCCCTCTTTCCTCTATGATTAAAAGCCGCTGGGTCTTGGGGCACCTGGGTGGCTCTGTCTATTAAGCATCTGCCTTCAGCTCAGGTCACGATCTCAAGATCCTGGGATCAAGCCCCATGTCGGGCTCTGCACTCAGCAGGGAGTCTGTTTGTCCCTCTCCCTATACTCTCTCTCTCTCTCAAATAAATAAATAAATAAATAAATAAATAATATATTTTTTAAAAGCAGATAGGTCCTAACATTTATGGAACTCAACTGGCCCTATACATTTTCGAATCATGAAATTTTATTCTGTTTTCATTCAAGCCACTTAGAAGAGGATTAATTAGATTGTAGGGCCCAACGGATTCCTCCACCCCTGCCTCCCACTTTAGGTTGCTGGAGCACAGGACCAACCAAATGTTGCATTTAAAAACTACAATCCATCTAGTCAATTTAATAAGAGCATCAGCCATTTTTATATTTAGATTCCTTCCATCAGTGTATGTGTACACTTATATTTATCACAATTCGTCTCATTTTAGCTATAAAATATCAAGTATCTGAAAATATAGGAAAGAATTTTGAAATACCTTAAGGACAGGAGACAGATTTCTTCAGGCCCCAGTATCTGAAAATAACTTGGCATCTGATATTACCTCGTACAGTTATTTCCCTGAAGTCACTACATATAGATGGGTTTTCTCCTCCATATCCAAGTGTGTTTACTTAGAGTTGAATGCATAGGAGGTTATATGTACACTAATTTATATTTATATAACATATATAAACCCATGTCAGTTTGACATCTGACATAAATTTTGCACCTACCTGAAATGTCTGCCTTTTCATTTGATTGGTATCATCATTGTTATGAGTCTTTCTTTTTAATCTAAGTTGATTCATTATTAGGTAGTCATTAGTCATACATTAGATAGTATGAAATCATATTAATGTTTGCCCTACTATCAGGTTATTAAGTTGATATTTCAATATTTCTTTCAAAAGTAATGCGGGGGGCAGCCCCGGTGGCTCAGCGGTTTAGCGCCGCCTTCAGCCCAGGGCATGATCCTTGGAGTCCCGGGATCAAGTCCCACATTGGGCTCCCTGCATGGAGTCTGCTTCTCCCTCTGCCTGTGTCTCTGCCTCCCTCTCTGTGTGTCTCTCATGAATAAATAAATAAAAATCTTAAAAAAAAAACACAAAAGTAATGTGGGATCTTTTAGTTCTCACAGTCTGAAATGAACTTGTAAGACTTTAGAGAATCCGTTTCTAGGGTTAAAACTATTTGAATGTAGTTCAGTGGGAAAGACAGCCTCAGAAATTGAATATCCATCTGTTTTAAAACTTACCACAATGTAGTACAAAGCAAAGCTGAATTGAACTGTTTCTTCTGATACACTGATGCAACGTAGATATGAATTGCAAAGAAGCCTTTTAAAAATAAGATGTGTGTATACAAAAAGAGCCTAAGTCACATTGACAAAGCAGAAATGCCCATGAAGCGCAGAGATAGATAGGTCATGTTAATGATTCTCCTTTTATGAACAATGAAGATCTAGAATATATATCTGGTTTCAGGTGTGTATGTGCATGTGTGCATACACATCCCACATAGACGTGTAGAATATTGGACTAATCGTGATAAAGAATTATGGTAGAAGACATCACTGGCTCCTATGAATGATTGTGTCCACCTACCCTCGGTGCATGTAGGTGCGTACTGAAAATGAGAGTCTGGGCTTCTGAGTGATGCTTTCAGGCCTCCAGTGTATTGCACCAGTCAGGTGCATGTAACTTATGACAGGTAATGATGGTGATAGGAGGAGCTGTGACAATGAGATAGATAGCATTTTATGAGAAAACGTAGTGCCACGCTTGAAGCATCTAGCTGTCCACCAGAGGAAAGTGAATGGTACTAATTAGCTAAGGAAAGGGGTTTGCGAGGACAAATTCGAAGCAGAATGCTTGCTGTTTAGCTTCCACACTTTTTCCTTGTTAGGGAACTGAAGATATTTTAAGTGAATGAAGAGGAAAATTTAAATTCTGTGGGAGCAAAGTGTGTCAGGTTTTATAAAGCAGAATAAGTCTAAATGTGGTAATGTGTGCTTCTCTTCAGAGGGGTCACCTCGAGAACTGGCTCCTTGCTGGAACTCAGGCAGAAGGAATGGCGCTGATGGCACCCAAGTGGGCACTGCTTTTCAGAGGGTGGGTTTGCGTTCTGATTTTCTTCTTAGTCCCAAACTGGACTGGGTGCTGCCACCCCATCTGGCATCCAAACAACCAGCTCTGTTGCCCAGGAAGCACACGTAGCTGCAAAGCTGCACCTTCCTGAGGGCTACGGTGTTGCCATTTTTTCTGAAGCATTGTGGAACTGGGAGGATGAGCGGAAGGCTTCACCAAAGCCTTGTCAGCCAATCCAGAAGGACATGCAAAGAGATGCCAATAGTTGGCAGGAGATCCAACAGTGACAACTTTAGATAATTGAGGCACGGTCTTACCAGTTTCATACACTCTTAACCTAGAAATCACATTCTAGGGCTCAAGTACCAACTATCAGCTTGGCCTCCAGAATAGATTTATTTATTTATTTGCTTGTTTGTTTATTTATTTATTTATTTATTTTTACTGGAGTTCAATTTGCCAACATATAGCATAACACCCAGTGCTCATCCTGCCAAGTGCCCCCCTCAGTGCCCATCACCCAGTCTCCAGAATAGATTCTACAGGGAGTATGCATTTGGGTCTCACCCAGTAGGCTGTGAGACTGGGAATCCTGAGGGTTCAATCTGAACTGCCAAGGCCTCCACCCAAAACAGTAAGTGTATGCAAGAGTCTAGCCCAAGCAGAGGTGAGTGACACAAAATGGGCCCAAGTAACTCCTACTCCCAGGATACTCACCCTGACTCATTTTCCAGACCCTTGTCTCCTACCTGATACTAGCTATATAAAAGAATCAGAGATTTCTGCTCAAATTCTTTATCTGTGTGCTTGGATCACCTCTGCATCCCCTCCCCCTATACACACACACACACACACACACACACACACATACACACACACTTGCTTTTAGCAGTAGCAATTATGCAGCTAAGGTGGGTCATGCTTTGACATCTAAATAGAGGAGACTTCAAACCCTAATGATTTGAATTGGGAAGCTAGAAATGAAGGCAGATAGGCTAATTAAAAGGTACATAAACTATAACAAGAAAAAGATGCTGAGCCAGAGCCAAGACAATTGCCATTAGAGTTGGACAGATGTAGCAAAAATTGGGAGACCTTGGTATTGCCCTAGATGTGTGGCTTAGAGAAAGGGAAGACAAAATGATGAACCTGGGGTTTCAAACCTTGGTCCCTTGACAAACGAAGATACCCTTCACAGAAAGACATCAGAAGGAAGAGTTGGTTTAAGACGGTAAATTCTGTTTCAAATATTATGAGCCTGGGGTACAAATGGAATACGACATTGCAGAACTGATGCTTTGGATGGAGACCCAAGTTTGAGAATCATGTGAGTAGTACTCAGAGTAGATGAGACCACTAAAGGAACAAAGAAAGAGAGGACAAAGAGTTGAGGATAGATCTGGAAATACCTGGTTGTGGGGCAGAGGAAGAAAAAGGCAAAGAGGGACTAGTAAAGGGGGCCAGGGAGCAGTGATCAGAAAAGTAAGAAGGGAAACAAAACAGCACAGTGAAGTGGAAACCAAGGTAAGAGAGATTGGCCAATAATATCCAATACTTCAAAAGATCAAGGAGTGTGTGAGCTGAGACAAAGCCATTGGATTTGGTGGTTAGAAGTCTGTTCTCTCCCTTTATGATAACACTGATGAGCCAAGACTATCACCACCACCAAGTCCTCAATAATGGTATACTAACCCCAGTGGTTGGTGACTAAAAGACTTTGGAGAAGTGATACAATTTTACTATACCCATGTATTCAGTCAACAGACCTTTATTGAACTTTACTACACACCAGGCCCTGTGCAAAATGTCCTCTCTCTGATGCCAACCTGAGTTATATTAGCAGAACCCTCCCCCTGCCTTCTAGCTAGGTCTTGATATAATTATTTTTTGGATATAATTATTAATAGCTCCTCACTTCATCCTCATCAATGTCCTGATTTGGACAGTAAATTATATTATTTGCCTATGGTCCACTTCTCCAGACTCCTACGGCCTAGTCCACTCCTATGATTCTTTTTGCCTGGGCAAGAGTTCCTGAACTCAACTGGAATGGGACCCCCATGTATGCCAAGTTGTCTATGAATCATAACCATCATTGTTGTCTTTACAACATGGGTCATTTGTTCCCATACATATGTCTTACAACATAGGCTGCATGTGTTTCTGAGATTCACCTGCCCCAGACCCACTATTCACATGTTACCTGCCAAGAATCCATGACAGCCATTCAGTTTGGATTGATCTAGCTGATTCAGAGTAGGTCTGTCACTTACTCGCAGGAATAAGTCATGGTACAAACCAGCCTAGATTCATTGTGTTTATTTTAGGACTGTAGACATCTTTGCCAAATCATATAGTGTGAAGAATAAGTGAGGATAGCAGAGCTGACTTGGCTATACCAAAATTTCTCAAGTAGAAGTGAGGATTAGGGTATTTTTAGCTGGTCAGTAAAGAGTTAAGTGTGTTAGCTAGAGGCACTTGGGAATCCAGGCTGTGCTTATTTCTTGGGTTTATAAATAACTTAAACCTATGTAGGAGTTAATTAATTTGACTCCTTTCCACCTACGGTTTAGCTTCTTGAGGGAATAACTTGACCCTTCTTATACCCAATGTTTGTAGTTGTAAAGAGAACTCCCAACAGAATGAATAAAACCTCTCTTGGATTGTGTGAGTTTGGCTTCCTGTAAACCTCCACGGAGAAATTCTGAGATGTCAGGCACAGCACAAAATGTCAAAATACCTCTTCAGTTAGGGACAAACATATGCCTTGTATTATTCCTAGCTGGACTTATTTGTGATTCTGGGAGTTTTTTTTCTTTTGAGCGACTGACATCCTAAGGCAGGAGCTAACATGTAACTTAGTAACGGTAATAGAGACCTGTTAAAAGTACTCCGAATTTTGCTCACTCCATCCAGACCTCTCCTTTCCCTGGAGAATACTTTAAAACAAAATTATTGCCTTTGGGACGAGAGGTCAGTTTCTTCACCTCCGAGGTTCTCCATGATTAAATAAGAAGTTGCAGGAGTTTTCTCAGTTGTCAGAATCCCAGAACACAGGAACACTGAACAGTAGGAATACAAAAGCCCACTTGTCCTGCTGACAGATCTTCCTTGTAACACCTCTAAAAGGATCTGATAGATTAGACTGCAGGTAAGGCCTGTGAACTGAGTGGAACAGACGAAAATGAATTGAGTCGTTTGATGTCACAATGCAAATGGAGTGTGACTTCATAGAAAGTACTCATTCCAAATGCCATGTCCCTTGCATCATCCAGTTCCCAGCTACTCGAGTGGATGCCATCACGGAGTAGCATGACCACATCGAGCCCATTAGCTGGGATGGCCATTTGTATTGTTTTGTGGACCTCATTTTAAAAACTGTAATCCCTATGAATCATCCCTAACATGAATGTGACTAAATTTTATCCTGAGTTACAGAAGAGCCATCCTGTCTTTTCAGAGCTATGAAATACATTGTATTTCACCATGCCTCCCCCCACCCCCCCCCCCCACTTTGGGAATGGAGATGGGATGGAGAGGAAGCTGTTGCTCTGAGCCGTCTTCCACTTAGGTAGCAGCATTGAGCATGAGAAGAAGCCCACCCCTTACTCCTGAACCAGCTCAAGAACAAGACTCCAGTAATGGGGCTGCACTCTAGGGGTCTCATGACCGAACAGAGTAACTACATTTTTTTTAAAGATTTTATTTACTTATTCATGAGAGACGCAGAGAGAGGCAGAGACAGAAGCAGGCTCCATGCAGAGAGCCCGATGCGGAACTTGATCCCAGGACCCCAGGATCATGCCCTGGGCTAAAGGCTGCGCTAAACCACTGAGCCATCCGGGCTGCCCAGTAACTACCATTTATAGTGAGCGCTTACTTTGTGTCAGTGATACTACATGTAAACTTGGAATATTTAATTAAATCCTGACAACATCTCAGCGAGAGAGTTCCTGTCATTGTCCCAATTTTGCAGATAAGGGAACGGAGACACTTTCTAGTTATGTCAGCTCAATGACTATAGCTTTGGTCAGGGCCAGCATTCAAGCCCAAGGTTGTTAGACCATGCTCATTTCTCCACCTCATACAGCTTCAGATGAAGTTTAAAGGCAGGGTAAATTGCCCTAATTGAAGCCTCGCTGAAACCCACATGTTTATAGGTTAGTACATCTTGTGTGGTATTGATTACCAGGTCGTTAGAATCCTTCACACCTACCAAGACTCTCCTGGCACACATGTTAGACCAGCTGTTTCCAATCATGGGGACTTTGCTAGGCCCCAAATGACACCCACATACTCCCTGAGCCTTAAAGTCCAAGAATTTGGCCTGCACCCTGAATTCTAAGCATCCTGGATTCTCTGACTGGGGATTTGTCATGATCAAGCTACTCAGCCCTAGAGGTAGACAGAGCTCTCCTTTGGTGTGTCTGCAGATGGAGACACCTCAATCCATACTCAGGGCATGTAACAGCTTCCGGTGGCAGCCATAACAAATGACCACAAACTCAATGGCTTGAAACAAATTTTATTCTCTCATGTTTCCAGAGGCCAGTGACCACAAATCATGTTGTTGGCAAGGATACACTCCCTCCAGAGGCTCTAGGGGGGAGAATCTATTCCTTGCCTCTTCTAGCTTTTGGTGGCTCCAGGCATTTCTTGGCTTATAGCTGCCATCACTTCTATCCCTGCCTCTGTCTTCATGTCACCTCCTCTGTGTCTTCTCTGCTGTCTCAAATATCCCTCTGCCTTTATTTTGCTTTTTTAATATTTTATTTATTTATTCATGAGAGACAGAGAGGCAGAGACATAGGCAGAAGGAGAAGCAGGCCTCTCACAAAGGAGCTCAATGCGGGACTTGATCCCCAGGCCCAAGATCACACTCTGAGCCAAAGGAAGATGCTCAACCGCTGAGCCACTCAGGCATCCTTCTGCCTTTCCTTTATACGGACATTTGTAATTGGATGTAGTGCCCACCCAGATAATTCAGGATGACCTCATCTCAAGATCCTTAATTTTATTATATCGGCAAAGACCCTTTTTCCAAATATGGTAACATTAACAGGTTTGGGGATTAAAATGTGGTCATACGCTTTGGGAGATAGCCATTCGATTTACTACTAGGGCTTGATGTCCCCCAACAGTGTCCTGAACCACGGGGAATCAGGCTATCTAAGGCCAAATTGAGTCACTAGGATCATGAGGATAGTATTGTGGCTGCTATCCTCTCCAACCTTTCTAAATACTGCCCCTCACCCACTGCACCCTCCAGTCCCCAGGCTTTCCTGACACCCTATGGGATCAACCTCAGGTCAACCTATGTCCATTTGTCAGGAAAACAGGTTAGTTTAAAAGGGAGCATGAAATTAGGAATCAGGCATCTGGTTACAAATTACTCCAACACTTCCTTGTGAGGTGACCTGGGACAAGTTACTTTAACCTATCTCAGATTCAGTTTACTCACCTATGAAACAGAAAGGAGATGAAATTCATTGTGGCCAGAGGCTCCTGCAAGAGGAAAAATACCTTGGCTTTGGAGATAGAGACATGAGTTTGTTTCCTGGCTCTGCCATCCACCAACTATGTGATTGGAGGCAAGACCCTGAAACTCTCTAAACCTCTCAGTTTCCTCATCCACAGAAGAGGGATAATACCTCTTGACCTACAGAGATGTTAGGATTTAATGATAAAATGCACAGAAAATATAGATGGTGTCAATGCACATTTATTAAACTTATTGTTGTTGTCATTTAGCTGCAACTTACGGAGTGCCGGATCTATGGCAGACATCCTACCATGCACTTTGCTGCAATGCTTGGGTGCCCCCTGGTCCCCCCGGAGAGGTGGTTAACTTAGAATGGGAAGGTGGTATTACTGTGAAAAACTAGAAACATCACTCGATTTGTGCCCCTGAAAACCAGTTCCTTGGGATACAGTTAAGTCATCTTCACTCTTCGGTGAAATTGCATAACTTTGTGGAGTTCAGAAAAGAATGAAGAAGCTGGGGCTGAATTATATTTTAACAAGCAAACATTTTAACCCTGGTGAACATTTTGATATCAAGACCACAGATCAAAGCTAATGTCTTTCCTGTCAAAATTCATAGATTTTAAATATATCCCGAGGATAAGTTCAGAAATGTAGCTAACAAATGAACCCTTTTTAATTGCATTTCACTTTTCTAGCCGAATGTGCATGGAGTTCTTGTTTTACTGGCAAATTCCAATTAGGGTCATTAGAGTGACAAAACCAGCTTGACTGTTCATAAATATCTTGCTTCGTACAGAAATTAAAATGTTGCTGCAGACATCAGGATATTACCGTTCATAGATAGACCACCGAGGGAGCCTTCCAGGACAACAATTGAGAATTCCACATTAGCCCTTCCCCCTTTGATTGCAGTTAAATACACAATAGCTGCTAAATCTTCCAACGTCAGTTCAAATGTCATAGCACCACCAATGGTGGAGGAAAAGGACTTCCCTAAGTAAAACAGCCAATGAACAGTTTGACATATAAAAGGCAGGTCTTGCCATCATACTAAGTCTGTGGTCTAGGAAGCCCCATTTTTGATTCCTGAATGAGCAGATCCAAGATTAGAGGATCCATTCCTCTGCTCTTTTATTCAATAGGTAGTGACTAAGTACTTTGAAAATGTTACCAGCCTTATGCCAGGTGCTGGCAATACAGAGCTAAAGGAGACTCAGCCTTAACAGGTAAACTCTAAAGGTTATTATGATACACTGCTGTGCACATTAGGAAGGGTACGGGCAGCGTGCAGGACATGCTGGAGAGTAAAGCGTGCCTATGCCTTGCAGACTCAGGGGAGGCTTTCCAGAGGAAGGGCCACTTCAGCTACATTGGAGAAGATGGATGTGAACTAAGAATGGGCATGAGAGGCAGAGATTTTACTAAAGGCAAAGGACAAAGACACAGAAATGTAAAAGCACAAACACACACAAAAAGCATGGGGGGGGGGTCATGGTGCAGGATGAAAGGGTTGGCTCTTGAGGTTGTTCCTATCTCTGAAATGTTTTTTTGAGGCAGATTTGCCAGGGCCAGGTGTTGGATAGGCTATAGGAAGAGTAATGGGAGGGCATGGAGGCAGGAAGGCTGTGAGGCTTTAGGCTTGGGCACTGGGGTGGGGGCCCAGCTTGGGTTTGCTCTGGTGCACTTGGTCCATGAAACAAAACCTGGGCTGCCAGAGCTGATGCTCCTGAAGCTCCCACAGCCCCATCTGGCTGATTAAGGGCTAATTCAAATATCAATTAATCGTTCCTCATTTAATTTCTTTTAAAACATTTTTCACAGTGCAGATAATGAGGAAAAATCTTCTCCTTTGAAATATCAAGCGAGACCCACCACTTTAAAGAAATTAGTCCAACACTGGCAAATTGTAAACAAGTAAGGGAGCAGCTGTTTGGTTCAGGAGCTTAAGGTTTCTGTCTCGCAAAAGACCAAATCATTGGTTAATCGTTAAAGTTTTCTAAGAAAAAAGGAAAAGCCCAGCTTCCCCGCCCCCCCCCCCAAACTACCTATTGTTTCCCATCTTTGACCTGGTGCTAATAGAATTGGTGATGTGTTGCGACTTGAAAACAGTTGATTCCTGAATCGTAAGTCAGCAACATTAAGGCTCAGAGAGGTTATGTGGCCTGCCCAGGGTCACACAGCTGGTTAGTGTCGTCTAGCTGGACCAGAAGACAGAAGGCCAAAGCTTTCCTTGCCTTTCTTTTGATCACTGTTGCCCTCTGGCCTTGGCAGTGAATGATGCTTGCATTTGGCTAGGTGGTGAGGAAGACAGTAGGAAGTGAGGTAAAGATAGGGGGTGGGGAATTGTAACAAATTCTTGGAGGCAGGAAGTTCTCTCGAAAGCAGTCTCCCAGGGAAGGCCCAGATTGGTGGATTGATTGGCCCATGCTTAGGAAGAAACTGCCAAAGGTTTTTAATTTTCTTTGTTAAAGATTTTATTTATTTATTCATGAGAGACATAGAGAGGCAGACACAGGCAGAGGGAGAAGCAGGCTCCCTGCGGGGAACCTGATGCAGGACTCGATCCCAGGACCCCGGGATCACGACCTGAGCCAAAGGCAGATGCTCAACCATTGAGCCACCCAGGTGTCCTGGCTTTTAATTTTCTTCAAGTAAAGCAGTCTCCTCTTCCTCAGGTACGGATACTGGGTAAGTGTTTATATGTTACTTCCTTTACCCTCTTCCCCAGTTAGGTTTTTCTTTTTTCTAGAAAGTGAAGACCAACGTGCCTCCCTGGCTTTTCCCAAAGGACTCATTGGAAAGAGGTAGGAAAGGGAGTTTGGATTTTATTCTGTGTCTGCTGGGTAGTCCCTGGAAGATTTTAAGAAAAGAAGTGAATGATTTGATTTTTTCAAAAATTACTCTGGTGCTTAGTGGAGAATGGATGGCAGGGAGTTACAGAAGCTAAGAAAAAACATCAGAAGCAATTGATTTAGGCCAAATGAGTATGGTGGATCAGATCAAGATGGTAATATTAGTGATGGATAGAAGTAGACAGAATCAGGATGCAGTTTTGGAGGTAGAATAAGTAGGATTTGTGAAGAATTGAACATGAGGTGAGAAAAAGAATGTAATCTATCCTAGAGTTGTGATGTGAGCAAGTGGGAATGTCTAGGGGAGAAGAATTTTGCAGGAAGAATCATGAGTTTGGGGATGACCACATTAGTTTTCAGGTACCTATCAGACGTCCAAGTAGAGATGGCCAGGAGGCACTTGGACATATGACTAGAAATGTAAGCTTGGGAAGCATCAGCACATAGATAGTATTTAAAGCCATAGAACTGAATGAGGTCACTTAGGGTGAGAAGGAAAAGAGGCTACAAAACAGATTGAGGAGAGGCCAGTGAGATAGAAATAGAACCAGAAGAGTGCAGTGTCCTGGAAGCCCAGGGAAGAACAGGTTTTAAAATGGATGGAAGAGTCAGCTGTGTCAAGTCCTGCTTGGAGTCAAGCAAATTAAGAGCAGAGAAGAGAGCACTGACTTTGATTACAAGAAGGTCAATGATGACTTTGGCAAAAGCAATGTTTCTAGAGTGGCAGAGACAGAAAGCGGATTAGAGTGAATTGAGGAGAAAACAAGAGGCAAAGAGTGCAAGTTATAATGATATAGATTATAAAAGGGATTTGGTTGTGAGGGGAATGGAGAAATGTGGGGTAAAAGGAATTTTTGGTAAAAGTAAGTGATAACTAGGGCATGCTTGTTTGCTGATGACAATCAGGTAGAGAGGGAGAAATATAAGACTCAAAAAATAGACTAAGTGAGAGGAGAGAAACCCCTGAGAAGGCTGGAGGAGATGGGATGGACCCTGAGCCCAAATGGAGGAGTCAGCCACCGAGAGAAGCAGGGACATTTCACTGTCGTGCTCCTGCTTTGTCAATTAAGGGAGGCAAGGGCATCATCTGTGAGCACCAGGCTGGATGTCAGATGTGTTTGTAGGTTTGTAGCTGTGAAGTAGTTGTTTTGGAGAGTGGGAATGTGGACAGTAAAGCTAGTGTGGTAGGATGTCTGGGCAACATAGAGGGTTCATTTGAAATTTATGACCATGACTTTAAAATGAAACCTGTCAACACAGCTGTGTGTTTTTCAGGAAATACTCAGCTGCGAAAATACAGGGATGAAAGGGGTACATGGGTGGCTCTGTCAGTTAAGCATCCAACTCTTGATATCAGCTTAGGTTATGATCTCAGGGTTGTGAGTTCACACCCCACGTTGGGCTCCGTGCTGGGTGTGGAGCCTACTTGCAAGATAAATAAATAGAAGGGGGCACCTTGGTGGTTCAGTGGTTAGGTGTCTGCCTTCAGCTCAGGTCATGATCCCAGAGTCCTGGGATCGAGCCCTGCATTGGGCTCCCTGCTCAGCAGGGAGTCTGCTTCTCCCTCTCCCTCTGGCCCTCCCACTACTCATTTCTCTCTCTCTCTCTTTCAAATGAATAAATAAAATATAAAAAATAAATAGAATACGGGGATGAAGTAGGCAGAGAGAGTTGACTGAAAGTGGGACTTTGCAAGAGATGTGATAGAAGCAGAGAGGAATTAGGAAGTTTAGCTTGTTTGCAAGACAATGAGTATAATGATGGACGGTTGAATCTAAGGTCTGGATAGAGTGATGAACTACTAGGAGAAGGCGGTAAGGCCAGTATCTTGCAGGTCTTAATGAAGTTCATTATTAGAATGAATTACACTTGACCTTTGAACAACATGAGGGTTAGGGGTGCCAACCCCCCCATGCAGTTGAAAATCCACATATATCTTTTGACTCCCCCAAAACTTAACTACTAACACGCTGCTGTTGACTGGAAGCCTTACTGATGACATACTCAGTCCATTAACATGTATTTTGTATGCTATATATATATAATATATATATATATCATATCCTGTATTCTTACAATAAAGTAAACTAAGGAAAATAATATTATTAAGAAAGTCATAAGGAAAATACATGTTTTGTATTTACATTTATATTTTTTGTATATACATGTATAGTATTGTAGTGTATTTTTAAAAATCTGTATATTAGTGGACCTGAGCAGTTTAAACTCCTATTGTTCAAGGGTAAACTATACTGTGTTGGGGGAACTGGAAGGAAAAGAAATAGGCAAATAGAAAAAGAAGAACCCAAAGTGAGATTAAGGAATAACCAGTAAGATAGGAGGGGGAAAGAGTGTTTCTAGAAGGAAGGAGCAGGCCACAGATTGAGGCATCTAGTAAAATCGGGACAGAAAGGTGAACACTGAATAGAAGGACAAGAAGTTCATTGTTAACCTTGACAAGAGCCATTTCAGTGTAACATGATAGGATCCATTGTGGTGGATTGAGAATTGATTGAGCAATAAGGTAGTTGACACAGAAGTCAGAGGACCTTTTCAAAATGTTTGGCTGTGAAGGGAAACTAAAACAACAAATAGGGTTGTTGAGTTTGGAATAAGGGCTAAAGATAGGTTGAAGAGTTTGGAGTCTTAAATGAAGGCTTTTTAAAATTGAGCAACACTTGGTTATGTTTTTCTTTTTAGGGAGGGTGAGGGAAGGAGCAGAAGGAGAGGGAGACAGAGAATCTAAAGTAGGCTCCACGACCAGCATAGAGACTGATGCGGGGAATGATCCCACGACCCTCAGATCATGACCTGAGCCAAAAACCAGAGTCCAGTGCTTAACCCACTGGGCCACCCAGGTGCCCCTTGATTATGTTTTTTTATTTGAAATTGCTTTTGAGGTAACTGTAGATTCACATGCAGTTGCAAGAAATAATACAGAGATTCTTTTGCACCTCCTGCCCAGCATCCCCCAGTGGTAATATTCTGCAAGAACACAGTGCAATGTCACAACTAGGATGCTGACACTGACATACAATGCGAGTCCTATGCAGATTTCCCCAGCACCACTTACATCCACCTGTGTGTATATATATTAAATCCTATACAGTTTTGTCATTTGTGTATGTTATGTATGTGTCACCACTGTTAAGACTCCACATGGCTCCACCACAGGAGTCGCTCTTGTTGCCCTTTTATAACCAACCATACCTGTCCCCCTCCGCATCCTTTTCACACCACCACTCAGTCCCTAACTACCTTACCTGTAAACAGTAATCTGTTCTTTATTTCTGTAATGTTGTCATTTCATTAATGCCCTATAAATGGAATCCACAATATGTAAGCTTTGGGGGTTGTCTTTTCTCATTCACCCTATTTCCTGGGGAGTCATCCATGTACTGTGAGTATTAATGGTTGACTCCTTTTCATTGTTGAGTTCCAAGATACGGACATACCACAGTGTGCTTAACCATTCACCCACTAAGGGACATCCAAGGCATTACCACTTTCTAGCTCTTACGAATAAAGCTGCTACAAACATTCATCTGCAGGTTTTGTGTGAAGACAGGTTTTCATTTATCTGGAATAAATGCCCAGGAGTACAATTACTGGGTCATACAGTGGTTTCATGTTTAACTTTTGAAGAAACTGCCGAACCATTTTCCGGAGTGACTGCACCATTTTATATTCCTACTGGCAATATATAAGGGATCCACTTTCTCGACATCATCACCAGAATTTTGTGTTGCTATTATTTGTCTTAGCCATTCTGAGAGGTGTATTATGGTGTCTTACTGTGGTTTTAATTTGCATTTCTCTGATAGCTGATCATTTGTAATACATTTTCATGTGTTTGTCATCTGTATGTCCTCCATGGTGGAATGTCTCTTCATGGCTTTTGTCCATGTTTTCATCAGACTGTTTGATTTTTACTGTTGAGTATTGACAGCTTTCTGTATGTTCTAGGTAGTCTCGATCATTTTTGTCAGATAAGTGGTTTGCAAGTATTTTTCTCCCAGACTGTAGCTTGTCTTTCATTCTCTTCACATGGCCTTTCTCAGAGAAAATAATTTTCTTTTAGTACTTGAAAAATATTGTGCTACTTCCTCCTATTTGCCATGGTTTCAGATGAGAAGTATGCCATCATTCAAATTGGTGTTTCTCTATGGGTAATGTGTTGTTTCTTTTGGGCTGCTTTCAAAATGTCTTCTTTGTCTTTATTTGTGAGAAATGTAATGATGATTTGTCTCGGCTTGCATTTCTTTGGGTATGTCCTATTTGTAGTTTGCTCAGCTTCTTCCACCTTTCACCAAACTTGGGACATCTTTAGCCCTTATTTCTTTACATATTTTTTTCAGTTCCACTTTTTCCCCCCTTTCCTCTGGCATTCCCATGATATGAATGTTGAATCTTTTCTTGTTGTTCCACAAGTCTCTGAGGTTCTGTTCATGTTGTTTCCAGTCCATTTAATCCCTGTTGTTGATATTGCGTGAATTCTGTTGATCCATTCTCAAGTTCATGGTTTCTGTCCTCTGTCATCTCCATTCTGCTATTGATTCCATCCAACAAGGTTTTTTTTTTATGTTATTGTAGTTTTCATTTCTATAGTTTCCATTTGGTTCTTTTTTTTATCATTTCTATATTTTTTCTTTTATTTCAAGAGAATTTGTATTTGCAGTTTAAGCATTTTTATGAGGGCTGTTTTAAAATCCTTGTCTGAAAAAAAAAATAAAAAAAAATAAAAAAATAAAATCCTTGTCTGATCGAGGCGCCTGGGTGGCTCAATTGATTAAGCATCTGATTCTTGGTTTTGGCTCAGGTCATGATCTCAGGGTCCTGCCCTGAGATCAAACCCCACTTCGGGTTCCATGCTCAGTGGGGAATCTGCTCAAGATCTTTCTTTTCCCCTACCCCTCCGTCCTTCTCTGCTCCTCTCCTTGTTCATGCTCTTTCTCTCTCTCTCTAAAATAAATAAATAAAAATTTGAATATCCTTCTTAGGTCATTCCAACATCTAAGTTACCTCAGTATTGACATTACTTGATTATCTTTCCCTGCCCTCCCCCCCCCCCCATTCAAGATGTGATTTACCTGGTTCCTAGTGTGACAGGTGATTTTTTTTTTATTATGTACTGGACATTTGGCTAATATGTTAGGAGACTCTGAGTCCTAGCTAAATCTTTTTTTTTTTTTCCTAGAAAGTAGGCAGTCATTCTGTTTAGCTTTGGCACACAGGTCCTGGCCTATCTTGTGGGTTGTAGTTCCAATGGAAATTTAGTTTTTGGAGCCTTTGCGGTGTTACTTCGGTTGGCTTAGTTTATCTATACAGGGGGTTCCCACTGGCTCCTCCTTCTCCTTGCCTAAGGGGTCAGAGGTTTCTCCAGGCCCACATGGTTGAAGAAACTTACTGGAAGTCTACTTGTAGTGACTGGGTTCCCCCTGCCAGTTCCACCCATCTGCCCCAACATCCCTCAGCAAGGGAAAGGAACTCATGTTCCTCTGTCCCCTTTATGGTGACAAAAGTGCTGGTAGCACAGGGTACTTGTTAGGTAAGATCCTCCTACCTTGCAACCTCATGTCTCTCAAAGCAGAAGGGAGTGTCAGGTCTTCAGGAACAGAGAATCTTTCTGGACTAGGCCTGTTTATTGGCAGGATGCCCCTTACCCATGCTGTCTGGCTATGTGGACTTTCTCAGTAAGGGAGGAGAGTCTTAGGCCAGCAGTAAGGGAGGAGAGTCTTAGGCCAGCAGCAAGGATGCTTTCCTTGCTGGTGCCACCGGGCTCACTTGATGTGGTCAGAAGGATGGCCATTTGATTTGGGGAAGAACGAAGCCTACCTGAGATCCCTTCTGTTATTCAGGCCAGGATCAGGAAATGGCAGGTCTGGATCACCTTCTGATGGATAAAAGTGATCCTGTGACAGCCTGCACTGTGCTGTTCCTCCAGTCTTGAGATCCTAGTCCAGTTGGCTTTCTTTTTTGCCACTTTTCAGAGTTCTCCTTTACTTGCCTCTTACAATATTCCTAAACTCTATAGTTACACCTTTTACAGAGGAGCAGGGAGAGATCCATATGATTGTTTTATTTATTATTTTTAAAGATTTTATTTATTCATGAGAGACACACAGAGAGAGGCCGAGACATAGGCAGAGGGAGAAGCAGGGTCCATGCAGGGAGCCCGATGTGGGACTGGATCCCAGGACCCCAGGATCAAGACCTGAGCCGAAGGCACATGCTCAACCACTTAGCCACTCAGGTGCCCTGTCTGATTCTGTTTTAAATGCCAGTAAGTGGAAGCCAATAGAGAGAGGACAATGAATAGGGTGAGGTCCCACACATAGCTAAGAGGGAGGGGATCAGAATGCAGATGAGAATATCAGCATTAGCAAGAGGTTGGTTGGAAGGAGGAAAGGTGCAGATTCAGGTAAGTTTATAAGTTTAGTAGCAGGAATTTGAGGAGTTCTTCAACGGATGGACCTAATTATTTTTCTGTGAAACCAGGAGGCAGCATAAAGCCCAGACCCTGCAGTGTGATATCCTTGACTATGAACCCTGGTTGTGTTTCTTACCAGTTGTAAGACCTTTGGCAAGTCACTTAATCCCTCTGTGCCTCAGTTTCCTGTAAAAAGATGATGATAATAGCATGTATCCTCATGGGAATATTAGGATGATTAATTGAAATAAATGAATGTTTGTGAAGTGCTTAGAATCAGGTGTTACATAAGCATTTCGTACACAAACGTGTAGGGTTCTCTTGAGCATTAAATGAGGTAAGTTTGCTAAGCAAAGCATTCAATAAATGTTCCTCTGACTTCCATACTTATTCTTTTCAGCCTTAGGCCATTTCTTTGAAATAAAATCATTGGCTGAAATCTGCCAAACTCAGCTCAGGCTTGTGCTTTTGGTGGAGAGGGACCAGGTGAGGGCAGGCTTAGGCACCAGGAACCAGTCTGGGTGGGAACAGTGTGGGGAGGGAACAACTGAACTCCAAGATTCAGCTGGACCATTGACTTCCCTGGGAAGCTTTAGGGTGAGTGCCTTCTGCCCGCTGAGCAAATCCTTCTGGAGTGCCTGTTTGCCTGCAGTGTTATATGCAGCTTTCTGCCCTTCTTTTTCCATAAGCCTGAATGTTCCTCCAGGGACCAGCAGTAACAGAGGATTGCAGCCTCTTCACAGCATGCCCTCCATGTTGCAACATGTATCTTCTCCCAAAGTAACATTTGAAAGTCTCTGAGAAAACCATTTTCAAGTGTCTAAAATATGTTCATATGAGCAGTTAGCTACAGTAGTTGCAAAATAAGTCCTGGTTCTGTTCTGTTCATTCTCCCACAGTGGAGAAATCAGGCTCTTTCAAAATCATGATGGAGAAGGAATACAAAGAAGAATTAGGAGTGCCATCTTGTGGAGGGATCTATCATTACCACTTGAAAGTCACACACACACACAAAAACCCCACCAGTGGGAACTGAATCTGTTTGCTTAGTATCCCCCAAGGCCCAGTCTGGAAGAAATATTTGAGAATAATTTGCAAAATAAATGAATGAGTGAGAGAAGGGGATAAGGATGGAGTGGAGACTTGCTTTGAAAAGTTAAGCTGGATGTCATATCAATAAAATGTCTGATGAACTGACCATAGTTGGTTTAGAGACCTTTAAAAAATAATGTTGTAGATACCTAAAGGCATAATTAAATACCTACCATAGAGGAAAATGAAGAATAAAATATTTGCATGGGGAAATCAAGGAGTTCCAACATTGCCATGTTCTGGCCTTTCCAATGGTAGGTGAGTAGACTATCTGATGGTATTATTCTCTTCCTATAAGTAGCATTATGCCACAAATTAATAAAGCATGCAAAGGGCATAAGAATATGGCTACCTTTAGAGCCATCTGGACCTATAACAATGTCAGTTTCATATGGCTTGGCATAATATTTCAAATTGGTTTACTTTTTTAAAAAAGATTTTATTTATTTTAGAGAGGGGTGGGGGAAACAGTATGAACAGGAGGGACAGAGGTTGAGAGAGAATCTCAAGCAGACTCCATGCTGAGCATGGAACCCGACATGGGGCTCAATCTCTTGACATAAGCTAAAATCAAGAGTCGGATGCTTAACGAACTGAGCCAGCCAGGTGCCCCTTAATATTGGTTTACTATCAAAATGTCTTCTGGACCTATACTAGGCCCTGGGAGATACAGAGATAAATGAAACATAGGCCTTGCCTGCAAGTGTGTCACCATTCTGTGGGGGAGGTGGACACATAGATAGCATGCCTCATATTCTAGTCATTTCTACTAAACGCCAAGAGCGTTAGGTTAAGCCAAAATCTGTGAAGGTGCTAGGAGAGCTGTGGGAAGGGCACAGCAGTTTAGCATGGTGGAGGAGAGCATGGACTATGGCACTAAGCTGTCTGGGTTTGAATGCTAGTTTTACCCCTTAGTTGCTGGGTGACTTTGGGCAAGGTACTAAATTTCTCTATACCTGTTTCCTCATCTGTAAATGGGGCTCATATAGTGCTTGCTTCCTATGACTAAAGTGGGGACTAAGTGACTTCATATGTACATAGCACCTAGGATAGCTCCTAGCACAGAGCAAGCACTGTGTGAATTTTAGCTGCCAACATCATCATCATCTCTATTCCTGCCGAGGAGGCATTTCAGGTGTGCTGTGTAGGGCAGGCTAAATTTCATTATTCATTCTTCTGTCTTTGTACTTGACAGGGATTTGCTTGTGAGATACTACTTTTTTTGCCAGTTTCTGGGAATAGCTGGACAAAAGCTTATCAAAATAAAGATTAAGGGGCACCTGGCTGGCTCAGTCAGTAGAGCACATAAGTCTCAGTCTTGGGGTCATGAGTTCAAACCCCACATTGGGCCTAGAGCTTACTTTCAAAAATCCATAAAAAGTAAAGGATAAGGGTATGTCCCATTACTGGCATATTGTACTCTAAGTGTCTCTGTAGACACTTGATGAATGCTGAATGCTCTGCGTTCTTATGCTGTGGAATTGTCCCTCCATGAAATACATTTCCTACCAAATTGCTTGATGGTTAATTACTTTTGCTATGGCACAAAAATTATCGACAGCTAAGAAGTAAGGTTATAAAAGTTTGCTGCTACGGCGTATGGACAGTCAAAATCTTACTTGGGTTGTAACGCCATAGCCATCTAAAATAGAGCACAGCATGGCTTTACAAAAAGTAAATAGTATACATCATTTGATTGTTCAGTATTTCAAAGTTCTCAGGCTAGTGGGCAGTTGTTATTGGTATTTAATGTTTCATAAAATGTCCAGTGTCCATCTGAGAAGAGTGATATGTTTGCACTACCCCTTCCAACTTGGACACTGAAATATGGGAAGCCCATCAGCTTCGTCCATTGCTGAGTCTACCTTTGATTCTTTATTCTCTAGAGGCCCAGTGTGATCAGGATTTCTCTGGAAGGCCTGCATGTGACTCCCTGGCAGGAGCAGCACTGTGCATCAGGCCCGATTCCCAGGCACACCATAGACTGTGGGTAGTACAGGCCATATGGGTGGACTGATTAATTTCATGGTTCTATTTGAATTAACTTGCCTTTTACAATACCAATCCTTCTTTTAATTTTATGTGGCAACTATCATTTGCTTGAGCTGAGGCTCAATTGATCACCTCTGTCATTTTTCAGTAAGGCCATTTTTTAAACTAAATATAGGCCAGCCATCAGCTTGAACTTAAAATGACACAGCAGTGAGCTCAGTCAATGGTGCAGAAATAGTCTTCTGATGCTGTGATTTGAGCCCACTATATACATACATATCTAGCTCTGCCAGCAAGACTCAATGAATAATACTTTGTCCAGATTCCTATTAGGAACTAATAATACGAGAAGTAATACCAGCTTAACACAGGATCTATTTGTAGCTAGAGTACTTCATGAGCTTTAAAAGTTTTCAAAGCTAATGGTGAGTTAAATAGGTCACAGGTAAGAGGAAAAGTGGCTTGCCCCAAACCATAATGGATCAATTTGTGGTAGAGTTTGAGTTGCTAAATTACAACCTGGCTATCAGAACATGTTTTGGAATAGAAGAGGAGATCCAACCTCTACCCATATTTCTGTCTCTACAGCTCACTAACAAAACTAGCAGAGTTAAACATGGTTGAAAATGGTGTGGAAGCAGAGGACTGGCACACAGAATAAAAAATAATCAAAACTGAACAGCATCAAGATTCTGTCTGGGTAGAATATTTGCTCTTGCTGTGGGTGCCACAATTTGAGGGCACAAATCCAGCCTTGAGGGTGAAACGTAAGGCGTGGTAGCCCACTCTTTTCTCCTTCCCCTGAGAGTTATGTTTGTGCTGTATTCCTTCCTTTGATGTTCTAAAAGAAAGGCAGCTCATCATAGATTGCTCCAGATTTAGAAATAATACCAACAATAAAGATGATAATAGTATTAGCTCCAATTTCTGGAACATTTGCTCTGTTTAGGAGCTCAAATTGTGTTAGCAAATTCAGTTCTTGCTAAAGCCTTAAGACATAGGTATTTTTAAATTCTCTTCATTGTAATATTCTAAAATTTTCATTTTAAAGAAAAATATACATTTATATTTTCTCTAAAAGCAAAGAGAACAAAACCAAACAAACCAGCCGCAAAAATGAAGGCACTCTCTGCTTTTCATGTTAAATGTGTTCTGTTATCACAGCCTCCCCAGAATTTAGCAACCAAACCTTGATGTTCTAAATCCTTCCAAACTGAGTATGTTTCCTTCCTTTCTGGGAGAAGAGATTCTTTCTCTTAAAGTATCCTGGCAGTAATGCTTCTATTTACTCCATCCTGTATGTCAGGGAAGGCGTTGAGAGGGTGTTCTCATGTGTATCCATTAATTATTGCCCCAACTACCCTGTACCTTTCTCCAGAGGTTCAGTAGCCGGAAAATCTGACTTTTCTATTCTAGCTATTGATACAAAAGGGTATCATGTGTGTGGTTGCCAGATTTGGCAAATAAAAATAGAGAATGCCCAATTAAATTTGAAATTCAGATAAACAGCAGCAACAACAAATTTTTAGTACAAGTATGCCCAAACAGTGCGTGGGACATATACTAAAAAAATTCATTGTTATATGAAATTCAAATTTAACTGGGCATCCTACATTTTTCTCTGGCAATCCTGAAGCTATTTATAATTTCCAAATTACATAAATGAAATACGGCAGTAAGGCCAATTTTAACTTGTTTCTTTATAGTGGGAATCCTACAGAATGAGCTCTGCTTCCTTAGAGACAAATGAGCAGCAGATGTCCGATTTGGTTAATGGGCCATCAGCTGAGTACAACCAACTTCTATGATAATTTAAGCAAGAGAAAGGAAACATGCTAATTACATTCGGGCTTGCATAGAAATGTCTCTTTAGTTTACTTATTTTAAACTTATAGTGTTTCAGGTCTGAAAGGGCAGTGGAGGTCAAACTGTGTGGCATTCCCTCCAAACTCCCACATCCCGGCTGAAACCCTGTTCTTTCATCCCAGGGTTGCTGGCAAAAACGGTTCCAGGCCAAAGGGGTCAGTTGGAGCTGAAGCCCGGCCCATATTCTGCTTCCCATATTCTGCACCTAGAGGACAGGGCACCTCCCACCCACCCACACATGGGTGTGCCTTGCACTTGCCAAATCATGCGCTCCTCGTCTGAGCCTGCTAAAAGCAGGTACCTTTTTTTTTTTAAATTAATTAATTTATTTGAGAGAGAGAGTGAGCGTGCATGAGTAGGAGAAGGGCAGAGGGAGAGGGAGAGGGAGAGGGAGAGAGAGAATCTCAAGCAGGCTCCACACTGAGTTCAGAGCCCAATGCAGGGCTCCATCCCGTGACCCCAAGATCATGACCCCAGCTGAAGCCAAGAGTCAGACGCTTAACCAACTGCGGTGCCCAGGTGCCCCGAGTAAGTGCCTTTTAAAGCAATAATTTGCATAAAAGTCACCAAGCTGTTGGCCCTGGTTCACACAGGCATTTAACATTTATTTGCAAAGTCACTACGAGAGCCAAGAACTGTGCTAAATTCTGGGAATATGGAGATGTATTGGGCATGGTCCCTTCCGTCTTGCAGAATCTGGCAGGGGACCAACAAGTAAAAAACACTATAATATGTGCTGTGATACGGGGTATGCACAGGGCACAATGAGAGCACCAAGGAGAGGAAGCTACTTCAGCCTGGTGGCTTGAGCTAACGGGGCATTCTCAGAGAAGTTGGAGCTTGAGCAGAATCTAGATGGAACAATGGGGCAGGGCAGGAGGGGGTTGAGGGGAGATGAGGCATCCCAGGCAGAGGGCAGAGTGGCACAAGCAAATGCACAGAGGTGTGACACTGAATGCCATGCTTTGGAAACCTCTAGATACTCATCTCAGCTGTAATAAGAGTGGGGCAATCAGGAAATGTCCAATCATGAAGGGTCTCTAAAATGAGAATGCCTTTGGAAAACACTGGGCTAGACAGTGCCCTGTGGGGTAGTTTTTTCCCTGCTATATTCCCCCCTCCCCGCCCCATGTCTAGAATAGTGACTGGCAAATAGTAAGCACCCAATGCATATTTTATTAAATTAACAAATGAATAGGTGATCAAATGAATGGCAGGACTTTGTCAGAGCCTTTAATAGGCCAATGGCAGTTATGGATATCAAGAGGCATGGGGTATGTACAATCTGCACCGCATTTGACCACAGAACTATTTTCTTTCACTGAATATATTTTCAGAGACTGTTATTTTTTGGAACACATTTGGGGAAGTCATGTTCTAAAGGAGAGAGGCAAGTGAATAACTGCATGAATGAATATAAAGTGAGAGAAATCCAGGCTGAGATTTCAGGGATTACACTTGGGTAAAATGCTCCGCTTTTGCTGTAGATTATCCCTGAACTGGATGATCGATTGCAGGTAGGCAGCATGAGTTAGCTGGGCCCAGTCCCAGGAGGCTTTGCAAGACCTTTTCAGGGAAAATAATTTATAGTCACTTTTTCCTTTCCTTCCTTTCCAAGTCCAGATGATACCCCAAGCTAGTCAGGAAAACATCCAGCTGCCCTGTGGGCCAAATGTTCCCACACCAGTGCTAATCTCTGAAACAGTGGTCTCAAGATAATAGCAGCATTTATCAAGCACTAACTTTACATCAGGAGTTTTCTGCACTCTATCTCATTGATTATCCAAGATAATTAAGGGCATGATAATGCTATAATAATAATTACTTACGGAGTGTTTACTCTGTGCCAGGCAGTGGGCTCAGTACATTCTACAAACATTATCTTTTTTAATCCTAACAACCTGACTCATTTATAACAAAACTGAGGCACATAGAGTTTAATTAATGTGTGCAAGGTGACACGGCTAGTAAGTGGCAGAGCAAGGATTCGAACTGGATCTGACACCAAATCGCTCTTAGGTCTACTATAAATCCTTTGTGTATAACCAAATAGAAGCTGAATATACTTCCTCCCTGTGTTTGCACAAGTGTATCTTCAAGAAAACAATCCTAGCATCAGTGATTACTATGCAATAGGGTCCATTGAGGACTACTTGCCAGGTAGTCGTGGATTGAATATGTATCATTGTCATATACGTGATAGATCGAGCTTGTCGCCCATGTTAACTGGATTAGAACAGTCAGCTGAGTCATGGTCAACACTGACTCGTAACTGGTCGCTGATGCAGAATGTTGACTACCACAGCATAACACAATTATATACCCCCTGGGACAGAACCAAACCAAACCAGTCAGGACCATGCTTTGCAGGACCCCAAACTTCCCAGTTGTTCTTCCTCTCCCCACAGAATTCTAGGGTTCCATGATCCTGCTTCGTGTGTCTTCTCGTACGTAGACCAAAATAAAAGGAAGTAGGCTGATTGGCAGAATTAATGAGATGTCACCAAGGCTGTTGGCACAGACACTGGCCACTTTTGAGGGATTTTTTTTTAACCCTACTACTTGCATTTTGAACATAAAAGCATTTATTTACATCATTGCATAGTCTTTGTAGATGAGTTAGTAGGAACTGCATGTTTTAAAATTCATAGTAAGGTGGTTTCAGCTCAGGTCATGATCTCAGGGCCTTGAGATCGAGGCCTGTGTCAGGCTCTGCACTTGATGCGGAGTCTGCCTGGGTTTCTCCCTCTGCCCCTGCCTCTTCTAAAAATAAGTAAATAAATCCTAAAAAAATAAAATTCATAGTGAACTATAGCATACATATAGAAGAGTACACATATTATTAGTGATTCACGTTTACGGACTGCACACACTTATGTAAGGAGCACCCAGAAGAAGAAACAGAATATTACTAGCACCCTGAGCAGAGCCTCTCTGGTCACTAATCCCTACAGATGACCTCCATCCTGACTTTGAACAGCACACAAGCTAAAAGAGGTATGGCAATGGCCTATTCCAGAGCTGACACATTAGATAATGCATGCCAAAAACTATAGAAGTTTCTGAATCCCATAGAAAGAAGAATGTTTCTAGATTTTTAAAAAAGTGTTTGATGGGGTCTGAAGATAAAATGATAGGTGCCTTAATCACCAGGCCTGAAAGAGCAGAAAGGGGAGTCTGGGAGGATGCTGTCTCTGGTAGGGCTGATGGCAGTAGCGATGTCAAAGGGCTAAGGGCCAAGCCCTAAACCTCTGAAGCTTTGAATTACCTTTAGAAGGCTCACCTCTTAGCAGGTATTCCCACAGAGGAAACTGCCAACAAGGAAGCTTAGTAGGCCAGCTAGTGTGGGTCTTAAATGTAGCCAGGTTTGCTGGAGCCAAGGTGATCCTTAGATGTGCTGATATAATCACTGCCAGGCTCTGCCCTGTATCTCTAGTCTCATATCTTCCAAGCTCCTGTCTGCATTTGTGATCCCTTTTCATAGATGAGAAAACTGATGTTCAGAAAGGGCAAATGCCCTGGCCAGGGTCACACAGCTAGTGAGTGGCTGGGCCAAAGTGCCCAGTCTGTTTTGACTGGCACCTCTGCTTGTAGTCATCATTAACCAAGGTTAAAACACCTCTTAGCTTCCCAGAGAGTTGCTTTATTGTAGCAATGCTTAACCATGACCCCCGGGAGTTTCCAATTGGTGACCCAAATTTTTCTTCTTCGGAGGATGGTTCAGAAGGAATTTGCAGGGGAACCTGGTTGGTTCAGTTGGTTAAGCCTCCAACTCTTGATTTCGGCTCTGGTCATGATCTCAATGTCATGAGATCAAGCCCCAGTCAGGCTGTGTGCTGGTGTGGAGCCTGCTGGAGATTCTCTGTCTCCTTCTTCTTCAGCCCCTCCTCCTACCCTCCACTTGCTTCCACTTGCTTGTTCTCTCTTTCTCACTCTCTCAAATGAAAAAAAAAAAAGAAGGGATTTGCAGGGCCCTCATAATGGTCACTGATCCCATCAATCACTACTGATGATATCAGGGAATGATATCCAAGCAGTGGCCCTTGGAAATGTCAGATCTCAGGCCTGCCCAGGACCTCCTGAGTGGAGATTTGCATTTTAACAGGATTCTCAGGGGATGTGTACACACATTAAAGTTTGAGAAGCATAGTTGAATGCCAGAGAACAAAGTTCAGTGTAGTCTGCTCAAAATGGGCTTATGTGGAGCTTATATCTATCTTTGGTAAGAGACATGGAAGATATGAGTGAGATTATTGATTGCCTCATTTCAAGAGGAAGAAAAAGAAGCTGCCTCCCTCTCGCTGAGGCACTGGGAGATTGTGAGCAGGTTATAATAGGAACAGCCTCCTTCACTCACTTTGTTCTCTTTGTAGGCACGTGCTATCATTAGCATTAATTGGATTTACAGTATTCACATACCTGCTGGGGAAAATAGACACCTTAATTTGCTGCAGTGTAAGGAAACATCAGCCATCTCAGCTGTGCCTTTGCATAAATCATGTGCAATGTCAAAAACATACTTAAACTCCCTAAATATGGGCTGCGTTATATGGCTTCTAATGGCATTTTGACTAGCAACAGCAAAGAGAAATAGGTTTGCCGTGAAGTTATGTCAGCGAAGAGGTTGGAACTGCTGCCTATTCTCCAAGTCATTTTGTCATCAGTGAACTGACCACTATGCAGACGTTTGCCTTCTGGATCTTTGGTATCTGTGAGATGATAAAGTTAATAGTTCTTTTTTTAAAAAAAGATTTATTTATTTATTTATTCATAGAGACACACACACACATACACACAGAGACAGAGACACAGGCAGACGGAGAAGCAGGCGCCATGCAGAGAGCCTGACGTGGGACTCGATCCAGGATCTCCAGGATCACGCCCTAGGCTGCAGGCGGCACCAAACCACTGCACCACTAGGGCTGCCCTAAAGTTAGTAGTTCTTAAGAGAGAGAGATGCCACAGAGTCATTCATTCATTGATCCAATAAGTATTTACCTGATCACCTACGAGGTAGCAAGCACAAATCCTACTGCTAGAGATAAAATGGTGGGTGGCCAGACCAAGCCCTTCCTCTCATGGATGAGACAGACGCTCAACAAATAATATGTAATTTGCAATTTTTAAAATGGAGGTATCTATATCAAATGGTAGTACCCTTGGGTGCCTGGGTGGCTCAGTGGTTGAGCGTCTGCCTTTGGTTCAGGTTGTGATCCTGGGGTTCTGAGATAAAGTCCCGTATCAGGCTCCCTGTGGGGAGCCTGCTTCTCCCTCTGCTTATGTTTCTGCCTCTTTCTGTGTATCTCTCATGAATAAATAAGATATTTTTAAAAAATAGTAGTACCCAGAGGTACCAGATGTGGTGATGGGTTCACGAGGAGGAATCAAACTAGTTGTGTGGATGTGGTGGTGGCATTAGGAAGAGCTTTCTAGAAAGAATGACATCCACACTAATGACATCCAGAGCGGAAAGGGAAGTTTTATTCCCAGCAGAGAAAGTAGCAAATGCAGAGTCCCTTTGGTGGGAAAGAGCACGGAGCATTCAAGGACCTGAAACAGGTCCAATAAGGCTGAAGAGAAGAGAGGGAGGGAGAGTTGCAGATGAGCCAGATCCTGCAGGGCCTTGCCAGTCATGGGAAGGATGGTGAATGTTGTCTGTGGAGTAAGGAGGAGACCTTGACGCATTCTCGATAGGCTCAAAGAGATCATGACTTGTTCGAGGCCTCTCAGCTGTAACGGGCAGAGTGGGGACTCGAATCCAAGCCCATCTGACTGCTTAGTCAGCTCTCTTCACTATGACAACATTGCACTTGTCCGTTTCCACGTGGCTACATTTTTTCAGAAATCTCCAGGCCGCCTCTCATTCAAACTCTATGCTTTGATTTGTCTTGAAGTATGTCTTGGGTGCTTTCTGCTATGTGACTAACAGGAACTGGGTAGGTTGCCTGGCATGGTACCAGTGAAATGAAGGAGTCTAGCTTTCCATGTCAAACAAGTTGGCAACACGACTACAGATTCCTATGTCATCGCAGCAGGTGTCATTACTTTCTGTCAGGGGAAGCCATGCTTCATAGTTCTGGCAGTTTTGAAGGGGTTACTAAGCAAGCGAGTAAGGGAGAGACAGTACATGTAAGAATAATCCCACTGGCATGGAAGGGATTTTATTCTTGCATTTCGGAAGCACTTTGACATAGCTAAGTAAGACTCTGGACTGCTGGGAACGCTAAATGGAATGACATATTGTTAACCCATTTTACAGCCACAGATCAGGAAAAAGGATCTGTAAAGTCACAGGTCTTCTCTGAGTTACGTATTGAGCACACGGTAGAGCTGATATCCAAGACAAGATCCCTCCAACTGTTGACTTCTTCGTTTTTCTTTACCACTGGGAGGTTTAGTACATGTTTATTGCATTGAATAGGTCCTTGCCGTTATTATGAAAGAACTAACTAAAGAGAGGAAGCTAACAGCCATCTCTCAGAGAACCCCAGATTTCTTTCCTGTCTCTGTGTTGCCTCTCAAATCCCCAAGAAGGCACATTTATATACATCAACTAATTTGATTCCTACGAAGGTGTTAAGGTGAAGATCGAGTTAACAATAGCATTCTATAAAAGAGGCCATTGGAACACTAAGAAAGGGGTTGGCAGATGTTTTCCATAGAGGGCTAGACAGTGGATATTTTCAGCTTTGCCATCTCTGCTCCAATAACTCAGCTTTGCCACTGTAGTTAGAAAGCAGCCACAGACAGTACCAGAACAAATGAGTATGGCTGTGTTCCAATAAAACTTTGCTTCTGGACCATGACGTTTGTATTTCACATAATTTTCATGTATCATGAACTATTACTCTCCTTTTGATTTTTTCAACCATTAAAAAATGTAAAAAACCATTCTTATGGCCATGCGAAAACAGGCGGCGGTGGACTGGATTTTATCTTTGAACCATAGTTTGCCCACCTCAGCATTGAGAGGGTGGAGTAGCATGCCTAAGGATGCCTACCTAATAACTGTTGAACTATTAATAACAAGTTGGGTGTTTGCATCAGCAAGAGTTAGAGGTTTGCTCTCTACCTAGATTTTATTCCAGGCAGAACAAGAGAATTTGATTTTATTCTAGAGTATCAGAGGCTTAATTACACATGCTTCCATCTTGAAGAGCTGCCAAGAGTCCATTGGCGCAGGTTCACAGTTGACATGCTACCTGACCATAGTTTGTGTCTGTGCCGCTGGACTGTTCTCATGGGGCCCCGGATCTGAGGCCTCCTGGGCAAAGGAAGGGGCCTCTCAGCTCAGGGTATAAGCCAAAAAATGCCACCCACGCAGGGGGAGAAGAGACCGGTTTGGAAGGCCTGGATCCACCGACTTGATATCATCTTCCTACTGTGCCTCAGGCACAGAGTGGAAAGCCAGGTATCTGGCTGATAACCACTTGCTTCTGTCTAAAGAGCAACCAGCTGACAGTGTGAGCACTTACTGTACTTAGGTTCTCCTGATTCAGACACTTCCCCAGCTCTGTTTTCTCTCTGCCCCATAAATACAAGAGTGACAATGCCGTCCCATTGCTGAGGATGTAGTCTTGGCACTGGATGTAGCACATAACTGCAGCTTACCATGTGGAAACAACTGGTGAATTTGATGCAGGGAAGAGGTGGCGCTCAAGGGAGGGGAATGCCAACTTTGTAGTATCCACTGAAGCAGCCCCCGTGTTGCAGTTCATGATTTAGGATAGAAGAGAATACTATGAATGAATATGCTAATTAACTGGTACCAGCACACTCAATCAAAAAATGAATGTTGACTTTAAGGTCTTATCCAATTATCTTGCTTGCTATACAGGAGACACAGTGTCTATGGGTACAACAGCCACAATTTTGTGCACAGGTGAATATAGTAGGTGTGACATGGAAGGACAGCAAATACTGGTGAAGTGAGCCATGGGTCTGTCCCCAAACCAACAAAGACACACAGGTTTCCCAACTAGAGTTGTAGGTACTAAGGATTCACTCACATGGGGAAAACCCCTCCATTATTTAGGATATGCATGTGCATATGAGATATATCTCACATAAGATATTATATATGTATAATGTACACTTACATGTCTAGATACTTAGACTTCAACTAGAGACAGTGGAGCCCTCTGCTTGGCTCATAGCAAGCTTGGGAAAAATAGCTTTATGTGAGTGTATATATACATATATATGTATATATTTATGTATTATATATGTATATATGTACATGTTTCTATATTATATAAAATATATATGCAATATAATACATATTTGTATATTATCTGAACATATATATTTTTCTCCCAAGCTTGCTGTGAGCTAAGCAATGGGCTCCAGTTGTCTGTAGTTATAGTGAAATATGATGGAGTGACTCAGCCATTTTGGAAACTATCCTTTCATAAACCCAGAATATCTTGAAGTCCCACGGGCTAACAGAGGACGTGTCTAAGGCAGATTTAGTGAACTCAGAGGGTTGTGCTCCAGATCAGTATTAGCTACCACTTTTACCATCAGCATATGCCAGACATGGCACTAGGTGCAATTTTACACATGACCTCACCTAATCCTCACAATCGGTCTATGAAGTACGATCATTATCCCCATTTTGCAATGAAGAAACTTGCCCACGTTTACATCTCGTAAGTGGGAAAGCCAGGATTCATACCTAGACATTCCGACTGCGGATATCAAGGTCTTACCCCCAACACTATGCTGCTCCCCAAAGGACAGAATCCAAGTGCTTCGGGTCCTATGTGTGATGACAGAGTGTAATAATTTGGAGAAAAGCGTAGGTTCTGTCTTTTATAGCCAGCTAACTGATTTGTTCTTTGTTTGAACAGTCTAATTCTCAGTCCAAAAATCTAGTACTCACAAGATTGGATGAAATTAAAATTCACTCACTGTTTTTATGCGTCCTCTCATTTAACAAGTATTTATTGTATGTGCTGAGTCTGTAAGTAGAGCTTTTACTGCAGGTAGGATCTGTGCAATTCTTGCACTCACAGTTGGTTATCAAGTCAAAGGACACTGGGGAGTCATAAACATGGAAGTGCTACCTACCTAAAGCCATGCGAAGTGATCAGACTGCCACATGCCAGAGTCTACAGCTGCCCTATCCAGTAAGGTAGGCAGTAGCCACATATGCCTAATGAAGTTTAAATCAATTGTCATTAAATGAAATTTAAAAATCGGTTACACTAACCACACTTAATTGCTCAATTGCTGCATGTAACTTATGGCTACCACGTCGGACAGCAATGGTATAGAAGCAAAGGTGTAGTTCCATCATGGCAGAAAGTTCTATTAGACAGCACTGATCTCAGGAGAAAGAAAGGAAGAAGAACTGAAGAGATATGTTGACAGGATCTTGGCTATTGCCTACAATTAGGAATTGGGAAGTAGAAAATGGGGCACCGAAGGAGACAAAGGAAGACGTGGAAAAGTTGGAAAGATGAGCAGGATAATGCGGGCTCAGGAAAGCCGAGAGTGGGGGTATCGAAGAGCAAGGTTCTCAATGTCAAATGCTGGTAACAGGTCTTTTGAAGTTAAGAGTTGAGAAATCTCTTCTGAGGGCGCTTGGATGGCTTGTTGGGTAAACGTCTGCCTTCGGCTCAGGTCGTGATCTCAGGGTCCTGGGATCGAGCCACACGTCTGGCTCCCCGCTCAGCAAGGAGTCTGCTTCTCCCTCTCCCTCTGCCCTCCCCACTGCTCATTCTCTCTCTCAAATGAACAAATAAAATCTTCAAAAAAAAGAAAAATCTCTGGATTTGATCAGTAGGACCCTTGGTGACATATTGGTGGGCATTGATGATAGGACTGCTTTCTTTCTTTTTTTTTAAGATTTATTTATTTATTTGAGAGAGGGCAGGGGAAGAGGCAAAGAGAGAGGGAAAGGGAAAATCCGGAGCAGACCCCTCACCGAACACAGAGCCCAGGAGGGGCTGCATCCCATGACCCTGAGATCATGACCTGAGCTGAAATCAAGAGCCAGGCACAACTCAGAGCCACCTAGGTGTCCCGGTGGGACTGCTTTTAGGACAGACATTGTGCTGGACAGTGGAGGGCCCCAGGCTCTGCTCTGGGGCAGACATCACACTAAGTGCACTATGGACTTGCTTTCTGAGAGCCTGGGTTAACCACTGGCGTTAACAGCATGGAGGGCAGCATGCCTCCTGACTACCCTGCTGCCTCAGTGGCCCTTTCAAAGCCTTTGGCCTTGAACATTTTCACAGCAGTTCCAGGAGTGGTGAAGTGCTCTGAGCTCTGGGAGAGCAGTACTATTCAATCCAAAGGTGATGACTGAGTTTGGTAATGAGAGTAAAAAACTGTCTCTGCGACCTTTGTCAAATTCATAAGTAATCATTAATAAGAACTGAATGGCAAGTAAGGGAAGACCAGACAGCATCATAGGGGATATTAAATCTCAAGGGCCATAAAAAGCATTGGCAAAGGTCCTCTCCTTGACTTAAATTAACCCCCTGGGGTTCTTTCAGGCACACTTAACATGGTGATTCTGCTGAGATCAGAGCCAGAGAGGGACATAAATCTGCATGTTCAGGATTTTGATCCAGTGCCTGTGATAATGCAGTGTGTGTCCAGACATGTGTTCCTAGAAGCTGGAAGAAAGTTTAGCTTTCATTTTGACCTGTCCGTGCTCGACTGTTCCAGATTTTCTTTTACTTGTAGCTGTTGGTAAAGTCCCGATGATGTACTAGTTTACAGGAGTAGAACTGGAGGCCTTGATGGTGAGCTGTAGTGGAATCCAGGATGAGGTGGGATAGTGTGGACAAAGGCAAGCCTGCTAGCCTCACTCTTCTAATCTGCAATGAATGCTCCACTTATTTCTTCTTTTTTTTTGGCCACATCCTCCAACGCTCTACCTCACCCCCATTGAGGGGTTCTGAAATCTCAGTTCCTTAAGGGGACTGCCTGGTCCTTGATTCCCAGGAATCAATCCTGGAACCCAAAGGAAAGAACTTTACATTTCTTTACAGTAATGGAAAGCAACCACCTTTCAGATGCTTGCAAAAGGCTTTCTACTCCTGGCCTTTCTCTTTGGCACGAATGCGCACGCTCTTATTCAAACTGCACAGCAGCGCCCTTCCACCTCTTCCGCTGACAATGAACACAAGGACTTTTGAAGGAGGGCAGATGCGTTAGGTGGACTACCATGTAAATAACTTTGATCTGGATTGACTGTGCATTGTTCTGGGACTCTGACATGAACATTTCCAAGATTAATAGCGGTTGCTGAGGTTGGCAGAAGTTCAGGAGTCAGCTTATTCCTTTAATTATAATAACCACCATCCCCCCCCCCCGCCCTTAACCCAAATGCACCCTTGGATGGCCCAATAAGGCACACGTAGCATCTAGCACACTTTCTGGCATATAGTGGGGATTCATCAAAGGCTACTTTTATTCATGAAATAACTGTGCTAATCAAAATGTGAAATGCAGGGTCCTGATCTGATTCAGTAGTAGCAGCGACAGCTGCCATTTATTGCAGGCCTATCATGTGTCAGCTGCTTTACCTGAATCATCTCCTTGGAGCCTCACAACAAACCTGCAGAGCCCCCAATTTACAGATGAGGAACTGAAGTCCAGAGAGGTGATGTCATTGCCCAAAGTCCCCCAACTCCCAAGCAGCAGAGTCAGTCTGGGTCTCTGGCTCTGGAAACTGTATACCCTTTCCACTTCTACACATTACACTCAAGAAGTAGGACAGAAGAAGCGATGAAGAGCCCAGGATTAGGCCACATAGTGAGGCAGGCAGGACTGTACTGAGCAGGGTTCAAGATCATCCCGTTCCTCTTGTGACCCACAGCCTGGGATAAGCCAGCGGGGCCTTTGTGGCTGTTCCACACATTTTCTTTCTTCTCAACCTATATTAGAACTTCATTCTTCCCTCGTTTGCTTGTCCAGAGAGACAGGTGATGAAGAAAGCACACTTGAGATGTCTGCAAGAGCAGTGCCCTGCTTTGCTGACTATAAATAGCTCCCACTCTGCCAGTTGCCATAAATGGCATTATATAGGGAAGGTGACCAGTTTGAAATAAGCCCTAAGGAGATGTCAGGACACCGAGGATCACTGGGTATATGCCGTGCTCCCAATCTGTTGCAGCAAGTTAGGAGTTTGCAATCTTGAAGCAAAAGTGGTCTGATGAGATTCATGATATTATCCCAAGCCCTTGGTCTGGGGATCTACAATTAACCAGAAATTTGCTTCTCATGAACCAAAAGCCAACAGTGAGTTAGACTAACCTGCGATGGAAACCAAGTACGGGCAAAAAAGATTGTTTATTCATGAGAAACACACACAAAGAGGCAGAGACACAGGCAGAGGGAGAAACAGGCTTCCTGTGGGGAGCCCGATGTGGGTCTCGATCCCAGGACCCTGGGATCACAACCTGAGCCAAAGGCAGATGCTCAACCACTGAGCCACCCAGGTGTCCCAACATCTTTACCCTCTTAACAGAAGGTCCGCGATATTCTCTGTGCCGCCAGGCAGTCTGAAAGAGTTAATGCTGTGCAAGCAGCCCTGAAGTGTGAACACATTTGTATTAGAGTCTGTGCAGACCATCCCAAGATGATTAAAAAGGGAGGGGGTGTGAATTTATTCACATGAGCCACTGTCATTATTTTCCATTAGTGAATAGCCAAATAATTGATTGTAGATCTATTATTTAATTAGCATGAATAAAATGACTGTTATAAGATAAAATGTATCTATTGATTTGGGCTGCGTCCTTTAACAAGGATAAATGATTTTACTTCTGAGAGTTTTTGTAATCACAACTTGCAGCAAAGCAGAATGCTTCAGGGCAGGCAGCGGGAGGGGCCCCTTTGAGGAGGGGCCCCGTGGTGTGCCAGGGGGCCTTGCCCTTCTTGAGTGACCAGGGGAGGGAGTTGAGAACCTGGCTGCCGGGTATGGGGACCCAAGGAGCCTTCTGTGTTTCTGTGGACCCGTTCACAGTGGCCCAAGTACTGTGCCTAGAAAGGTCCAGCTCTCATTTAGCAAAGGCTGTGTGAACCCAGAGCAGGCCCCCTTCCCCTCCTGAGGGTGCATTCCCTCAATTTCAACATTGGGGCGGGAGGACTGGCTCACAAAGGCCCTCTAGGCTCTGGTGGGAGGAGGAAGTATTCCGATGATGACACCTGGGGACAGCTCCAGCTTCTGCATTTGCTCCTCCCCTCTACCTTGACTTAGAGGGGCAGTCAAGTCAGCAGGCAGTCAGAGCCGAAGCATTAGGTGATGCTGGTGTTTGGTGCTGCAGGTGGCAGTTCAGCACAGCAGTTAATGCTACAGCCCCTGGGAGGCTAACAGACCCAGGCTCAAATCTCGCCCCTACTGCTTGTTGGGTGTAGGGTTTCCGGCAAGTCAGTTGGCCTTTTTGTCACATCCGAAATGGGTGTGGTAACAGGACCGACTTCACGGGGCTGCTGAAGGAATGGGTTCAGATAATGCACGTCGGGCCGCAGTTGCAGAACCTGGTGCAGAGGGGGCTCTCAGTAGATCGCCTCGCCCTCCCCGCTCTGCCTGTCTTCCCACTGCTCTCGCATCTCCTTGCCCACCCTCACGGCAGAGCACTCAGCCGTCTTCCTCGGTTATCTGAGCATTTCCAGGCCGGGGACCCCGGGGGAGGCATTTGGTGCCATCCTCCAGCCTCTGCCCCTGCCCCTGCTGGCACGCCGCCAGCTCCTGGTTGGCTCCCACGCATTGCTTGTCACAAGGAGCACCTAGCTCTTCCTTCAGGCCCTTGACTGACATTTCAACGGTGGTGGAAAATAATCGCAAGAGACTTATTTTTAGGTTTTCTCAGAAATGCACCAAGGTGCCATGCTGGATGTGAATTCCCTTCTGCATGTATATGCAACATCTACAAAGTTCAGAGAATTACAGGCGACTTGGGACTATAGCCAGTGACACACGCCCTAGGTAGAGCACGGATGATGGTGGGGGTGTGGGGAGAGGGGTCGTCGTGGCAGGGGGAGCCTCGACGGAGCAGCGATCAACACACCAGAACGGATGGGATGACAGGGACTTAGTTCAGCCTGGAAGTAGCTGAAGGATCAGGGAGTAGACAACGAGAAGGTGGGCATTCCAGATGGAGTAGACAGTAGGAACACAAGCCCGGAGCCAGAATTATGCACAGCCCATTGCCACGGGGTGTGGGAGGTAGGGGGTGGGCAGGAGTGTGAGTTCACCAGGATAACTGAAGTGGGGTATTTGTGACCCGTCCTGGGTGATGCAGTGGCATCATTGTTTCCCCCCTTGCACCCCACCTCCACCCCACCCCCGCCCCCAGCATGGAGGCTTTGCTCTGCTAAAGGTCCAGGCATTGGAGGTGGTGGGGGGGGGCAGGTATGGAAATTAGCCAAGAGAAAAAGATTCATTCTATAAGCTCTATAGGGCTCCCCATCCCGGTTAGAAACATATGGCCCTGGCAAGGGTCCTTGCTTTATTTGGGCTCATGCCTTATTCTCTTCTTGCAGCAGAATGTTAGGGAAAAAGCAAAAAGGCAGCTAGACTGCCTGAAGGAGTAATCATTAGCTAATGCTGCCATCTCCAGGAACCTGCCTGCTAATAACCAGCACACAGCAGGCCTGCTGCAAACTGTCTGCCCAGGCAGGCTCCTCCCCTGCCCCCACTGCAACCCCCACTGGCTGGCTTGGCTTCTCTAGCCTGAAATTTGACAGGGCAGCTGGAGGGAGGGATGAGCTGCCCAGCGCTCCTAGAATCTCTGACTGCCAGCTGCCTTCTCTGATCCGACGGGGATGTGTCATCTGGACAATAGAAACCCCTTGTATTAGTTTGCTAGGGTTGCCATAACAGAACACCACAGAGTGGGCGACTCAAACTACAGACCCTGATGTCTCACGATTCTGGAGGTTAGAAGTCCAAGATCAAGTTGTCAGCACGTTCGGTTTCTATGGCGGTCTCTGTCCTTGGCTTGCAGACGGCCACCTGCTCACTATGTCCTCACGCAGGCTTTCCTCTGTGTGGGCACATCCCTGCTTCTCTTTGTGCATCCAAATTTCCTCTTCATTTTTTTTTAAAAAAGATTTTATTTATATTAGAGAGCAAGAGAGAGCACGAGCCAGGGAAAGGGGCAGAAGGAGAGGGAGAATCAGACTCCCTGCTGAGCAGGTCGCCCCATCCCACAGCTCTGTCTGAGATCATGACCTGAGCCAAAGGCAGATGCTTAACTGACTGAGCCACCCAGGCACCCCTAAATTCCTGTTCTTATGTGGACACCTTTCTGTTTGGATTAGGTCCCACCCTAATGGGTTCCTTTTAACTTAATCATCTCTTTAAAGGCCTTGTTGTCAAATACAGTCACATTCTGAGATGGTGGGGGTTGGAGCTTCAACATAAGAATTTGGGGGGAGACACAATTTAGTCCCTATCACCCCTTATACATTGAAGAGGGTACCCTTGATTCCTTGGGACTTTGGCAAGTTCTTTCCCTCTATAGATCTTTATTTCCTAATCATTACAATAAGTGGATTAGAGCTAGAATCTTAGAAAATTTGTCCAAAAAATCAGTGATTCTATAAAATACAGATAAGTTTTGCAGAAAAGAATTGCAAACCTGGGATCCCTGGGTGGTGCAGCGGTTTGGCGCCTGCCTTTGGCCCAGGGCACGATCCTGGAGACCCGGGATCGAATCCCACATCGGGCTCCCGGTGCATGGAGCCTGCTTCTCCCTCTGCCTGTGTCTCTGCCTCTCTCTCTCTCTCTCTCTCTCTCTCTCTCTCTGTGACTATCATAAATAAATAAAAATTTTAAAAAAATTAAAAAAAAAAAGAATTGCAAATCTGTGATGACTTGCTAACAAATGGATTTTCACAGTCCAGACTGATTTCTTCTTCTGAGAGCCAACTAATGTAGCAATTTCATTATAGAGTTTGAACTTGGTATATATCGTCATCAATTTGTTTATTAAATAGCCATATTTTAGTGCCTTCTATATGCCAGGTGCTAAATGCAAGAGAAGAAAGCTGAATGTATTAGATCATCTTTTCTAATTAGCTCTTATTATGATTTTAGACATGCATTCCACCAGAAATTGTTGGACCCTGAAGTATAAAAATCAACCAATACTTTTTAAAGATTTACTTATTTATTTTAGAGAGAGAAAAAGAGAGAGATTATAAGTAGGAAGGGCAGAGGGAGAGTAGCATCTGAAACACACTCCATACTGAGCATAGAGCCCATCATGGGGCTCAATCTCATGAGCCTGAGATTGTGACCTGAGCCAAAATCAAGAGTTGGACACTTAACAGACTGAGCCACCCAGGTGTCCCCAGAACCAATATTAATTAAGTGTAACCATTCTTTTACCTTTAACAATGAGTTTGTAAACATAGTCTTAAGTTTTTATTCCCCGTTCTTAATTCTCTATTTGTTCTTTCATTGATTTTGTACATTCTGAATATTTTAAATATCCTCAGTTTGCCAGGCATGGTGCTAGGTGCTGACAATACTATGGTGAATGAAGCCTCGTGGAGCTTACAGCCTAGGGTGACTGAGGCTGGTTTGTTTATTTTATGAAATATGATGAGTATACAGTGGAAGATATGTTGAGAGAAGCCAAACCCTTCCCCAGGTTTGGTGATTTCACTAGAAGGACTTACAGGATTCAGAAGGTAGTTGTGCTCATGGCTAGGATTCATTATAGCAAAGGAATACAGAGCAAAGTCAGCAAAGGGGTAAGGTGCATGAGAAGAAATCTGGAGGAAACCAGGTGTAAGCTTCCAAGAGTCCTTCCTCATTGGAGTCACATAAGACATGGTTATTTCTCCCAGCAATAAGTGTGACCACATATGTGAAGGGGATGCTCATTGGAGACCCACTGTGCAGGATTTTTATTGAGGGCTGGTCATGTGGGCACCATCTGCCTGGTACATACCAAAATTCCAGATGCCCAGAAGGAAAACAGGTAAGTATTCAGCATAAACCACATTTTTTGCACAAAGTTGTTTAAATGGAGTGAACCACTTTTATCATTTAGTGAAGATTTATATCAGTGTAGGGAATGTAGGGGACTGTTTGCCAGCTGAGCTCCCAGACACCAGTCAAGGGCCAAAATGTGTAAGCAGACCTTTCTAAGGAGAGCAGTGTCGGGGCAGTTACCTTGGTAGCATAATGTATGGGGAGTCAAGGGGCTAAATTTCTGGAAGTGAGCATTCCAGATAGCAGCAAGGAAAGATGCAAAATCCCAATGGGAAAAAGAGCTTGGCTTATTCACGAAACAAAGAAATTTGGTCTGCTTGAGGAGAGAGGGGAGCAATCCAGTTAATCAAGCAGATAATCTTCGTGATACTTGTATCCATTCATTTATCCAAAAAATGTTTATTAAGTGCCTACCCTGTGCCAAATATTATGTGAGGCACTGAGGACATGAAAGGGAACCAGATAAATGTCCCTGTCCTCACAGAGCCTACATTTTAGTGCATTTTATTTGCCTATGCTGAATATGCTCCATCTATTTTACTGGAAGTTCTCTCTCCAGTTTTAAGCAGAACATCAACATTTAAGTATATTTGTGGCATGCTCCCTAATTAAAAGAAACACGAGGTTTCACATTCTATCCAAAATTCCAGTTCAGCCTGTGTGTTATAACCTATTACACATACATATTGATTGCTGATAAAGTAGAGTTTAAGTAGAAGCCATTTGTTGCTGCTATGATCAGACACTTTGGCATTATTTCACTTGTGGGTCTCACAATCTGAATCCATTTGTATATTGGCAGCAGGCTTTTGTTAGGTGGTGGTAGTGGTGGTGATAGTAAGTGAGGAATAATCTGTTAGCTATTCAGAAGTGATAAGACACAGCCAGTCCAGAAAACAGATTAATTAGCTTTATTTGAACAAAAAAGCACTGTTAGAAGTCTACTATCTGATCAATTTTGATTAAGTCAACTAGAATACCATCACTTAACGGACTAAAATATTCTCATTAAGTGTCTAGTGTAATCAGCCAGGACACATCTCAATCCCATTTCTATATTATATTACTAATGGTCTAAACTTGAGACATTTCACAAAAGAAAAATTTATTTCCACAGTTAAGTCAGAGACTCAAATATTGCCCAGATTTGGTCACACAACTAGAAAGATTGGATGGTTATAGGATTCATATATTCATGTCAAAGGTTCCAGGAACCTTTTAGTTTGATATTGTTTATTTTCAGCTGAATTAGACTCTCTTGAAATTCTAACATACTGATAGGATAGATGTTTGATAATTCAGACACAGCTTCATCTTTGCACGCTAAAAATTCCAAGTGTAGCTCATAACCATCCAAAGGGAAACCACTTCTGGAACTGTGGATTCATTTCTACCAATAAAACTAATTTCCACAATATTTCCAAAAGTCTTATCTAACAACTAAAACTAAGCAACTGACAGAGCCTCCCTTTTTACTATAGGTGGTCAAGAAGCTCAGAGCAAGGGAAAAACAAGACTCCAGATAAGTAAAGCTTCCCCTACTATGTAGCTCCTGGAAAAGACAAAAATTTGATATGTGCTGACATAGGAGTTGAATGCTTGAATTCCTTAGGGCCTAAAACAGTGCCTGGAACCCAAAATGTTCTCAATAAGTATCTGACGAATGTATGAGTAAATGAATGGATGGACTAAATATATAAAGGTCAAAGAGTGCTTAGGAAATGTGTGAAAATATGAAGCTAACCTGTAACGTGGTTGGCTCTCTGGGTACATGTTTTAAATTTTTAAATTCTTTCCATGTTTCAACTATAAAAAAAATCATCATCAATAAAAATGAGTAATGGAAGGTGCCGATTCAAACATAGATGCCTCTGATTTTTTTCTGACAATGAGGAATAGCCTCAGAAGATAAATGTCTGGAAAATAAATTGTTCACAAAACTATATTTTAAATTAAAGCCATGGTCTGTGCTTCAGTCCAAACAATACAAGAGATTTGTGCTAAGTCCAAGTGGTATGAAATAGAGAGGCTTGGGAGCATGGGCTCAGGGGACAGACGGTTCTATGTGTGACTTCTAGGAGGTCAGGGCTACTGAAGTCTCATTTGTCACTATCTCTACACCTCATCTCGCTCCATGTGTCCTTCCTAGGGCGTCTCATCTACCCCACTGGCCATAAGCGCAACCACCATGGCTTTGCTCTTTGCCCCACCATCTAAGTTATCTCTAGTCCAGGTACCTCTTCCCTCTTCCAGACCTACTAATTTTAGATCATCTCCACTGCCATGCCCCACAGGCATATCCAAAACTGAATCCGTGCGGGTGTGAAACAATTAGTTGGCAAAGAATCAGAAAACATCTTGTAGTGCCAGCGATCACTCACTTTTTGAATGATGTTAGGCAACTTTAGGTTCCTCACCTGTAAAAAACAGAAAACTGACAAAATGAACTCCAAGACGCCTGATCTTGGTGAATGACAACACCCCAACCATCCAATTGCCCAAGTCAGAATCCTGAGAGTACTCCTTGACACCTGCCCCTTTCTTACCTTCCATCTCCAGTCCATAACCTGGTTCCATTAATTCTGCAACCACAGTAGCTCTGAAGTCTCTTGCCTTTTCCCCAGTCATGGTGTTGTCACCTTAATGTAGGCTAGCAACATTACTCTCTGGACAATTGCCATCCTCTTCAAAGGTCTCCCTGTGTCAAGTCTTGCACTTGGAACCACGACGCTAGTCTTCACACCACAGTCCCTGAGATCTTTCCAAAATGCCAATCACATCAGGCCTGTCCCTTGCTTAAAACCCTTGCGTGTTTCCCCTTGGCAGACAGGATTGTGTCCCATCCCTTTCTGTGGTTCATGAGGCGCCACATGATCTGGCCCCTGGCAACTTTGCAACTTCATGTCTCATCCCATCCCTAGAAACCTGTGCTGCTAGCATTCCAAGCTGCCTGCACTTCTTACCTGTGTCAGACCCACTCAAGCCTGTATGTCTTTGTACCTGTTGCCTGTGTTTGGCATTCTCTTAGCCCTATGCATTTTCTTACCCACTTGCAACTGACTTGACCAATGACCACTGGCCTTCAAAACCCAGCTGCCACCACCTGCTCTGAGAAAGGCCCCCCTGGCCACCCCTGAGGCTGGGTTCAGTAGGTGCCTCCCCGCCCCCATGCTTGCATAATGGCTTGTGCCACATCTCTGTCATTTCACTTAGCACCTTATAAGGTGATTGCATGTGTGTTGGTCTCTCTTCTGGGAGCTAAGAGCTCACTTAGGGCAGAGAGATTGTAAGATTCCTCTCTGTACCTGGTTGCTTTCTGCTCTCCTTCAAGTCTCAGCTTCATATCACCTTCCTGGGATGCCTTCCCTGCCCCCCCCCACACCTCCCAAAGTTAGATGCCCTGCCTCTATAACACAGAACTTCTCCTTTGCTTTTTAAATGCCTGTTCACTCTTCTCTCAACCACTAAGCACTGGAATCCTTGAAGGAAGGGGCTAGATTTTATTCAACCCCAGTCCGGCCCCCTACGGTCAAGCACTGAGCCAGGTACAAATTAGGCACTCATCAAATATTTGCTGGTTTCATTTCTCATTTGGAGATTGTGATTTTGCCTCATTCCTACTTCATTAAAATTGTATTTCTGTTTTTAAACCACTCCGGGTTGTATCTGCTTATCCAAGCATGATACACTTTTACAAGTTTGGACTACTGTTTTGTCCTCTAGGTGGGGTTGTTTGGAAGGGAAATGGCAAAGTTATGTATGCTTTAGAAGAATAGTACTGGGGGCACCTGGGTGGCTCAGTTGATTCCCCCAACTGTCTCTAAAATAAATAAATCTTTGTTTTTAAAGAAGAAGTAGTAGTACTATATTCGTCTGCTAGGGCTGCCATAACAGAATATCAGAAACTGGGGCACATAAACCACAGAAATTTGTTTCTTCCCAGTTCTAGATGCTAGAAGTCTAAGATCAAGGGGCCATAAGGCCTGATTTCTGGTGAAACCTTTTACTGGCTTATAGATGGCTACCTTGTCACTGTGCCCTCACTGAGCTTTTCCTGGGTTTCCCTCACTTCATGTGTCGGAAGAGGGAGCTTCTGCTGCTGGAGCAGTGCAAGGACAAGTGAGAACCCCAGGGAACCCTTGGGCTGGGGAAATGATATTTGAATTCTTTCCCTTTCTAGCCTTCATTGCCTCAAAAGCCTAGAATTGCTGTGGCAGGCCCAGAAGCTCCATTCTCTCTAGGTCAAGTGGACTACCTTCTTCAAGGGCTTTAGTTTTACCATTTTCTAGGTACCAGAGATATAAAACCTCCCTAAGGGAGGCCTAGCTTGGAAACAAGTAACACCAGAAGCAATGGTGTTGGCCCCATCAGAGGCAACTTTCTGACCTCATCCCTGCCACCATTGGATACATGGGTTGAGAATACAACACCAGCCTGGGATTTGGGCTCTTGGGAGGCCACTGACAGGGGCCTCTCTACACCTCTCTATGTGATCATGTCTGCCCTGGCAAAAGAGGCTGGTGCCCAGGAGACATTAGCCTGGCATGCACTCAAACTCTTCTTCACTAGATATTATTATTAAGGAATATTAGTAGTTTTTATAAGACATAAAGGCTTCTGGGGGGCAAATTAGTAAGGTTAGCCCAAAGTCTCTCATAGTTTATGGGTTTCTTTAGTGTTGGCTTTATTAGAACCCAAGTCAAATGTATAATATGAATCTCTAAGAAGGGATGTACTGAACAGCCTTTCCCAAACTGACTGATCACAGGATATGAGTTCTCAGTCAGAGAATTTTGGCTGGAGTATTCCCAGGACTCAATTTGATGAATGCTAATTCTGGGAGAATCACGTTAAAAACCATTGCATGAGCCATCTCTCTCAGCACCAGCAACCCAGCAGCTCTCAGGGATACCAAATCCACCTGGCCTCCCATCGTGGCTGGGCCTTTTCTTATTCACCTCTCTCTCGTTCTTGGCCAACTTAGAAATCCCACAGGATGCTGCCGCCAGCCTTGTTTCCAGGCTCCGTGGTCCTGGTGAGAATTGGCAGCTATGTCGACCAGGCCCTCTGGACCATGATAACCTGACTTCTTCTCAACTCCATCTGTAGATGTTACACTCTGCTCTGGTTAGGAAGGAGACAAACTGCTGAAATCACCTTTCAAATAGAAGTTTTCCTTACAGCCCAAGGTAGGGTACCTTGGAGAAGACTATGGGACTAGCCATCTTACAAAAGACCAGTTTGCCTGGTCACACTGTACAAGGAAGAGAAAGATGAAAAGAACTAGCTCTTATCAACTGCTTCCTGTGTGCTGGGCACTGCAGCGAGGGCTTTGTACGTTACTTAATTGAGCTGGTACAACCATCCTACAAGTTAGATACAATTACTACATCCATTTGACAGAAGAGGAAACCAAACCTCAGAGGGTCAAGGAAACAGGCCCAAGGAGGCATAGCTGACAATGGGTAGTAGAGCCAAGTCTTGTCTGAGTCCTCTGAGGCCCATGCTTTTCACCACTCTGTTCAGTTGCCTCCTTGTGAATCTACAACTGGAATGGAGCTCAAGTGCACAGTGTTGGTCAAAAGAGCAGCTTAGATCACTATTTGAAGTAATCACTGCCTGCCCCTTTTCCCAACCCAAAAGTCCTCTTTTTATGGTAAGCAGAACTAAGTTTTTAAAAAATATTTTATTTATTTATTTATTTATTTATTTATTTATTTATTTATTTGAGAGAGAGCACATGTAAGCAAGTCTGGGTGTGTGAGCAGGTGGGGGGGTTGTGCAGAGGAGGAGGGAGAGGGAGAGAGAATCTGAAGCAGACTCCCCACTGTCAGCGTGGAGCCCAACATGGGGCTCGGGGCTCAATCTTACCACCGCGAGATCTTGACCTGAGCCAAAATCAAGTTAGTCAGACGCCTAACTTACTGAGCCACCCAGGCGCCCCGAACTATTTGTTTTTTTTATAGACAATGATCCAGGCTTTGGTGGGGTCTTCAGAGGAAACCTACGACTGCGGTTTCCATCCTTACAGTAGAGTACAATTTAGATCATCATCATCTCTCACCTGTATCCCTTAACAGAGCTCCTTGTCTCCAGGCTCACCCCCTGCGCTCCGATCTTCCAGGCGGCAGCCCAAGTCATCCATCTGAAAGCATTCTCGTGTTTTCTGGTATAAAACCCAATCGCCCTTGGGATAAAGCCCAAGCTCCTTAAACCAGCTTTCTAAGTTATCCCCTTAGAGGCCTTACCTCTCCAGTTGATGCCTCCAAAATCCTTTCCTCTATGCCACTGTCATCCCTTAGCCTGTGGCCATGCCAGACAACTTTTAATTTATGATGCGATCCATCCGGTTTCAGGACGTTCCATACCTCTGAGTTTTTGCTCTCTCTATTTTTCCCACCTGGAATATCTTCTCTCCCTCACCAGCCCCATCTGCCTTGGGAACACCTGTTCAATTTTCAGTGCTTACGTCTGCTGTCACCTGCTTTATGTGGCCTGGCTGGTTTCCACTCACCTTTGAGTCTTATCAGGCCTGGTTCAGCCCCTCAGCCTTGTGCTTTTGAAGATGGCTTTTCACGGTTATCTCTCAGCTTTGGACAAACTCCTCCCCAGCAGGGACCCAGGCTGATTTATTCCTCTGCCTCAAGCACCCAGAAAAGATCTAGTACATAATAGGCCCCCAGGATATGTTTGCTGAATGAAAGAATGAAAAGGAAGTTTCCCTAAAATAGGCAAGTACTTGACATTAATTTTTAGATCAGCCAAGAGAATCTTCAGAATAAGTGAACAAAAGTAACTGGAATTGGATTCTCTATTCCTCTGGTCATGAGATATGAATCTAAAAAAAATTGAAATATTTAATTTCTCCCTCCATAAAGCTCTTGAGAGGAAAATAAAGATCATGGAGGGTGGATTAGCATGCAACGGAAATATGCTAGTTCTCCACCAGGGGGTGCTATGAACACAAAGAGAAGCCAGGCGCCGCTAATTTGTTCTTCCCTCAGAAACTGCAGAAACCAAATAACTTTTTTTAAATTTTCCCTGCATTGCGTACAATTTTGCAAGGAATGAAACACTCCCCTTTCATGCTTGAAAATCATGTATGCCTGGAACAAGCCTCCTTGCTAATAAGATGAACATGTGCACATACACACACGCGCACACACACGCACACGCCTCTAGCACCTTTAAAAGATCCAGGCATTAAGTTTGCAGCTGAGTGATTTGTTGTAAATCTGAAATTTGTGTATTGACCGATGTAGGTGTTATGTACTAGGCCGTCAGAAGCAGAATCAAGCAGCATAAAATGTGCTGCGCTTTTAACCCTGACATTCAGTGGAGTGTTACAGAAGACCCATCCAAATATCAGAGATGGGTTGTCAATCGGCTCTTGTTACGAAGAGTACAGACACAGCAGTACCAGATTGTGTGTACTCGTTCAGTTTTGATGTTTTGGAGGCCATAATGGCAGGACACCCACAATGTGGTCAATATTTGGGGAGTTGTAGTTTGTACATCCAGTGACTTAGGCAAATCAAATCTCGTTTTCAACATCATAGCTCCAGCTACTGCCTTCAGGCAGCACGTCCCTCCAAGTTTATCTTCCTTTTAGACTCTGAGCTCTATTTATGTGTATTTGTATCTTCTGCATATGGCAAAGGTCCATTAATACAAGGGTACACTGTGAGGACTCAGTGTTCATAGATTGCTTGCTTATTGATCAGTTTCCATAAAAATGCTGCCAAAAACATCAGGAAGGATAACAGTGAGATTACAGGGGATACAAGCAAATGGGCCAGAAGGGACTCAGGGGAAGATGAGAAGAGGACTAATTTCCATTGACGGCTCACACTGTGCCAGGCGCTGCCCTAAGCACTTTCTGTGAATTTCTCATTTCATTCGTGTAATAGCCCAGTGAAGAAATGATTATCATCTGAATCCAACCACCTATCTTCTCAACCAGTCATGGCTGGACATTAAAATACTCAACTACGCAGCATTCCTGGGAGTGGCCAAGGTTTCCCCTGTACCTGGGAGCCGTGGTGGCACGGATTGGATTGGAGCTGTGGGCAACAGAGTCAATGGGCTGTTACTGAAACTGAATCCTGTGCTTCTTGGAGTAGGGGGCAGCGTGCGTCTCCTGGGGTACTGAGGGCAGCCTGGGTCTCCCTGGATCCCTCTCTGGCGCCTGCTACTCTGAGAAAATGCGAGGGAGGTGCAGCCATTGGTAGTTGCCAGCAGTCAAGTGGCTCCTGTCTTCTGACTGGGCTGGAGGCTTCCCGGGTCACATTCTCTTTCCTTCCTGGGACTCTTGCCTGTTGTGGGAAAGGAGAGACATGGGAAGTGCCAGTGAACTTGGAGCAATTGGTACACTGCAGAATGCTTTATGGAGGAGGATGGACACGGAATGATGAAAACTCTCTGTTGGGAGAAACCATAAAGTGTGTCCAGTTTAACCACCCAGTAACAAAGGAAGCCTTCCAGGGTTGCCATAAGAATTCAGAGAAAACATGTGCTCCGGGAACATGTTAGGTACCAGTACTTCTGATTTTTATTTTTAGAGCAGTTTTAGATGCATAGCAAAACTGAGGGGAAGGTACAGAGATGCCCCATGTACCCCTGTTCCCCCTCTCACACACACAAACAGCCTCCCCCATAATCAACATGCCCCTCCAGAGTAGTTGGTTGCACAATTGATGCACCTCCATTGTCACACCATTAGCACCCAAAGTCTATAGTTTACATTAGGATTTACCTTTGGTGTTGTATATTCTGTGGGTCTGGACAAGTATATAAGGACATATATCCATCACGATGGTATCATACAGAGTGTTTTCACTGCCCTATACATCTTGCATTTCATCTACTCATCCCTCTGTCCTCTTCCCCCTTAAACCCTGGCAAGCACTTCTCTGTCTCCATTTTTTGCCTTTTCCAGAATGTTATACAGTTGGAATCACACAGTATATAGCTTCTCAGATTGGCTTTTTTTTTTCACCTAGTAACATGCACTGAATGTTTCTCCATGTCTTTTCTTTTCTTTTTTTTTTTTTAGATTTTATTTATTTATCACAAGAGACACAAAGAGGCAGAGACATAGGCAGAGGGAGGAGAACCAGGCTCCATGCAGGGAGCCCGATGTGGGACTCGATCCCGGGACTCCAGGATCACACCCTGAGCCAAAGGCAGATGCTTAACCACTGAGCCACCCAGGGGCCCCCCTCCATTTCTTCTCATGGCTCGATCACTCATTTCTTTTTATCATTAAATAATACTCCATTGACTCGACGTTCCACAGTTTATCCACTCACCTGCTGAAGGACATCTTGGTTGCTTGCAAGTTTGGAAAATTGTGAATAAAGCCATGGTACACACCTGAGCATTGGTTTTTGTGAAGACAAGATTTCAACCCATTGGTACTTTTGAATAAAAAAGTATCCGTCCTTACTCCCATAAATTCTTCCTCCCATAACTTCTTCCCAACGGGAGGGATCCGCACAGCCAAGATGCCCAGTAGCAGCAAATTGCTCTTATTAATTAGCCAAGAGACTGAGGGCACAGCAAGTAAACAATATACCACAAATCTGTTTACATCAGCTTCTCCAGACATTTTAAAACAATTAAACTGTCAAGGGGACCTGGAGACAGAGCTTTGCATTTTAATGGGAAATGATTAAATATCAGGCATTATTACTTTTGATGTGTCTGGGCCCTAAGAGGAGGGCAAAGTATTGATTGGGCCCTCCAGAAAAGCAGGAAGCTTGCTTGGGCTACTTGACCATAATGCCGTGAAAGCTTGGAGATCTGTAACTTCAGGGGTGGGGATTAGAGGCCACTCACCGGAGAGTTAACTAGATTTGTCAGCTTCTGTTGAGTTGTATTCTGCCTGTAGGGACAGATGACAGATAGTGACCTTAGAGGCGCACTCCCTGTCGAGGAGCAGAGAGAGTTAGTTGTTGATGGCATCTATTAGAAGAGGATGAGTTACTTGGCACTGAACGCTGACCCCAGTATCAATTCTCTCTGGATGAAACCCATTGTAAAGCAAGTGAAGGCCGCCCATGCAGCCCCCACCTAAGTCAACTAATGCAAACCTGCACCCTACCACCTGTGAATATGTATGTGCCACAATCATGGAAGCCACACAGGTTTGGACTTCTGGTGCATTCCCCATAAGGATACACCATTCTCCAGCGATGCCCTTTATTCCCAGGTGCTTGTCAGATCACCTGTGCCCCTTGCCCTCTAGTCACTTACTTCCAGTAAATAGCGGGGAGGCAGGTGAGAATCGTGTAAACAGCCAAACGCAATCAAGTCTGATCATCCAGTGATAGAAGTTTGTGTTGGGTGTAGTGAAGGGACCAATGAGACCACTCTCAAGGGTCAACTTGAGAGCCTTCCTAGTAGATGTCCTACTTGAAAGATAAATAGGGATAAGGAGAAGGGGAGACCCCAAGGTGGGGGAAGATCCAGAACAGATCTTTGAAAATGCGAAAGAACATGATCCAGACAACTCAGTCTGGTGTGTGAAGTTGGGAGTGGTGCCCTGAGCCAAGTGGCTGGATCAGTTGAAAACCTATACCCCCGTGCCACTTTTTAAAAGGTGGGAGGACCTTAGCCCTAAGATTTAGAAACCAATACCAATAAAGATGTGATAAAGACACCGACGTATATCACCAAGTAAGGCTAAGTAGGACAGGTGAGCACTATGATCCCTTGTACCTTTCTAGCATTTGTTCACAAATCTATGTAAAGCATGGAATCCGATGGCTTTCCTCCGTGACACCTGGCCGAGATCAGACACACAGAGGACTAGGAGGTCGCTATGGAATACAAAAGAAGGCAGGAGCATGGGCACTGAGGGGGGCCGCCAAGCCTTGTGGGGGTTACACCTGCAGGACAGGTCTAGTAGCTAGAGAGCAGCAGGAAGGCCCTGAGTGGCTGAGAATTCATTGGAGAGAAAGAACAGCCGAAATACATTTCACCTACCTTGCAATTTGGCTCTATGTCAACCCTCACTCTGTTTATTTCTGTGCAGTCTAGACATCCAAAGATTGAGTTACTGTCATCCCAGGGGACCTCCCCTCCTTCCCCGCTGCCCTGAGCACTGCAGCCCCTGTAGGGCCATAAGAAGCCATGGCACAGTGAAAAGACGAGTCTCTTGACTAGACCTGAGAAGACCACTCCTCTTGAGATGACTTAATTTTGCCCCTTGGGAAATACTCTTCTTTAAGAGCCCTTATATTGGCCAAGAGACTCGGCCTTCATGTTAGGGTTTTCTATTTTTGTTTGGAGGAATTTGGCTTCTCTCCTGTGTAGGGAGTTCACTGAAGCCTAAATTCTTCCATTAGCCACTTTGGTTTGCAAACAGGGATCTGCGCATATACGACTGTATGCCTGGTGGCCTAGTCAGAGGGCAGTGGGGAAGACCCGATGGCCACACTCCAAAGCGGATCATCTGCCCCTCTAAGTCTGACTGACTAGTTAACAAATGCTGTTTGCAGGGCCCAGGACAAAATGAATATGTTCAAAAATTGTACCTTCTGTGAAAAACCTTTGGCCAATAAAAACCGGTGACAGGAGAGCATTACATGAAGTGCAGGGTCTTTCTCAGAGTGTGTGTGTGGGGGGGGGGGGGTTGGGGGGCCGCCCTGTATAATGGCAGGAAGTCTGCTGAGAAACAACTCTTTGGAGCATTTGGGTTTTGAGGCCTCCTGATGTTCAGGCCCCTGGGCTGTGGGTGTCTGGTGGGGGCTGGGGGAGAGTGTTTGATTTCAGGGCAGAACAGATTTTCTCCACCCTCTGCCTACTGCTGAAATCCTGTCCTTACAGCTAAGCCAGTTTCGCTGGAGGCTGGATCCCTTTGGGAGGGGCTTACGTTTGCAGCTGTTGTCTATTACACTCTTTAGTGTTGGATGGAAAAGTGGAGGCAGAGAGAACAAGGCAGTGATGATTATGCAGAGAAGCTTAAGGGGAAAAATTATGTAAGTTTATGGAATGCTTTGGGATATACATGATCTTCCTTTCCATATAGCGCTGAGCATGGGTGATGGGGCTCAATAAATATAGCTCCTTGTAGGTGTCGGTAATTCTTCAATATTCATTGATAGTGACGATATTCAGACCTTGAAACAGATTTCCTTTCTCTCTGACTCAAGGGAAGTTTTCCCAGAGCTACACAGAAGGAGAATCCAATCTGTTCAATAGGAAAGACTCATTTGCTCCCGGAATAACTAAATTTCCATTTTCATTTCAATTTTCAACCAAAATAGTGGATTTTCCATAAGGCAAAAATAAAAAGAATGGCAATTTGGTGTGGGGTTTCACTTTTTCTTAAAATTTTGATTCCTATATTAACACTGTTGAGTGCTTCAGTAACATGTATGGTATAATGCTAAAATAGTCTGTGTTTCTTGCTTTTGGTTGTAATTAGCTGAAAGCCTTGTCATAGGCTGCTCGTAGAGTCTCTGAATTTTTAACAAAGGACTCTGATATGAAAATGTGTTTTTTGGCAAGAATCTCAAAAGTCAGGTAGAATTTCATCATTTTACAAGTAATTGTTACAGAGGACTGAGCAACTGTGATTCTTATAAATGTCTGTTTTGCTTGTAGCATTTTCTCTTCATCAATAATTCAATTTCAAAATAAAAGACACATTTTCTACATCCCCAAAGCTGTTGGGGAGCATTTCAGGCTACAAGATTCCTGACAGTGGGAGAAGCGTCTACTAAAGAAGGCAGCTAGTTCCAGAAGCTCCTCTGATGTGCAGAAGGATCCTGTTACAGACCTTTTTTTTTTTTTTTTTTGTAATTCTAGAAGGCAAAATAAAATTTTATGCTTGGAAATAATAAGTTTAAGCAAATAGTATGGGTGAAGCTTATATCTGAGTCCAAGCAATGGTCTGATTATTGCCAGAACAATACTGCTACATGATGAATCATTAATGATCTGTGAGAGTCATAATGGTCTGTCACTAATGCCCATTAATGATCTCTCTATACCGCGAGTATGGGCTTGATGTTTCTGGCCAGTACCTTGGAGAATACTTTAGATATGCCTCAAACTTTCTCTGATCTCCTTTCTCTGTGTCTGCTCCAAATGTAGACAGCAATTGTCTGGGTAGGACCAGCTTATAAAGAAGCATGGCTTTGTTAAGGAAGTCGTATTCAGGTAAGATTTTATTTAAGCAATGTTTTTGAAGGACGTAAATGTAAAAGCTTATCCTGGACGTTAACGCCTTTATAGAAATTAACAAAATTATGCCGGGGATCTTTCTGTTGAGATCTTTTCTTTCCGGATGGGACGAGGGCTCTGGAGTTTTCCCCGTACTCCATGATGTTTGGCTAGTGAGCAGACTCTTTGAAAAATGCTTCCTTTGTTTTTATTTTTCTTAGAAGAATTGTAGGGATTAACTGTGAGAGAAGAGCGAATGTGTCTATCTGTCTGTGTAAAGTCCTATTCGTCTTTAGAAAACTGTGACACCAGCAGATTCTGGAGAGATTTCCTCCCTCCAGATCTGCATGTACCCTGCCGACAGCACAAAATATTAGTTTGAATTTCTCAAGAAAGAAGCAAGAATAAATCATTATGATCAGCTTTAAATGTATTTTGCTCTTAGCTTAGGAGAGAAAGAGAAGGCAACATAGAGCTAAGGAAAGGTGGACACAATCGCTTTAATTCTGAGAATCATATTAGGTGCATCTTCAGGGAAATAACAGAAGATGGGCACTCCGCAGTGTCTGCGCGAACCCAGGACAGGATCTGTCCCTCCATGGCGGCAGGGGAGATGCGGCAGACAGCTAATGGAACCAACGCCCAAGAGCCTCTGGCTCACCCAGAAAAACAAGATGAGAGATGGTTGCTGGAGCGGCCAGCTTCAAGCCTCTGAAAATAGCAAGACAGGGATGCTTTTGGATGGCTGGAATCTCTCCACTGGCTACTTTTTGATGAGAAATTTTAGCACAGAACTAAATGGAAAATGACATCTTTTCTTGGAAAACATCCTGCCCATTTTCGTATTACCTGAGCGAAGTAGCTTCCTCAAGCAAACGCTTCCATTGAAAACCCTTTGCACTTTATAGTTGAACTCCCAACGGATCCCCGAGAACGCTAACTAACCCCTCTCACTGTTGTATTTTGCTAGAACCTTTCCTCCGGATAAGTGGTGACTCTTTGCAGTTTGTGTTTCTTCAAAGTCCTTCCACCTGTCCTCAAACTGCTGAGTAGCTTGAGTTTATTTGTGGAATTAACTGGGATTTATAGGCTTTCCCTTCTGAGGATCTCCTGAACTACTTGGGGTGGGCCCAGAGCATTCCCAGAGGAAGGGTCGGGTTGATCTGTCCTGTCGCATGGGCATTGTTTGCTTGGTAATTTTCAGTTGATTTCCCCATGAAAAGGAGGGTGTGGGGAAGCTCATTCGAATGGTGAGGGCATCAAGGAGAAGATTAGTGATGAAAATCCTAGAATCCGTGAGTTGAGTCCTGAATTTCATTTTTTTTTATTCTCACAATTCATGCCTCTAATAAACCCATGAAAGTTTCCTCCTGTCAAGATGGGAAACAGCTTATAGCCATCCTTAAAGGATGGAACTACAGACTCTATGTCCCTTCTCCCAGGACATGGTACATGGGGCAGAAGCATTTAAACCCATTGCTCTGCTTGTAAAGTATTTGAGTGGAATGCACACATTAATTCTTTGCTAAGTAAGGTCTGTGACACAGGTAATTTCCACCCCCCCCCAGACAATTATTGCATTGACATGTGATGTATTCATTGGAAACAATCAGGTTGCCATCTGAGCTGTTTGGTTAGATCTGAGCACAGAGCAACTCTATGCTTACAAAAGACTTCTAGATTGATTGATGAAATGTTATAAATAGACGTGTCTGTTTTAAATAGATGCATGGCAAACAGAGCCCCCTTGCAGAAGTGCATGCCAACTAGGGGACAGACTGTCAGGGACCGGGAACATTACCATTTCTCTTTGAAAGGAATGTGAAAAGTACCTGGTGCATATAGGAGAGGTGCCGAGTCCAGGGTAGCACTGCGCAAATGAGACCAGAAGAGAGGATTATGCTACTATGAAGGAATGACAAGTCCCAAGAAAGGTTGGGTAGTTTGTCCCTTTGCCTTTTGATAGGAAACACTTTGCCCCTCATATACAGATGAGACTGTCCCAGCCACAGCACCCATGAGCCCTCCAAAGGACCCATTTCAATAGGGGAGGCAAGAACACTCCCCTAAATCCCTCATTCTCTAGTTGAGTCTGGTGCCTCTCATTTGGTCCTCTGGGAAGTTAAAGACTGGGCGGTCACCATGCTCTGTAACCCTTTACAGCCTGGAAGCCCTCATGATCATGCTGATTGCCGTTAAAGGAATCCAAATTTCTTTAGCCTACCCTTTTAGTCTTGTGTCTAACCAGCCCTGTTTTAGCTCACCTATTTATTGCTCCAAGTGCTATGTCTTTGCCCTGCCATCTCCTGCATGCCTGTGACTCCTTCTTCAGCTTTTCAAGGTTGCTTCATGCTCTTTCCTGTTTCTGGTGGGTTATGGGCATGCTATTCCATGGCCATGCTTACACCTGCCCAATAGTTCACATATCATATTGACTTAGAGCTTCCAGAATTTAGAACACATAAGACAGATAAATGTCTCTCTCTTTGGGCACTAGAGGAAACAATACATTTGTTAATTGTTTTCTTATTGATAGGCACTTAGGAAATGATCTATTTATTAATTGTGTTCTTATCAGTAATTGCTTAGTCCATTTATCAGGGGATGCAGATATGCACTTTCAGCTGTTCCATAGATCACTGTTTCTGAACACTGAAGCCCTTATCACCTGGGCAGTAAGTCAGCGTGCCTTTTCTAATATGCAGTTCTGACTGCCTGGCCCCAGGCCTGGTGCTTGGTAGGTACCCAGCATTTGTTGAGCGGACGATTATATCCACAATGGTTGCATAGGATACTCAAAAATATTTCTATACATTTGCTTTGGACATATGATTAAATGATCTAAGCTGAGCTTACAAAACTGACCGGAAAGATTGTCTTCAAATTGTGTCTTTAGAATGTATAGTGGAAGTCTGTATTTGCCTTGTGCCATTTGATTTAGAAACTGGAGGCTCTGGAGTCGTGGATACTACTGCAAGGGAAGAGGTCTCAGGTGGTAGGACAGTTTGCCCTGGCAGCTAAGCTCTTGTGAACAAAGGAGAAGTATCCACAGGAAGCAAGTGCCTCCTGAGTAGAAAAGGTTCTGTTGGTTCCCTGAGAGAAAGATGAATATGCTGTAACTTTCCTTTTACTTCCAGCAGTGCCACTGAGCATGGCCTGAAAGTTTGAGCATATCTCAGTCAACAGCACAGGTATATCCCGCCCTATACAATTAAATTGTTTCCAGAAAATTATGTGTAAATCAAGTCCCATTTGAATTCTGCACGGAGTGTGTCATAAGGAAAGGAACCTTTTGATGAATGTTTTTGTAGGGTGAAGACTTCTTTTATAGTGGACAGATTTAAAGGATTACTCTTTAACCTGTCCATTTGAAAGCTTAAATTTTTTGTACCAGAGTGAAAACATGATATCTACATTTTGTTCAGAAGGCATTGTTTGACTAGGACTTGCTGAAGTATGTTTTAATATAACAATGCTTCATTTGTAAGAATGTGAAAATGGTCACATTTAAGTCTACTCACTTTGTTTTGCAAGTTTCTGAATAACTCATTAGTGTTTCTTCCGAGTTAGTGCCTATTATCTGATATGACATGATACTCTTGCCTTATAAAATAGAATTTTTAAATATCCTTACTCAGAGGGAGTTGTAAGTAACTGGCATGATCATTTCCATTTTTAAGGAGGGCTTACACATGCCTCCTGGGCCCGAAACTCTTAATTGGTTACCCATGCCAATTCCCTGTCTAGTTCAACATGGAGCTGCACTGTCCAAATATTGACTCTTTTGCAACATATTCCATCCTTTACTCTGTTTTGAGAGGACAAATAATTATGATCCAGGGGCCTTTCCTGGCTAAGATGGCTGCTAGTTAGGCATACACGAGGGCTCCAGAAGACCCAACACTCCGTCATCCTTCGTACATTCATTGTTCTTCTTAGGCCTAACTGCATAATTGAGTAAGAAGAAGGTATTTTTCAGCTCTAATACCAGCTGTTATAATGGAATATGATAAGGTCTCCAAATGCCACATTCATCATATTCCTTCCCTGTTTAAAAACCTGTCTGTACTGACTTCATTCTGAATGCCAACCAGTTGGGGGGGCAGGGGGTGGTTGACTTTATCCTGTAAGCAGATCTCACAATAGTCTGGCTCAGCATCCCTTTCCAGTTCTATGCCAGGAAGGCATAGTCCGGTTGCCCAGCTAGCTAATACCAGAGGCACTGTGATGAGTGATCTAATGGAAATACACAAAAGCCACAGGGGATGAGGAATAGGAGAAACGCCCTCTGCTGGCAGGATTTGGGATGGCCTCATTGCAGAGGTGTAATGTAACCAGGGACTTCAATGTGACTTTGGTTCATGTCCTCTGAGTGGTTTTTCCTGTCCCTTCCCCCAACCAGAGAAGATTTCTTCACCGCTGCTAGAACCCTCATAGTGCTTACTGACTAAACCAGTCATGACCCTCATTCTAAACTCCTTCATAGTGTATTAAACTTGGTGCTCATTTTCATCACTAGATTAGAAATTCCTAAGAGGCAAGGTTCATGTTCAGTCCTTCATCTCCCTAATCAAGAGCACAGGACTAAGAAGAATAGTAGTAACTAAAAATGTTATTTATGTGGGGAAAAAAAATCCCTCTTGGTTGGGTCCTGGGACTTCCTTGGCTTCTTGGTTAACCACTCATACACGTAATATGCCAAGATAGAGAACAAAACTAGTCAATTTCACTATTCCTGAGCTCGACAAGAGTGCGTACCAACCATGAAGATTCCTTTTGCCCCCTTCCATCCACTTGACAAACATGCCCTGGCAACCTCCTATGTTGCAGGCACTGTGTAAGCTTCAAGATGTACAATGCTGAATAAAACAAGGAATGTAGTCTAGAAGCAGCTCACTCAGCCGTTTTAGTCCCTTTCCCTTAAATCACATCATAATCCTATCCTAGAGACCTTAACAGTCCCAAAACAAGGAAAGATGAGCTCATAGTATTTCATTCATTATCTTTCCTCTTCATGATATTTCAGTCTCTAAATACGTGATCCACTTGATCCTTGCTCTTCATAAACAGTTTCTTTGTTGTCCTCATTAGGAAAGAGGCTGATATAATCACCCTCATGGTTAGACTGTGTGAGCAAGTGCAAACAACTACCATTTGCGAGCATTGACTATGGGTCAATCCCGTTTAAACATGTACTGGTGTGTAGCTCTAATTTTTAAAAAATATTTTATTTATTTATTCATGAGAGACACAGAGAGAGGGGCAGAGACAGAGTCATAGGCAGTGGGAAAAGCAGGCTCCTTGCGGGGAGCCCTGGGATCACGTCCTGAGCCAAAGGCAGACGCTCAACCACTGAGCCACCCAGGCATCCCTGTGACTCTAATTCTTAACAACAACCCTGCAAGGTAGGTGAATAGGCCCTCATTTTACTATGGAGGGAACTGAGAGCTGAGACTCAGAGAGGTTCAACAATGAGACAGAGTTCCCCATTAATGAACATTAGAGTCAGTCTTTAAAACCAATCCATATAATGCCATATGATCCCCAATATAACAGATTTTGAGCAAATACTGGTTTGCTGATTGGCTGATTATTACTGCTCTGATTGCAATATCTTTATATATTTAAAATTCCAGTGGAAGAGGTTGGTAGTCTTTGGTCACTGTCAATCCCAAGCAGGTGTCTTTATATTCTGATGGCAAATCTACAATGTTTTATGCTTAATAGAAGCAAAATTATTGTTTTGATACAACATAACTCACTTACCTTAAACATTTTTACGTGACTCCATATTGACAATTCATCTAAATAACAGGAAAATTTAGAGTCTTGGGTAAAGTTATAGTTTCTGTCAGATGCTTAAAATTTCAAGCATCCAACTAAAAATTATGATGTCAACCCTTCTCAATAAAATAAAATAATCTGATTTTATAGACATATGAAAGCTGACTCATAACATTCATAACTTGTGAAAATATCCAAAATCACATTCCCAGCATTAGCTTCAGTGTTGTCTAACTACACTATCTCTATATGGTAAAATTCTGTGTTCTGGACTGAAAATTCTATAACCCAGCTGTTCCCAAACTTTAGTGTGTGCCATCAGTTTCCTCTGTGAAACTGGTTAAAATTGGAGATTCCTAGCTAATTTGGTTGGAACCCAAGAGTCTACATTTTAACAAGTACTCCATGAGATTCTGGAACAGGAAAACCACACATATATCACTTAGAGAAATCCTCCTCTTAGTATTCTTCTTCACTACTCACTGTCTTCCCAATCTTCATTGTTGTCTTTCCCTTACCAGTCCCCCACACCCAAGAAGTTGAGTGTATGTTACTTTCAAAGCTTTCTGCCATTTAGGTATCATTTATGTACATTTAAGTGTTCAGATCTTAAGTAGACAGTGTGATCAGTTTGGAAAAATGCATACACTCAAGTAATCTATATTTAAGATATAGAACATTTCCATCACCCCAGAAAGTTCTCTTATACTCCTTCCTAGTCAACACCCCTCTGTTGCCAGGGCCACCGTTGAACTTACTTCTATCATCATAGGTTCATTTTCCCTATTCTAAGAACTTCATATAAGTGGAAGATTATAGTATATTGGGGTGTGTGTGTGTGTGTGTGTGTGTGTGTGTGTGTAGCTTCTTTCACCCAGAATAAGTTTGGAAATTCACCTATGAGTCTGTATCAATAAGTCCTTACATTGTTTCACTGAGTAGCATTATTACATTGCATGAATTTGCCAGTTTGTTTACTTATTTTTTCATTGACTGACATCTGGACTGTTTCCAGATTTTGGCTACACGGAGTAAATCTTCTACAAAGAATTTTTGCAAATATTTCCATGGACATATGTTTTAATTTCTTTTTTTAAAAAATATTTATTTATTTTAGAAAGAACACAAATGGAGCAGGGAGAGGCAAAGGGAAAGGGAGAGAATCTCGAGAGTCGGGGCTGGATCTCATGACCCTGAGATCCTGACCTGAGCTGGAATCAAGAGTCAGACACTTAAGCTACTGAGCCACACAGGAGCCCCTTAGTTTCTTTTGGACAAACACTTAGCAGTGAAATTGTTAGGTCATAAGACTGATGTAAATTTAATTTTCAAGCCGCTGCGAAGCAAGTATGTGATTGTTCCATATAATCACCAACACTTGGGCTTGTCAGTTATTTTCATTTCTATGTATTCTTGTGTTGTATACTGATATTACATTTTGGTTTTAATTTATGTCAGCCTGATGACTAATGAGGTTGAGTGCTTTTTCATGTGCTTTGTGGCTATTTGTAGATCTTCTTTATTGTAGATCTTTATTGAAGTATCTGTTCAAGCATTTTGCCTATTTTCACTGGGTTCTTTGTCTTATTGAGTTGGTCACAATAGCATCTCATTGTCCTTTAAATGTCTGTAGCATTCCTAGTAATATCCTCATTTCCACTTATTTTATTAATAGTTTATATTTTTCTCCCTTTATCCTGATCTGTATTGCTAACGGTTTCAATTTTTATTATTTTTTTCAAAAAATCAACTTTTGCTTTTGGTGATTATCTCTGCCTATTGTCCATCATTGATTCCCTTTTCATTTTTATTATATCCTTCCTCATACTTATTTTGGATTTAGTTAGTTCTTCTCTTTCTAGTTTCTTTTTTGTTTAAAGATTTTATTTATTTATTCATGAGAGACACAGAGAGAGAGGCAGAGACACAGGCAGATGGAGAAGCAGGCTCCCTATGGGGAGCCTGATACGGTACTTATCCCAGGACCCTGGGATCACAACCTGAGCCGAAGACAGACACTGAAACACTGAGCCACCCAGGTGCCCCTCTTTCTAGTTTCTTAGGGTGGAAGCGTAAGTCGTTTATTTTGTACCTTTCTTGTTTTTCACTAATGGCATTTAAAGCTATACATTTCCCTATAAGATGGCTTTAGATTGGTTTCTTTTTTTTTTTATATCATACTTTAATTATCATTCAATTCAAAAGATTTTCTAACTTCCTTTTTTAATTTTTCTTTTACTGATGACTTTTTAAAATGTGTGATATTTGATTTCCAAATTTCGGGGGATGGTCTATTTATATTCTTGATGTTGATTTCAAACTTGATAGTTTTACAGTCAGATAACATATTCTGTTTGATTTTGATCTTCAGAAATTTATTTAAACTTGTGTTATGACTAAGCTTATAGTCTATTTGGTGAATATTCTAGGTACCCTGGAGGAGAATGTGTTTTCTGCTGTTGGTTAGTGTAGTGTTCTGTATATTTATGTCAAGCCAAATTGATTGATAGTGTTGTTCAAGTCTATATTCGGAATTTTTTTGTCTACATATTCTATCAATGCCTTAGAAGTAAGTATTGAAACCCCCAACCATGAGGGTGCAATTATCTCAATCTTTTTTTATTGATATCAATTTTTGCAATATGTATGTATGCAATATGTATGTAGTATGTTTCTTAGTAAGTACAAACATATAGGAACTTATATTTCTGATAAGTTGACCACTTTATAATTATCAAGTTTCCTTCTTTATCTCTAGTATCATTCATCACTTCTAAGTCTACCCTATCTGATATTAGTAGAGCCACAGCATCTTGGATAGGCTTAGTGTTTGCAATATGTATATTTTCTATCTTTTGACATTCACCCCCTTTGTGTCTTTCTGTTTAAAGTGTGTTTCTGGTGTGTATATGATTGAGTCTTTCCTTCCAGTCCTCACCCTTTTGTTTAGGGTTTTCACACCATTCATATTTAAATAATTACTGATACATTTTAATTTAAATCCTCCATCTTGATCCTTGGTCTCTATTTGTCCAGTATTCTCTGTGTCCCCCTATTTCTCTTTTCCAGCATGTTTGGGGTGAATCAAATATTTTTTCTCAGATTATGTTCTAGGTATTGCTTTTAGCAGTTTCACAAGATTACAATATACACCTTTACCTTTACTACTTTGAATGTATATTCTATTCACAAGCAAGGTAAGAAATTTACAGCATTATTCTTCCAATTATCACATTCACAGCCTTTATCATAATTTTCTCATCTACTTTATTCTGTATGTGCTTGTTACTTGATTATTAATTTTACTATAAACAGTCAGTAGTCTTCGATGTGATTTCTACATGCACAAACACATAAGCACACAATACTATTTTTAAAAATAATGATCCTTTATGCTTACCAACATGTTTACTCCTACTGCTGTTTCTTTTTCATTTCTTCCTTCAGAATTAGATTTCTATGTGGTATAATTTTACTTCAGCAATAGCTTTTTTTTTTGAGCATGTCTTATAGTGCATGTCTGCTGGATAAAAATTCTTCCGGCTTTTTTTCTTCCTAAGAAATTTCTTTATTTCACCTTCCTCCTTGAAGAATATTTTTTTGCTGGGTATGTAATTCAGGTTTGACAGGGTCTATTTTGCTTTCAGCAGATGAGATGATATTCTATTGTCTTCTGTCCCTCCTTGTTTCTGATGAGAAGTTATATATGGTTCTTATCATTGCTCCACTGGATGTAGTATTTCTGTTTTTAATGGATGCTTTCAAGATAGTCTCTTTATCTTTGGTTTTTTGTAGGTTGACTATGATGCCTAGCTAGGTTTTGTTTATCAATCTTGCTTGGTATATTCTCTGAGCTTTTTGGATATTTAAGATTGGCTTTCATAAAGTTTGAAAAACTGTTAGCCATTATGCTCTCACACATTTCTTCTGCTCATTTCTCTCATTCTTCTTCTCCAGGGACTCTCGTTACTCATATGTCAGAGGCTTTCTGTTGTCCCACAGATAGCACTCTGTTCTAGTTTTGTCACTGCTTTATTTCATTCAGTTTCTTTTTTGAACCTTTCTTAAAAAAAAGATAGATTTTTAAAATTAATTAATTAATTAGTTGATTTATTTATTTATTTATTTATTTTTGAGAGTGTGTGTGCACACAGGAGGGAGAGGTAGAGGGAAAGAAAGGCAGAGAATCTCAAATAGACTCCGTGCTTATTGTGAGGAGTCCAATACAGGGTTCCATCTCAGGATGCTGAGATCGTGACCTGAGCCAAAATCAAGAGTCAGGCACTTAACCCACTGAGCCACCCAGGTGCCCCTCTTTTAGATTCTTTCTATTCACATGTATCCAAGTCATAAGTTCCATTCTCTGCTCTATCCAGCCAACTGATAATCCGTTCAAACAAATTCATCCTCTATGATACTCCACATTTCATTCCTAGCTTTTCCAGTTTTCTCTATTTAGAGCTTCCAGCTCAATGCTGAAGTTCTACATCCATTTGTGCATGTTACTTACCTTTCCCACTAGATCTTTTGAAATATTTATCATAGTTATTTTGAAGTCCCTGTTTAATCATTCTTCCATCTAGTCCATCATTGGAATTGGTTCTGTTAACTCTTCATCTCATAGGAATGTTTCCTGTTTTCTTCTCTCTCTCTCTCTTTTTTTTTTGTAAGTCTTTTGTTTGTTCCTGTAATTTCTGTTGGAATACAAGTCACTGTGTATAAAAGAACAGAAACTGTGGTAAATTATGTCAGTACTCAAAATGGGAACACCTTTTCTCCTATTAGGCTGTGAGTACTTGATTTGGGATCAATCTTCTGTTAGGCGGATCTGGATCTGTGCTTTGTTGTCACTCGAGTTATATTTAACCCATAAGCTTCATCTTATTTAAGAGCAAGAACACAACCTTCTCCTCAGAAGGGCTTTCTTTTTTTAAATTCATTTTTATTGAAGTTCAATTTGCCAACATATAGTATAACACCTAGTGCTAATCCCATCAAGTACCCTCCTGAGTGCCTGTCACCCAGTTATCCCAACCCCCTGCCCACCTCCCCTTCCGCAACCCTTTGTTCGTTTCCCAGAGTTAGGAGTCTCTCATGGTTTATCTCCTTCTCTAATTTTTCCCGCTCAGTTCCCCTCCTTTCCTCTAAAATCCCTTTCACTATTTCTTACATCCCTGTATGAGTAAGACCATATGATGATTGTCCTTCTCTGACTGACTTACTTCACTCAGCATTATACCCTCCACTTCCATCCACATCAAAGCAAATGGTGGGTATTCGTCCTTTCAGAATGGCTTTCACTCTGAGTCCCTGGATAGTTTGTGTCTGTTCTCTTTCCTTAACCCCATACTTCAACAGGTTCTGTAACCTGGAGCCCTGGCTAGAGGGGCATTATCTTTTTAATCTCCTGCCCATCATAGCAGTAGAGGGCCACTGAATGGTACTCAGTATTCTCAATGGACTCAGCACCTGTGGGGTTCTCTCAGTCATTACTCTGCCCCCCACCCCACCCTATACACCTCAGATTGAGGGCTTCCCTGCACTATGGCACCTCCACTTCCCCACCCCTCCTCCAGTGGCAGATGACCACTCCTATTCATTGTGAAATCTAGAGTGTGAAAGGAGTTCTAATTTATATTTTCTGAGTTTTGTTTACCATCCTGCCTTAGATTTGTGCCTGAGTAGCATTCTTAACAAAGCAATAGAGCTCAATATGATGTTAGTAAAATATCCATCATCCACACAATACTCCAAAATTCTGTGCATGCTTGACTAAAGCAAAAATGACGCATACGGCCTACTTCAAAAATCTCCAGTTTAGGGGCACCTGGGTGGCTCAGCAGTTGAACATCTGCCTTCGGCTCAGGGTGTGATCCCAGGGTCCTGGGATCGAGTCCTACATCAGGCTCCCCACAGGAAGTCTGCTTCTCCCTCAGCCTATGTCTCTGCCTCTCTCTGTGTGTGTCTCTCATGAATAAATAAAAATTTTTAAAAAGTCTCCAGTTTTGAGATCAGAGTTTTTTCATGGTAAATCTTCAGTGAAAGGTCTTTGAAGAGTCAAGAGGCCATGGCTCAAGAGATGGATTATTTGGGAAAAGGAGAAAGGGGAAACATGGTCTCTGTCCACCCATATTTAAATGCTAGATGAGAGATTGACTCCTCTTTGAAATTTCAGAGAACCTGGCAGTATAACCCAGAGCACCAAAACAGGAAAGCTGCAAAAATTGTATCACCTTAAGGTAGAGTATAAGCAATAAGCCATCGCATGACAGATTATTATTCATAAAAGGCTTTTATTTCATATAAATGTCTTCATAATTTACTGAATATAAGGTTCCTCAATGGAGTATGGATTTGTACATGTTTTCTTCAGTTTTTGCTAACTGTAGCTTTGGAAAGAATAATATAATATTAAAATACTGGGCAAGTAAAAGTTACTGTTATGATTAAAAATATAAGTTCCCCCATCTGTCTTCTTTTCCCGATTCATGGTATGACCCTGTTGAACTTGAGAGACTTTTCTTTTTTACACAAAATTAAAATAAGGAGTTATATACAAGTAACATCCAGTAGCAATAGCATAAAAGCCACAGAACTTACATGTTTTTCCAATTCTTTGTTGTTCGCTATGATGCCCTCTGGAGCATTCTTTGTGGGCTATACTTCCAAACTCTAAAGAGAAGGAAATAGCAATCACTGGCTTCACTACCCATTTTCCTAGGTACATTTTCTTAGTAGATCACAAAAAGTATATTGGTTTCATTGATATCGTATGTATTTTTAGGGTAATCAAGAAGAATTGTACTCCCACAGAATTAAATAGGGTGAATTTGTTCCACAGTTATTTCTTCCATGCATCTCATTGTATTTCATCATGTAAAAAGTGATGTGATTATGGGCTTTAGTCAGAATGTTATTTTGTTCACTTAAGATTCATTCTCGGGAAGGTTGAACAAATTTGAATTTCATATGAAAGCTTTCTTTATGTGCTTCAGTAGCTCTTTCCCTTTATGTTAGAGAAGATCTTCTTGTTGGAGAAATCTACAGATCTCCCCAGTGCCCATGAGACCTGGACCAGCAACAGGGGGCCTCCCTGAATGCTACTGCTTCCTGAGCCTCATTAATGAGACTGCTCTGCTTATTTCCCAGAGAGAATGTTGGTGTTGTAGTTATCCAAGTCTCCCAGAAATTTTACACTGAGTTAAATTTGCCTTCATCTCCTGCTAGAAAGCCTCTGAGTTAGAAACCAAAATAATCAGGAGTCCCATTCTTGCTAAGAGACAACACAGAGGAGTGGAGGTTTGTAATCATATGGCACTTAGTAGGCACTTAGCACACACGAGCTGTTATTAGGGTGGCTAGCCATAGTGTTAAAAGCAGGGATTCTGGAACCGGACAGTTTGGGTCCAAGTCCTGCCTCTGCTATGTACTAGCTGCCACTTAAGCAAGTTGCTTAACCTCCTTATACCTCAATTTTATCATCTAAAAATGAGGGATGATAATAGCACCCACCTCATCAGTAGGATTAAATTAATTCATACATGACAGGTCCAGTGTTTGGCACACTAAGTGCAGTATACATATTTGCCAGGATTCTCTTCCATTCCCGACAGCCCAGACCAGGGCAAGCTCGGGAGATGGGAAACCATCGGAGATCTCAACTAACATCAGTCCCTTCTCTTGGTCTACAGTAGATGGAAGGTTCTGGCTAATTTTGTCAAGATAGGTATGCAGATAAAGTTGGCTTTAATAACCTACATCAAAAAAAAAAAAAAACTACATCAACATGACAAAGGCAACAACAATTTACTGTGTGTGTACTGTATGCCAAGTACATACTGAGCTCTTTTTTTTATAAACATGCTTTTTTATAAAGATCTTATTTATTTATTCATGAGACACACACACACACACACACACACACAGAGAGAGAGAGAGATAGAGAGAGAGAGGCAGAGACACAAGCGGGCTCCCTGCATGGATCTCGATCCCGGGTCTCCAGGATCACATCCTGGGCTGAAGGCGATGCTAAACCGCTGAGCCACCCAGGCTGCCCCATACTGAGCTCTTTATAAATATTGGCTCATCCAGCTCTCACTATTACCCTAGGCGGTAGGTACCATAGTTCTTTTCCCCTTACAGTTGAGGAAGCTGAGGAACAGAGCAGTTACTTGGCATTCTCTGGTCACACATCTAACATGCTATGAAATCAAGTTTTCTAGTTGCAGAGCCCATGCGGCCCACTATCTTCTGTATTAAGTGAAGGGCCTGCCCTGGGGCTTCAGGCTTCCTCTGCCTCATGACTTTTTCCATATGATAAAACAACTAAGTATGATAAACAAAAAAGACTATGACTACATGATAAACTCCCACGACCATTGTTTTCTGATTAGTTGTGGATTAATTAAATTCAAGGAGGTTTGGTGTACATAGGTCTCTTATTTTATAGATGAGGAAATAGAAGCCTGAAGTATAGACAGTTTTCCTAAAGTCTCAAGATTAGTTAGTAGGAGAACTGAGACTCGAACCCAGATTCTTGTTTTGATCATTCTGTTAAGCCTATAGTTGTTGTTTTTAAAGTAAACTCTACCCCCCAAGATGGGGCTTGAACTCACAACCCCGAGATCAAGAGTGGCATGCTCCATTGACTGAGCCAGCCAGGCAGCCCTCCAGGCTATGGTTTGCAAAGTGGAAATGACAGTTTACCTTGGACATAACTAAATACTCTTTCTAATTACCACGTGCAAACCCATAACAAAAGTTACCATATTACAATGCAGAGTCCTTATTTTTGCAAATGCAAAGTCATGCTTTGTCCATTGCTAATAATATCAATATTTTTGCAGGGAGGAGAAAAGGATCTTCAAGCTTCCTGGGCACATAAAAGTAAATATCAGTGGAAATGTGTGCCAAATACCCTTAGTTAGGGAAGAAGCCATTATATTATCAATATTCCTTGCCCTTAATGGCATCTCCTCTGCTGCAATCACAAACACCATCTGAAGAGGTAAAGACTTGAAATTCATAATGCCTGGTGCTGGCAATCTTAATGCTGAGAAATCTCACAGTCCAGCTTAGAAGAACAAGGGTGCAGTTTCTGATTCAATAACCGTGTCATGGGCTTTTCTAGTTTTTACAAGTTGCTTTGCTGGTAGCAGTGAAAGAGGATGTGCGTGCCTCCCCCTTCCAGACTTAGCAGCTATCTTTCTGCTTCCCTGTTGGTGTGGGATCATTGTGTGTTCATGATCATCCCCTTAACTCAGGAAATTATAAAATCAGAAAAAAAGAGCAAGTGAAAATAGGTCTCATTTTCAACGCTTCTTTTCCAACCCCATCAAAATCTATGACTTATTTCCCTATAGGTTGGGTTAAATAGAAACTCTTTTCTGACTAGAGGGCCTCTGAGATGTTTTCTAAATCAAGGTGAGAAACAGACCAAACCATGAGTTACAAAACAGATTGAACTATTACTCACAAGATAGATAAACTGCAGCAAGGCACAATGTGCAAGACAAATGCAACTGAAGCTGCCTTTTAATAAACTTTCAAATTTGAGGAATAATTTCAGATTTACAGAAAAGTTGCAGAAGTCGTACAGAGACTTCCCATATATCCTTCACCTGGTTTTCCCCAATGTCAACATCCTAAATCACAATGGTACACCTGTCAAAACTAAGAAACCAACACTGGTGTGTTAACTGTCAAACCCCAGACCTTGTTTGTATTTCACTAGTTTTTCCACTAACGTTCTTGTTCCCTTCTAGGGTCCCATCCAAGATATCATATCACATGTTGTCAAGTCTTCTTCTCCTCTGGTCTGTGACAGTCTCTTGGTATCCTGGGTTTTTTGTTTGTTTGTTTGTTTGTTTGTTTACCTCCAACTGTTTTAATGGTAACTCCACATAGCTCATGTGTCCCCAAAATAAGACCACTGTAGCCACTCACCAAGTTTACAAAATCTGAACTGAATTTGTAAGGACCGCGCTTACAAAGTTCTGCCTTAAAACACCTTATGATCAACCTCAACCCCTAAAACCCTGTAAGTACTCTTCAGCAATGTTTGAGCTACTGCTGAGACTCTGTCTAGGTGGTACTTTCTCTTCCACCGCATGTTTCACATGCTCAGCTTTTTATGATCAACAGGTTTCTCTGGTGGTCTTTGTGTTGGGGTTTTGACAGGGAGGTTCATAATGATTCAAATCATTCACTTAATGCAAGAATCTCTTCTATAACATCTAATTAAGTCTTTACCAGGTCTTTGTGAACCCCACAGGCCCACTTCCAATGACAGAGCCCTGGTTACCTCCCAAAATAATCCATTCTCTCCATTTTTGGACACCCCCCATTGTTAGAAATGGCTTTGTCAAAGTGAGCCCTAACCTGTTTCCTTGCAGCTTGTCTTTATTGGCCTTGTTTCTGTCCTCTAGAGGATCAAGATAGTGGATAGAAAGTAAGCTCCATCTACAGTCCCACTCCAGTGGTATGGAAGGAGTCAGACACATTTCAGTGGTTCAGCTTTGTTCAGATGGTTATCCCTTGATGTGTCTGAATCTGAGCGTGTGATTCAATCTCTCTTCTCCTGGCTTCATAGGATTATTGTGAGAACAAAAGGAAATAATACTATGAAAGCACCTAGCACACTGCCAGGCACACAGAAAACTCTTCTTAACTGATAGTTGGGATGCTCAACTCCTGAATACCCAGATTGAAATGTTCCACTTAGGTTGTTTTATATTCTCATATTCTTTGCTCTTCCTCACAGCAGTGAATTCTAACTTCCCCTTCTCATTAGCTAATTTCCTAAAAGATTTATTTTTATTTTTCTGATGACCTTCCCCCTCCCCCCCACCCCCGGCAAGGTTTAATTAAGCTGTTACTGAACAGAACTGAAGTGTTAAATAACATGAGAGGATCAGTTCCTAACATTCGTAAATCCCATACATCACCAACACATGAGATTAGTCATGGTAGTGGATGGGAGGGATTAACAAGTACCCCTGCTAATCAACAGAATATGCAAATTAGGTCTTGATTTAAATCTCCATGGCAACACCAGGGCTAGCTATATACATGTGAAGAAGTGATTTGAAAGCCACAAAGTATGATGGAAATCACTGCAATGAGCATTGAGGGGAGAAAAACAGAAGTATTCCCACCTTTTGAAAGAATTCATGGAACTTTCTAGAAGTTTAGTAGTATCCTTACTTTCCCTGAGCCTCTACTACTGGAATGTTTGTTAATTGACAATGATATAAACAGCAAAAGGTAACAGGGAATATAAAAGATCAGAAATGATTCTCAAAATATATAATCCATCTATTTGACCAAGCAACTATAGATTAGGATTATTTGCATGTCTACATGTAGCAGGATTATGTAGATTAGTACCTCAGTTCCACCACTCATTAGCTGTATGACCTTAGGCAAACTTTTAACCTCATTTTATGCCTCTTTGTCCTCATCTATAACTTGGGGATAATAATAATAATAATAATAATAATAATAATAATAGTTCCTACCTCGTAAGATTGTTGTGAGAATTTTGAATAAGTGAACATATGTAAAGTGTTTAAAACAGTGCTGGGTCCTTAGTAAATGCTCAAACAATGTTGGCTGCTATTATTAACACTCTCTTATTGTGATTATCATCCCTGCTAGGTGGTCATGATTCTGGAATAGAGACTACCTTTCAATTTTATATCCTGTGAAGAAAATACAGGGCTAGAAAGGTTATATTTTCCATTTTCTAATTTTGTTTGTGCTGGGGAAGAGACTTGGAAATGTCAGCAGTAGAGAGGCTTTATAGGTATTATCATTTTCAATTTCAGTAAAACACTTAGGAAAATGGTAACTGTGAGTCTGGTTGAGGCATAGGATACAAGTAAAGCCACGTTATTATTTAAACTGTCATCAAAATCTAGAGCAGATGGATGTCTACAAAACATGATGTGATCAAAACTGAATTCGTTTATCTCAGAAACCGAGTCACCTCTTGATCTAATTAATTTTATAATATATATGTAGTTCTGAAAAACAAGGCCTGGTCCCTGCCCTCTCATGGACCAATTTTCTTTGTGGTCTCAGCTCATTTCACCTTGCCTCTCTCTGTTGCTTGATTAGGTCTCTAGTCCAAGCAGGATAATTGCAGTGATTCAAGTTTGGCTTTAATTTTCAGTGTTTACATTTGATGGGAGAGTATTCCAATAGATACCAGGCTACTTGCTTTGTGATGTCAAAATTGTTGCTGCTTTTTTTAAATGCAAACAAAACTACGGATCACCACCCAGTGGTTCAAAAGCTTCCGGAAGCAGCCTAATAGGACCTTGGGTTTGAAACCCTGCTGGCCATCTCTGGTGTCTGACTCTTCTTTCTTCATGCTGATGCCCTTTGCTTTGCTTCCCAAACTTATTTTCCTGTACACCTTGTAAGCAACTACATTCCCTCTTTGTAATGAGATAGGGGCTAAACTGATTAATAAATAAATTAGTTGTGTGGTGGAAGGCAAACGATGACCTCTCAGTAAGAAACATTTTTCTTGTCTGTAAAATGTATACAGTTGAAACCTACTCTGGCTACCTCACTGGTTCCCATGCAGATCAAATAAGACAATAGCTAGTGTAAAAGGGCTCTGTCAGTCAAACCTTAAACTATTGTAGACTTCTAAGAAATATTTTATTGATTAAAATAGGGGCCAATCTCATTACTAACCTGATTTAACTTTCCCTTTCACAAGAATCCAGTAGTTCCCTACTTCTAGTGCAATGACTGAATGATATAGTTATGTTTATAATTAAAACATGGCCACACTGAGACACCTAGGTGGCTCAGGGGTTGAGCTTCTGCCTTCATCTCAGGACGTGATCCTGGGGTCCTGGGATTGAGTCCTGCATTGGGCTTCCCACGGGGATCCTGCTTCTCCCTCTGCCTATGTCTCTGCCTCTCTCTGTGTGTCTCTCATGAATAAATAAAACCTTTTTAACAAAGAAAAAACATGGCCACACTCTACCATGAGTTGCACATTAACCTACTCTTATCAAAATAGACCTGCCCTGCATTTCACTGCTCTAGGTGTGCTTTTTAAACAGAGAAGGAAGAGTTGCCTAATTTGTTTAGCCATGAAACTATAATTTATTGAGTCCCTACTGTGTCTAGATGTGGGGATCCAGAGATGAAGTCCCAGTCCCTGTGTCGGGGAGTTCACTGTTTAGTGGGCATGCAGACAAAGTAGACAGAAATAAATAGTGCAAGTGCCATAATAGCTACATGCATAGGATGCTACAGAGCAGAGGAGAGGAAACTGTCTTTATACAGGGATTTTTGAGGAAGGTTTCCCAGGGGAGATGATGCCAGAAATAAATGTTGAATAGTTTGCCGAGGAGGAGGGAGTGGAATTTTCAAAGGTACAGCAATTGGAGTGGCTAATGGGCTGGAGGAGGGTGTTTGGAGGAAGGTAAGTTCTTTGGTATGTCTGAAATACAGTGTGTCTGAGGCAGGAAATAAGGGTGACAAGGATGTCTGAGGCCAGATAATGGAGGACTTGTAAGTAGAGAGCCATTGAGACTTGTTAACAACATGATCAGATTTGTCTGTTAGAAATGTAGCAGTGAGCAAAGTAGTTTGATCACAGGCCACAGAGGAGGCTATGGTAAAATTCAGGCAAAAAATGAAATAGATATAGGCAAAAATTTTAATAGGAATCTAGAAATGATATTAAGAAGGTAGACACTGCAGTACTTGGTTACTCCTTGGATGTGAGGTTGGGGAAGGAAGAATTCAGGATAATGCCCAGATTTCTGGCTTGGGTGAGATGGTGGATGAATCCAGAAAGGAGTATGATACAAGAAACAAATTTAATAGCCATATGGAATAAGAGAAGAGGACTGTTTGGGGAGAGGAGTTCAACATTAGATTTGTTAAGTTTGTGGTCCTGAGTGCCCTTTGGGTAGAAGTATCCATATAGAGAGCTCAGAGGAGCTGTCTGAGCTGATGAAAGTGTAGGGGAGGAAAACGTTTCCTCTACCCTCTTAGCATCGTCCCTCCCCGGATCTGAAAATTAGACAAAAGACTAACAAGAGAAAAACATACAAAATAATTTCATACAAGTTTTACATAAGAGTCTTCAAAAGGAAATGAAGACCTGAAGAAACAATTAGACCAGAGTATTTTTTTTCTTATTTATTTATGATAGTCACAGAGAGAGAGAGAGAGGCAGAGATACAGGCAGAGGGAGAAGCAGGCTCCATGCACCAGGAGCCTGACGTGGGATTCGATCCCGGGTCTCCAGGATCGCGCCCTGGGCCAAAGGCAGGCGCCAAACCACTGCGCCACCCAGGGATCCCTAGACCAGAGTATTTTTATACTAGGTTTGGTGAAGAATGCACAGTCCGAACTATGATAGGCCCAGGAGTATGAGGTAAGTGTAGTAAACCAGGGGAAACTTAGCAAAGTCTCTCAGGATTCTTCTTGGTGTCTCTTTGTCTTCAGAGATATGATATTTTCCTGTTTGTACAAGGAGGTCACTTTTCACATGAGAGGTTTATGGCCTGTATCAGGGGAGAAGAGAGGAGGGAAAATCAGAGTGACCTTTCTGCTTCGGCTGTTTTCTCAAACTCCTTTAGCTTTAAACATTCAATATGCCAAAGTACCATATTTTGGGGTAGTATGACCTGATTCCCATAAAAAAAGCAGTAAAGATTTTCAGACTTGTTTCAGTAGAAAAGGTAGTGATATCCTGCAGTATTCATAAGGCTGAGCCAGTATCATATTTCAAGAGTCAACAAAATGTTGGAATAATTCCAATCTCAATTAGCTTTTTCTGTATTACTCTTGAATGACATTCTATCCTTTTGTGTTATAGCAGTTATCACGATTTATAACTGCATATTTATGTTTAAGTGTTTACTATCTAGCTCTTCATTAAACTGTAATTTCCACATGAGCAGGATCACATCTGCCTTGTTCACTGCTGAATACCTACAACTCAGTCTGGCACAGAGCAACTGTTCAAAGAACATTTGTTGAATGGATGAATGAAAAGTAAATACCTAGAAAGAGAAGAATAAGGGAGAAAATTAGAGGGCATAGGGTAGATCCTAAGGAACTCAAATGGTCAGTAGGAAGAGAAGAAGACTGAGAAGGTACAGTCAAATATAGGTAGTAAGAAAATCAGGAGAATGTAGTCTGGGAGAAGTCTATGGAAAAGTATCAAGAAGCTAATGGCCAATAGTGTCAAATGCTGCTGAAATATTGTGGGAAGTAATGACTGAGAAACAGTCATCAACTGTGACAATAAGGTTATTGATCATCTTGGTAAAAGCAATTTTACTGTCATGGTGAAAGTAGGTTGAATAGGGACTTCCAGTCAATGTATTGAACCCAGATATGGCAAAAAACCCCATCCTTCCATGAAAACATAGAAATAGTGGATAAAATATTACCTTAAGTCTGACAATACACACAAAAAAAATCAAAAGTGAGAAAGGGAAATTTCCTGGTGATAGGGACAAAGTAGCAATTTAAAGCCAAAGCAAAGTGTCACAGTTGGAGCTAATTGGCCATTAAGAGTATCATATACTGAAGGCGAACCTAGAGCCCTGACACAGAGCCCTGAGCTTTTTATATAAAGCGAGGAGCCAGGATGTCCTGTCCAACTGGTGATAAATCAGGACTCAAGGCCTAAGGTCACAGAATGTAAGCAGAGTATTCATTCTGTGCCCGGAGGACAAGAAATTAGAACCCCACATCTTAATTTGTATTTAAAAGCTGGGAAATTAAAATGAAAAACTGGATCTGCATCCAGTGGAATCCATAGCGTGCTGGCAGAGAAAGAACACAGAACCATAGAAATAGATAACTGTGCTATCCAGGGCTCACATGAGGCTTCTGCAGAAAACAGCTCTCATGCTGAAGATGAGTCCACAGTCAAGTTTACAGAGCAAGAAGAGAAATAATCCACTGCAGCAACAATAAGGAGAGTAATGCACATTCCAGAGAAGTTGTATAATAAGGCAGTATAAAAGGGACTTTAACATAAGCACCTTCAAAACATTCAGTGAGATAAAGGAAGGATTAAAATCCATCAGGTATGAACATCACATAGTGAAAAGAATAGGAGGCTTATTAGAAAAGATGAAACAGCAATTGTAAAAATTATATATACATATGTATGCCCACGTGTGTATGTCTGTCAATGTATATAATTTCTAAATGTCATATATATTATTGGATAATATTGTGATATGGTATTGTGTGTGTGCATGTGTCAATGAAATCAAACAAACAATAGACTAAGCCCAAAGTGGGGGATCAGCAAAGCACCCAGATTCTACACAGAAAAATAAAGAGAAGGAACTGGGGAAGAGAAGTGAGGATTCATGAGGAGAGAATGAGCTGTCACATAACAGAAGTTTCAGAGGACTAGAGAGATTTAAGGAGAGGTAGCGGATGAAGTGTTGATGGTAAATTTCTATAACTGAAGAAAAATAATTGAACAAGGGAAGGAGCACAACTGAAGAGAAATACAATGACTAGGAATATTTTTAATGTTTTATATATATTCAAATACTGAGCAAATACTCGTCCATATCTAAAAGGGATATTGAAGGATATTGAAATCTATATATAAAAAAAGAAATCTGTATAGAGGAATGGCTAGGAATACACACACACACACACACACATATGTATATAATTTATAATAAAATCAGAGTGAATGGGGAAAGGAAGTAAGGAAGTGGGGTTCTTTTTTTTTTAAAGATTTTATTTATTCATGAGACACACAGAGAGGCAGAGACACAGGCAGAGCGAGAAGTAGGCTCCCTGCAGGAAACCCAACGCAGGACTCGATCCCAGAACCCTGGGATCACGACCTGAGCCAAAGGCAGATGCTCAACCCCTGAGCCACCCAGGTGCCCCAGGAAGTGGGGTTCTTGGTAAAGACTTCAAATAATCTTGGCTGTGAAGAGAAGGAAAGATTGAACAGGAGCTAAATGAGTGTGTCTGACACATGAACGTGTGCTGTATGAATAGCCAAATCAGCACAGCAGCCTTATGTGTTCACTCACGTGCACACACAGTCATAGAACCAGTACTCTAAAGTGGCAGGGAACTTTTCAATTGAAGTGTTCTCTCCAAAGCTCTTCCTGCCTCCAAGCTACTCCAGCAGCCTGTTCTGTCATTTAAAATGTCACCACTAGGGATCCCTGGGTGGTGCAGTGGTTTAGCGCCTGCCTTTGGCCCAGGGCGCGATCCTGGAGACCTGGGATCGAGTCCCACGTCGGGCTCCCGGTGCATGGAGCCTGCTTCTCCCTCTGCCTGTGTCTCTGCCTCTCTCTCTCACTGTGTGCCTATCATAAATAAATAAAAATTAAAAAAAATAAAAATAAAAATAAAATGTCACCACTAGAGGCACTCTTTTGTAGTATAATATTGCCTCCATAAAATCCCGTTAGAATGAGCCAATTGGGGGAAAGGGAGTGGGTTATGAGGATATATTAGTACTTAACCCAGCTCTGATGAGAATTTCTGATCAACTAGCTGTCGTCTTGGAAAGCAGTGACGCAGGGATGAGATATAGGAAAGGACCATTTGAATGAAGAAGAATTAGGACAACCTGGATCCTAGAGCCTTATCTGCGAAAGCAGGTTCCTGTGGGGCCTTATAAGGACAGTGGGCATCTGCGCTGAGGTGCTGGCTTTTCAACATTGCCTGAGGCCTGCCTGGAGTACACACACACACACACACACACACACACAAACACACAATGTGTTGTTTGGTTCTTTTTTTTTTTAAAGTAGGTGACATACATATATTAGTTTCAGATATTCGATAAACTGATTTGACAATTATATACATTATAAAATGTTCACCAAAATTAATATAGTTACCACCAGTCCCCATATAAGTTATTATAATATTATTGACTATATTCCCTATGCTATACTTTTCATCCCTGTGACCTATTTATTTTATAACTGGAGGTTTGTACCTCTTGATCCCCTCCATCTTACACCCATCCCCTAAGCCCCCTCCCCTCTGACAACTACCAGTGTGCTCCCTGTATTTATGAGTCTGTTTTTGTTGGTTTGTTTTGGTATTTTGTTTATTTATATATGGTATTTATCTTCTCTAACTTACTTCACTTAGTATAATACCCTCTAGGTCCATCCACATTCTCAAATGGCGCTATTTCATTCTTTTTTATGGCTGAGTAACAATCCATTGTGTGTATATATGACATCTTTTTTACCTATTCATCTGTTGATGGACACTTGTGTTGCTTCCATATCTTGGCTATTGTATATGATGCTGCAGTGAGCGTAGTGGTACACACATCTTTTCAAATTAGTGTTTTTGTTTTCTTTGGTAAATACCCAGAAGTGAAATTACTTTATTGTGTAGTATTTCTATTTTAATTTTTTTAGGAGCATCCATACTGTTTTCTCCAGCGGCTGCACCAACTTACATTCCCACTAATAGTGCACGAGGGTTCCCTTTTTTAAAAATATTTTTATTTATTTATTCATGAGACACACACACACAGAGAGAGAGAGAGAGAGAGAGAGAGAGAGAGAGATACAGGCAGAAGGAGAAGCAGGCTCCATGCAGGGAGCCTGACGTGGGACTCAATCCAGGGTCTCCAGGATAACACCCTGGGCTGAAGGTGACGCTAAACCACTGAGCCACCCGGGCTGCCCAAGGGTTCCCTTTTCTCCACATCCTTGCCAACACTTGTGATTTCTTATTCTTCTGATAATAGCCATTCTGACAGGTGTGAGGTGGTATCTCATTGTGGTTTTGATTTGCATATCCCTGATGATGAGTGATGCTGAGCATCTTTTCATGTGTGTGTTGGCCATCTGTGCCTCTTGCTTGGAAAAATGTCTATTCAGGTCCTCTGCCCATCTTTTAATTGGATTATTTGTTTTGGTTTTGTTCTTCTTTTTTTTTTAATTATTTATTTATGATAGTCATACAGAGAGAGAGAGAGAGGCAGAGACATAGGCAGAGGGAGAAGCAGGCTCCATGCACCGGGAGCCCGACGTGGGATTCGATCCCGGGTCTCCAGGATCGCGCCCTGGGCCAAAGGCAGGAGCCAAACCGCTGCGCCACCCAGGGATCCCTGGTTTTGTTCTTCTTATAGTGAAATAAGGCACTGTTGTTTCCCTTAACGATTCTGTTAAATATTTATTTTTTCAGACTGAAGGATACTAAGATTCGGACACAGCAAGTAGGCCTGGTATTTTAGTGGCAGAAAGAGGAATGTAATATGTAGGAAGACTTTTCAAATAGGTTCTGAATATATTCAAATACCAACCAAATCCTAGTTGTCTCTCTCTAATAGGAATTACTAGGATTATCTATCTGGCTTGGACAGTCATTTTCTTATCATCTTTAATTCGTTTGTAAGCTTCGTTTATCATAATCATCATAAAATTATTTAATAACTGCCCACATACAAATCTCTGGTCTCCAAGCTCACCCCAGTTATTGCAGGAGGAGACTGCCTGACTCACTGTGGCATACATGCCAATTGAATTTTCCTTTTGATTGGCATCTTTCCAAAGGGGTTACTTCTACTAAACCCTCTACTTATGGCAGTTGTAAATCAATAAACTACTGTACACTTGAACATCACCAGTGACAATATGTACGGAACACAATCAGTGAGAAAGGGAAGATGATTGGTTTACAAGCATGGAATAAACAACTCATGAATGTCCATTGGAATAGCCACATAGTATATTTTATTTCTCCCAATCCCCACAATGCTTCATGACCACACCAGTAATCAATATTTCACAAAAATGTAGGTTCCCGGAGAATGGTTGCAATAGGAGATCCACTTGTTGCCAAGTGATTTAAAGTGTAGGGCCATAAAAATCCAAGGTTTTGTGGGACACCTGGGTGGCTCAGTGATTGAGTGTCTGCCTAGAGCTCAGGGTGTGATCCCAGGGTCCTGGGATCAAGTCCCACATCAGGCTCCCTGTAGGGAGCCTGCTTCTCCCTCTACCTACGTCTCTGCCTCTCTCTGTATGTCTCTCATGGATAAATAAATGATTTTTTTAAAAAAAATCCAAGGTTTTGTAAGTTCTCAGCTGAGGGGATGTCATACAGCCTCCTAAGAATTTAGCATCAAGAGTCAGTTTAAGCCAGGTTTGAAATCTGGCTTTACCTAATTTTGTTCCCCAACTTTCTAGCTCTTCCTCATGCTCCAAAATTCATCTTCAGTGAGATGGTTTTGTGGTGGTGGTGGTGATTTTTCTGAAGCTGATCCCAATTTCTACCCTCCTACCCACAGAGTTAGCTGTGCCTTTTTTTTTTTTTTTTTTGAGTGCCCCACAAACTTTGGACATTTGGCACCGTTCTTACAGTGCTCAATCACATTTGTATTTTAGTTATTTTATTTACTTCTCTTTCTCCTCCATTTGTAGCTAGGGGCAGTCATGGAGGGGCAGTCGAGCAGTTTCAAGAACATGGGATATGAAGTCAGAATGCGTGGATTTGAGTGCACTTAACTCTACCACTTCTTACGTGAATGAACTCATTAGCCTCCCTTTGCCTTAGCTTCTTCATCTGTAGAATGGGGATGAGTTCCTAAGGTTGTTGTAAGGATTAAGTGAGTAAACCAGGATAAAGTACTTAGTGCTGAGGATATAGGTAGTGATCAGTAAATACATTATAGCTAATCGTTCCTTTGCATCCTTTTTAGGGTGCAACTAGTACATGGCAAAGAGTTCTCAGTAAATTTGGAATGAATGAATGAATAGCTTAGTCTAGGGCAAACTCATTTACTTCTCTCACCTCACATCTCTTCTAAAATGAGATTGCTAATTGAGCATCAAGGTCCCTGTTATGAAATCAGGTTCTAAAAATTGCTCGAGGTCTTCAGTGGTTGCAGGACAAGTCACTAAACAATTTCAATCTGTTGATTATATGTTTCGCTGTTTGTCAGAAGGGACAAGCTAGAGCAAATCAGAATGGACACTGGAGACACCCCTGAGCTCGAAAGCATAGTCCTGGGCTTCAGACCATGCAAGTGAATACACTGTGTGCAATATTTTTCTCTCTTTTGGCTGAACTCAGGCTTCCCATAGCTGAAAGCAGATGGCACGAAGAAGCTTATGGTGTGGAAAGCCAGTTTTCCGGGTATGAAAAGAACCAAGAGAATTGGAGCACTTCAACTTCCTGCCTCTGCTAAGTAGTGATGAAGATAAAGTCCAGGAAGTGTCTTTTGGGTCTCATAGCACTCCAAAACCTCAGATTACCTGACTCAGACCAGGTCCTGGTGTTTTTTTGTTTTAAGATTTTATTTATTTATTCATGAGAGAGAGAGAGAGAGAGAGAGAGAGAGAGAGGCAGAGGGAGAAGCAGGCTCCATGCAGGAAGCCTGATGTGGGACTTGATCCCAGGTCTCCAGGATCACGCCCTGGGCTGAAGGCGGCACTAAACCGCTGAGAAACAACACCTCCCACCCTGGGCAGCCCACCAGGCCCTGGTGTTAAAGAACTCCTAAGGGTGAGAAACCCAGAAGGATATTAAGCAGTGATTTGTAATCATTTAGTTTTAGTGAGAAAGGTAGTGGTGTTTTCTTAACATATCACTCACTCAGAAGTTATTGTTCACAGGGTATGAACCAGGCTAATAACTGTGTATAGATGATATCTATTGTTTGTTTCAAAATTCGCTTTTGTTTTAAAAGAACGAGAAAACATAACCAAGTTAAGTCATGCTATGTTCCATCTTCTTCTGTTACCTAAGCCAAGAGAGAGCCATATCCAGACACCACTGTTCAGGAACCCAAATTCTAGACCAGTGCCAAGGAGGAAAAAGTTGTAAGTAATGGGCAGGACTTATACACATATGTATTGGCTGAGGACCCTTGGTTGAAATCTTGGCACTGCCACCTGTGGACATGCCAGGAGATCATAGATGTATCCCTTTGTCTCGCTAGACTTCACTTTCCTCATCTGTAAAATGGCAATACCTACCTTACAGGTTGTTGGAAGGATTAAAGAAAATAGTGTAACAGCACTTAAGTTGCTTGTCCAATTATAACCACAGCATTAATTGACTACCCTCACCATTTGAAACCCCAGCTTCCTGGGGGAAAAAAATAAAGCATAGTGAGGAGTTTGAAACTTCCTACAACATCTGCAGAGTCCTCAGATGAATCATGGACCTGTCCTCCGTCCCCTCTTTTGAATCTGGAGGATACTATTTCTCCCAAGTTCAGCAGGTTCCCCTGCCCAAATCCTGGTTGGTGTCTGAAAAGAAATATGTTAGGACTGTTAATCCTGAGAGAGCACTGAAGCAGTTTCCCATTACCTCTCTGCTCCTTTAAAAAATGGCAAATCTTGGTAGGAAATTGGTGGAAACAGTGCCACTGACAAATAGGAAATCCATCCAGAGTTGCTTATGCTGGTTGCCAATCCCACCCCCATAGGGTAAGTAATACTGAACATTAGATCATTTGCCAACACTGCATTCCCTTCTTCAAATTTTGAGTGTAGGTCACCTTCCTCCAGAAATCCTATTTCCTGAAACAGCTTAGATCCAGAAAAATTACTGATTGCCTGCTTTTGCCTCAAATCCTCACATCATTTTTCCCCTAGCTTTTCATTTAGATTATTTAGTTCACTGGGCAAGAAATGAACCCAGTGTTACAGATATTTTGCCTCTGAGTCTTGCACATTTTTAGTCTGCCATAAACGTTTCATCATGGAAACACTTCATTTATGTTTGTTAGCCACCAGTCAGTTCATAAAATAGCAACCATTCCTTCAAAAACCTTTGAATATTATTGAAGAAAACTAAATAGAACTCGGAGAAGCTGGTGCTTTTGTTGCCTCTGGATGCTCTGTCACCACTGAGGCAACTCATTTGGTTAAGAATAAATTTACCGTTACCTGCAAAGTATTTCCTACCCCCTTGGACAACAGAAATTTTACAAAATGATTGTGCTGCCTTGACCCACATGATCCGAGTTCACCCAGTATGATCTTCCAAAGGCAAAGGCGCTGTCTCATGCCCCCTTCAGAGAGGGCCTTGAACTTTCTCAATAACAGTGCTGCTGCCCCTTTTCCAGTGACCATTTCTTGGGTGCAGCTCATGGGTATATTAATCATAGTGTGGCCTGATGGTTGAATGAGAGCCTTGACGGGAATCAACCCACATACCCGCTGAGATAGATAACGTTTCTGTTGTATTCATAAAACTTCCATAGGAGGGATGTCTGGGTGGCTCAGCGGTTTAGCGCCTGCCTTTGGCCCAGGGACTGATCCTGTGGTCCTGGGATCGAGTCCCACGTCGGGCTCCCTGCATGGAGTCTGCTTCTCTCTCTGTTTGTGTCTCTGCCTCTCTGTCTGTGTCTATCATGTATAAGTAAATAAAATATTAAGAAAAAAAAACTGGGATCCCTGGGTGGCTCAGCAGTTTGATGCCTGCCTTTGGCCTAGGGCGTGATCCTGGAGACCCAGGATCGAGTCCCACATCAGGCTCTCTGCATGGGGCCTGCTTCTCCTTCTGCCTGTGTCTCTGCCTCTCTCTCTCTCTGTTTCTCATGAATAAATAAATAAAATCTTAAAAAAAAAATTTAAAAAAAAAAGAAAAAAAAAACTTCCATAGGAGAATCAGCATTCAATTACGTTTTCTTAAAGATTTTATCTATTTATTAGAGAGAGGGAGAGAGTGCATTCAAACTGGTGAGTGGAGGGATGGGGCAGGGGGAGAGGGAGAAGCAGACTCACAGAGTCCTATTCAGGGCTCCATCCCAAGACCCTGAGATCACAACCTGAGCGGAAACCAAGAGCCAGACTCTACACGCTCAATGGACTGAGCCACTCAGGCGTCCGTCAATTATGATTTTTAACAGCCTTTACTGAAAAACATGTTTTCCTTGTGCAAAACTTAAATCCCCACATATTGAAGCTTAAGCTCATTTCCTGGTGTTCTCTTTTTATGATCAAGGGAGAAACCTCCACCCCAGCAATCGGCTATTTCTCTCCAGGTTTTCTTGATTAAATGACCAAGCAGGTAATCAGAGGCCTTGAACTCTTGATGTTGCAGCTGCTATGGCTAATTAAATGGCAAAGAGCTGAATTCAGAGATATGATTAATACCATCAGGGTGCCCTCTGGTTTTAATGTTCATAAATTATGACTGAACAATAAAATTTTTATATGGGTCATAGGATTTTTCTTAAGGATCAGACTTCATCAGTGTGTTCCCCATTGAATTTACTTGCTTGTTCATTTGCTTTAGGAAACTCTAGAACTTATGTATTTGGAGAATGATCCCAGAGAAAGGACACGGTGAAGACCAAGCCACCATCCTAGTGCAATTGCAAGTGTAGGATTCTCTGGCTTTTCTTTCTGAATGTAAATCAAGAAAGCCAATCCATTTCTATAAAATTGGTTCTGGAGACCTTTGTTTCTGAAGCACAGTTCCCCCAAATGATCTGACTAGGAGAGACTCTTTGTCAGCTAATAAATGTGTCAGGTTGTATTCCAGAATACAGTAGTCACTCTTTCTGTCCCTGGAATTCCAGTGGGACTTTGACAAGATTTCTTTAAATTGCATTTTTCTCCCTGCTTGGAGTTAAGTGGCAAAAGCCTTTGGCAAATGGCTTTTCTCTAATCTCCTCATTTGTAGTTCTATCCAGTCGTTCCTCTGGGCTTTTGGACATAATTAGATGGACACGAAGGGTGGTACTTGCTACCTGGTCTCTTAAACACCTCCTCTCCTGCCCTACCTGGTTAATGGTGAGACCTCAGTGTTGGTTGACCTTGGTACACTTGAACCTGTCCCCCTGTCCTCCCTCTGAGCTCATCACCAGTCTTGACCTGATAACTGGTCACTGAGAGGTTCTGAGGGACCGTCTGTGAGGATGGAAAGCAAACTGGCAAGTGGCACCAATTATGTGTATCTTCACGAAGGATGGGTGTTTGAAATCTCTCATTTTCAGAGTTTCAGAAAGACGGCCAACTCCTTTCTGCTCAGATAGTACTGAGACTGCTCCTGATTAGACTGTCTGAATTCTCTCATTTTTACTCATCACAGTCACATCTGTTTGGGTTTCTGTCTCTCTCCTGGAGATGCCTCTTGAGAGCAGATCCCCTCAGCTTCTTTACAGCTCATCTGAGGCCTGCCAAAAGAGATTGGCAGAGAACGATCAGCATTCTATGCTCTGATAACTCACATAACTCTCCCTGAAAAGAATGCTAAAACCTGGTTCTCAAGTGAACCCAGGAGGAATGGAGCCAAAGAGACTTGTGGTATTTTTCTTTGGAATCCAATTTAGAGTTTATGTTCCAGTGGGGCAAGAAGGGAAAGCGAAGAGGGGGGCCATGAGGAGGGTAAGGAAAAGATAGAGCAGGAACAGGGGAATGTACCAACAAATCATAGGCTCCAGAATCAGAAAGACTTTAAAGAACATCTCATCCAGAGATTTTAAAATGCCTTGTTTTGAGCAGTGGAATCTTTCTAATTTTTTTTCTTCATAGGAAATTATACAGGGGTGCCTGGCTGGCTCAGCAGGCTGGGTGTGCGACTCTTGGTTTCAGCTCAGGTTATGATCTCAGGGTCCTGGAATGGAGCCGTTCAGCGCTTAGCAAGGAGTCTTCTTAAGATTCTCTGCCTCTGCCCCTCCTCCAGCTTGCACTTGGTGCGTGAGCATGTGCGCACTCTCTCTCTCCTCTCTCAAATAAATAAGTCTTAAAACATAAAGAAATCATAGTCAGCCCCAGTGTATAAAATAGATGAAAGCAGAGATGCTGTGGTTGAAGTGTGGGTGAAGGAACTTACATCACCTCCACGTACTCTTAGGGCTCTGCAGAATACAATTTGAAAGCCATTAAAGTTGTCTAAAGGATGACTTTAAGGATGGGAATACGGCAGCCCCAACAGGAGAAATGGCATGCCCAAGGTCACACAGCCCATTAGCGGCAGAGACAGGATGAAAATATATGCCCCCTGTCACCCAGGCTGGAACTCTGTGTGACTTGAGCCGGAGAAATGAGCTAAGGGTGCTTTCCCACCGAACGTGATCAGGGAGGGAGCTCGGTGGACAGTGCACTGGGAAGAGGGGGTCCGGGAGGAGCAAAGGTGAGTGGACCCACCCAGCACAGAGCAACTGGGAGCCCTGGGCTTAAGCAGGGTGCAGTGTAAACAGGGAGGAACAAAGCAAGACAGGAGAAAAAGTCTCTGTGGAAATAGGTGTCAAAGGAAGATTCTTCACCCTCCCACTCAGATGCCATCCTCCTGGTGGGGTGGCAGTGAGGCAGAAAGGCAAGGCAGAAAATGCTTTTCCAGGGTGGGCTGTGGTTCTTTCATTATGCCTTCCTAAGGTGGATGAGGTTTGGGCACAGTTCTCCTTTGAGAGTTTGAGACTTACACTCACTCTTTGAGTTGAGAAGCACCTGCGAAATATACATGGGCATTAGGAAGGGATGAGAAATATCTGCGTGATTAATGGCTAAGCTGATTGCATGGTATGATTTGGACCCAAAGTCAAATGGCTTTCCTTCCTTTTCCCCCTGGATGATTCCCCCCTCTAGTCACAGGTCTCTGGGAATTCTATTAAGGAAGGAGACAGGAGAATTCTTGTGTGGTCTGTAGGCAGACAGGCCACAGGTGCCCAGTAGAAGTTAAAAGCATGCTGAAAGGGAGTAGGAACCCCTTAAGGTTCATTCCACACCCTGAATATTTTGCCCCTGGTCAGATCTTCTGAGGCCTCTTTGGTGAGATTATTTCCCTTTATGGGAAATCAATAAATTGGGATTTGAGTCCCCTACATCCAGAGCCAAGAAACATCCTCCTCCCCTTAAGAAGCAATGTAAATCAGTCACTCGTCAATTATTTTCAACAAACTGTTTATTGAGCATCAACTATATGTGACAGGAACTGCACCAGGAGATGGGAATATAGTGGGGACCAAGACCCAGTCCCGATTTTCAAGGTGTTCCAAGTCCAGTGGGGGCTCACCAGGGTTTTTCCCTCCTGAATTAATGTCTGGAGAAGTGGGTACTGGAGTTGACTTGTGCTAAAACTCTCTTCCAAGCCCATCCTCCCTGTGCTTTCAAGAGAGCCAAAAACACAGAGTCGGCAAACCTGGGGGGAGTTTCAGCCGTTCAGGCATGATTGTCCTGTAACCCTCCGCCTCAGTCCCTGCAACCTTCACCCCAGCCTGCCTTTGCAGGCTCCTATCAGTGCTTCTGATAGGGCCACAGAGATTTCCAGACTGGGGACAAGTGGGAGGGGAGGTGGCAGCAGCTTCCCTTGTGGAGCAGTGAAATCTCCAGAAGGGTCAGGTGCTACAGCTCTGATGTGTCAAGAAGCCCAAAGGAGTTTCTCCTAGTTGGGAGCTCGGGCAAGAAGAGACTGGGCTCTGGGCATTTGGTTTTGCATCTGTATCAATTCTGAAAAGATCTGGAAATGGTGGGGGTGGGGGGTCCAGTAAGGAGCATAGTGGCAGCTCCGAGACAGAGCAGCCCTACTGTTGGCAGCTTCCTTTTTGGCATTAGAAATCAAGTAAAATAGTTAAAACGCTAGTGTCTGTTTGAAGATGGCGACGGGGATGGGGCATTCTCTTTGTTGCATCCTTGACCTCGAAACTCCTTTTTCTTCTCCAGATTAAAATATAGAACAGGGAAAGGACAGAACTTGTGAATAGAGTGAGGCGAGGAAAAGCCACACTGGATTCCTGAATTGGAGGGAGAGATGCTGCTAGAACTGGAGGAAGAAAAAAAAAAAAGACGTTAGAGGAGATTGGAGATGGGCCAGGGCTACAATAACGAGGCTCGGCGCTGCGTTTCCCCAATACTGCTTTGTGCACACGACACGAGCTCCCCGGCTTGGATCCCAAACCCAAACGAATGATTTGGGGCAAGAGGAGAAGCGGGGTTCGGACGGCACAGATTGGCCTGTAATGAAAAGTCAGCAGAAACCACTGGGTGGCAGCGTGGTGTGCGAGCGCAGCTCTGCAGTGCCCGCCGCCGCCGCCGCCGCCGCCGCCGCGAGGGCCGAACCGTCTGCGAGCCCTGGCCTCGCTCCCGAAGGGCTACAAGTGTCGCCAGGCGAAATGGCTCAGCGGGTGTGCTTGTCTGGGGGAGGGGGCGGTTGTGAGTCGCACACAGGGGCCCGGCGAACTTCCCAGGGGCTCCAGGCCGGGGCGGTGTGGCCCGCTAAGAGTCCCACGGTAACGAAAGAGCCCACACCGCCACCCCCCCGCCACCTGCGGGCGGCCCCCCGCCCCCGCTCCTCCGGCCCAACTACCTCCTCCCGGGGCCCCTGCATCACCGCTTCCTCCCGAAGCTCCGGGCGGCCAGAGGAGGGCGGGAAGCCTCGGGCGGTGGGGCAGCGGCCGAGCCCCTACAGGTGTTAGCCTGCGCCGCCCGCCGGGGCGCGGGGGGGGGGGGGGGGGGCGGGGCGGCCGGGAGCCAGCGGGCTGGGCTCCGGGAGGGAGGGGCCGCCGGGGGAGGGGGCCTCGGGGAGGCCGCGGCGCTCTTCCGGAGGGTGCCTGCAGCGACTGGATTCCTATGCAGAGCCGGTGCCGCGCCCAGAGCAGCAGCAGCAGCCGCCACCGCCGCCGCCGCCGCCGCCGCCGCCGCCACGATGCGAGGCCGTTACCTGTTTGATCCCCGTCGGCCAGCCGGCGCGGGCCAACTTTTCCCGATCGCCAGGCCCCGAAGTTGCAAGGACTAGTCGGAGGCTCGGAGGGGCCAGGGCGAGGGCGCGCTCCCCCGCGCGCTGCCTCCTTCCCCCCTCCCGCCGCCCGCGCTCGCGGCCTCTCTCCCGCCCGCGCCGCTCCCTCCGCCCGCCTCCCCGCTCCGGCCCCCTCCGCGCGGCACAGGGCGGGGGGTGCCGCGAAACTCCGACCCGAGCCACTTGGACTCGCAGTGTCCTCGGGGCGCAGGGGCCGAGCGCACGCAGCCGCGCCGCGCTGCCTCCGCCGCCAGTGTCGCCGCGATCCCGGCCCGGGCTGTGGCGTCGGCTCGGACCCAGGCAGCCCGCAGCCCGCGCGGGGGCCGGACCACCGCCGGAGGAGCCGGGACGGCATGCTGAGCCCCCTCCTCGGCTGACGGCCGAGCGCGGAGAAGCCCGGGCGAGCGCCGGCCAGGGAGGCGAGGGCGGCCGCGGCGCGAGACCAAGCGGACGCGCCGCGGAGGAGCGGGAGGCGGAGGCGAAGGCGAAGCCGGAGAGGGGCCGCCAAAGAAGTGGTGGTGGTGGGCGTCGTGGCCATGGCGGCGGCTATCGCCAGCTCGCTGATCCGTCAGAAGAGACAAGCCCGCGAGCGCGAGAAATCCAACGCCTGCAAGTGTGTCAGCAGCCCTAGCAAAGGCAAGACCAGCTGCGACAAAAACAAGTTAAACGTCTTTTCCCGGGTCAAACTCTTCGGCTCCAAGAAGAGGCGCAGAAGGAGACCAGGTTGGAAGGGGCGCTTGGACGGCTTTGGGGCTTTTTAAAATTTCCATACTTTACGAGCGTGGAGGGGGCTGGAGGGCGGGTATGTACGCGTAGGTGAGTTTGTCGGGGGCCCATCTGGTGCGGATGCGGCCACCTCGCCGGTGTGCGTGCGTGGGAAGCGATTGCTTTCTCGCCACGTTCCTAGCGGTAACTGGCTTGCTGCATTGCAACTGCCGTGGGACGGGCGCAGAGCCCGGAGCCGCGCCGGCCCGGGGGTTTGGGGGGCGCCCTCCGCTTCGGACGCGCCGCATTTGTGCAAGCCACGGGGGGCTCTGGCACGCGTGACCCAGACGTGGCTGCCGTGCGGGGCTGTGCGCGTGGCGTGGAAACTGCCGGCGCCGAGGCGGGCAGACACCGCCGCCCGCCCTGGTGAACCCGGAGAAACCCTCCTTTGCCTTTACCCCTGCAACTCTGACCCTTACCCCGAGCCAGCTTCCACCCCCCAGGGACGCGGGCTTCACCTCTCTTGGCCTTGTGTTTCTTTGATCACTTTTAAGCTTATCGGGACAGACTTGACTTGTGGTGCACCCTGGAAATATTTGCTGGAGTGCGGGGGGCGGGGGGAGTGGATTCCTAGAACCTTGGGGCAAAGAGCTTGGTGATCTGGTTAGGCTAGTGAAACTGGTTACTAAATGCTACAAAAATGCTGGATCAAGGAGAGAATTTAAACTCATCTCCAGACTGTAGGTCCTTTGGAACCTATTCGGTGAGAAGAGTAGCGCGGTGTTCCGGTGCCAGGGAAATTCACTCAGCTCTAGGTGTCAGGTTGCGTCAAGGTAAAGCTTCAGGCGAACCTGCAGCTTCTGTGGCCATCCTTCATCAAATGAATCCTTGACGCTGTTTTCTTACTTCTAACTAGATAAATAATACAGAATTTCAGACTTATTCTTCAATTTGTGCCCTGTGTGGTTCACACGCTATGGAACGGAAACGCAGACATCCATTTTCTGTTTGCTCGAAGTTTTTAGGGCGTTCGCTGTGAATTGGGCTTGTTTTAAAAAAGGCTTCAGCGGTTGCAAAGCATGATTATGTGGCCTGAATGATCACATACACATTATTTCGGTGCAGGTGTCTGTATTCAGTAAAAGCAAATTTTGGTAGCGCGGCTGTTATTGGTAAATTTGGTGTTTTATTAAATCTATGGGGATTCATAATTGAGAATCATTGTAATTGAGGACCCGTATTTTAGATCTTCAGATTTCTGATACAAAATTTGAAAATAAACGTGAACTAATTTTCTTTCCTCCCCACCAACAAAAACACTGCCCTTGCACCCATTTTCCCTAAGGTAATTTAACACGATAGAGTATGGTAATGGTTGTTTTTTTTTCCCTTCTCCCCCCTTTTTCTGTAGCACAGCTCAGTTTTCTAAATGTGAGTCCTTTGATGGGGTTCCAGATTATTTATGCATTTTCAACATTATGATGGGAGGAGACTATTTATTCAAAGAGCAGTAATTCCGAGAGAAGTCTTTGTTAGCGTGTTTTTGGTCCCTGGTTGGCAAACCACTCTAAATTATCTTGATTATTTCTCCTTCTCCTTCCACGCGCAAAGTGGCACATGGTTAAAAGGCAGAACATAACATTTGCCAACCCCTTCCGAATGCTCAATGAGATAGAGTACCACTCTGTAAGCCAAGGCACTCGCTATCAGAAACTAGCTACCACTGTCAGAAGAAGCTTTAGGGCTTGTCCCAGAGTGATGAGGTCAAAATCCTATATATATATTTTTTTCCGGTCTGGAGATTCACTCTGAAACTTGGAGTTTGTTGGCTTCTTTTCTTTCAGAGGACTCTTTAAAGTTGGGGTGTGACCTTTTACACGAAAATTTGAAACTAGAATTTTGAATTCTGCGTCTTTTCAGCTACACATGCACAACTTACCAATTGATCCCAATCCTCGTTGTCTTTGCAGAGCCACAACTTAAGGGTATAGTCACCAAACTCTACAGCCGACAAGGCTACCACTTGCAGCTGCAGGCAGATGGAACCATTGATGGCACAAAAGACGAGGACAGCACTTACAGTAAGTGACTGCAGAATAAATAGCATAGCCCCAGCGTGTCTTGGCATTGTGTTTTCTTCGTTTTTCTTTTAAGCTAACAACGCTTGCGAAATTCGGACCTGAATGCAAAAAATACAGTCAACACTTGTAATCCTGTTGATGCTGGTGAACCTAAAGGAAGTTGAACGTGAAAATATGTAAAGTAGTGAACTAGAGCAGATAATGTTGACACCATCGGAAGAACAATCCAAATGTCATCTCCATGGTAATCTGGATATTATGGCTGTCCTTTGGATTTTATTACTTTTTTCCCACAGAAAATTTACTCACCCCCACACTGATCCTGAAATAGCATGCTATCTCTACTCTTAAGAACCGGTCTCATCCCAAGAGAGAGGAGTGGTTTCTTGTCATGAGAACTCATCACTACAAGCTTTCACTCCTGCACCCCTCACCCCCCCCACACACACTGATAACTCTGAGACTAATTGGGATTTTAACAACTGAGATACCTCCACAGGTGGGTGAAGGGATTTCTTTTAGTGATTGATTGATTGATTGATTGATTGATTACTGTGGTTTAAGTAAAGACCAAGTTGGGACCATAATGGTGAACCTACAAAAAGGAAACACATCAAAAATCAAGGCAATTTTATTTCTAATTATTGAAGTAATGTGATGATGAGATGTTATATAACCTTTTAATCACATATGCTTTTATTTGTTTGAAGTAATAAAAACAAACTTGCAAATAGTGAAGCCTTCTCTTCCCTAATGACTGCTGTTTTCCTGAAATTCATAGATTTCTGCAGACCCATTAACTGTTCCATGAGGCTGAAACACCTAGTTCTCACAATTCACTCTCTATTTCCCCTAATTTATATTGCAATTCCATCAGACTTCGATAATTTCCCAGAAACATCCCCTTCATGGGCTAAGAAAACAGCTAAGGAAAGCCGGTCAGAAGGCTAACAAGTCCTCTGCAGCATTTTTAGAGATGTTGGGCTGTAGACAGCAAAGCCATAGACAGGGGTCCCCATGCTAAGTGTCAAAGGAGTTTCTCACCTTTTAAGAATGCCTCCTGGGCTAATGTCCAAGCTAGGACCTCAAGAGGAAGTCACCTTTAATTATCCTTGAAGAAAGCCCTGGTGGTACCTAGGATGAAAAACATCCATACCAGATGGGGTCTTCACTGCTTTTGCGAAATGCTGTGGTACTGTTGTGATATGAAAGTTCTACAGTGAGTATCCTAGATGTTCTTTTGTGCATACTCTTCTATTTGAAAAAATTAGTCAGATGTAACTAGAGGATTTTACTGTAATCATATAACAGACAATTAATACATAATGATCAGTAATAAAACATTCCCATAAATCATATATACAAATCAGTGTTCGGGGAAGGAAATGGCAGTGGAGTGAGCCGGTCTGTTTCTTCGAAGTGCCTGGGCAAAACGGATCCAGTGGGCATTATTGAAAGCAAGTTTATGATTAGCTGCTAATGAGCACCGTCAAGTTTTCCCCCATCTGTTTCTAACATCTTCTCTCCATTAAAATCAGAGAAAAAATTATTTGGGGGGTCCAGTGTTCACATGTGTTTTCTTGAAAAGGAAGAACTTTTTGAAATCAGACAGTGGACTTGTATTTTGTAAACAGCAGCATACCAAATGTATCAAGATCACATGGTATGTAGTCATTTTAAGACATGTATACACTTGCACACTTGAATGCATGCACACAGGCAAACACATATATGTATGTAAATCAAGATTCTGTTTCCTACAGTGGAGCTTTAAATCACGTAGTAGGTTTCATTCTTCAGTTCCTATATACTCATAGCTTCTGCCTTTGTCTTATACCTGTGACTGATACGAATGGCATTTCTGTGTACTAATGATATTATAAGACCTTGAAAGAGCATAGCCTGATAAGCAGAGTCTGTTTTGAGGCAGAATGAAATAATAAGAGGTAAGTCAACCAGTGGTAAGTATTACCACAACGTGAAGCATTCACATGAAGAGGATCTCGAAAGACATAGCAAGTCTGTGCGGCTTGACCCTACCCCAGATACCAAGTGTGGCCAGAGGCTGAGGGGACCAGCTAATCTCCCCAGTTGAGGATATTGTAGGGCATAAATCATCATGAAAGAAGAATGTTTAATGATTAAAATGATTATTAAAATGATCATCATTACAATGGAAGTCTAGCCATGTGAATTCATTCTTTTTTCCCCCCTAAAGCCAAGCAATTTTCTTGGCATTCGTTCATTTTTTTAAATGAATAGAACAAGAATACAAGTTGTTTTTTCTTCAACTGTAACTCTTTCATTTATATAGCGTTTCCTTAATATGTATTCTGGATACCACGTTTATATTTTTCTTATATTTATTTATTTTTAGGACCTTTCATCCTTTTTTTTTTTCTCATTTTGTTCAAATTGAGTTGATGATACTTGAATTCTGACATGGTAAGCAAAATCATGACAAAACAAATTCGTTCACATTTGTCCAGATATTATCTATTCCTAAAAAACATATGTTGGATATTATGCGTTTAAGCTGACCTTTGATATATTATTACAATGGTTGATGTCAGTTCAATAAAATCTCATTGTGAGCAAATCATCCGTTGTAAATTATGTATTTTCCCCCTGAAAAGGATAAGATGATAGATACTTCATGGCAGCAGTTTTATTCTAATCTGCCTTGGGTGGGATGAAGGCTATTTTCAAAGAATAGGCAACTTTCCCTTCAAATCTCCAGCCATGTTACCCGTTCATTTTGTCAAGTCTTCCCAATCTACATTAAGATACACTTCTAGTAATTGCTCCCTTTGAGAAATTGACCTTAGCCCAACGAATGAAGAAGGATGACCTCAGTAATCCTATCCAGTAAACAGTAAGTGCCAACTTGTGCACATCTCTGAGAAGATGATCCCTTCAGGGTAGAAGGAGTTTAATTAGTTTTATGTAGACACAGAACAAACAAGAAACAAAAGCCTTTTTATTTATTAAAAGATTCTTCAAAACTTTGATGGAAATGGAAGAGATTTTAGGTGTTGAATGGATATGTTTTAGACACATGAATGAAATCAATTATTTTCTTCTCGTATTTAGAATATTTGCATCCTAATTGAAATAGTATCTTCTGTCCTTGAGGGAGTACTCCAGATTTAGAGAAACATAGGCACACAGGAAAATATTGATTCTGCCCAAGCTTACCGCTGATAACATTTCTTTGCATTCTTATCTGGAAAGGGTGCCCCTTCAGACTTTCAGCCAACCCAGTTTATAATCTATCTTTCAGCCAACCCAGTTTATAATCTATCTGGAATGTCTAAAGAAAAGAAAAGACTGGACTAGGATGACCAGCCACTGTTTACTTTTTCTGCTTTCTTCAGTTTTTTTTTTGTTTGTTTTAGGGTGCTGATTTTTGTCACAGAAATTTATGGTACATAATGAAAAATTCATGTTCTACCAGCTAGTTTGTGCCATTATTCAGGAACAGAGAATCTCAGGCGTGGATTACTGATAGTTTTTGCTTTTCTTCTACCTCATGCTATCTGATATTTGGAATTCAAGCATTTTATTGCTCATTAAAACCCACACCAGAGAGTGATTGAGGCATGTGGTGAAAATCAAATCTTTTTCTCTCTTACTTTTGTCTTTTTTTTCTTTTTTGCTTGTTACAAGCTGCATTGAGAGAATTAAGGAGGTTCTGAATGTTGTGAAGAATGAGGTTCTAGAAACATTCTGAATTTCATTTATCATTCCCTGTCCTCTATTACTATGACTGAACTAGGATTCAGACACAGGCTGGTATTCTAGTTGTCTGGTGGTATGCAGTGGTATGGCTTTTATGCAAAACCCATATGGAAGTTTTTGTTTTCTAGATCCCAGATTTTTTTTTAAACGAGAACTTTTATATAATGGGATTGTGATCTATCACATTCCAAAAATATGATATTATCATGCTTTCACTGCACAGATTGCTATCAATACACAAATGTGTGTTGAGCACCTCTGTGAGCAAGGCATCATCAACAGAAAGAGATATATACATGACATACGCAAAAATACAGACTCCTTTCCTATGCATTGCATTGTCAAATATAGCATGAGATCCTGGCTTGCAATCTGTGCAATTACTTTCCTTTACCTCACATAACAGAAGGGCACAGCTTTTAATATGATGAGCATTGAATGAGGTGCCATCAGTGGCATGTGGTAGGAACACTTGTATTTTGAACTGTACAATATGTCCTAGCTGCTCTCTGGTAACACCCTGATTTTAAGGGAAATATACATTGTAGGCTCCCCAAGGAATATTTAGTTCTTCATTAATATTTCTCATCCACATTACCCCACCTACTGCAGCAGTGTGTGTGTGTGTGTGTGTGTGTGTGTGTATCAAGGTAAGAGATCTCAGAAAAGCTATTCTTACCCATATGGTGACTCTCTTATATTCTTGTTCACAGAAATGATAGCAGACCGATATATCATCTTCAGTAAACTTACACACCAAGGCAAAAATCATCAACATTGGTCTATGACTCTTGAAAGGTGCACAGGCTAGCTTCAAAAGATGTGTGGCAAGCACTACGTTTTAAAAATGTACTGTTTTATTTTTATTCACAGTGTAGGAGGGAGTAGACAGCTGGTAGGGGGAGGACGCCCACTGGTTTTCTCCAGTGAGTGGTGTGTGATTGTGAGGAGAGGCTGGGTGTAAGTTTCACGCAATCAAACCTTCAAATGGAGAAATGAAGGCCTCTTTGGTACCAGCTGGCTGCCTACTTACAACTATTTTGCTAAATAAACAAACAGACCTCTTAAGTTCATCATTTGTACTCCTATCACCTTTGTTACTAGACACGAAAAGCTAGGCACGGCCCCCCACCGCCATCCCAAACCTATCTTGGAAAATGTTGGTTCTTTAAGAAATGCTGAAATACTACTCCAGGAACACAAGACTACAAAATGACTTTTTTTTCAAGGCCTGGATTTATTTTTGGGTTGTTGCATTGGAAATAATACAGATAATTTAGATGAGGGAGTTAGACTAGTATCTTTTCTAAGATTCTAGGAATCTCTCCCCAACTGGTAGATCATAACCATTTCTGTGAATTTTAGCAGTCATCTGGGCAGGGGGAGCAGTTTAAAATAGTTCGTTGAGGATAAAGTTATTTAATATATCGACCAATTCCTGAAACTGTAGCTCTCCAAAAGCATCGGGATTCCCTACTTCCAACACTATACAAACCATGGGATTGTCTTTCATTTCCCTGGGATGTTTGACAATATGCAGCCATAGCAGAGCGCCAGTTTTGTGACTGCAAGCAGACACACAAGCATACTAAGGGGTAGAAGAGGGCCTATCTATCTGTCTATGTGTGAATATATAGACATATTTTTACCAAGCACACGTTACTTTTGGAGGGCCAGACCTGCTGGAAACAAAAGCTATGAAACTCAGAATGATAACATTATTTTCACATTCTCTTTGATTTTAGCCCTATTTAACCTCATCCCTGTGGGTCTTCGAGTGGTGGCCATCCAAGGAGTTCAGACCAAGCTGTATTTGGCAATGAACAGCGAGGGATACCTGTACACCTCGGTAAGCCTTTCACTGCGCTCGTGCTTTGACTACTCTGGTTTTCATCGGATGTGAAATAAAATATGCTGCATATATGTTATCATTGCAGATTTCTGTGATGAGGAAGAATGTTCTTGATGGAAATATCCCATCTGAAAGGACAAATTAACTTCCAGTGAAAATTATATCTATTGCTGGTTAATCATTTGAAGCTAACATTTTTGGTATAAAATCAAAGAGCCACTAAACTTTTTTTGCATATGATGGCACTTGGGTTATTATTTTATGTAGCGTATAATATAATGCTCTGCCTTGCTGTCTTGCTTTGCAGCTGTGGGAAGCAAAGCCATTTCTATAGCACAGCTCAACATGTGTTTATCCATGTTTACTCCTCAAGAAATCAAGGAGACCTCTTTCTCAAATTAACTGTAAGACATAAAAGACAATTCTGGAAGTGTCTCTATTTCTTATCTTCAGTTCAATTCAGTCACACTGGCTATCTCTACTCTTTTTCCATCAGGCACATTTCAGCCTCTCCATGTGTGCAAATTCCTGCTTTTCCCAAGAAATTTGTGGACAGTGTAGATAACAATTGAGTTAGGAACCTGAGGCTGAATTCCACTTTTTAAAAATGTTTAACATTTAAATACAGGCAGAAGTGGTACAGTTATCAGGGTGAGGATTTCACTCTTCCCACTGAATGTAATTCCCTATCACAGGAGACACCTTAATCTGTGGATAGTCTGTAATCTTCATTTGGAATTTCTTATCTTTCAAGAAAAGGCTAGGATGTGTAAAATGGAGAGAATTGCTTGTCAAGCTTCCCGCTGGAAGCTTGTCATGGAGGCTGTTCCAGTGGTTGGAGAAATCTGTTCCTCCAACTGCCAGAGTGCTTAACCTGTAAATCCTTGTGCTCTCGAGTCTGTTCCCTGAGGTTATTGCAAAGCCAGGTGTGTAGAAAGACTGTTGGCAGGCGTGGTGGAAACCATGACATAGCCCTGGTTTTCAGAGTCCAGGCTGAGAGAGAGTTGGGAGAAGAGTAAGACCACAGAGGGCCCACTCATTTGCCAAACTGGGTAGTCTGTTTCATATTTACCAGAGAAGAGTAATCACCAGCATGATCCTCTCACCCTGGTCACTAACAGCTTCCTATCAGGCCATTTCAACGGTCTTGTCAAATAAATGCAGGGGCTTTATCATGTTCAACAAATGAAAAATTTGGATTTATTGCTATATTCATGGGCTCTGCCATTTATCAATACATTGCTCTTATTATAAAGGATAGGAAAGGAGATTTGTTTTTCAGGTTTGTGTGTTAAGGTAAGAGAATTTAATAATGCAGGATTTTAACTAACATCACTTAGATCCACAGCCTACCTCAACAGGACCAGATACAAAGGTAGGTTCTTAATAAAAAGTAAATGCTTGTTTTCTGAAACTACAGTGCAGGTATGGGAAGGAAATGGAATATACAAAGCATACTTTTGAGAGGGTAAATACCAGATGGCATAGAAACTAATTATTAGCACTACTGGTCAAAGATCCAGAAGGTTGATTTTTTTAAATCTTGCAACAGTAACTGTAATTTTGGAAATAACACTTAAGTTAGAGTGCGGAAAAAGTCATGTAAGTTAGGTAATATGTCAGGTGCCCCCACTCAGAAAATTAGGGCACTCAGTATTACATTTAGGGAACTGAGATAAAAAATTTATAGCCTACCATTCAGACTGGCCATTATTTTAGCAAACAGGTAAATGCCAACATGAGCTCATTTCTAAGGAAGACTTCCCAGGAGGAATCAGCATTATAGATTGATGGGCTTCCTTTCCATGCTTGGGCAAACTGATAGCAAAATGTGGGACACTTTGTATGTATTTCCCTTTAAGGAAAAGGAACCTTGAGTAAGCAAAGGAAAGAACCTTTGTTTTCATTGAGGGAGGAAAGCTGTCTGATTGATAACCCTGGAGTTCATATAGGGAAAATATCCAGTTAGTCTGCTCCAGGAAAGAATCTGAATCTCCTCCAGGATATATTTTCCAGTTCTCCTTATTACTTCTCTTGGATCATGGCTTGGAATCCCTTCCCTGTGTTGATCACCCATTTCGTTATCATTTAAAGTATGGTGCCCAGACTCTGTTAGGATAGAGTCTATCTTAGTGACTTTGGCATCTTGTGGTGTTGCGACCAAAAAGCTAAAGGAAATAGCCCTCATCAAAAGAGAGAGGATCAGGGCACCTGGGTGGCTCAGTCAGTTAAGTGTCTGCCTTCTGTTCGGGTCGTGATCTCGGGGTCCTGGGATTGAACCCCACATCAGGCTCCCTGCTCAGCAGGGAGTCTGTTTCTTCCTCTGCACCTCCCCCACCTCCACTCCTGCTTGTTCTCTCTCTCTCAAATAAATAAATAAAATCTTTTTTTTAAAAAAAAGAGAGAGAGAGGATCATTCTTCACTTATATGAAACCGTGGCTCTTCTCCTGCTGAACATTGTATGCAGTTTTGTGAAGTGCCACTTAGCAAAGAGAAAATGGTTTTGGACAACGACCTAAGGATGAAGCAAAAATAGGGTGATGTGGGCAAGTAAAAAAAAAAATCTATTAGAAAATGATCTCGGTGAGGCATGACTAAGGTGTGCCTTAGAGCATTTGCAGTGGCACTGGCTAAAAGGACATGTATACATGAGCTGTTTTAGAGGTGGAATCATCAGGATTTGGTGGCTGACTGGATTTGGAGGGAAAGCAGGACTACCATGTATGGTCGAACATGTACGCTTGCCATTCACTGCCCAGATGGGAGTAAAGTAGCTTCCGGTAAAGACACTTCTTAAAATTTGCACAATGACGGGTCATGAGGGACCGTGAGTGGTGGGGGAGAGGGAGAATCCTACCTTGGGCAGTTTGATGGTGAAGCTATTAGCCAACATGGAGAATAAAGGAAAAAGCAGACCTGGGAAAGAAGATACCCAAACATAGCTTGCTATCGATACTTGAAAATATGAACGTGGAGTTTGAGAAAGATGTGAGCTAGAGATAAAATGTGGGAGTTATTGCATGTAGGTGGTGGTTGATGCCATGAGAATAGTTGGGAGAATATGTAGCACAAGAAGAAAAAGAGAGTTTGTTAAGTAATATTAGGGAATATCATCATGTAGGTGGCCAGCAGCAGAAAAAGACCTAATTGTGGCAGATATCATGGTGTTACAAAAGCTAAGAGAGGAGAGAGTTTTCAGAAGAGTCAGCAATGTCAGATGCTTCCGAGAAAATAAGGAAAACAGAAACTAGGAAGAGGTCATAGGAAGGTCTTCAGTGATCTTGACAAGAACAATTCCAGTGGAGTCACGGGGACAGAATCCATGGACTGTACTGGATAACTTGAAGAGAGAATGGGAAGGGAGAAGTAGAGGCAGTAGGTATAGCATCTCCAACAGGGAGACATGAGTATTTAGAGGAGGACACAGGATGGAAGGTTCTTTGGTTAAGACACTTGAATATACCGGTCATGCGAAGGGAAAGAGCCAATATAGAGGCAGGAAGTAAAGACATGGGAAATGGGATCGTGTATGGAGTGGGGTCCCAAAGGAGTGGAGGAGACTGATGGAATTGAGTGTTTTAAGTGAAAGGATTAGGTTCACTTTGGTAAGAAGGAGGCCACCCTGACAGTAGCAGCCAAAGAGATGAGGACAGACACAAGCACCAGTGTCCTAAGCCTGCAGCTGATGGATGAGAAAGTTGAGGAATTTGTAGCCGAATGACCTGCATTCCCCCTCAATGAAGTAGAATGAAAATCAGCCCCCCCTCTCCCCCGGTGAGGAGTGAAGATTGGGAACAGCCGTTTTGGGAAAGGGACATGCAGTCTACTGACCAGGGCTTCGGAGACTGCAGCTCCTGAACCCGGTCCAGCCCAGGACCTGTTTTTTGTAAATAAAGTTTTATTGGAACACAAGTCACACCCGCTCACTGACTCCTTGTCTCTGACTGCTTTTGTGCTATCACAGCAGAGTTGTTGCAGAGCCCATAGGACCCACAGAGGCTAAATTATTTACTATCTTCCCCTTTACCAAAAAAAAACTTTGCTGAATCCTAGTCAGACCGTGGTTCTCAGCTTAGCTACCTACTAGAATCACCAGGGGACCTTTAAAAAAAATTCTATTCTACACTCAAACTAATTACATCAGAATATTTAAAGGTGATGTTGGTGCACGACATTTTTTCTAAAACTCCCCAGCTGATGCTACCAGGTATCCTGGGTGGAACAGCACTGCTCTAGGGCCAAGACAACTGATTGCCAAATGGCACCGAGAACTGCTCCTGCCCCCACCATGAAGTCAGAAACCATGAACTCAGGCGCACTTTGGCCTTTAGCCGAAATTTCCAACGCTAATCTTGTTTTTCTGCTCTTTGAAACAAAACGACTTTACATTTCTGAAGGACTCATTCTTGAGATGAAGGAAAATGCTGATCCTTGGAAGAGCCCTCTCACTTTTTTCCCTTGTATTTCTTTCTATGCTTTTGCATTTCCGTTTGTATGACTTCAATTTCTCTGAAGTTCCATTTTATGTTTTTTTTTTTTTTACTGTTTCTTCCCCTCCTTTTTGCCCATTACATAAACAATACCTCTGTGTCGTTGTTGCCACAGAGATAGTAATTTATTTTCCATGATTAATCCTAGGATTCCTGCACTGCACCCTCCCCCCTCCTTTTTTTTTTTCTTGTTGCCACGGTGGACAGACTTGATGTAGGCTCAAGTGGCAGTGAGAAACCATCTGTGGCACAGAGAATCATAATTAGCCATTATTTCATAACATATTTACTTTTGTCGATGATAGAACTCAGGCTTTCTGGAGCTGTAAGGAAATTAATATTCATTGAGCATAGAGAACTTTGTTTATACCTTTGGCTTTTCTTTACCAATGATGAGCTGTACACAAGCTTTTGAGAGTTCCTCAAAACTTTATAGTATAAATATTTAATAACATAAAGCTGTTCATAATCCATATTTCAGAACCAGTTGAAATAAATAAATAGTAACTGCAGAAAATCAAGAGTCTTAAATGTGAAAATATTATCAATGTCCTAGTATCTGTTTTTAGTAGAGGAGTAATACCAGATACTAGAAACAGAACACAAACTCAAAGCTATACCAAAAGCATTTTATTTTGATTTTGGAATGTTCCAGAACTCAGCAGCAGCCTTTTAACCTGCCTCATTACTTCACCTCTCATCAACACCGCTTTTCCATGTCCAGAGTGCACAGTGTTGCTTGAGTTGTTCGTTGGAGTTGGGGGCAATAATGTGGGGTCAAGTAGAAACCCTTTGACAAGTAAACTGTTTCCATTCACACATTCCTAGAGAGGACTTACTGGAGTGATTTTACTGCCAGGTTTATGGTCCTGGGACTACCACAGCAAATCAGATGCAAGATCAGGAAGCAGGTCTCTCTGAGAGTCAGCTTGATGCCATGGGAATGAGGCGGGCTGTGTCCCTGATCCCAGGGGCCCAGTCAGACTTGGAATCTGAACTACAGGGACAGATTTTTCCTTCTCTGCTGGAGTATTTCCAAATACCTTAAATTTACTAAGTTTCTTCTCCCATCACAGATGTTCATCTTGATGATCCAATCAAGATATTGTCTGATTTTCCACCATATAGTTCTTGCTTTTTTTTTTCCTTTGCAACTAGTAAACAACCCATCGGCAGATGCTTTGAGTAGATATCCTACTCCTTAAAAACCCAATTTTTAACATTATATTTTCAGGAATCCCAAACCTCTTTAGAAAAATATGATAAGTAATCAAAAATTTGAGAAATGACCATTGATTCTTAGCTATGTCATATAAATTTACCAATAGGTAAACCAAGGTAGAGAAAAATGAACATTTTTTTTACAAAGTGAAGAAGCATCATAAAAAATAGGATCCAGAAGCAAAGGGTTTCTTGGGTTTAGCATTCTGGTCACTGGGCTTAAATATCAGCAAAAGGTTAGTTTATATCATTTGGGGGAATTAAAATCAGTTCTGAGGGGATCCCTGGGTGGCTCAGCAGTTTAGCACCTGCCTTCAGCCCAGGGCATGATCCTGGAGTCCTGGGATCGAGTCCCAGGTCAGGCTCCCTGCATGGAGCCTGCTTCTCCCTCTGCCTGTGTCTCTGCCCCATTCATTCTCTCTCTCGAATAAATAAATAAAATCTTAAAAAAATAAAAAATAAATAAAATCAGTTCTGATAGATGTTTTAACTTCAGACTGTGGGTGAGGGGCTCATTTGTATTAAAAGGCCTCAGATGCTCAGCACACTTAGCTGTCAACTGTGAGCTTACTCTTGTGCAGACTTGTTTTGTTTCTCGTATTTCAGTATGTGACAATTTAAGGTCTAATTTTAAGTGATATGACTTCCCAGCTGTAGCCCATATTCTAATTAAGAAAGGATGTTAAAGTTTTGATGAATTCCTCGATCAATTCAGTGTGATGAATGTCCTCCTAGCAAACATTTGTAACATATAAAATGTTTGAGCTCTGTTAAATCCAAATATCAGTAAATCCATAAAATTTAACTTCTAGGGTTATGGTCATAGAGGCTTATAAATTTAATTAGAATTAAATGAAGGGCACTGGTTTAAACATGACAACTGTAATGTTTAGGGAAGTACGAATGACCCAATTATATAAGGAAATAGATTTAAAATAAACACAAATGCTATTAATATCCAGGACAGAAGAACATGATCATTATCTAATCAAAATTGATTTCTTCGATGGATTTTGCATGCAGCCAGTAGCCATCATGTAGAACTCCCCTACAGAACTAGGAGACACAAATTCTAACATGTCATTAAAAGTTTAGCTTCTTTGTATAGTTCAGTTAGAAATCCACAAAGTATTGGATTTGATTTATTTAATATAAAATTAGAAAAAGGTTGACTGAAAACTTAGGTCCCCAATTTTGGTGCCTATATCCAGCAGGCTTGTTGGATCAAATTATTTTACAGAAAGAAAAACAGAAAACAAGCCCATTTTATTTGTTAATGAATAGCTCTGCTAGCTCAAGAGCTAAATTTTATGTTTTAAAGAGGCTTTCAGATATTGGGTTGATACTATTGAGGTAGATATAATTATTGTATTGAAAAATATGCTGTATATGGTTGTATTCATCTTCAATATTCTTCAGAATACCGGTGAATCAGCATAATTTTCAAACTCAAAATACATTTCCCAAGTCACAGATTATTTCAAATGTTTAGTTCTCTTTCCATTTCGTGGAAGTTTCATTCAAATGTGAAAGAAAATCAAGCTTGGCAGTATTTGAATATGAAATTAGATAAATCTGGTTGTTTGTACCTTCACAGTCAAGTGCCTTCGCTTTATGGTCTCTGTAAAAACAGAGCCCAAACTGGTAAATTATTTAGAGTGAAGGTATAGTTTCTCAGATAGAAGAATGACTGAGGATGGTACTTTCTCAGAAATCAAAGAGACAATAGTAGTTGTAGCTAAATAGAGCGAGATTGGCTCCATATTCTGTTTTTGAGGCCAAGTTGAAAAAATCATCCAAATGAGAGGTCATGGGGCACATATTTAAAAGAGTGTCTCACGGCTTTAATTCAGAAGCTGCATTCATATTTGTAGGAAAAAAGCCAGTCTCACGGAGCTAAAGAATAAAATAACTGGCAAGAATGAAGAAGAGGAATTTTAGCAAGTATAGCCAGATGTAGGGGGGTAACCCATGAGTGCTCACACGCGTGCTTGTTCTTATGCACACACACAACACACATACACAAAGACAAATGGAAGAAGCCAGTCTTGCATTCATTGCTCTGTTGCTATTATGGGACTAGTTATTTTGGAATTCCCAAAATAAATCTGTTTTAAATATATACCCTACACTGAACATGCAATACCTTTGGAGATTGCTCTAGCAACATTCTCAGTGATGCTTACTAGCTGTATAGAACAGAGCACATGAGACCTTGTAGGGACATTTCATGCAGTTATCCAATGAGTCTCATGTCTTGGTTCAGGCAGTGCTTTTAGTCCCTCCCTTCTTACTTGTAGAACTTTAATCCACAGTGTGATGGAAAAAAACAGAGGCCATCAACGCTTTTTTTTTTTTTTTTTTTAACCATCCTTTCCAGGAAAGTTGTGTTTTCAAATAGTTTACCTACCAAATTCTCTACTCATTAAGTAGTTATTGATTTCTCTCCACCCCCCTTAGTCAAAGATCAACATCTGCCAAAAACTACCTTTTTAGTAAGTTTTAAACTTATTAATAAAGATGTGTATAATAAAAAATAAAAGCAAATCATGCTATTTGTGTCAGGCCTTTTGAATATGTGAAATAAGTGACAGGGCCCCATTATAACCCTTCATGGATCCTCTCAAGTGTTAATAGTTCCAGGTTACCTAAGAAAGTGAATTACTAAGGGGCCCCTGGAGGGCTCAGTTGATTAAGCGATTAAGTGTCTGACTCTTGATCTCAGCTCAGGTCTTGACCTCAGGGTCATGAGTTCAAGCCCCATTTTGGGCTCTGTGCTGGGTGTAGAGCCTACTTAAAAATAAATAGTGAATTAGTGAGACCCAAAAAAATTGAAGGCAGCAGCACTGGTTTTAGTGGTTACCCCACTCAAAGGGAATTGTGACTTCTGAACAGGGAAACTTTAAATGAAAGCATTTCTCTGATCATTATAATAGCTGTAACCAAGGTTAATGACTGGCAAGCCCCTGACTAATACATTTAATATGTTTTACCAGGCAGAATGTGTGAATAGATAACACGTCCATGCTAAAATTCTGATTAAGTTATTCATCATATACCCTGATGCTAACTGCTTTTGACAGTCTGGAAGTGGAACTGCTTGGAAAGCCTCAATTGATTTCTTGGATATATTTTGCATATAGCCAGCAGCCATAATTTAGACCACACCCTTCTATAAGGGCCCCAGATGTGGATAGGAGATCTGGCTCAGCATATAATGGGTGTAGCCAAAATTAGAGGTGACGTGGAGTTTTACCCAAGAAAAAAATTATTACAGGTATTTGGAAAAGTCAAATGTAAATAACAACCCCAAGGCATGAACAACTTAGCAGTAATATAGAGGATGAAAAAGGCTTAACAGAGGGAGGGTATGAATCATCCCATAATACTTTCATAATTGACGATGAGACACCAGAAAGTGACAGTGATAGCTTTCGGAAAAGAGATTCCAACTGGTAAAACTCCATTATATATAGCAAACACTATAACAGAAAAGCCTGTGCGTAGCAAATCCATTGCTCTAATCTGGCCAGGAAATCAGCAAGGTTACAGTAGCAACAAAAATTATTTTGGTTGTTTGGTTAAAGAATTCTCAAAAATGTTGTGTAAAATATTCCCTGATTCCTGTCTACGTCCTGATGATTCCCTGTAATACAAGTGCTAACGAAAGAGCCTCTCTGCAGGCTGTTTGCACTGAAGAAGACTGAAGTTGAGCCTACAGGCAGAGATCTCCTGAAAACTCCTCCCATGCCTCTGGTCTCAAAAGCCCAGTCACATGTCTCAACTCCCAGAGAACCAGAGGCATGAGATGGTCTAGGAGCTCGGGCAGCCAATCAGTGACCAGATATCCGGGGAACATCCCCAAGGTACCAGGCTATAATCTGGCCACAGTGATCACATTGCTCCATACAATGGCTGTCCTATGTTCAGAGCCCTGATTCTTTTTTTTTTTTTTGTAAGATTCTATTTATTTATTCATGAGAGACATAGAGAGAAAGGCAGAGACATAGGCAGAAGGAGAAGCAGGCTATCCCCAGGGAGCCTGATGCAGGACTCGATCCCAGGACCCCGGAATCACTCCCTGAGCCAAAGGCAGATACCCAACCACTGAACCACCCAGGCGTCCCCAGAGCACTGATTCTTAATAGTTGATCTACCAGGGGAAGGATTGGCATGAACTGTTCCTCCCCAACTTCTGCAGCCTGGCAATGCTATTTTTACTCCTGAACTCACTGTAAGAAAATGCCATATAGGGAAACAATTTGAATGTCCTTGGGGATGGGGGTGGGTTGAGGGTGCTGCTTTATGGAAATTTACCAGTTGTATTAAGCAGTATATATTGGGTATTTTGCACTGAAATCTTAGGAGATCACATTAAGACCATGTTTATATGTCATGGGATAGTTAAATTGAATACAATGGAAAGATGGTTTTCAATTATATCAAGAAATGATGGAAGTCGAAAAGCTTTAAAAGTCTTGTGAATGTGTTGAGCACCTGGGAAGGTCAGGGGTTGAACTTCTGCCTTTGGCTCAGGTCATGATCCTGGGGTTCTGGGATTGGGTCCCACATCAGGCTCCTTGCAGGGAGGCTGCTTCTCCCTCTGCCTGTGTCTCTACCTCTCTCATGAATAAATACATAGTTTTTTTTTTTAAATCTTGTAAACGTGTGACTCCACTTGCATAACATAAATGAGTTACAGTGGATTCAACGAACCAAAGCTTTAAGATATGTCACATTCCACCTGTCATATTTGGACAATGCCACTGGGAAATCTTTCCCTCCAGTTTTCTACAATTTCATCCTGTAGTAGTAGCCATAGCAAAGAGAAACGATGCCAGCCCATAGACCCAGATACAACTTCTTGGGGCTATAAATGCAAGATATATTAACACCTGCTATTTTGAGGAATACAAAGTACTTATTTCTCCAGAACGGAATGATCATTTCCTACCAGTGACTTTCATGATTGCTGAAGAAACAGTCAGATTTTTGACTCTACGATCTCCTTTTGTTCTGAAATCCTTGTTACTCATGTTCCTTCTCTCTGATTAGATGGGTGGTTACTTGGGAGGTTAACAGTAGAGACATTAGGTAGATAAAAAAGCACATTTATTAAAGTCGTTTATTACATTTATATCCCTAATATCCTTTCCAACAAGGGAAGCCACTTAGCCAACTCATTGTGTTTCTTCATACTCTTCTATTCTCAAATAGGATTATTTGCTCAAACAAAAAGTTCCACTCCCAGTAGGACTGTCAATAAATCAAAGCGTTTGTCTGCCACAAGGGTATTTGAATCTAACAGTTCTTAAATTGCACATAATATGGCACACAATGGCACACATAATAGGCTCAGGAAACACTTTAACTGCTAGTGTCTCTGATCTAGGTGTGAGACTTGATTTAAACCGATAATTAACCTTGAGAGTGGAGCTCAACAGAACCGTGATAAGTGGTTTTGCTCAGTACGTTTCTTTGCTCTGGACCTTGCTGTGATTTCTGTTCACATGGAGGACATTCAGAACAGTATTTTATTTTACAAGATGTGGAATCTCTTGGTCTGCCTTCCCTCCAGATTTTGAGGTGATGCTCTTTTCCTCATCATAACTGATCATTTTATTCATCACCCCTCACTAATAGCATCTGTCTTGAAGCCCTGAAGCCTTAGTGAGACTAGCAGAGTTTTGACATCAAGGGAGGTTTTTTCTGTTTTATTTGTTTTCCAGTATCTGTAATACATTCTGGTGATGTTCATCACTTGGCATGAGCCACTGCCGGTTCTTGCTTTCAGAGAGGTGCGGGCCCTGCCTCTTGGCGCTCGCACCTGGATGTGGACACACAGAGACAGTTGTTCTACAAGCTGCCAGATGGTAGTGTTGTTTTTGTAGTTGTGTACCATCAAAACACGCAAAAGAAGCAAGCAAACAGGTGAGGAATAATAATAATAAAGGAATGTAAGAATTCCACATGTGTTTGAAAGCGTTCTGGATTAGGGACGCCTGGGTGGCTCGGTGGTTGAGCGCCTGCCTTTGGCTCAGGGCGTGATCCCAGGTCCATGGATCAAGTCCTGCGTCGGGCTCTCTGCAGGGAGCCTGCTTCTCCCTCTCCCTGTGTCTCTGCCTCTCTCTCTCTGTTCTCATGAATAAATAAAAAAAAAAAAAGAAAGAAAAAAGAAAGAAAGAAAACCAATTCTGGATTAGATTCAATTCAGACTGTTGGTTTGGCAGTGAGGACCTTTGGTCTCGGCAGTGTTAGGGAGCTGAAATGAAAATAGAATGTGATTTCTTCCCCAGTGTTATCAGTACTCTGAAGTTCTGCCTTGCTCCCAAGCGCTAGGTTACACCCTCAGGTTCAGAAGTGTGGGAGCAAGTGGCCCTGGCCCTCCCTGATCCCTGCCCCAGCCTTAGTGGTAAAGATCTGCCAGGAGATTGCAGCTACTTGGTGAATCAGGAGAGGAGGTAACAGGATGGCACACATTTTCAAGTAAGTTCACCATCATTGCCTTTTACCCCTCATTTGTGCTACTATTCAAACAAGTAGCTGTGCCAACAGGGTTTTTTTTTTTTTGTATATTTTTTTATTGGAGTTCGATTTGCCAATATGTAGTATAATACCCAGTGTACATCCCGGCAAGTGCCCCCCTCGGTGCCCATCAGCCAACAGGTTTTAAATTATTTGATTACCTCCTTAAAGGTCAGGTTTTCCTATTTTATTTCACATTTTACCAGAATATTTGACAAAGGGTGTTCTGTGGTGGTAAATATAGAAGCATACGTATGATAAATAGTCTTTTTATGTGGTCATTCTCCCATTTGGGAGGGGACTTGCCATTTTTGTCAGAATAATTATGAACTACCATAGTTTAAAAATGGGAACCATAATGAGATTTGATTGGTGCTGTGGTAGGTTCTTATACTGGCTACAGATAGTATAAAAAAAAAAAAAGCAGGCTGAAATAAGATGGACGGTTAGTTGGTTTGGATCTTTGCTTTAACCACCAATGCTTAATTGAGTGGGTTTTTAAATATTTTATTATTGTTACACATTATTGTTACACATTCCTGAATGGTGACCTAAGTCAGCCTTTGAGAGGCTTTACAGACATACAATCTAGCCTTTTTCTATGTATAATTAAGTAATCCTAAAGAATAGGTGTCATTTACACAATTTGTTGGAATCACTCCTTTAATGATATATATTTTTTAAGATTTTATTTATTTATTCATGAGAGAGAGAGAGAGAGAGAGAGAGAGAGAGAGAGAGAGAGCGTGACAGAGGGAGAAGCAGGCTCCATGCAGGGAGCCTGACGTGGGACTCAATCCCAGGTCTCCAGGATCAGACCCTGGGCTGAAGGGTGCGCTAAACCGCTGGGCCACCCGGGCTGCCCAATTGTATAGTTTTTTTAGCTGACATTGCATAGACTTCATCAAGTCCAAAATTCAGTAATCCAAGAAATTCTACCAAGATACCAAATGTCATTTGTATAGAGGTAAAAGCATATTGAGGTTTCTCCGGGTGAAGCATGTCATGAGAGTATGAGATACCAACCCACTGATACACTGAATCAAGAGCATTTATTAGTAATTAAATCCTCCTTTTTATATGGCTCTGCACTTCTCAACCTGAGGGACCTGAAACCTCATATGGTGTGTTCCAGTCAGGGAAAATGAAAATGTGAAAAAAACCTGGCGAATGTCTTCAGCAAGTTGCTCATTTCTGGCACATTAGTTAATTACTTCGCAAATTGTTCATCATGTTCCCATTTCACTTTTATAAGCACAATAACACTTCTTTTTCTAAATGTTAACAACGTTTAATTTCTTAATGAATCGATGGCTATTCCATAGGTTATAAATTAGCATATGGATTCACCCAACCAACTGGCTACTCTACATTTTCAAACATTTGTTGGAGCATGAGGGAAAAATTGAAGCCAACTAGTGATACTTTGACATAAGTAATATATTTTCTCTTAGAGGTTAAGATTAAACTTTGTTCTTGGGCTGCCTGGGTGGCTCAGTGGTTGAGCATCTTCCTTTGGCTCGGGTTGTGATCCCGGGGTCCAGGATCGAATTCCGCATCGGGCTCCATGAAGGGAGCCTGCTTCTCCCTCTGCCTATGTCTTTGCCTCTGTGTGTGTGTTTGTGTGTCTCATGAATAAATAAAATCTTTTAAAAAATAAAATAAACTTTGTTGTTAAAAGCAGCAAGATATTAAAAAAATACTCTTTTTTCATGGGGAATTTAAGTATTACAGTCATGAAAAAATTTTGTCTTTTCTACTCCATTTTATTAAACCTCTATTTGCTCTTACTATTGCCACTCAGCCTATTACCATTTCATCACAAATCAGTGTTTTATTCAGTGTATTGAGGAAATTAATCTTTCAGGAAGCTACATGCAGGGCTGCTATACCAGAATCCACGATGAGTCAAAAGTTCCTGGGGGTCCCTTGATATAAATACACTCTCTTTATATAGGAAGATCCCATTTGAGAGAGTTTATTTAGTTTGTGTCATGCCAGAGAAATTTGGCTATAAAAAGAATTTTCATTCTAAGTTTGTCCCATCTCTAGGACTCCCAAGAATTTTATAGAGGCCCAGTGTAATCATAATATTAAAATAATAATATTAAGTATGGTGATATATTCGTTTGGAGCCCTGCTGCCTACATCACCTTACATCACAGTCTGTGTCTTGAGAAGGGGTTGAGAAAAAGTATTGAATTTGGATTACTATTTTGTGCTGCTGAATTAAATAAAAAGTCAAAATAGGTATGTTCTGTAACAAATAAACAGTAGTCTGAAATTCATCATTCTATTTAATTTTTTTTGTCATTATGGCTTAAGTTACACTAATATGGTTCTTTGTCCTTCTAGAAGTTGTAGGTGTGTATGTCATCTTTATATATTAGTCAGTGCTGGCCAGGAAACATGAAGTGGCTTTCTCGCAAGATACGTGAAGTTTTCTTTAGCTGTTTCATGAATTTTGAGTCTTCCACAGAATCCCACAATCTCTGCCTATGTTATAATCTTGTAGCAAATTCATAGAGTTCCCAGAGTTTTCCTAGCTGTGATGTTAGCAATCATTCCCAAGGCAATTATGTATCATGAGTGGTGGTCCCACATAATTCAAGAGCAAATTTTTCCTCTAGACAGTTTTGTTGTATTTCCTTGTGGGTGATAAAAGAAGCTTCCTAGCCAACAGAGTTTTAATTCCTGCTTTTAATTGAAATTTTCTTTTGTAAGAATATCTAGTAGTTCATTTTTCCCTTCAGATGTGATGTTGTGATTTCAGATAGGAGGTTTTTTGTGCTGTTTGGCTTTCTTGTGTGTTTTGTCTGCAGTCATTTCCCTTTCTCTTGGATTGCTCCTGGAAGGACTCACTGCCTCTACATTTTTGTTTAGCACAAGCCCCTCAGTAGAAGCTAGATTACACATCTTAATTCTTTCAAGGCCGTACTTTGTTGGGGCTTCATTGAGTTAATTGTAAATATAGAGATTTAAGAAGGATCTGATAACACCAGACTGTTTCCTGGTAATGTGGCAACCTTGCCAAAGCCTGTACAAGCATCCCAGACCCCTCACTGTATGTGCGTAGAGTACAAGTGTCGTATCTTCAAGTACCTCTCATATTGCCCAGATGTTCTCGTGTGTGAATCTGGTATTCCCCTCAATGATACTTCAAGCTTTTTGTGGCTAAGAATAGAGCCCTCTCCTTCTTTTCCATTCCCAATAATACCAAATTCATTACTGAGGACCCAGTGGACAGACATGAGACTAATATTTTGTAAATAGGCGATAGATGGAAGTTTTACCATGTGAGAGGCCAAAGATAAAGAATAAATAAATGATTTCTTTCTTTCACATAATAAGAGGTGACCAAATCAAGAGTGCTGCAGTGTGGGAAGGAACCATCTAGAAATCCAATTTACATGTGTTTTCATGCATGAGCACATGCCTGGGTCTCTCCCTCTCCCTCCTGGAGGTGTATGTGTATTTCAGGTCTCTGTCATCATTCTAAAATAGTGGTGAATAAAATGCTATTTGATGAATCATGTAACACACACACACACACGAGAAACAGTGGTTGAACAGGTAGTGATGTCATGGTGGCACCAGATGTCACAATAGGGGCACACTGAACCAGAAATCTAGAAATGCAGTTTCTGAGCCACGCTCAAATGAATCTACGAATTTGGGCAGCCCCTTTCCTTTGTCAGGATCTCAGTTACCTCAAATATTAAATTTAATTCCCATGGTCCTTAGAATCTGTTTTGCAAGTAATAAATACCTCAGCTTTGCATCCATCATTAAATTTTTAATAGAACCCATAGTAATGAGGTTGAGGAGAGCGCAGATCTAATGAGTACTCCTTAGTATTGGTGGGTCAGGGGATCATCTTTGAAGCAGTTCTTTTTTTTTTTTAAGACTTTATTTATTTATTCGAGAGAGAGAGAGAGAGAGAGAGAGAGAGAGAGAGGCGGAGAAGCAGGCCCCATGCAGGGAGCCTGACGTGGGACTCCATCCTGGGTCTCCAGGATTACGCCCTGGGCTGAAGGCAGCGCCAAACCACGAAGCTACCCGGGCTGCCCCAGGGGATCATCTTTGAAATAGATGGGTTCTACTGGGGAAGGGGACAGTTATTTTCTATTCATGATCAAAATAGTGGACATGGGTTTCTAATGCATCTTTCATGATAACATTTTCTTTTTCTCTCTCTTGGATTATCTGGTTTACTTCGATAAAAGTAACATTAGGATTCTACTGGGGACATAATTGGGCTTGACCAATAAAGGATGACAGTTTGTGTCTTCTAATTGCCTCCACTTAATGGTCCTGCTCTTCATCGCACTGAACTATGGAAAATGTCACATTTCCATGGTCTGTGACTCAGATAATAAATGAATGTGTGAATAGTGTCAAAATACAGCAATTTTCTGTATGTACAGGGATGTCGACAGCTTTTGAAAATGGTAAGGTACATAACTAGATATTTCTAAGCCGAAAAATATCTCATTCGGCCTTTGGAGTACATTTAGTTATTGCATCCCCTAATGAGGGCTCATTTGCTTTCTCTGTATCTGTGTCCCACTGGTAATGACCCAGGAAGCAAATCAAGTAGATTTAGGACTCAGTTGTCATTACCCCCTACAACGAGGGAAAATACATGATTTTCCTTCCTCTTTTAATATCAAGTTTTCCTTTGCATTGGTTTGTTTAGTTTCCCCCATAGCATAGTCTTCCAAACATTTGTTATTTCTCTTTTCATGCAATTTGAATTAATGTGGATAATTGTGGTAGTTAGAGGCTTTACTCTCTCAGATGGTAATTATCCATTCTGTAGTTTCATTCCAAACCCAGTAAAACAGTATTAGAAAAGTTGATGTTAATCAGAAGGGATCTCTGGGTATGTAACTCAATATGTAAGATTTAACAAATATATGCTCATAGATCACATTTAAATTAAATTAAAACAAATCTACCCTCAAAGTTACCCCAGTTATATACTATGTTAACAGGTTTTACTAGTGTTACTACAAAACATCAGCAAGCTTCCAGAATATTCATGGCAATCTTCTGTCTTCTATGAATTTATAAAGTCATGATTCTCCAGAATTTATATTGCTTTGGCTTGCAGGAAAACATGCTTGAGATTTCTTTGCCGGAATTGTTGGCAGATAAAACATCAAAGTTTTGGTGGTCTGAAGGGGAGTAAGGGCTAATGTACCCAATTTGACTTAGTTTGCTTATCTGTCCTTTTGTATCTAATTTCATTGAGAATCAAAAATGCTGATGTTTGGAATTTCTGAAAATTAAATGCAAAGAGTTCTGTCCTATTCCCTTATAAATGAGCCGGGAAAAGCTGTTTCATAGCATGGTCTCCTCTCATCCATCTCTAAATGGCAGTGAAGTCAAAGACAACTTTTAGAGGACATCGAATCTGTCATAAAATTCCTATTTATGCGCAAGTTATTTCATTTTAGAGAAACATAATGAGATCAATGTTCCCAGGTTCCTCCTTTGAAAATATATTTGGAGATGGGAGTTGTGTATAATTCTGCTGGAACTCCTGGGTGGCTCAGGGATTGAGCGTCTGCCTTCGGCCCAGGGCGTAATCCTGGAGACCTGGGATCAAGTCCCACGTCAGGCTCCCTGCATGGAGCCTGCTTCTCCCTCTGCCTGTGTCTCTGTTTCTCTGTCTCTGTCTCTCATGAATAAATAAATAAAAGCTTAAAAAAATAATTCTGCGAGGTACTAAGAAAAGTCTGAATATGTTTAACTTGCAGGATATTGCTGAGGAGTTCATGGGGTAGCTTTCCAGTGTTAACAAGTTTTCTCTGTCCTAGGAAGACAGCCCACCTCAGTGGTACAACTTTTAGGGACAGTGTAATACTCCTTAGACATGGCAATGCACAAAATTTTCTCTAATGATATATTTATGGAGAGTTAGCAGAAGGGATTACAGGGGTAGCCACAAACAGCCTTATTGTCCATGTTCATAAGGTCGCAGAAAATAGGAGAATAGGGAGACCCACCTCTGAGACCCAATACAGGCATCATAAGGAGATACATCCTTTACTATCACTCGCCAGCCATGTAGCCTTGAGCAAATTATCCTGTATTTCTGACCTTCAGATTCCTCATCTTATAAATGAGGTATTACATATTCCTGAGGTTCAGTAAGATTACTTCTATGAATTTTCTGGTACATCTGGGTGGCTCCATAAACATTTGCACTCCCATTACATTGGTTGAATGAACATCAGACTAAGGCAGGCTTCTCTGTAACAAAAGTTTGGGAAACACTTCTTGAGGTTCATGCATTTATAGTTGTAAAATATCATTTTCGCTAAGAAGTGTGTGGCTTATGGAAAAGCAATCAGTTTTTAGGGGTTTTTTGTGAAACATTTTTATAAGGAAAAACATCTCTTGTGGGTGCTTTGTTATCGTGGTTTACTTGGTTGAGTGTACTTTTTGATTGGCTGAAAGCTCTTGTAAGTTAAATTAATTAAGGAATATCAGTGGGGAAAAAAAAAACAACACTCATGTAAGTTCAGGTTACATAAGTCTGGGATCATTTCACAGCTAGGAATTTCCCCAGCTCACCTCTCTGTCATGAAAACATAAGGTCCCCTCATAAGTGTGCACAAAAGGGTTGTTTGTGACAGCTCACAGTCCTAGATAGCTTTCTTCTTTCTAGCTTTATTGCAGACCCGAGTTAGGTGTGAGTGGTATATGCCCTATATTAGAAAAGAACAAAGATCGTAGGAAAGCTACGAAAAGAAAAATCGACATGACCGAATCTAACAGATTAAATTATCCATTCCACAGGATAATTTATTTGGACTGCTACTTTATTTCCCAAGATGGCATCCCAGAGTTCACCACCATCCCTGCTATTCTGTTTTGCAGAGGTGTTTTAGCAGTGCATGATTTTAACAGGCGGTACATAATCTGAAAACAGGCAGTGGAATATGAAAAGCTCTCTGGGAAAGGATCAACTAAATTTGAAGGAAAAGCTGGTTTGAAATGTTAATCGTATTCCCAACCTTAGAAATTTCTTATTGGCTGATTGATGGGTAGGAGTTCAGAGTTTTGTGAATTCCTTACAAGGAGATTATGACAGTCCCCACAAAGATAGTCTACTGGAATTCAGATAATAGACCATTTTCCCTTGGTATCCTACCTTTTTGATAGATGAGACTGAGGATCTAGTTCATGCTTTCTGAATTTAGTGATCATAGTGGGGAAAAAATGTGTATTCAGGGAAATAAACCATTAGCAGACATGTAGTTGGGTTTTCCATGCTCATTAATCCCATCTTTGCCTTTGAACCCAGAATGGCCCCATGAACCTGTCCTGTATCTGATTCCAGCTCACCCTGTTTCCTTAGGCTACCAGGTTAGTATATCTCATAGGGACCAAGAAGCTGCAGACTCACTGGAGTAGGGGTTTTTCAGCTTTGGTCATCTATCCAGCTTATAGTACATCTATACTAAACCATTTGACTATACACAGAAGACGTTTCTATTAATTTAAAACAAACATTTTTCCTCTATGGCAAAAGCTTTCATTAATAGTAATGCCTTAGCAGCTAGCATGTATTCGCCCCTTTATTTAATGGGAGCTAGAATTACTACAAAATGCAGAGATTGAGAAGTTACAAAGAAATGCCTCTTGGAGGACTCAGGCCCCACCTCTTGACTCTCGTTCCCTGTAAAGGAGGCACATACCTCAAAATATTCAAAATGGTTATTATCACATGATAGAATTGTGTAGTTCTTTTTATGCCTTTATCAGATTTTCTAAAATTAATTTTATTGTATTACCTTTATAAAGGATAAAAAAGCCAAAAAACGGGCTCTTTAGACAGTGTCTAACTTACCTCAATTTTCCATCCCCCCCTTTGTAGGTGTTGATTTATTTATTTTTTAAAGATTTTATTTATTCATTCATTCATGAGAGACACAGAGAGAGAAAGAGAGGCAGAGACACGGGCAGAGGGAGAAGCAGGCCCCATGCAGGGAGCCTGATGTAGGACTCGATCCCAGGTCCCCAGGATCACGCCCTGGGCTGAAGGCGGTGCTAAACCGCTGAGCCACCCGGGCTGGCCATAGGTGTTGACTTAATATGTGACATTGTCACTAAGATGCATAGTAGATGATCAGAATTGCCCCAGTGTGAAGAAAGGGAGTAAAATAAATGATAAATTAGACATAAAAGTCATGAGAATTTTCCTTTTGTGGAATTATTATTATTACATGTGGTATACTATGTAGAATTAAAAACATAACAGATGACTGTTAGGAATTCTCCAGCTTTTCATAGTAAAATTACAAATAGTTCAAAGTTCAGGAAGATTTAGATTTTCTTTCTCCTATTTCTTGGGCTAGGTGATGAGGACTTCTGAAAAAGTATGTATATCTAACCAACAGTTCTGTTGGGAGCTATTCACACTTGAGCTGGGCTTTTGCATCATACAGAACCTAGCTTGTTTCATTGGAATAAAAAAGGGCATGAAAGAATATTCATAGAATTCACAAGCTCATAGCTGCAGAAGTTAGCAAGTAGCAAATTGATGGGAACAGTGAACTGATTACTTAGGAAAGTGGCCAGAGTTTGGGGTGCTCTTCAGAATCCTAACCATGAGAACTCTCCAATGTTTGTCCTCCATCATTAGCTTACCTTGTGCTACACACACACCACTCTTCCATTCTGTTGTACCTCCTGTGAAGGGGGCATAAGGGGAGCTCACTTACATTTGGTTGTCATTCTAGCACCACTATCCATTGCCCCTTGACATTTTTTTAAAAGATTCATTCATTCGTTCATTTGTTTGTTTATATTAGAGAGTGTGTGTACACGAGAGAGGGGGGAGGGGTTAGGGGGAGAGAACCTTAAGTAAACTCCCCACTAAGAGCAGAGCCCTTCCACTGCTCACACAACCCATGAAATCATGACCTGAGCCAAAGTCTGACACCCAACCGACTGAGCCACCCAGGCACCTACCCCTTGACAATTTTAACTCCTAAGTCATTGCCACACCCTGCACCCTTACTCTTGCTATAAATCTTAATGATTTCAATATTCATGTAGATTATTTTCAAGTTCTCTAACCTCTCAGTTCCTTGACCTTTTTCTGTAGTGATCTTGTCTATCTTATCTCAGCCATCACTCTGATGGAAAACTTTAAAAGTAACCTCTACCCCCCATGTCAATTTCAAGCATCTCACCCATTGACTCTCACCTTCTACCTTTACAGTTCATTCCTTCTAGTCTCTATTCTCTAACAATTTCTTGTTCCTGCTAGGAGAGCTGTGTGTTTACTCAAAAACCTTCTTACCTTCCTCAGAACCCCCATGCCCCTCACTCATCTCCTTCCCCAACTTAGGTGACACAGTCCATCATGAGAATTGCCTTTTTGTACGTTACTGGTTTAATGCAATTTTTCTTTCCCTCCCATTTTAAGTGATTGGCCACATCCCAGCCCCAGTAAAATTCACATCTATATCAATTCTCCATCTATACCAGTGCTACTGGAAGAAAGCAATTCTGCTGATTTTGCTTTACATTCATGACCATTGGTAGGCCACAAGTGCTGCCCAATAAGCTTGCTACACGGATCGGTTGCTGACTTTTGTTTTGCCGTCTATAATAAGGGGGATAGTCTTAGGAAACTGTGTCTTAGAATGGAGAGATTTAAATAGGTTCCCATAGATAAAGCCCCTAAAATGGTGCCTTGTACATAGCAAGTGCTTATTTCTCCTTCTCCTACCCCCTCTCCTCATCCTTTACCTCCTTCTCCTTATTAGTATTATAATTTTCCTAGCTCAATTACTTTTACACCAACCTAGTTGATGATTTCATAACTTCTTTCCCCTAAAATCCTGAGTGTCTCATCCCCCTTCTCAGGCTAAGATTCTTGTGTCACAGAGAAAATAGAAAGAATAAAATTGCCTTGTGCTTCACCACCATATCTACCTACTCATGTATATGTGTACCCATATAGTGTGCGTTTTTCCCCCTGTTATTATGGATCACTTTTCCTTGCTCCCATATAAGGCCAGCCCGTACATTTTTTTTAATAATAAATTTATTTTTTATTGGTGTTCAATTTACCAACATACAGAATAACACCCAGTGCTCATCCCGTCAAGTGCCCCCCTCAGTACCCGTCACCCATTCACCGCCACCCCCCACCCTCCTCCCCTTCCATCACCCCTAGTTCGTTTCCCAGAGTTAGGAGTCTTTATGTTCTGTCTCCCTTTCTGATATTTCCCACACATTTCTTCTCCCTTCTCTTATATTCCCTTTCACTATTATTTATATTCCCCAAATGAATGAGAACATACAATGTTTGACCTTCTCCGATTGACTTACTTCACTCAGCATAATACCTTCCAGTTCCATCCACGTTGAAGCAAATGGTGGGTATTTGTAGTTCTAATGGCTGAGTAATATTCCATTGTATACATAAACCACATCTTCTTTATCCATTCATCTTTCGATGGACACCGAGGCTCCTTCCACAGTGTGGCTATTGTGGACATTGCTGCTATAAACATCGGGGTGCAGGTGTCCCAGCATTTCATTGCATCTGAATCTTTGAGGTAAATCCCCAATAGTGCAATTGCTGGGTCGTAGGGCAGGTCTATTTTTAACTCTTTGAGGAACCTCCACACGGTTTTCCAGAGTGGCTGCACCAGTTCACATTCCCACCAACAGTGTAAGAGGGTTCCCTTTTCTCCGCATCCTCTTCCAACATTTGTGGTTTCCTGCCTTGTTAATGTTCCCCATTCTCACTGGTGTGAGGTGGTATCTCATTGTGGTTTTGATTTGTATTTCCCTGATGGCAAGTGATGCAGAGCATTTTCTCATGTGCATGTTGGCCATGTCTATGTCCTCCTCTGTGAGATTTCTCTTCGTGTCTTTTGCCCATTTCATGATTGGATTGCAGCCTGTACGGATTTGCCATAGATTCAACTCTACATCTCTTACTCAAGATCGTCACTCCAAAAATTGTCCCCCCCCTTCCTGTGTCATCAGATTTCCCTCTCACGTATAATCCCCATCAGTACATAAACATGCTCCGGTTTTTCCCATTTAAATGAGAAAAATCTCCCTTTATTATGTATCCCTCACCAGCTACCATCCCATTTATTAGCGTCCTATTAGAGCAAAATCCCTCAAAGAAGTAAGACTTGTCTTCACCTCATCTCCTCACAGTCCCTCTGAAGCCTATTCCAGTCAGGCTTTTACTACCCCCAACCCTATTATTCTACACAGTGATTCTTCACAAGTCCACCAAATATCTCCATATTTCCAAAATCTAGTCACCAGTCCTCAATCCTCCTCTTACTTGACCTAACAGTGGTGTTTGATGCCGTTTACACTCCTTCCTCCTGGAAACACTTTTTTTCACTTGGCTTCTAGAACACCACAATCCTTTGGTTCCCCTCCACTTACTGGCTCATCCTTGCTTCTCCTTGGCCAGCTCTTTCTCATCTTCCTCAACTTTAAACTTGGGTAGGTCTTAGGGCTCAGTTCTTGGACCTGTTCTCTTCTGTCTGTATTCTCTCTCTTGCTGTGCCATTCTCGTGACTTTAAATACTGTTAGTATGTGGATGGCCCCCCAAATTCTCCAGCCTGGACCTCTCATCTAAAATCCAGAATTGTATGTCCAATTACTTCCTTGACAGCTCCATTGGAATGCCTAATTAGCATCTTTCGTTTAACTTGTCCAAATAGACATCTTCATGTCCCTCCCCAAGAGTGGCTCTTCCTACCATTTTCTCCCGGTCAATAAATGGCAGCCCTAGCCTTCCAGGTGCTGAGGTCAACATCTTTGGAATGACCTTGCCTCTTTTCTGCCTCTGACATTACACACCCAATACATCAGCAAATGTTGGCTTTTTCCTCAAAATACATACACTTGAGATACAAACCACTTTTCATCCCCTTCACTTCTACCTCTTAGGTCCACCCTCTCATACCTGGATTATGGCAGCAGCCTCTTAATTAGTCTTCCCTCTTACATTCTCTGCCTTCCCACTCTGTTCTCCATATAATCATTCTTTTCAAATGTAAGTCAGATAATCTCCTAACAACTCTGTTGAGAGTCCTCCAGTGGCTTCTGCAGAGTCAATCAAACTCAGAGACCTTAGTAGGGACTCTGAGATGCTCTGTGACATGGTTGCCCAGCTCTCCGGCTGACTGCATCCTCCTAACACTCACTGCTTCTCACTCACCACTCACCACTCACTATGCTCAAGTCACATTGGCTTTCACAAAGTTCCTTCATCCCATCATGACAAGCCTTCCTCTGCTTCAGAGCCTTCATACAGGCTGTTCCCTCTGCCTGGACTCCTCTTCCCCACATATCCCCGTTGCTCACTCCCAGTACCTTCAGATCTCTTTTAAAATATCACATTACCAAAGAGGCTTCCCCAACTAACTTAAAATAGCACTCCCCCCCATTCTCTGTCTCCCCATTATCCATGATTTATGTAGCGTATATGAATAGGTCAAGTCATGATAAATATGTTGAATGTATATTTGCTGACTAAAATGTTGATTTGTATATTTTGTTTATTTTTAGAGTTCATATCTATGTACTAGAATATAAATTACTTGCTGGTGGGAATTTTGTGTTCACTGTTTTTGTTGAATGAATGAATATGCACATGTTTGTTTATTGCCTCGCTCTACTAGAATGTCAGCTCCTTGAGGGCAGGGTCTTTATTTATTGTTCAGTATTCTATCCCCATTGCCTGGAACAGTGCCTGATTTATAGTGTGTGCTCAATACATGTATGTCGAAATATTCGACTAATTGGTTAATTTGTTTAGGCTTTCAAGTTGATTCAACTTGTTGCAACAACTTCCAAGAGTAATGTGCAAACTTATATCAATGTGATGGATAAATATCTAAGTGTTCTGTGAGGAATATGTGTTGATAACTTTTGACTGTCTTTTTAAGATTCATAATTTTATCTGGCTCCGTGATATGGAAATGCTGATTTATATTTTTTAATTGCCAAATATAAATATAAAAACCAAAGTTTTTTCTTTCTAAGAGTATTTCACTATATGAAGCAGAGATGTCATTCAGCCTAATTTATATTGAACCTCTATAGTCCAACCATTGATTCCTTTCTTACTTGTTTAGATTTGTTGCTAGGAAGCACTGTGAGTATTTTAAGTATACGTTTATTTCCACTAAGAGTTATGTGATCAGTTTTAATATCTTTAATATTCTTTATGATGATATAGATTAATAACAGGAATGCTGATGGTGGTGGTAGTGGTGATGTGTGTGTGCATGCGCACCACAGCTAAAGAACAACTTTGAGACTTGCCATCCAATTCACACACATACACACACACACACACACACACACACACAACCCACTCACTACTAAAAAAGAATTACAAAGTGGGTCAGTCTTACAAAGTATTTTTAAAGAGATACAATTATACCTATTCCCTAGATTAACTAAACTATCTAATTCCTTTATTTAGTAAGGGTCCTGAGATGACCCGACTTAATGAAATGATATATAATTAACACCTCAGTTATTTACATGTGAATTTAGGTTATTTGAAGACTCCAGAAAAGTTTGTTCACAGGTACTTTTTAACTTCCTAATTTTTATTTTATATGAAAATGAAATTTAACATCATCCTAAAATCACCACCCACAGATTTTTGTGTCTGTCATCCATATGCCTCTTTATGTATATATACACATCTATGTACTTGATTGTACATAAATGTGATAGTACTTTTATCACTTATATCTTGTATACATATATTTATGTCAATAAGTATATTGACATTTTTAAAAAATAATATTCTATTGTATATATGTACCAGAATTTGCTTATGCAATCCTCTGTGGATGAATATTTAGATTGTTTCCTTGTTTATTGTTGTTATAAAACTATTTGTGGTGCACATCCTTATGCATACATGTTTTTAATTTTAGTTAAAATTATTTTTAAAGTTTCTTCTTCAGTGTCATCGTTTTGTACTCCATATAAATGGATTGTTAAACAAAAGTAAGTTTCTCCCCTATTTTGTTTTTTAATTATTGTAAGTTTCAAAGTAGTGAAATTTGAATAAAGGAGATTTTACTCTGTACTTTGCCCCAGAGCCCTCTCTTAAAATATATTCAAAGGGAATGAAAGGGCTCATTAAGAGATAGAACTATTTGAGTTAAAGATCAAATCTGTTGAACATTTTCACTTAAATATACCAATCTTATCTTCTTGACATTTTTGTTATGTTTGATGCTGACAATAAAAACTTTGGAATAAGCTATAATTTCTGCATCTATGCATATTCAGGTCTGAAAATGAAAGAAGAATATGACAGGTTTGCATGTAGCAACTTCCCACCCACACATTTCTTTCCTTTCTGATTCTGACACTTCAGCCTTTGAAACAGTTCCCATGAGCAATACTGAGATTCAGACTATTTAGATCTAAAGGAAAAAACACAAGATCTTCTACTGCTTGTATCTAGCACCTGGAAACCTCTTTGAAGAAGTGCTGAAATGTACATCATGCTGGTATTTGTTATGCACACAGGAGAAATACTAAAAGTATTTTAGGGGGAAGCAAGAGGGGCTGTCTAGAGATAGTAAGGACTGCTCAGGGGCCAGAAGTGAGGGAGGGAACCCCAATCCACATTATTAAAATGACATATTTCCAATATATTCTTGTCAACTTAAATGGAGATTGTATGTCACTCTAAAGCAAAGGTATCAAATTTCATTCTTGGCTCTTAAAAGAAACCAGGGAAAGAGAGACCTTTGTTGGAAAAAGTCTAGGTTTAGCTTCCAGGGAAGGGGTTTATTGATAGTATTGATAGTTGTCTGAAGTAGATTGGATCCTTGTAACATTACCTTGTTCTGTGACAGATAGAGCCAACCTGAGTCCATAGGAGTACACCTCCTTCCTAGGAGTACACCTCCTTCCTAGTTTTCCAAAATTCAATACAATAGCTATAAGATTTTTTTCATCCCTTATCAAAGAATATTAGTATTGTGAAGGGCCTTAACAGGTCATTGAGCTCAACTTCCCTCTCCCAGAAGAAGGCTTCCTCTTCCTTTTCAGCATTGAGCCCTCTGATCTCTCCCTTCCCTAAGCAATATAGATCTAGATCCATCCATTATCTTTTTTTCACATGCTTTCACTATTTCCTTGACTGCTGGCATTTCCCCATTGGCATTCAGATCATTCCAGAACTACCTATCCTAAAAAGTCCCTCCTGGGACTCTATTTCCCCCTCAGACTGTTTGTCTATTTTGCTTGATAGCCAAGGGGCAACTTAATGCTTTCTTTTTTTTTTTTTCTTATCTGCATCCTAAGTCCTCTGCCCTTCCCATTCTATCTTTGGCCCTCATTACCATCCTCAAACTCCCGTTGCTGAGGTCACCACTGACTGGCCAATTAAATCCATTGTTCCTTTCAGTCCTCCCCTTTCTCCTTTCTGCAGTACTGGACTATGTGGATCACTTCCTCCTCCTTGAAACTAACTCTTCTCTTTGGCTTCCCACTGTTTTCCTTTTGATTCCTCCCTTTCTTTCACCTTTTCTTAATGTAGATGTCTTCCCTGCCCCCAGGTCCCAGCCACAGTCTTCTGTTCTCCAGATGATTAAATTCCTCCTCCTGGCTTCAGTCACCATCCATATGCAAACAGCTTCCCTCTTGAGAGCCAGACCTGTATATCCAACTGGCTACGGCACATCCCCATTTGTCTATCACTGATGGTTCCTCAGACTCAAAATAGCCAGCGGTGGATCATTGCCTCTATCTCCAAAGTCGAACAGAATACCCTGCTTGTCACGCTGTGGTGTCCTAGGTTTAAGCAGTCCCCAGCATCAGTAATACGGGACTTAATATTTGCCCTTAGGATGCTTGCAGCAGGTGAGAAGGATGGCTCTGTCAGACAACATCAATTAGAGTCCATATAGTGACATAAGACTTCAGGCCAATACGTAGCAACCTCTAATTCCAGGAAGACTGTGAAGATCTTATCATGTATTTAATTGTCGTATTTTGCTCTTTTTTTTTCTGAGACTGAATTAATAAGATTTATATAAAGTCCAAGAGCACAGGGATTCACAGGGGGCAGACTGATCCACAAGGGCAGTCTATGCCCTCATCAGCCAGTGCTCATCAATGCAGTGGGACAATTCAGAAGGAAAAGTAACTCACCGAGCCATCCATTTCTCACGCACAATCACAACTGAAGAGAGAAAATCTGAAGTGGAATGTTGAATCAGCTGCTGTTGGGAGACCCTGGTCTGCACTCTATCTGTATGCTTACTGAAGGGAGCGCAGGGCAGGGTTTCCCATACAGAGGGCACAGGCTACCACCGCCATTTCAACTGGAATCCACCTCACCAGTCCAGTGCTTCACGACAATTCAGCTGCTCTGCTCCTAAGAAGAAGCTTCAATCCTGATAAGTCTCTTCAGTAGTTACGAAATGTCCTTGTAACTCTCTTACAGTCTTCTTCCGAACAAGAATTTTAACTTTTTAACTCAATCCTCCCCCCTTCACCTCCCTATCTCTAAAGGAACAGTGATTTTGTACGTTTCTTTTCTGTTTATCAGTGTATTCTATGTTCTCTGTAGAAAAAATGGAAAATACAAAAATGTATACATAAAAATATCCCCTGAACTAGAGACAACCAATGTTAACATTCTATTATAGATTCTTTTATTATAGATTCTTGTGGTGGTTCATGTGCGCATGAGTGTACATGCGCATATACTCTCTCTCCCCCTCCATATATATAGACACACACACACGCACAGTTGGCCTTTGAACAACATAGGAGTATGGGGCAACAACCCCCACATGGTTGAAAATCTGTGTATAACTTTCGAGTCCCCAAAAACTAAACTACTTCTGACCTCTTAGTGAACAGAACCTTTACTGATAACATAAACGGTCAATGATCACATATTTTGTATGTTGTATGTATTTTGTACTATATTCTTAAAGTAAGCTAGAAAAAAGAAAATGTTACTTGGAAAATCATAAGGAAGACAAAGTACATGGACAGTACTGTATTTATTGAAAAAGTCCACATACAAGTGGACCCACACAGTTCAACTTATGTTGTTCAAGGGTCAACTGCATATATAGATCTCTTTTTTGATATATATGTGTATATATCAAGGAGGGGTCATATATATATATATGTATATATATATACACACACAAACACACACTATACATACCATATTTGAAACCTTTTGTCATTATCATTAATATTCCCTCATATATAAGAAATAATCTCCCATGTCATCATTTTAAAGGCCGAATAGTTAACAGTCTATTTAGGTTGTTTTCTGATTCTTTGATTTTGTTTTTGTGAAACATCTGAATGTATGCAACCTCTGTGTCTAGATCAGGGCATTTGAATCCTTGAAAAAGTGTGAGGAGGTGGAATAGTTAATAATGATCTTTTACTTACAAATTATAAATTCTGTATCCTGTTCATCCGTAACAATAGAAATTGACATATGTCTGACTAACGCTTTAAAATATATAGTAATATATATAGTTTTCACATTCATCTCTTTGTTGGATCCCTGCAGCCACCTTGTGAGATATACAGGGCCATGGTTATAATTATGTCTTCGTAGATGAGGAAACTGCCGTTCAGAGAGATGGAGTTATTTGCTCAAGGACACATGCTTAATAAATATGTGGCAGAGCTGGAATTTGAACTCAAGTCTTCTTACTCCAAACCAGTCCTCTCTCCAGTATGTTTTGCCATGTCCCAGTGCCTCTATTTAAATGCTTCTTACTAAAAACTCTTATTCACATATTGTCTTACACATTTTTTTTTGGTCATAACCCAGAAGAATGGCTTTCTCACCTTTTTCGTCATTAGCAGAAAACAGAATATGGGTAAATTCTAACTATAAAAAAAACACATTCGTCCTTTCAGAAATGCAAATATGCTGTGTAATGTATCTACAAAAAAACTCTTCAATGCAGAATGCTCATTGCTGATGTTTATGAGATACCTCATAGAGCAACTCAGGCTTTTTTCAGGAAGACAAAAATCCGTTCTTTTTCTCTAATAGTTTAGGGGGACAGGACTGCAGCTGTTCAGAGTTGGAACGTCTTGATTTCAAAGTGTGGATAGTCAGGTTAATAAATCTAATAGAGGGATCCCTGGGTGGCTCAGCGATTGAGCGTCTGCCTTTGGCTCAGATCGTGATCCTGGGGTCCTGGGATCAAGTCCCACATCAGGCTCCCTGTGGGGAGCCTGCTTCTCCCTCTGCCTGTGTCTCTACCTCTCTCTCTGTGTCTCTCATGAATACATAAATAAAATATTTTTTGAAAGAAGACATCTAGTATAAATGCCAGGCAACTAAACCACAGGGCAAAAACTCCCTATCAGAACTTCTTAGAAAGAGGATACATAGTCAAATAAAAAGACACTGACTAAAGGGTGCTGGTGAGCATAGCCTGCCCAGTAGTCAGCCTATTTAAGCTGTTGTAGGTCAGCTAGTGCTCTTCTCAACTACATTCCCAGGCCGTGTGGAGCAGGAGTGAGAAGTGTGTGCATGCATGAGGGCAGGTATGTGTGTGTGAGAGAGAAAAAGAGAATGAGAGACACTAAAGGTGCCTTTGCCCAGAGTGGGGTCCCTCCTTACCTGATTTCCTGGGAAACTGATGACCATGTGCCTCCCAGTGCTCTATCAGCCTTAATTTAGGTGATGGCAGTTTTTCTCCTTGCCTTTTTTCCCCCTTTACAGCAGATTGGTATTCTTTTTAATTATTTTTAAATATTTTATTTATCTTAGAGAGCAGGGGGAAAGGCAATGGGAGAGAGAATCTCAAGCAGATCCCTTGCTGAGTGCGGAGCCCAATGCAAGGGCTAATCCCATGACCCCAAGATCATGACCTGAGCCAAAATCAAGAGTCACCAGTAAACCAACCCAGCCACCCTTGTTCCCCTGGTATTATTATTTTTTTTAACCTGGTATTCTTTTTAATTAAAAAGCACCTTTTGATGCCTTTTTTTTTTTTTATCGTGGTGCCTATTTAAAAAGTGGTAGGCATGCACTTTTGCCAGCCATTCTGTGTGAGGGTAAAGACTTTGCTTTTCTTTAGAGAATGAAGCCATTACATCTCAGCTAAATTGCCTGCATTTAATGAGCACTTACAGAATGCTAAAACTGTCTACTGCAAAACAATCCGCATATTCTTTGTAAACAGCAATGAAATACTTTTAATAGTATTCCTTTGCTCAGAATTAATGTTTGGGCATGAAGTGCAGTCTACTAGGTACTGATGCTCCATTTTCAAAGGCCCGACGAGAAAACGTACCTTGTAGATACACATAAGGGCTTATGAAATCTTCCAAAATTGTTTTCCCTAAAAGGCACAAATATTGGCTCACCAGCTATCCCCTCAAACCAACCAGGACCAATTGCAATAAGTATAATGGCTGTTCAGTGCACAAGGTTGGAACAGCCTTGATTACATAGTCAGATCAAGAATACAGGGCGCCTGGGTGGCTCAGTCAGTTAAGCCTCCAACTCTTGATTTCATCTCAGATCATAATTTCATGGTTGCGAGATCAAGCTCTGCGACGGGCTCTGTGCTGGGTGTGGAGCCTGCTTAAGATTCTCTCCCTCTCCCTCTGCCCATTCCAACCCCCTCCCTAAAAAAAAAAAAAAAAAAAAGAAAGAATAATTTGGAACCATAAGAATCTCAGCTTGAACCATACCCCAGAATCAACATGATATTTAAAGGAGAATTGCCAAGTTCCCAGGCCTCCCAAGACCAAAGAAGGCAGGTGGTCTGGCATTGTCCCTTCAAATTAGTTGTGAATTAAAGGCATTTGAGGCTGAAGTAAGGCCTGGGTCTTGCCTTGAGATGATCTCTGGAAACTGAGCTTTAGAATACTCTCTAGGGCCAGATGCCTCTGAAGGAACTGAAGGAGCAGACGCCAGATCACTAAGAACCCCTTTCATAGAGAGACCTTGGCCATCTGCCCTCACTTCCAGGGAGCTTGTTGGATTCAGCATGTCCTTGAGCCTTGAGGTCAATGCACAGCCAAATTTAAAACAGCCTGGGGAGGGGCATCTGGGTGGCTCAGCGGTTGAGCATCTGCCTTTGGCTCAGGGCGTGATTCTGGGGTCCTGGGATCGAGTCCCACATCAGGCACCTCTCAGGGAGCCTGCTTCTCCCTCTGCCTGTGTCTCTGCCTCTCTCTGTGTGTGTTTCTCATGAATAAATAAATACAATCTTAATCAGCATGGGGATAACAGTGAGTGGGGCAGTGGTAAGGAATGTAGAAAAGGTTGAGTAGGGGACTGATTTCTTATGCTTTGGATTTTTTGGACTTCTTAGAGCTGAACCAATTGTTCTGTGTTGCCTAGCTTCTTGGAGCTAGACCACTGTTGGATATTTGGTTCTGTTTTGTCACTTCTTTGTTTCTTTCCCCCGTTTCTTGGTCTTTCTGCCAGTGCTTCTTTTAAAAAGAGGTAAAATAATTTTTCTTGGCCCTACGTGGGAAACCCTCTTGGCATTTTCTAACTGCCAAGTGTTCTATAACCAGCCATCTGTGGAAGGAAGGTTTTTTTTCCCCTTAATTTAATTTTGTATTAATTTATTTTCCTTTTCTCTCTCACATATACACACAACCTCAGATTAGTGTTTGAGGATTAATGAGCAACCAATCTCTCTTGTAACAAGTTCCTTTTTTTTAGCTGAACTTTGTTGCTTGCTTTTCTGAATATTTTCTCCTGAAATATCCTAAATGAGGTAATTTCACTGAAACAAAGGCATGATCTGTCTTTCAGTGCCTGTACAGGTATTGAGTATAACATTTGAGAACCAACTCATAATTTGGACTAGATTTGAGCTTCAGGAGGGCCCTAAGCACCTCTCCTCTCCCCATAAAAGCAAGGTGGGCTTTCACATTATCGTCCTTAACAGATTATGTTAGTCAAAGTTTCCTCTCAATCTGGATAGGGAGCTTCATGCCATCACAATTTGCAGACTTCACTGCATCAATCAAACAGATTGTTCTTGTAGTGGTTACTTCCTGGGGAATTTGCCAGCTGGGAGTTTGTACCACTGAGCCAAAACAGGCCACTGGGACAGCCATTCTCTTTACTTACTCATTTAGGGAGCTCTTTAAGAAGTAGCTCTTGCAGGGGTGCCTGGGTGGCTCAGTCGGTTAACCGTCTGCCTTCAAGTTAAGCATCTGCCTTCAGCTCAGGTCGTAATCTCAGGGTCTTGAGATTGGGCCCTGCATCAGGCTCCCTGCTCAGCAGAGCACCAGCTTCTCCCTCTCCCTCTGCCACTCCTCATGCTCGCTCGCTCACTCTCTCTCAAATAAATAAAATCTTTTTTTTTTTAAGAAGTTGCTCTTGCAGCAGCTGCTCGTTTGTAAGAGCGGCCATGGAGGTGAACTAAAGGAGTTCTAAATGAGGCTGGTAGACGATCAGATGACAAAGGATACCAAAGAAGCAGGTGAATCACAGAAGATGATGCTATGGGTCTTTCTGTAGTGCTTCCCTCCGTGACTAGAAATAACTAAAGTTTCAGCTGCAGTGACGTTGAGTGAAACATAAAGCGTTGAAAATATAAACCAGATTGTGCATGCCTCTCTCCTGGTCTTTCCCTTCCTTCCCCGGCCTGCACACACACACACACACACACACACACACACACACATTCACACTCACACAGAGCAGCCTTCTGATTTTTTTAAGATTTATTTATTTATTCATGAGAGAAAGACAGAGACATACGCAGAGAGGGAAGCAGGCTCCTTGTGGGGAGCCTGATGTGGGACTTGAACCCCGGACCCGGGATCACACCCTGAGCCAAAGGCAGATGCTCAACTGCTGTGCCACCCAGGCATCCTAGCCTTCTGATTTCTGATATAAAATTGGATTTTAGGGGATCCCTGGGTGGCTCAGTGGTTTAGCGCCTGCCTTTGGCCCAAGGCATGATCCTGGAGTCCTGGGATCGAGTCTCGCGTCAGGCTCCCTGCATGGAGCCTGCTTCTCCTCTCTCTCTCTCTCTCTCTCTCTCTCTCTCTCTCTCTCTCTCATGAATGAATAAATAAATAAATAAAATCTTTTAAAAAAAATTTAAAAATTGAATTTTAGATAGTCGGTCAGTTTGCTTTTTAATAAATGAAACATGTGCCTGCCTATTTATGTGAACATCTGTGGCTGAGGTTATCCATGACCGTATGTCCATTCATGTACTGTATGCTTACATATTGGCAAGTAAGGGAGAGTAGTTGACAATGACTCATTTGGGACTAGATACAGCATGCACATATAACTCAAACGTTGTTATTCTTAGGATCTTAATGGATGTCTGTACACAAGGCCTCAGTTTAGAAATGGCCATTCTGGTTTCTGGTGTGTATTTAATGTATACTTTTCTCCTGAAGGGCAGCAGTTGCTTTGTAGATGTTGTTTCTTAAGACTCATTAGTCAACTTCCAGCTACCTGTGTATAAATAAGGAAGGTACTCTTAACTACTTTATGGATTTTGTTGAGCATTTCAGCTCAGAATTGATTGGAGACAATTAGGACGTTGAAATGATGGTTTGAATTTGTACAAGATGTTACATACTGGCCATGTCAGGCTCTGCTCACTCCCAATTCTTCCGCCTTATCTAAGGAGGCTCAGAAGAGACACAACCTTTTTAATATCCACCTAAGCAAAAATATAATTAGGAAGATAAAAACTTCTGCCCTGAATCCTACATTGCACAATAGAGAACTCCAGCAGAGACACATTTCGGGTCATCTGTTCTCTTGGATAACTTACACTATTTTGTTTTCTTCCCATTAGTCCAGAATCTAGCTTTTAGGAGTGAGAAAGGGGCTAGTCTCATCCAAGCTAGAGCTCCTTACAAAGCACAGGTCGTTTAGAAACCCTGAGGACAGCTTTGGACCAGATAATAAGAAAGGAAATGTGAACACTGGGAGCTTCTGGAGCAAAGAGACACTCCAGCTATCACGTCTGTCAGCCAGCTGGTGACAGCCCCCAGCAGCTACTCAGTAGACACTAGAGCCTCCAGCCCCCAGCCGATGCATTCTTTGGACTTCGAGAGAATGGGCGCTAGCCCAAAGCTGTTCCCTCCTCCTTAATGATTATCCATTAGTACACTGTGGGGGTTTTTTAAATTATTATTGCAGAATAGATTAGAAACAATTAGCAAATGGAAAACTGAAGCGGGCCCTTGCTGCTTTTAGTGTTGAGAAGCAACTTTTGAATGGAAGCAGGATGCTTTTTTCAGAGTCACATGTGCCATTTTACCTGAATTACATTTTATTCCTCTGTCATGGATATGTACTTTCTACCATCTAAAAACGGAAATTTTCCAGACATGAATTCAGTGTATGTATTGCTGATTGCTGCATTTATTTTCAGATGCTTTTTGAAAACATTATTTAGTAAGCTAATTTCCTCATGCTGAACAACATATGTATTAAAATGATGGTTAGAGCATATTCCAAAGGCATCTTTCAACTCACAATAGCAAGAATAGGGAACCGTATTGACCACTACTTAGTTTAATCCTTCATTGTTAACTGAGAACATTTTCAATTTTATTGTATTTGTCATTACCTATCACTGTACTCTTGCGTAAAAAGGAACTTCTTTATAGGGAAAAATAATAAAATTAAAGGAACAATGGATCTGATTTTGTCAGTGCTCAGGAAGCAAATCATTCAATGCCAGGCCTATAGAAGTCGGGAATGTCATTAGGACCTCATGAATTTCAGCTTTAATAATGTGGAGTTTTTTATATTTCTCACACAGACTTGGATGATGTGTTATGTAAATACAAATCCCCTCATTTCTAGTATTGAGGCTTTATTCATTCTTTGTTATTTTACTTCCTCCAAAGAGAAGCAAAACTTGATTAATATGCAAGTTAGAATTTTTGTTAAGGATTGTGTTTTAGTTTTCCTGACAACTCAGGCGGTAAAGGTTAGAACCACCTGATGAAATTGCATCACATTAAAAGAAATAGTGCTTAGTGAGTGAGATTTTGTCATGAACGTTTTCACAGCTTGATTCTCTTTCTCATTATATCCCAATTATGGAATCAAGTAAAACGATTCCTATAGAATAAAACACACAAAAATGGCAAACTACCTGTGACAACGAACAAAGATACATTGATCGTCACCTATTCCTATACCTTATTTCTCACCTATGTGAGAAGCAAGGAAAACCTCCAAACAGAATTGTGGTGCCTCTCAGATTCCCTAGTGTGGAAAGCATCTAATACAATTAAGTAATGCAGCAGCAGTGACATCATCATAATTCACCATGAAATATTTTTGTTCATTCCCACTGGAGTTCCAAAGCACCAAGTAGACTCAGCATCAGAGCTTAGAAAACTCGAGCCTTCCTAACTTGTAGGTGCCTTGATAAAGAAAATCATTGTTTCGATTTATGTAAGAAGCACAAAACATTTTATTAGTCCATGTCCATAAATGCGAATCATAGAGGAGTACCAAGCCACTGAGAAGGTGAGATTTGAGGGTCATACTGCTTTTAATAAACTTTCCCAAGCTCTTCTTTATTCAGTGACCAGCCAAAGAAGAAGGCTGTGATGGAGAATGGGGCAAGGATGGAAAGTGACATGCACGTATACTGGCTAAGTATCACCATGCAGTTTGATCCATTTATTGATCCTAACTCCTCTAGCAAATGAGTAGCAGTAGTAGACTTCCAGAAAGACAAACACAGTGTATGTTGTCTAAAGCAGTAGAACTCCTCACATGTTTTTATTGGAGGACCTTTGGACTATAGAAGATGGTCGGGGGTGGGGGGCAGAAATTCTTCCTGTTTATAGTTTGCTTCAGTGGATACTAAAGTGAGTGTGTGTTTCCTATGTGACTCCCCCAAATATGATAAATTTCAAACCACTTTGTTCTAAAAGTGAACATTTCTTATATAGAGCAACATTCAAATAAAATGTATGTCATAGTGTACTTCTAGGGAGGGCACTCCAAATCATGAGCGAGTATATCCATATAGGTTAAACAAAATATACAGATAGGTTAAAAAAAAAATACACAGGTTAAAAAAAAGATGGGGCTTCTGTCACTTATTCACAGCCCAGAAGATTTTCAGGGAAGGCTACAGCATTTCACTTTTAAAGGAATAGGTTCTAACAATGGTTTCCTTTTATAGATTAAATTGGAAATCCAGGTAAATTTCATGTCCCCTGAGCCATGTTTACTAAAGTCTGGTGACAGAACCAAAGGTCCTTCCCCACTATAACCCCTTGATCAAACAGGATGTAACTAGACTTATATAAGCTTCTCCAGACACTGGAATGCTCAAACATTTTTCAGACAAACTGAAAAGTTATCTCCCATAGTATTTCATAAGAATGATTCTTCTGCTGTACCGGTAAATTGAATTCGAATTTGTCATAATTGTAACTTTTGAATTATCTCCCTAGCCAAAATAAATCAAAAAATGTAATTTAAAAAGTACAATTAAAATAATTGGATTAGCTAGTTGCATTCATTTAAGCATCTGTACAAAAGACACAAGGTTTTAAGGATTAGTTTCTTACATGTGCTGTGCAGCCTGGCTGATAGCTATTGTAGTGAGGACAATTTCTGTTAGTAATTGTTGCTTGTATTTGCTCATACCTTTCTTTTAAAGGAAACTTGTCTGTTTTGACAAGCTCACATTTTTTGCTCATTCTGAAAATTACTTGGGAAAATTACTTGACTGCAGAAATTTAGTTTTCCTTCTCTCTTAGAAGAAACATCCCTCCCTCCTGAGCACAAATATTTTAGTCCTGGTGAAATCTAAATGCTCAGCCTCACTGGTTGGCTTTGTCTCATGGGGTTTCACAATCAGAACTGGGGGGCTTATTTCAGTCTCCGTTTTCATGACTCATTCTCAAGAAAAGAAAACAACCTTTTGGGCATAATAAATATTCCATCGATTTGTACATGGTCACTTTAAAAATCTGGAGCAAATCAGTAAGTCAAGGTCTTAGAATCTCCTGCTGTCTTATACAGTAATTGAAAAAGAAGGGCAGCCCAGGGGGCTCAGTGCTGCCTTGGGCCCAGGGCCTGATCCTGGAGACCCAGGATCGAGTCCCACATCAGGCTCCCTGCATGGAGCCTGCTTCTCCCTCTGCCTGTGTCTCTGCCTCTCTCTCTCTCTCTCTCTCTCTCTCTCATGAATAAATAAGTAAAATCTTAAAAAAAAGAAACAGTATCATCAAATACCTATATTGATTAAGTATTTCAGGTTGTGATTTGTGGCATCAGAGCAGTAATCATAGTGGGGGGTGGTGGTTTCTTCTGACAGGCAAAATGCTAGGAAATAAACAATTTCTGTCGTGGATTACCAGAATAAGCCTTCATAAAGCCCAGTCATCAATAAAAGATCTGGTTTCTTTTAAGCATCTAGCCACAGCTGTAAAGTTAAAAATTGAGAAAATCAAAAGTAGGCAGGGTGGCACAGTTGGTTAGGTTGTCCAGCTCTTGGTTTCCGATCAGGTTATGCTCTCAGGGCTGTGGGATCGAGCCCCATGTCAGGCTCTGTGCTCAGGGAGGATTCTGCTTAGGACTCTCTTTCCCTTTCCCTCTGCCCTTCCCGACCTCCCTCATGCTCGCTCCCTCTCTGGCTTGCTCTCTCTCTCTCAAATAAATCTTTAAAAACAAGTGGGCAGTGTGGTTCCAGCATCGCATGCTATATAGTTGTGTAACGCTGTGTCATTGTTTTCAAATAATATTTTCCAATAGACCATGTATACCTGTGATTTGAGGGGAAAGCTTCTAATACTGGATTTTTAGGGGAAAAGGCAGGTGCCCATCTTTAAATGATTGTGCTAGTATGAAGTCAGTGATCGTTGGAGATCTGTGTCTGGTTCTAATAAGATCATTGGAGAGTGTGGAGTGATTAATGTTATTTTAATAGTAGATGCAGTCACGTAGACACCTAATCTGTAAGTTAGTGGCTTTAATGGGTTGTGTTTATTCATGAAAAATGAGACCCTAGGGGATCAAATTAAAACTAAAGATTCAACTAAATTTTTTCATTTGTTTCCGAGAATCTGGTACAGTACCCTGCCCATAGGCAATCAATTAACATATGCTAATTAATTAGCTTTGTTTTTGTAAAGATTGATTTCCTAAAATTTCTAAAGAACAAGGATTTATTCAAGAAGAACAACATAAAGAAGTCATTTTACCTATAATTGGGGCCTGAGCTCAGAGCGTGCAGTGGTGTTGCTGTGAACTGCCATCGTGTCTGAAAAGCTTCGGTAGGGGCCATTAAATTGCAAGGGATTATTCCATTCAACACTGTTGGTCAGGTTGAGGAAATTAGGCCTTACCAGTGCCTGCAGCTGGCACTTTATTTCCATAGTTAAGATGCCTCACCGTGTTCCCAAACCAGGATTGCCCAGCCGTCCTGTTTTCCTGGACGTTGTGCCGATTTTTCCAATGTTCAGAAAAGTGTCTGTCATTCAACTTACAGTTTAGTGGTACCTACACAGAGGATGGAAAAAGAGGTTGTGTTTCCCCCACAATTTTTTCCATTTTTACCCTCTAGCATTAAATGAGTGGTCCTCAGGATAAAACAACTATTAAACCCGGGTGCGGGATGGTCTTACCAGGCAGTCCTTGCCTGCCTAGAGAGCCACGTGTTCTCCAAGATTCCCTAGCGCCCTGTGATTACTCCTTCAATACTTAGTTTGCCAAACAGTACTTGCACGGCTCACTCTCCTGTTTCCTTAACCAGGCTGTGAACTCCAATGAAGAATATAGCTACATTGCATCCACTGCTCTAGGCCTGGTGCTTAGCCTAGCATCTGAAATTTTCATGTGTATAGTAGGTGTTCAGTGTTTGCTGAATGAATGAAGGAATCAAGGGTCCTAATAGGTACTGAATGACTCCCACAGAGTGAGAGTAGTCCCCAAAGAAGGTGTTCGTTCTCTATTTCCATCCTCAAAACATAGGGGTAGCATAATCAACATGGGTGCTATGAATACATGCAAAGCATTAATATTCTCAGTTATGCTCCACATGTTAGCCTCGGGTTAGATGCCATATAATAATCATACTTAGATGTTAATTGCAAACCCTTTTGATTGGACAGTAAATAATTATCCTTTCACCATCATTATGCAGTATCACGACTCCCTGGCTAAAATCTGCTCGGGGTAGCAGCCCCTAAAAAGGCATAGGCACTTTCCCTACTCTCACCAAATTATACACGTCATCTCAGCTTCTCCTGTTTTTCTTTAACAAGGTGGTAAGATCCTGAATAAATGTTTTTTGCTCCTTTTCCATCTGTACTATTTCTGCTCCTTTCTTAATAGCTTCCCAATATATGTATGTATGTGTGTTTCCATCCTTCCATCTAAGCAATCAGTAATCCTCTGATTGCCTGATACTTGGCAAACACAGCCCCTGCCCTCTCTGAACTTATAATCAAACGGGGGAAACACACTTTGAACTGCTGATTACAACCAGATGTCTACCCTGGGTCCCCTTTGTACCAGTATCTGACCACTGCCATGAACAGAGGACTGTTGAAGAGCAACATTCTAAGAGCGTTCATAGACGTGCATATGAACAAAGAACAAGAAAGGCCTAGGAACGAGGATGCAGACAAGGAGGTGCACTAGAATGAGACACATTTTTAGTAGTCACTATCCAAAGTTAAGCTCTTGCAATTCATTGCCTGGCAACAGGAAAGGCGGCTTCACTCCTCAAAAGCTGAGAAAGAGCAGAGGAGGGGAAGAGCATCCCCAGAGAAATCCCCCAGGAATTTCTTAGCCAGATGTTTACAAACTATTGTTTAAATTCTGGAAGGTGAGGATCCTAACCTGTGCTCTAAGGGTGATTGATTAAGGACAGAGGGAAAAACAGAATTGACTCCAAAAATGAATTCACTTGCCACCACCCCATTTTAGGAACCAAGTGCCTGGATCATCCACCCTGAAGCAGATTTGCTAGTGACTGCAGGCACGAATTGATTGGCAGTCCTGCTGTGGTTTCTACATGCGAGCAGTGTGGCTCTGTTAGCAGCGGTCACTGCACTGCTCTTTCACTCAGGCGCAAAGTAATCGTGCTTTATATAAATCCAAATGTCCTGTAATACTGCCATTGGGTCCTGAGTTGAAGACATCTGCTTAGAAAATTCTATACCTGATTAGGGGCGAGGCAGCCCTTTACATGTTGTCTTCACCTATTTATCAATCCTCCCGGCAACCCTATGAAGAAAGTACTAATATTTTTCTCATTTTAAAGATGAGAAAACTAAGGTTGGAAGTTCCAGTCTGTGCCCGACATTACCCAGCTAGACCTGAGTTCTAACCATTGCTCTGAGTTCTAATCATTTCTGACCTGAAAGCCTGTTCTTTCAATCCGTATACAAAGTTGCCTGAATATGGAACATAAAATGAAGAAGAAAAGAATGTACAGTGCTGCAGTTCTGGGCAGCCATTTGCTACTAGCCTTAGTTAGGATCGTTTGTCTACTTTTTCCTTCACCTGTGTGCTGAAATCAACAACAAAGACGTTTGATTGACATGCACAGATTTTTTTAAAAAGGTTTTATTTATTCATGAGAGACACACAAAGGCAGAGACATAGGCAGAGGGAGAAGCAGGTTCCCTGTGGGGAGCGTGATGCAGGACTCGATCCCGGGACCCCAGGATCACGCCCTGAGCCGAAGGCAGACGTTCAACCACTGAGCCACCCAGGCGTCCCGAGGTGAACAGATCTTAAAAACTAGTTTCCATGAAAAGAACAACTAGAGACTTAATATACTTGTTGCCTCACTCTGTCGCATAAGGGACCAGGATCTAGTTCATTAGTTTATATCCAAAATAGACTGTCTTGCAGGGAATATAGCTGAACCTCTATACGGAGATCAGGGCCCTGAGCCTCTGCTCCTGGCTAGCCCATCCCAGGCATCTGGTTAGATACCATTACTTATGGGTCCACTCATTAGCATTGCAGTGAACTCCTGGTGTACCTACCTATCCACTTTCCGCAGCTGGCCGTGGTCATCCAGTGAGTGGAATAGTGGTACACTTTGCATTTATTGCTGCTGACAAAATCAAATAAATTTATGTCAAATGTGATTTATAATTTAAACCATTCTTTTCTCTGTTTCCTTCACTATGTTTCCTTTCAAATTATTCCTTTCTCTAAAGAATATCTGAAGTGTAGCACCAAAGTGAGTTTTCTATCCCATTGTACTTAATTAGCAAGTTGTAGCATTTATTTCTTCTTTAACATATCTCTTTCTTAAAAAAAAAAGTCTTTATTTTTGTTTTCATGAATTGAAGACAAAATGTGGTCCAGGGCAAATACTATTATGACTTATTTTTACACTCTTGAAAACCATTCCAGGGGATCCCTGGGTGGCGCAGCGGTTTAGCGCCTGCCTTTGGCTCAGGGCGCGATCCTGGAACCCGGGATCGAATCCCACGTCGGGCTCCTGGTGCATGGAGCCTGCTTCTCCCTCTGCCTATGTCTCTGCCTCTCTCTCTCTCTGTGACTATCATAAATAAATAAAAATTAAAAAAAAGAGGGGATCCCTGGGTGGCGCAGCGGTTTGGCGCCTGCCTTTGGCCCAGAGCACGATCCTGGAGACCTGGGATCGAATCCCACGTCGGGCTCCCGGTGCATGGAGCCTGCTTCTCCCTCTGCCTATGTCTCTGCCTCTCTCTCTCTCTCTCTCTCTGTGACTATCATAAATAAATAAATTTAAAAAAAAAAAAAAGAAAGAAAACCATTCCAGGCAGAGGTACGTACGTAGCTGGCGATAGCTGAGTTCTGCACAGAGCCCATCTAGGCACAGACCACATTGGTTTGTAAGCCCCTATGAAAAATACATTGGAGTTAAACACTAGGTCCCTGGCTAAACTCCTCTTGATATTTTAGTGTTTTCATCTTTCTTTAATATGTTTTAATTAAATCATCAAAAATAATAGCGTCCTCTTTGGAAGCAAAGTATTTTTCATTTCTTCCGTTGTTCAGTACAACGAACTGACATTTCTCATATGCTGAGGAGAAGATTGCACTTTCATATATTTTACCAAGATAAGCCCATGAAATTTACTAGCCATCAGGATTTGCTGCTTTTTTAAAAAAAGATTTTATTTATTTATTCATCAGAGACACAGAGAGAGAGAGGGGTGGGGGCACAGGCACAGGCAGAGGGAGAAGCAACCTCCATGCAGGGAGCCCGATGTGGGACTCGATCCTAGGTCTCCAGGATCAGGCCCTGGGCTGAAGGTGGCGCTAAACCACCGAGCCACCTGGGCTGCCCAAGGATTTGCTGCTTTCAATGATTAATTACCTGTTGGCAGGTAATTCTTTTTAGCTATTGAAAGGTATTCTTTTTAGCTATTTCCTTTCATCTTGACCTACCCTTTTTTATGAGTAACCTTTCATGTATAGCTCAAAAGAGTTTTGGCAAAGGTTTATTTTGTTTCTTTTGGCAGAGATGCTAGTTTATAATTATAATGCAGATCATAACCACAGTGAAAATGAAAGCCTCAATAGCAAGAGGAGCCTAAATATCAGTTTTTGACAGATCTATTTCTTCAATGCTTATGCAAAGGCCTTATTAATCTGGAATAATTTGTCCTTTTAATCCATCAGGCCAGTGGCATTCATCCGTCTATTCGTTCAGCAGATCAAGGCACTGTTCCGCACACTGGAATAGAGCCGTGTACAAAAAACATAATCCCTGCCCTTGTGGAGCTTATGTTCTAGAGTAGGTTGACAGATGGTAGATAAATAAATTAATACATAGTTTGCTTTGGTGAATAAACAAGCTGGATTAGGGGATAGGGCATGCTGAGAAATAGGGACAGCTTCCACATCGGTGGTCAGGGAAAGGTGCTCTGTGGAGGTGGCATCTGATAGACAAGAGGGAAGGGTTCAGGTGGATATCTGAAAGGAAAACATTCCTGACAGAAGTGCCATCGAATTCAAAGTCCCCAAGGTGAGAAGATGCATGGCATATTCAAGGGACAATCTGGTAAGCCAGTGTGACTGGCATAAAATGCAAAAGAGAGCAAGTGACAGATGAGAACCGAGAAGTAGCCGTGATCTGAGAGCGTGTGGTCTTACCGCCCAAGGCTCGAATTTTGGCTCTGGCTGCAAGGGAGACGGGAAGCCACTGGAAGGTGTCGCGTGGAGGCGCGGTATGATTTGCCTTAGGTCCTAAATGAAGGTTTCACTAGGAGTATGGCTTTTATCCACGATATCCCCCAGCCCTCACTGGCTGTGCTTTGTTCCACAGCCGCAGATCCAACCTAAAACTTTAACCCCGCGTTGTGGGCATTCGCTCTGTGGGTCACCACGGAACTGGCAAGAATGTATAATTAGTTCAGTCATCCCATCCCCACTGCAAGGAGGAGAAAAACTAGTGCATTCATTTAACTCAGCCGTCAGCAATGCAGGAAAAACGACTCCCACTGAAGTGAGTCAGTAGCATCTTCATAAACCAAAGCAAGCATATTATGCCTTAAATGATGGCTCAGTGGCCTCAAGGAAGTAGCGCACCTTCCTAAGCACCTAATTTACTACCAGGCTGTGACTCAGGCTCAGGGAAAATTGAACCTATTATTGCTTACTGTAAGCAACTGTGGATAAACATTGACAATATTTAGGACAGAGTCAATGCTGCGAAGAAGACAGATCTGTGATCTGCAGCAGTTCCCACACTGGCTTTGCATGTACGTCTGTCCTCCAGTGGTTGCTGCTTGCACACTCATCTCTTTGCTTTCCTGTTGGAGTTGCATATGTAATTTAATGTGTTTGCGCATATACAGCACTGCAGCCCTAATGGCTTCACACCTATTTAATCTGCCTTCTCCTGTTCCTTTACTAATGCTAGAAAATTTGCAAAGTCCCTGACAACTGGGCATGGCCTATGGAGCCACCACCAAAGCTATGAGGTTTGAAACTGTGTTAGTGTTTGCTCAACATATTTGTACTGTCCTTTATTCTAGTCACTTAGCTTAGAGCCTCCCTGTTCATTCCTTTCCCCTATGATTTTCAGCAAACATCCAGCTTCTGTAAACATTCTCTCACTAGATCAGAATCGCAAGAAGTATAACTTCAGTGGTGCCAAGGTGTTTAAAGCATACTGTTTCTGGTGGTTGGCATACTAGTAATCTCACCATGCAGGAGGGTGATTGAAAAATGGAGCCTTGTTAACTCTTCCTCAGGCGTATACTGCACAGTATCACTTGTAGTTCCCTACGATTACACTGACTCATGTTTGACTAGTCAGAGAATAGACGACTTTTATGTTCTTTCAAGTACCATCATAATGGCAACTTTGGTCACTCCCTTGTGATCCTGAAGGATCAGTTTTTAGGTTTCAACATAAGCTATTGCCATTCTAACCTACCTCTTGACCTAGGACAGCCATACTTTTTCCCGAGTGGTAAATGCTTAGCTGCCACTGCTGATGACACTATAACACTTAACTATAAGAGCTGAAATTACCAAATGAATCGTTTTTGAATGAAAGAAATGCTCAGTCAGGAAGCTGGTTACCCATCGTGGGTCTCTACCTGGCTGGGCCCACCGTAGACTCTAGAAGTTAGTTTGGGTCCGTCGTCTCTGACTCTGAGAACATAGCTTGGGGCGCTGCTTGAGTTCTGGTGGCAGCTTGGGGAACCTTCTTTGGACAACCATCTGGGGAAGGCGACTGCTATTTCCCAAGTGCAAAGCATCACAAGCGTCAGCATCTGGTGTAGGAAAGACAAAGCACCTGATAGGCCCTCAAGAAGTTTTTGTTGACTTAAGTGAGTATCATCCCCATAAAATGGTATCTAAAATAACCAGCCTTCGCAAGTCAGCCAGAGATTGGTACTGCACAATAACAATAACCGTTATATAAAGATGTTGTTCCAAGAAGCTGTGACTCACTAGGCAGATCACGCCACTGTGATTCTGTACACAAACCTGACTCCTTCCTGGGGCCGGAACTTTTACCTGCTTTACCTAGAGAACAGGGTAGAAGAGGTGGCGCCTCCGAAAATGCCTTGTTTGATAGAAGCCAGCACGTGTGATTGAACGTCTGGTCACCAACCCTGAACACTTGGTGTTTGAGAGTCAACCAGAGAACGAGTCCGCGTCTCCTCTCTCCAGCGGTGGATTTCAGAGCAGAGAGAAAACGGATCCGTGGCAGGGAGGGGGAGGGAAGAAGTGGATGTCGAACCCACACCACCAGCTCCCTGGAGAAATAATTCGGGTAGAAAAGGAAAAGGCTGTGCATCTGGTACGCCCTGTCTTCCTGACAGCCATCACCTCTCCGTCAACTATTTCAGTTGGAAGTCCCGCATTTAACCAGTTCTGCCTGAAGCTAAGTGAGGAAGTTTAATTCTGGGGACTGTGATCTCCCCGAAGGGCCACATCCCCCTCTTTCTCTTGGGGAAGGAGCGTCGTTTGCACCCTCCTAATGCTGAGGAATAGAGCAGGCACCGTCACATGGCGATATCCCCAGTTTGTTCCATCTGAGAGGTTAAAAAAAGAGAAGCAGCCCCAGTGCTAATGTGATTCATGGGTACGTGATGCCTTGGTGAGACAGTCTCTCATCGACCGGTCACGTGCATTAGGAAGAACCTCTCTGTATGGAGTCTCCAGGAGCCGTAAGACCAACCGCAAATCTATTGCAAGCATTTATAGTTCTAGCACCCTCGATTATCTTTTAAGTAATACGGAGTGCATATTTGCCGGTATGGATTTTTCATCACCAGCCACCTGGTACAAATTAGCACGAGATAAATAATTGAGCTTTCTTCTGTACAGATGTAATTTCATTACCCCCTCTCTTAATGCTGGGAAGACTCTTCAGAAATAATCAGTTACAAAGTGCTTTTGCTTTCCAGCCAGTGCTGAGCCTGGACGTTTCTGACATGCTGACATTCGGCCCTTTTTCCTCTGCGTGCTGTGGAAAAAAAGAGGTGCTGATTATTAGCAAGCCCCCACCCCCCCAAAGAATTGCTTGCTTGGCGTGTGGAACCATGACAGGAGGCAGCTCGGAGGCTCAAGAAGTGAAGTGCAACTCGTTTTTGTTTTCTTTTGTTTCATTTTTTTAATGCAAAACGTCCTAGTACTGCAGAACATAAGGAAGAAGCTCAGGCGGGGATGAGTTACGTTTGCCCTGTGACCCAGCACTTCTCTCTTAATCACGGTGACCGTCCGAGCCTCTGAAGCACAGGAATTGGTTTGGAGGAGAGACTTTCCCATTCACAAGACAGATCTCTGCTACTTTTGGTCCTGGCCTCATTTCTCCAATCTGGCTTAAGTGGAGGAATGCTATTGCTAGTTGTAGGGGAACATGTGCGAGATTGTGAAAGACCTTGAGAACTGTAAAAAATAGGACGTGATTTGGATGCATGTTTAGTATAAAAGTGCAATGATAAGATATATTAAGGGAGTGTCATGGTTCTGTTCACGGCATGAATATGACTGCAGAATTCATCTCTACTAGCTGTCTGGTTCAGCTTTTACAGCATGCAAATTTTCAGGGCCAGCTGTAAGAGCTTGATGGTAAAAGAACAAAGTAAGAATTGATAATGTGAATGTAATTGTAAAGAGAGGGATTTTCGTGATCGAGATCACCGGAAGCACAGAATAATACTTGTTTTCACGGGTGACTATAGAATTATTTGTTATTTTGTTTGAGTTCTTTGAGACCACTTCTATGCTATATAATTACCTTAAGTTTTAAGTGTTCCCTGCAAGGATAATTTATGCATTTTGCATTCTCATGCAAATGCTTTAACAGTCTACACAGTTGAAAGTGAAAGCCGAAAATTATTCCAAATAGGTCGTGGTTGTGCAGAGCTTATGAAGTATTAATCATTTTTACAGATTCTCATCGTTTATATTATTTTCTCGCATTGTGTTTTCGACTACAGTAACACTTAGGTAACAAATATTTGAAAATTTAAATTACATATTTTGATAAAGAAGCGTAATTTGCCTATTTCAAAATTTAATGTCCTCAAAATCCCTTTAAAAATTAATATAAAAATGGTACAGTATCTCAGGACAGACAGAACAAACCAAATTGAATTTAAGCTAAGCTACTGAAAGCTTTTTTGTGAATCATGGCTGGATACTTGGTCTAAACTCTCCTGAAAAGCATATTTTTAGAATTCAGGCTTCACTGCAGTGGTTTCTACACAACCATAATGTGAGATGATGGTGAGAATGCATGGCATCACTGGTGACGGCACTTTGGTCATAAATAGGGAACTGTTGTCGTGTTTACTGTGACATAGCTACACATCTAAGCATTACATTTCTCTTACGAAAATCCAATCCACTCTATGATAGCAGCATCCATTCAAAGTGTCTTATTTTAATGAATTTGCCCAGGATTTTTCTGCCATAATCCTGAGTTTCTCAAGAGACCTGGAGCTCTTGTTGTCATTGTTTTTCCAGAGTTGGGTGTGTATTGCACATCGGAAAATCCTCAGGAAGAAATAGGCATATTCTTCTGTCTGGCTCCTCTAGAGAGGCTCACTTCATGGGAGAACATAACCAGCCCTGGGTGGCCTTTCAGATTTTACCCTGAGCTCAGAGCACAACTGGGAGTTTGGACAGGAAACAGAGAGATTTGTTTCCACAGAGGAAAGACAATTCACTTTTCCACCTTAAACCTCCATGGGGAGTGCAGGGAGGGCAAGCATTTTTCAACGGTCACAGGATTATAGAATTAGGGGAAACAAATAATCACACTGACTTTCTCTGTTTTCACTTTTTATTGTCTTTCTCTGTACCCCACCTCATCTCTCTGTCTCTGTCTCTCTCCAACACACACATACCTTATCAGATGGATCTCTATGTCTCCTTCCCATTACCCACATCTACACCTAAAGAGTCAGAAGCCTAGTTTCAGTAAATGTGCTCTGGGGTCGTCCCCTAAAACCCCCTACGGTAGAAAGGTCACTGGAAAGGAAAAAAAAAAAACTAAATTTGCTGAAATTCAGTCATGAACATTTTGCAGTAAAAGAATGAGCTTTTCGTGGCATAATGTAGGAGAACATCAAATCAACACACTCACGGAAAGCTCTCTGGCGCGGTGGGAAAGCAGTGGGCTGAGACAGGCCAACGGGCTTAGCCTGAGCTCTGTGGTAAAGCTGCAGGGTCCTAAGGGTTTGGCAGCCCTGGAAATGTCCCAGAGAGAGCTCCGGTTGCCTTTATAAGGACCTCTCACGTGTCAACACTAGCTACCTGAAACACGTTCTGGCTTCCTCTAGAAGTTGCTGCTTCCCTGCTCTGGAGTTATTCTCTAGAACAAAGTGTGAAAACCAGGTTCCAGTTGATTAGCATCTCTGGTTCCATTTTTTTCAAAAGTAAAAAGAGTTCTTTAGAGAGAAGAAAGAAGCCTACCAAAATCCATTGTAATCATTACCTTTGTTATCATCATCACTATTCAACTGTCCCTTATCTGTCACTTGCATGCCATAACTGTGCAAGCAGTTGTAAAAAACTTTAAAAGTAGGCACTGCTTCAACACAAGGTGCTATTAGATTTTTCATTATTGTTGTTATTCGTAACCTACATTATGAAAGTAGAACCAGCAAAACAGTAGTTTAGAACAAAAGAAGTGAGATAATAATGTTGTACTTTCTTGTGGCATAGTAATTAAAATGAGACATGCAAATGTCATTTGGCCCATTAATACTGGATTATTTCACCAATCTCTTTAATATCATGTGGGTTCCACTGATACACATTATAGTAATGCAAATTTTAGAATCTTGGGATATTTTAAGCCCCAAATTCAAAGCTCATGTATTATTAGCCTTGAAAAGGAATCGCTACTGAAAGCAATTCTCATGCATACACTTAATTTGTAACTTGAACCCCTCCCAAAAGTGGAAAGGTGCTTCTTTGCTCATTTGTTTTCATTGACAACTACTAGTTTTCTTTTTTTTTAAGATTTTTATTTATTTATTTGAGAGAGAGAGAGTATAGGGGAAGAGAAGGGACAGAGGGAGGGAGAATCTCAGGCAGACTCCTGCTGAGCATGGAGTCTGACACGGGGCTTGATCCCACAACCCTGCGATCATGACCAGAGCCAAAACCAAGAGTCAGACACTCAATCAGCTGACCCAGCCAGGCTCCCCCAACTGCATTTTCATACCAGTTTCAAGTTGGGGTGAGGAGGATGCCGCATCTTCTTACATATCACATGATCTGAAAATGAAGGTGAGGAAAGGGACCCCATGGCCAGTGATCATATACACGTATGCTCGCTGCCTTCCACGGCCTCTGCAGTCCCCGCCGTGAGGCACAGGATTCCGGTCTCGTCTCACAGGTGCTGCAGCAGAGCACAGGTGAATTGCCCAAATTCAGAAAGCTGGAAAGTGGAAGAGGTGGGTTTGAGCAGAGCTCAGGGTTCAGAGAGGCAGGGCACGCCAGTAGGAAGGAAGGGCTGGATGTTCAGCAGACATCAGAACGGTCGTTTAGAGGAGAATTGACATCACAGCTTGTCCGTCTGTACAGTGACTAGCAAGGCACACTTGCGGCCAAATTTATAAAGAAAGGACTGGTTAAGGGCTTCTTTCCTGTTGTGGTTTTGTCTCTTGTGAAGTGGAAGTCTCTTCTCTCAGGCCAGAGGGATGTATTTATCACAGAGAGCTGCCATCTGGATGAAATCAGATCATTATATATACACAGGGACCTCCCATGGTGCTTGGCACACAGTAGGTGCATGGAAAATAGTAGTTTGGAATAAATCCTTCCATTTGTGTCTTGAATTAATGAGCTGAATTAATTAATTCAGACTTGTGGGAAGTGACTGTCAGTAGCATCCTCATGTTAGCTCCTTTCAAGGGGCAAATGAGTTAGAAATGCACTGCCTTCGTGGAAAGATGACTGTCCTTACAGCTTCCTATCCCCGGAAGCAGTTTGCAGGTGTCATACGATGTGGTGGTGGTCCAGTAGCCCTCTGTCACTCCTTTCTCATCCTTGATTTATTCTCATCCTTGACTAGGCCTTTGCACCTTGTCCTGCAATTCCAGGTTTTATGGTTTGCGGTGGAAAGTGTTAGTGACATGTTAGTGACTTCCATTTGAGCAGTCAGTGTGGTCCAGCATTGCTCTCCTACTTGTGCAAGAGAAAAGATAAGTCTTCTTTGAAAGTCTTTGAAGAAGTAGACTCCTGGTTATTCTAAGTGTCTCTTCTGCAGACGCAGACCCTATCAAATTTAACACAACTGCTGTCCAACACAAATCAAAATGACGATCCTCAAAGTTGCCTGAAGTACTAGAACATCCTGTGCACCCATCTTGGTATGACTTCATTTTTAGTAGGCCACCTACCTTGCTAGAGTTTTTTATTTGATCTACAAGGGAAGAACCTTTCTCCTTTGCATGACAGTTCATTGGATCTCTGGGAAAAGTTTTCAGAGTTCCCAGGCTTTGAATTTGCACACAAGGAACTTGCAACAGCCACTTAAAAAGATACAACCTACTAAGCTTATTCTCTTGCTGATTACAAATACTTCCCAGGTCATTCTCTTGGAGATAGATTTAGATCCCACCCTGAAGTTATTACACTGAAGAGTACTGCCACAAATGAGAGAGCACCATAGTAACAGAGAATATTTGCCCAATGGGCACAAATTAATTCTGGTAAGCAGCCAGAAGACAAGGAAGTTTATTTTTAGAAAGCATATCTGATATTTGATTCCCCTCTCAAAACACATAGGTCAGCCATTCTGTAGGAAAAACCAACATCCAGAGGTAATGCACATCACAGACAAAAAAAAAAAAAGTTTTAGGGAGTTATTCAGCTAAGAGAAGTATTCTTCCCCTGGGAAAAAAAATACTTCGCTGCAGTCTTTCATTATACAGTGATTCAAGATTTTAATCTGGTAAAATTTGAAAATTAATGTGCTGGTCACACAGTCTCTCTGCAATGTGTCTTCCAGAACATGATGTCTTCTGCTACCTAATTGCATTGCCTAAACAAGCTATATTCTTCCGCAAGGGGTGGGTGGCACCAATACTGTCTTGAACCAATTACATAGCCTTGGAGACATGTGGCCCATCCATCTTCCTTACAAATCCTAGCAAATTACTTCCATTCTAAAACCTATTTGCTGACCAGGTTTGGAGCTGCGTGAGGCCTTGGGATAACAGAATTTTTCTATTTTGACAAAAACAACCCCTCTTAGGCTTTGTATGGCATGCATTGTTTTTGTTTTGCCTCCTGCTTTTTTCTAGCTTATTTCAGTGTATGTAAAAATAAAACAAATCGCTTAGTAAAATTTGGCAGCCCGAGTAATCCACTGCATGAGACTGCTTTACAAAAATACATGAAAATCCAGAACAGGCCAATACAAAGGACTAAATGAACCCCAGGCCTAAAATGTGGTCAGATCTGTGCCCTGATTGTTTTAAACAGGCCACTGATTGATAAGGTCCTTAATACTTTTGTTGTTGTTGTTGTTGTTGTTGTTGTTTTGGTTTGCGAAGAATTGAGAAAAAGCAATACTGTGCCGGCATATTTTGTGGGGTCAACATAATAAATTTTTGAAAAATCAAAATATCTTATGAAATATCCTGGAATATGTAAATGCTATCAAGAAATTTCACTGTACCATATGAGGAAAAATCATCCCATATCCATTTTCTTAATTATAATTTGCATTTCTTTACAAACGGTTGCTAAATAGCATGTGTACTTTGAAGTCATTTTGTTGCATGGTATTTCATGAAGCCCATTTGTAAGCACCTCATTTCTTTACTGCTGTGGCTGGAAGCAGTGCAGCCTTTGCAGCCCGCTGCAGACAGAAATGAAAAATGAAAGGAGGCAAAACGGTTTTCTGGGAAGCAGGCTTGGAGGAGAGCACTAAACACAAAGTGTAATTCATGTACAGTCCTAATTTGGGGGCAGAATTTATCTTCTCCCATGTTAATAAAACACGTATAAGCAGACCCTTTATAAATGGATTTCCGGAGTGAAGAAGAACCTTGGAAAGAAACAAGAATGTATTTCTTTTGCCCTGGTTTTCTGGGCATGTATTTTGAGAAGTCATCCCACATTTCATGTTTATGGAGCTGTTTTCACACGCCTTGTCTCATCGGATCCTTGTACAACAATTCAGTAGGGTCAGCAAGACTGGCAGGGTTACCCACCTCCCATTGTAACAAAACTCAGGCTAATAGAAAGTAATTGAAATGTTTGGCTATTTGCAGACCCAGAGACCAAGAGGATAAGTTTAATGCCCCTATCTTGGTTATTAACAAGGAAATCTCTTTATTCTTACAGCTTACACAGTGTTTTGTCTTTATTATTCCCTCTTATCGTTTTGCATCCCGTCCCTCCCTCCCTCTCTCCTTCCTTCCCTCACTGCCCGTCCTCCCTCTTCCTCTCCTCCCTCTGCAGTCGTCTATGCAGAGTATTGCACACTTCACCCCTGGTTGGACCTGTACACAGGAGCTTCCAAGCTCCCTTCATATGTTATTCCACTCTTTCATTTATTTATTTCATCCTGTGTGTACTAATCATGGACTCTAAGCCAGGCCTGATGCTAGGAGCTGCCCTCAAGTATCTCACAGTCCACAGGATATTTGAATGAACAAACCATTGACTGTTGATCATGAATTAATAATTTTGCTTACCCGTGTTGCACCAGGTGAATATCGATTCCTTCCCCTCCCCCCCAGCCTCTCCCTTCCCATTCTTTGATCTTAATAATAATGAAGTTCATTCACATCACATATACCCTGGGAGAGAACATCAAAGTCCTGAATATAATAATTAATCCTGGAGTTTGAAATTACTGATCGAGGGGAGACCTATATTAGAGAATATAGGTAGTTACAGTGTCACCCCCATGGGTCTGATTTATGTTTTAAGAATCTATTTTTTAAATTTTTTGAGAGTTGAAAATCTAATTTTAATTTGCATAGTATTTTCATGAGGCTGGGGACTAATTGACGCACACGAGTCAGACGTGCTTAAGTAACCTGCAAACTTTAAATCTGGAAAATTAATTGTCATCCGACCATGGCTCAGAATTAGAAGAGTGACCCTTGCTTTTGTCAGTAATTGTGAAAATAATTGGATTGTCAGGCTACTGAAAATGTGGCTGGAAGACAGGACCAAGTGAGAAGATTAAAGGGAAAGATGAGTACTTACAGTATGTTTATAGAACCTGATGAAAGGAAGATACCGTGTTTTACTACATTTGTTTTTTTTTAAGTTTCTCTGAAAGCCCACTCACATATCTATAGACTGTGTTCATCTCCGTGTTCTGTGGTACCTGATGTACAAAGCGTTATGTGTGAACAAGACAGAATGTATTGAGAAATACTCATCTAGAGCAGGATGTGTACACTCAGCATGTGTGTATGTGAAAGGCTACGCTGGACGTGTGACACTACTGCTGTCACAAGCTGTGTTCACTGGCCCAAGGCTTAGTGTTGCCATCTTACATATGGACATCCTCAGTAGACTCTATTACTCTCTTGAGACCCAAGGGAACCAGTGCAGCCCATTTGAAAAATATATCTTTTGGGGCACCTGAGTAGCTCAGTGGTTGAGCATCTGCCTTTGGCTCAGGTCATAATCCTGGGGTCCCGGGATCGAATCTTGCATCAGGCTCCCCACGGGGAGCCTGCTTCTCCCTCTGCCTGTGTCCCTGCCTCTCTCTGTGTGTCTCTCATAAATAAATAAAATCATCAAAAATTTTTTAAATTAAAAATACCTCTTTCAAGAGAAGTGCATTAAAAGGAAACATTTACAGTATACGTGGCAATCTTCAGAGCTTCCCATCCTACTGACATATCGACTCAAATGAAGCACTGCCACCTCATCAGTGGTACCAGAGCTGAAAACACAACAGCAAGGGGGAAAACGTACGAAAAACCTGCTACTAAGGCCCATGCCTGCCACATTAATCAGAAAGGCATTTTGTCATGGCATGTGTATCTTGCTTTTGCAGCAGCGTGAAGGGCACTGAGATGATGGAAATGACGGACAGAGACATTTTACTCTCACCCTTTTGGTTCTGGTGACCCAGGGTGCAGGTACACACAGCACCTGCTGAGTGACACGGCCCCTGCTTGGCTCCCCCCAGCCGAAGCACCATCACAGCCCATGCTGCTCCCAACCTGGCTCCCACTCCAGGAGGCCAGAGACGTACTGCACCCTCTCCATCCTTTGCTTTTGGTGCCAGGGCCCTGTTGCTCCTTCTGACCCTAATAGACAAAAGCAATTGACACAGGTCCAAAGCCTTTTGTTCCTGGAGCAAAGATACTTCTGGCCACCATTGGGTCTGGGAGTTGTTTGCACATAACCGACGTTACTGATTATATGAATGCTTTCATCATTGCCTCTCAGAGTCTGTGTAGAGGTCATAAGCCCTGATTAGGGCAGCTGACCATGACCGTTTGTGGCTGTAAATATTCTCCAGTCCATTCTGTGAATGTGATGCGGATGGTTTCAGATGTTTTCTCCATGTCAATGATATTCCAAACTCCAAAAATCTATTTCCCCCTTAAGAGTGAATAAATTGGTAAAAAAGAAATGCTGGATTTTGCTCCTGGATCTGCTCACTCTTCATGGATTCTTCTTCCTTATTCAACATATAATCATTGTAACTAACTGGTACGGATTCCTCATATAAAAAGGTTCAAAACTCACCGAGAAAACACTAACCTTGAACTTCAAGGAGAAGAGAGATGATGCATCAGAGGCGATTTAACGACAGATTGATTACTTCACGAGCTAAAAAGACATTATTCCTCTGGGAAAAAAAATACAGGTATGCGAGAGAAATAACTTTTAGGAGAAATCCATGTGTAAAATGTTGTAAGATATAAAGCACCTTTTCTTATGTACTCATGCCAAGTCACTTCTCAGTGGTTGCCCAGGGAATGCGTGACATCTTTTGCCACCATTCGTTCATTCATCATGATAGCAGATATTTATCTCATGCATATGGAATACTGACGAGTGATGCTGTCACTCTTTTGCGTCTATGGTGTGTCAAGGCCATGATGGAATCTTTTTCAAGAGCACGAGTAATCCTCTTCCCAACAATCAAAGGAGCCGAATGCTTGCCATATGTCTACCTGGGCATCCTCCGGATGGGGCTTCCCTGATAGGGTCAAGCCCACTATCTGTTATTTATGTGAATCAGTGCTGAGGCCCAGAGAGACAACCATACCCCTCTTCCCTTTGCTAGTCCTTCCTGTGTTGGGTGGGATGTTCACATTTTTCCACACTGGGTAAAAATGAAGCCTCCCCTGCCTACTCATTCCAACACTGGATAAAATGACACTGTCACACACAGAGAACAGAGCACTCCTTTGGTTACTTCAACATTCTTTTTTTGGCCTCATTTTCCTCTCTACTGAGTTTCTGAGTCCAAATTTAGTGGTGATGACTAAGAAATTGCCAGGATGTGACAGAGCATTCAGTTCATTGAGTCCTTCCTTGCCATTTTTCAATAGTTGTAACAATCGCCAAGTTTCTCCTCCTAATGTTGTGCCAGTATCTGTGTAGTATCTGTTATTCTTAACAGATACTAAATCGCGCATGCAGGATCTGTCCGTGCAATGACAGCCTCCTTCTGCAGACAGCCGATCCCATATGGTATTAAGGAAGTTCCCTGCAGACTTTTTACTGGTTGAGACTTTCGAATCCTGGAATTTCTCATGCTGAAATCTGACTCTCTGCAAGCCAGATCCTATAGACAATGGTCAGGTGGTCTACTGCGTGCTAGGCAATATGACCAGTCATCGGTGAGAGTGGAAGGTGGGTCCAGAAAATGTTCCCTGCCATCTGGAGCCCGTCACGAATATGCCTGAGTCACGGGACCAGCTAGAGATGTAGGTAGAGTTTAAGGAAGCACAGAGATCAGTGTCATGCAGTTCTGACTGAGAGAGAGCCTCTATCTGAGCCGGGCCATGAGAGGTGAGAAGACAGCCGGCGGGCGGAGAGACAGAAGTGTGACATTCTCGGGAAGCCAGATTTGAGGTGAATAGTCTGGAAATAAGGATCTCCTACTGAACGGAGACTTGGTATTCCCTCACTGCCACTATAGGGCTCCCATGTGCCCTGCCCACCTTTCTGCGGGTGGGGGTGGACACCGGTCGGTTGACAGGTGGAAAGCATGGTGTAGAAAGAGGAGTCACCTGAGCCCCGTGTCTTTGGTTTAAAAGACACACATGTACACACAGAGGTTTAGAAATAAAGAGTTGGCTGGTAAACTTGCATGTTACTGACAAGGGGTTATTGGGATTATTTTCTGATGGGACTAGCATGTCACTAAAGCAGGCCTTTTGATATATTAAAATCTTTTTAAAAATTAAAAAAAAAAAAGTGTGACATTCTAAGCAAAAGAAATTAGTGGCATCTGGAAAGGGACCGAGGCACCCATGAGCCCGCGGCAGAGGATAAGGCTGAAGTCGTGGTAGTGGCTGAGTTGTGGAGAATTTTAGATGCCACATCAAGTCGTGGTTTGTACCACAAAACAGGCGGAACTGTCCACTATGCCCAAGGAAGGGGATTTTATGTGCCAGCAGAAGGGGAAAGGCCAGTTAGCGAGGCTATTACCGCAGGCCAGCGGAGAGGTCAGAGGGCACAAACTACGACACTTGCAATGGAAATGGAAGGGAGAGATCGTGGGCTGGAGGGATTGTGGGTGAACTTCAAGGTCGCCTCAAGTTTTCCGTGGGAGCAGCTGCCAGGATAGGGTGGTGGGTGATACCTACTGAGACACGGGGGCCCCAGAAGTGGAAGTTACAGGGACTGTGGCCCTAGGCTTCCAGTAATATCCTTCTGCTCTTTCTGTTCTGAATTCCTACCCACCCTTCAAAGCTCACCTAGTATGACACCCTCCCTGTGAAGCCCATCCCTCCGTTGTCCCCCAGTCCGAGTGAAGCGGGCTTCCTCTGTTCTCGTAAAACACCCCCTGCCCATCTCCCCTGCTGAACCGAATGGCAGCACACCTTGTGTTCCAAATCATTTGGGTATCTGGCCGACTCCTGCAAAGACGTGGCAGGTTTTTCGAGGCTACTTGTTTACCTGTGAACTGTGACGCCACCCAAGCATCCAATGGATCGTCAGAAACTGCGTATGAATGAATGAATGCGTGAATGCTGCCGTCACACAGAACATTAACTGCAGCCCTTTTCGGGGACCAACCTCAGCACATGGTCATCCCATCCCACCGTTTGGGAGTCAGTGATACAGTATGTTTATGCGCCTACCCAGTATCATTCACCTCGATCATATATGTTGTTGACGATATTTATTTTTGAATGGTTTCTGAAAGTAAAACTCACCTTCCAAGGATGAGATTTTTTTTTATTTCCCATATACTGATTTCTTTTTTTTTTAAGATTTTATTTATTGATTTGAGAGAGAAAGAGAGTGCAAGCAGGGAGAGAGGCAGAGGGAGAAGCAGACTCCCCGCTGAACTGGGAGTCCGGTACAGGGCTCCATCCCCGGACCCTGAGATCATGACCTGAGCTGAGGGCACATGCTTAACCTACTGAACCACCCAGGCAGCGCCCCCAAAGGGTGATTTCATTCCTAAAGAATTTCAACAATGTTCTATGCAACAGTCTTCATCACTAGAGGAAACGTGGAGATTTTAGTCAGATTTCTTTGTAGGCATTCATTGGATTTCCCCGTGTTCCCCTACAAAGGGAAATTTTCACAGCCCATGAAGAAACGTGGGTTCCCACATGTGATAGTTGCCTTGGAAATACATTTCTTCTTGAGCAGGTCGAATTTGTGTGAATCCTTGGAAGAGCTACCAAGTGTGGCTGAAATAACCCCAAAAGATGACTCTCATCCATGCTGTGGAGGCCAGATGGGGAGAATTGGTGAGATAATGGAGTCAAACTGATTCTGTGGATTCCTGAAAAAAAATGTGGCTTAATTTTCAGCACAAGGCTGCCTCATTTGAGGAATCTGTCCCTCTTTGCTGAAGTGACCCCAGATTCTGAGAGCACTTCAGATTCTGTTCTGCAGATAGCATGCATTGCTTCGACTGAGATCTAACATGAAAATGAAGGAAGCTAGGGCCATGGAGGCATTGTTCAGAAAGGGCTGGTATCCAGAAACCATACGATATTTTTACAAGGTTTTGTTGTTGTTGTTGTTGTTGTTGTTGTTGTTGTTGTTGTTGTTTTAGGGTTTTGTCAGAAGGTATTCCTGATAACAGCAACTTAGCCAATACCTAAGATGGCTTCCTCGGTGCCACTGACACACGTAGCTCAGTTCGCATTCTTCTTGTTGTCTTCCACTGCACATGGACCCCCTGCTACTCTTTGGGTTACTTAGGGATTAGAATCTGCTCTTCATTTCATTTGGCTTACAAATGGCTATTTTTAATGGCTGGTTATTGCATATGCACAAATCCACAGAACTTAAAAGAAGGTTTTTAGTTTGTTTGTTGTTTTGTTTTGTTCCTGAAATAGTCTGTTGGATTGAGAACCCTTCATTTGTATGGGCAGATCCAAAGAAAACATAGCCAAGAACATGGCAGAAATCCCATTCCAGGGTTCAAAGTCCCCTGGGCTTCTCTCTCATGTCTGCTTGTAGAATTACTGTAAATTCCTTGCTTCTCTATTGATTTGCTTGTAAACATTACTGTAAGCCAAGGATGAGGTGAGGGGAGAATATTTTTTCCTTTTTTAAGTCAAGGTCCAATGATTAAAAAACAAATCAATTTGGTTTCCCTAAAAGCGAAGGGTAGCTTTTCTTGGTAACATCTCCCTAGAAATGTAGGCAGCCAGTAATGTAACATTGTAACACAGATTTTAGCCTCGGGCAGTTGACAATTATAGTGTATGGTAACTGGAGAATCTATGAAAATTAAGTAGAAGGACCAAATGTTTATTTTCTCATATTTAATCCTGAAGGAAACAAAGCTCCATGTGACAGCTTTATACTTGTCTTTTCAATATTTAGCTCTTGCATTTGTCCAATATATTACAGTTATGTAGCTCGTTCTAATTTTTCCATTATCTTCTTACAAAGAGAGATAGTCATTGATCAGTAGCACTTGCACTTAGGGCTTTTTCCAAAGCATCACGTGAAATGTTATATATAGTCTTGGTTTCCAATGATAATAGTTTATGCTGTTAAGATAGAGCACTGGTCATAGAAGCTTGCACAAAGTATGTCCTCAACTCCTGAAGGACAATACCACAGGCTTCCCCACAAAATTCAGAGCTGTAAATATTGAGCTTTGGTTTATTGACTTTTCTTGCAGGAACATTTTACACCTGAGTGCAAATTCAAAGAATCAGTGTTTGAAAATTATTACGTGACGTATTCATCGATGATATACCGCCAGCAGCAGTCCGGCCGAGGGTGGTATCTGGGTCTGAACAAGGAAGGGGAGATCATGAAAGGAAACCATGTGAAGAAAAACAAGCCTGCAGCTCACTTTCTGCCCAAACCACTCAAAGGTAAACCTCATACGATTAGGAACTGTGGATTTAGAGTACCCATACTTAACTCAATCCTTCATCATGCTTCTCTAAGTAGAATGTAATTCTTCCCCGTTAAAGGCAATTATACAGAAATTCAGTAACATTTTATAACACTTAAAACATGAAGCATTGACAATAGCATCCAATCTTCTGATCTGAATTTTCCCACAGTACACCTATAGATAGTAACACCTTGCTTATTTTTTTTTTTTAACACCTTGCTTATGTGGGAGCAGCTTGATGGCTAACTCAGGACAGCCAAAAACCCCAAATTACGCCAAAATGGTTCCTGGACAGAAACACAGATGCTAAAACATGCACACACTTAACACTTAACCCCTTTAAGGGCCCAGAAATATCATCCCAACAGTTTTCATTATACTTTGTCTTGCAGCCATCGTTGGCAGATTAGTAGCAAACTGGAAAGGGTAAGGGATAGAAGTGGGATGCAGAAGATAAGGATGTTGGAAGTGGCTGAGACATGGTAGAGAAGGGTTAGAGCATGCGGGCAAGGCAGAGCAAGACATCCAAGAGGTTACCGGCCTGGGGTTCGGATCAAGGTGAAAGTGGCAACAGACAGCCCCATCAGATCTGCAGAGCACTGCTGAGCAGCACATGTTCTGTGGCCAGGCTGCTTGGATTCGAATCCCAACTCCACTCTATACTAACAGGGTGGTCATAGATGGATTATTGACCTGTGTGTGTGCCTCAAATTTATCAACTGTAAAGTGTGGATAGAGCACTCGAGTCACAGGCTTCTCAGGTGGAACAAATGAGGTAGTGCATGTGAAGTGCTTTGGATAGTGTCTAGTACGCTGTAGGTGCCCTGTAAGTATAAGCTAGTATTGTTACTCACGGCACCGCAATAACAAGATTTACTGCTTCCTGCATTAAGAATTACACTAATATTTAGATCATTGGTGAGCAAGCGTCCTTTTCAGTATGATAGAAATCGGTGTTTTAAAGTGTTTTAAATTTTAACATTTGGCTTGCACAGCCTGCTGTAGATTATATTTAAACTTCTAAGAGCTTTATTAAATGCATTTTTCATCAGTCCCCTCATGTACATAACACATAAGTGAGGGCAACGAGGCATTAGAATTCTTTGCACACGACTGCACCAAGCCCAGATCTTGCTTAAGCCGAGCCAGCCTATTGTCGGCCGAGTCCTTGAAGGCAGCATTTTCAGGGTGCGGCCTAAAGCATGGAAGCCTTAGTAACCGGACAAGAAGCTGAGGGCCAGTGTGGGGTGCACGTCCGAAGGCCACTGACCCGATGTTTCTGTGCATTCCAGTGGCCATGTACAAGGAGCCGTCATTGCACGACCTGACCGAGTTCTCCCGATCTGGAAGCGGGACCCCTACGAAGAGTAGAAGTGTCTCTGGCGTGCTGAACGGAGGCAAATCCATGAGCCACAACGAATCAACGTAGCCAGTGAGGGCAAGACAAGGGCTCTGTAACAGAACCTTACCTCCAGGTGCTGTTGAATTCTAGCAGTCCTTCACCCAAAAGTTCACAGTTGTCAATGACGTTTACCAAACAAACAGGCAGAGTGCACTAGTCTCTCTGCCACTAAAACCTTCCTATCATCCATACTAATGCCCCATAATTTCAATTGAGCTTGTGCAGCAGACTGCCAAGCGCCATCAGTGGTGAACTAAATCCTGGAGAAGGACTGCCCAATTTCTCATGATCTCACCTGTGCTTTGGGGATGACAAGCCAAAAACATTTCACAGCACTAATGCCGATAAAAATTTGCTCTCCAACCAAGAAAATTTAAAAGACCACAATTGCTCTTCAAAAACTAAACTAAACTAAACTAAACAAAAACAAAATTAACTGCTTAAATGTTTTGTAGGGGCAAACAAAATTATGTGACTTGTGTTGTTTTCTTGGCTTAATGTTTTCTATCTACGCTTGATTCAAATGTATTTACTTTGGTATAGTGCAACTTTATGATTTCTGAAATTCAATGGTTCTATTGACTCTGTGTCACTTAATCCAAATCAACCAAATTCAGGGTTGAATCTGAATTGGCATCTCAGGCTCAAGGTAACAGTGTTCTTGTGATTCTACCAATTTCTTTCTTTCTTTCTTTCTTTTTTTTTTAGATTTGTAGTGTATCCTGGTCAAGTTCTTGTGCTGTATTCTGTGCATAGAAATTGAGGTGTATTGTCAACCCCAGTCAGTAAAGATTACTTAAAAAAAAAGATTATCCTCAAGTGTAGATTTCTCTTAATTCCATTTGTGTTACTATGTTAAACTACTGTTGTGGCTTCTTGTATAAAGACAGGACCTGTGAAACTGTGATGTCGTCTTTTGTGTTGTTAAAATAAGAAATGTCTTATCTGTATATGTACGAGTCCTCCTGTCATTGTATTTGGCATGTGAATATTGTGTACAAGGAAATGTTAAGACTGGTTACCCCTAAACAACATATACTTATACTTGCTTCTGGAAAAGTGTTTAAGACTTAGCTAGGTTTCCATTTAGATCTTCATATCTGTTGCATGGAAGAAAGTTGGAATCTTGGCATAGAGTTGCATGACATGTAAGATTTTGTGCATTAATAATTGTTAAAATCTGTGTTCCAAAAGTGGACATAGCATGTACAGGCAGTTTTCTGTCCTGTGCACAAAAAAAGTTAAAAAAAAGTTGTTTAATATTTGTTGTTGTATACCCAAATACGCACCGAATAAACTCTTTATATTCATTCAAAGAAAAATCCTTCGACGTGTATTTATTGTCTGTCACGTGCCATTAACCATCATAGAAACTGGTGCTAAACGTTGAATTATGTATATAAGGTCACTGCCTTCGGTCTACAGTCTAGAGATTCAGATTAACATGAACACCCTTTAACGTGAGGCTGTTACCAGTTATTGGACTTGGACTTCAGATTGGAACAGAGAATTCTCATTCCCAGTGAGTGATGGAATTATACAAATGAGACCTGTGTTCTGGTATTCTCTCTGCCATTCACACTGTCAGTTCCCCTCTCCCCTGCTCATTTCTCTCGGAGGAGGGGGAAGGCACAGGACTGCATAAAGGCTTTTCCACCTCCAAAGGCTGAAGGAAAATGTAAGCATTTTTTTTATTTATTCATGAGAGACACAGATCAAGAGAGAGAGAGAGAGAGAGAGAGAGGCAGAGACACAGGCAGAGGGAGAAGCAGGCTCCATGCCGGGAGCCCGATGCGGGACTCAATCCCGGGACTCCAGGATCGATCGCGCCCTGGGCCAAAGGCAGGTGCCAAACCGCTGAGCCACCCAGGGATCCCCAGCACTTTTAATGTCAATGAGTTCACACTAGTTCCCCAAAGCTGCCACCACCTGGCAACACCTGCTTCAGGAGTAGCCGATACATGAAGGAAAGAGTGGAGAACAGGTAAAAACATAATCGACTGGTGCTTTCCATGGCATCCATCAAATAAGGTTATTGGGGCCCCGGGCAGCATGCTTTTGCACAGAGGGAAGTCTCCCTGTTCCTGAGATGTTTGGGCCAGCTTCAGTGCGAGCTCCTCGCCAAGCACAGTCATCCAGAAATGGCATCCTAAGCCCTCACCCTGCCTGAGCTCCGAAGTCTGCCTGCATGAAGTGAGGCTGCCTGCCTAGCTTGGATTCAGGAGCCTTGTACTAAGTACCAGGAATAGAATCACTCAACCCTCAACCACTCAACCCTTATTAAGTCTTACTGATTTTCAATCAGTAGAGAAAAGTAATGCATTGTCTCCCTCTTGTTCCGAGGACTTTCAGGTTTGGTTACTGACTATTTTGGTTGCTTTAGCTTTCTCATTGTTCAGAAACAGGTGTAGGTCTGCTGGCTATAAACAAATCAGAGCACTGGTGTCTCAGGGAAGGCTGGCATAAATAAAAAGTGGTCAGAAAACCCAGGAAGAATCCGTTATTCCCAGCATTCTCTTTGAATTGTTTCAAGTTGCTTTTAACAGAAAGCGATGCTTAAATAAATCAATAATTCAGTAGCCATCAAAAAAACCTCCCAACAAGTGATGATACTTTCACACATCTTCACACACACTTACTTCCGTGGTAGAAAATATTAGCCCTGCTACACGCTTGATGAAAGAACGGTTCTGGGAAACACTGCAGAGACTGGGCTCTCAGACACATCAGACCCACCTAGAGGGCCTATAGGAGGTTGCTGAACCTCCAGAGTCTCTGATTGAGTAGGTCTGGGGTGGGCTCCAGACTATGGATCTCCAACAAATTCCTAGGGGATGCTGAGGCAGCTGGTCCTGGGGAATCACTCTCCGAGAACCACTCACATACACTCTTCCCTTGTTTGGGATTCAAAATGTGTGGTAGCACACTGAATTCTAAGAAGTCCCATGTCAAGGAAGCCTGCTTGACTTAGAGAAATACTGGGATAAAAAAAAAAAAGAGAGAAATACTGGGATAAAGAAATTGATCTGGGGGATCCCTGGGTGGCGCAGCAGTTTTGCGCCTGCCTTTGGCCCAGGGCGCGATCCTGGAGACCCGGGATTGAGTCCCACGTCGGGCTCCCGGTGCATGGAGCCTGCTTCTCCCTCTGCCTGTGTCTCTGCCTTTCTCTCTCTCTCTCTCTCTGTGACTATCATACATAAAAAAAAAAGAAAGAAATTGATCTGGCCACGAAGCCAGAGTGTCAGAGAGCACCTATTAACACTGCGGCAGAGCAGTGATACTCCAGCCTTTCCCGGGCACCCAAATCGCCTGTGGTGGCCACCCACTGCCTGGTTTTAGGCTAGGCCTGGGAATCTGCTGCATCTGCCACCCAACCCAGTCCATCTCCCACTCCTTGATGGCAGAGCCCTCGATTTCATGTTGTCTCCATGGTCGGTGAGCGTGTAGCCAATCCTTGCGTCGTCATAAGCCCAGGGGGACAATACAGGCAGAAACAGCTTTTACCAAGCTACTTGTAAGTAAAATTTAGCAAAACAAATGCTGACTTTTTCCTTCAGGAGATGTGTCTATATCTGGAGGGAATACACACTCCTTGCCACAGAACCCTCAAAGGCCCGAGAGGAGCCGTGACCTCTAACGCTTCTTCCCACCTCCCTCAGCAGCACGATGCCCCGTCCCTAAGTCAGCCAAGTTCGCGGAAGAATTTGTTACAGACCCCAGCTACTTGTTTCCAAATTTTCCAAGCATCCATTGTCCAAGTGAACACCGGGGAGGGGGAATGGATGTCTTTTAGGATTACCTCTCAATCGGAAGCAGCCGATCATAACCAGTCTGGGGATAAGGGATGGCAAAAGCAGAACTGATAGCCACTTTGAATCGATGTCATTCAAATGTACCTTAGGAGCCTCATGTAGCCGAAGGTGCCATTCACAGGTTAAATTGAAATGTGCCCTCATTGGCATGTGCATATTTCTCCCAACAGTCCTTTCCAGGCAATCTAGGCTTTTCTGTCATGTTTCTCAAACTTCTTCCAGCCCCTACCCAGAGCCATTTCCACACTTTAGGTACTGATTATAAGCAGCAGCCACTTGCCAGTCCCAAAACGTACAAGGATATGGCAGTGGTATAATGGATGACCATTTCTAATCCCCAAAACCAGTAGAGCATTCAACTCTTGATCTCTAGGTGGTGAGTTCAAGCCCCACATTGGGCATGGAGCCTACTTTTTAAAAAAGGCAGTGGAGAACTGTAGCTAGGGCAGGTCACTAGCACCGCAAATTAGGAACCATATTTACAATGACAGCTTTTCATACTTTTTATCCCTCTGAATGCAAAGATGTGGTCCCATGGTTTGGCTTGATGCATTTAGTTACCGTGGAATGAAAGCAGCAGGCTGCCACCTTGGGTTGTGCCTTTTCCCCCCTAAGGATTGAGAATGCAATCAAGCTATAGTACACACAACAGGATGTCTCTAATTCTGGGCTGCTTTTTAGCCCTGAGAAGAAAAAGAGGAAAATCTAAACTTAGAGAAACAGCATTTGGAGATGACTCTTTCATAGACCATCCTGGATCTTTTCTTTTTTAAAAAAAGTTGTGTTTATTGAAGTAATCTCTACTCCCAACATGGGACTTGAACTCACGACCCCGAGATCAAGAGCCCCGTGCTCTTCTGACTGAGCCAGCCAGCTGCCCCTATCCTGGACCTTCTGAATCTCCTAAACATTGTGCTCCTTTCTAAATGTTAGTTTGAATCTGTTGCACAGAGAACAATAATCTTTGCCAAATCAACCAGCCCTTTTGCTAATATCACATGAGAACAAGTGTCTGGTATTTTCTTCATCACAATTACTCTAATAAAAAATACAGAAAAGTACATGGCATCATCTTGGGAATGTTCCAGTTTCTATGTGGGTATTCTTAAAGAGGGTTGTAACAGCTGCAGTTCTGTCATTGTGCAGGAAGTCTTTCTGGAACACTCAGCATGGATGGCTTTCGGTATTAAAATTCTAAACTAACCAAATATCAATCCAATTTCTCCTTTTCTATTTATTTGTGTTTCAAACAATGCCTCTCTCTCTCTTTCTCTCTCTCTCTCTCTCTCTCCTCACACACACACACACACACACATACACACACACACAGAGTCACTTCACACATGCACACACATGTAGAGGTGCCTCCTAAAGGTCTCAGAGATGCTCTATCCTTTGGGGAGATGAACAGAGGTCTATTCAGTAGGGAGCCTGGGACAATTAAGTTAAATAAGCCAGGGCTCCCTGACTTCAGAAGCCGTCCCGCCTGCTGTGACACTTAGGTACACTAGAGTATCACCCAGGGTTATCCTTCAACATGTTCACATGTGTGCATGTTTGGTACCTTAAATACTTGCACTGGCTCTTGCAATAATTTGTTTGTAATTCTGTAAAGTTAACAATTAGAGTAAGAGAAATCTACAAGGGTGATGAATGAGTGAAAGCTCAGCTCCTTTAAATCAATTGCTCAGCTTGTTGGCTCAGTGGATGTTTATTACCTTCTAAGCTGTCAATGCTGCACAGCAAGTAACTGAGGCCCGGATAAAGCATTCACGCAAGGACAAATGGATTGAGACTGAGTCAGTCTTGCAGGAAAAGAGATATTCTGGGGTTTAGCAACAGGGGAATTTTATTTCCTTATTGGAATTAATAAAGTGGAACTACAGTTGGAAATAACAATTCATTTCTACATTCCTCACATATGTAAACCTCTCTGTCACTAATACCCTTACACAAACTGGATGATTACTACCCAAGTGTTTTTTCCTTCTTTAAAAATTGCAAAACCAGAAAGAATTCATTCTCAAAGGCTGGCTATACTACAATTTTCCTCTAATGTAAAACAGCTGAACAAAACAGTTTGAACAACGTTTGAGTTTCATGGGCTTTAGGGGTATTTCAAAACACATCATCATTACATTAACCCATACACTGAAGTCCAAATACACACAAAATACTGCCTATGAGGTGTGTGTGTGCATGTGTGTGTTCATGCATGTGTGTGCACACCTATGTGTGTGTGTGTTGTGGGGCAGGACATAGTCTTGCTGTGTGTACTCTCAGGGAGGTTTCAGTAGAGATCTTCACATTTCCTTGGAGTCACATGTGTTAAGTGTAACATCATATGACTAAACTGCACTAGAAACCAAATACATAGGTTCTACTTTCTAGAAACTCTCAGTGTAATATAGATAGCAGATATAGTCAGATTTCAACAAATGCTATAATACGATCAAGATCCCAGGAGAACGAAATGGGGAAGAAAAAGTTAATGAGGGAAACTAAAAGTTTCAAAGGGGAGTTAATTTTTACTTGAGCCTTGACAGTGGAATGGGAGGGGCACCTGGGTGGCTCAATGGTTGACAGGCGCCTTTGGCTCAGGGCATGATCCCGGGGTCCTGGAATTGAGTCTCACATTGGGGTCCTCACAGGGAGCGTGTGCTCCCCCTGCCTATATCTCTGCCTCGCTCTGTGTGTCTCTCATGAATAAATAAATAAAATCTATTTTAAAAAAAGAAAGAGAGTGGAGTGGGAATTCAACAGCTAGAAACGTAGTGTAGACAACCCTAGGCCAAAAACCACTCTAGGGAAAGGTGCAGAGTCCTGAAATAGCACAAAGCATCCAGAAAACATTAACTAGACTACAGTGTGGTTGGACAAAGGAGGCACAGCCCCTGGTATGGGAATGACACTCGGAGAAGGATGCTCTCCCCACAACGTTTCATTCTCTTACTGTCTCATTGCCTGAAGGACACTATGAGCCTCCCAAGTCTGGATTCCTGGAGTGTCTCTGAAACCTAGTTACTCTCTGTTATGTAGAAACCCAATGAGTAAATTAGTCTCTTTGGTAGACAGAAACCAAAGGAAATAGTTTATGAGCAAAGTATGATTCACTGCCTGGCTTATTAGACTGGAGTGGACTTAATAACAGTGCGTTCTTTGCCTGCCCTGAGAAGAATTTGTCAAGCAATATGGGTGGTTTGGCCACTACAATCTTGTAGAGAAAAAAAGGAAGCAAGATGACAAAAGGAAACAGTCCCTCAAATGATTTAACAAGTGATGAATATATATGAATATATATAATCATTTCTAGTTGGCAACACCTGGTCTGTTTCCAGATTTGAGCTGTTTTGAACAGAACTGCTATAAACAGTCTTATGCAAGGTTTTTGTGGAATTCTATTTACATTTACCTGAGATGAATACTGAGGAGCAGGTTTTCTGTGCCCAGGGTAGGTGTATGGTTCATTTTATAAGCTACTGTTAGGGACACTGGAGAGCTCAGGTGGTTGAGTGCCCCACTCCCGATTTCGGCTCAGGTCGTGGGCTCAGGGTCTTGAGATCAAGCCTTGCACCTCAGGCTCTGTGCTGGGCGTGGCACCTGCTTAAGATTCTCTCTTCCTCTCCCTCTGCCCCTCCCTCCTTCATGCATGAATATGCTCTCTCTAAAAAAAATTAATAATAATAATAATAATAATAATAAGCTACTGTTAAAACTTTTCCCAAAGTAGTAATACTATTTTTACACTCCTACTAGCAGTGAATGAAAGTTCCAGTTGTTCCAAATCCTTGTCAACATTTGGTGTAGCCAGTCCTTTTAATTTTAGTCATTCTGGTATATGTGTCTTGGTGTCCGTTTGGTTTTAATCTCCACTTCCCTAACAATTAGTAATGGCAGGCACATTTTCACCTCCTTATTGGCCATTCCTGTGTCTTCCTTTGCGAAATGTCTGCTCCTCTGACTTGTGCATTTATATGGCATTTTCTTTTTATTATTGATTTTTAGGAATTCTTTATATAATCTAGATACCATTTCTTTGTCAGGTATATGGTTTGTGAATATTTTCTCCCAGTTTACCGATTTGTGTCAATTTTCTTAATGGTGACTTTTAGTGAGCCGAAATTTTCATTTTGATAAAGTCTAATTTATAAATTCTTTTCTTTTATGACTATTGATTTTTCTGTCCTGTCCTTAGCTTTTATGTTTACATCTATGATGCAGCTCTAAATTAATTTTTGTGTATGATGTAAGGTTCTAGTTGAGGTTATGTTTTTTTCATATGTGGATATCCAGTTTCTCCACCTCCAGTGGTTGAAAATAATTTTCACATTAAGTTGCTTTGGTGTCTGTGTCAGAAATCAAATAGCCATGTTTTTGTGAATCTATTTCTAGACTCTCTATTCTGTCCTGTTGGTATATTTATTGATTCTTATGCCAGTAGTACCTCGTCTAAATTATAGACTAATTTTGTACTAGGTCTTGAAGTCAGGTAATAATTCCTTCAGCTTTGTGCTTCTTTCCCAGATAGCTTTGGAAAATTCTAGGTCTTTTGCAGGTAGCTGGAGGTGTCCCTCTAGGTTCACTCTTGAATCTTCTGCCTTTCTACTATTCCATCCCCTTGAAGGGCTCACTTCATCTCATATTTACACTAATCATTGCTGACTAATGAATCTCCAAACCTTAATCTCCAGCTAAATCCAATTCAAGGCCAAACCTTTGTATACATTCCCCTAAAGCTTAGATATTTCTCCATATCAATAAGGGATTGAACTCATTAGGTTTCTTCCAAGCTGGTCCAAATCAGGGCCAAGGTCATCCTTACCAGCTTCAAGTTCAGACAAAGGAAGTCTTTGAATTGCCTGTCTCCCATTCTCAGCCAATCGTTGAGGGTCACCAAGTATTTATTTGTTCTTTCTTTTCCTTTTTTATTTTTTTCACCATTCTTACTGACACCTCTGAAATATTCTACCTAGATTAATATTACTGTCTCTCACTATCTCCCCTTCATATCCTGGCTAGATAATCTTTCTAACAATCCTTTAAGCTGTATTATTCCCTTATTTAATAAAGTATGATCGATTCTAAACCTCTGGATTTGGCCTTGGAGGCTTGCCTATGTATGGTCTTTCTCCAACTCTCACACTTCATCCCCTAGTCACCTTTATAAGTAAATGCGTAATCTGGTAACTAGTTGAGCCTTTTAACAATGTCATTTTGACTACATAAAATTCAGCCTTTCCAGATATTACAAGGTGTAACTATAAAGAGTTTCCTCTCATGATAAGTAAAACCCATCCCTATTATTTAATAGCTACACTATATTAAGAATTTTCACCCTTCAATGATCATTTAAGCTCAAATTTAGATTATTTAACCAATAGGTCCTATCTTTTCAAAGTATTCTTGGGTCTGTTGATTAGTCAAGTTCCCAGAGCCACTTCAGTTCCCTTCGTTACACTGTGACTTACTCTTCAGCATTGAGCAAGTAGTTGGTCAGAACTTCAGATCATCCTCAACCTGAACAATGATGCTGATCAGGAATTTTCTCTTGGGACACCTGGGTGGTTCAGTGGTTGAGTGTCTGAACCCAGAGCTCCAGGATTGATTCCTGCATCGGGCTCCCAGTGGGGAGCTTGCTTCTTCCTCTGCCTATATCTCTGCCTCTCTCTGTCTCTCATGAATAAATAAATAAAATCTTTAAAAAATAAAAATTAAAAAAAGGAATTTTCTCTTGGTTTTATTCCTTAACACTTTTGTAGGCAGCAGATTAAGGCTGTTCTTTTGTTCTGTTACTTTGACTTCAACAAGAAAGTTATTATCAAAATGGGCCTTAGTAAACTGATAAGTTTCCTTTTTGCATTTATATATGATGAATTTCTCACTGCATCCCTTTCAATCCATACTCATTGCTCCCTGATGAAATTCCTATCCTTGTAGAAAGAAGCTTCAAGTGATTTTAGTTTTATTAGAATTGGGGAGATAGGCACTTTATCCAGTTCCACCCCTTTCATTCATTTGCTTGATGGCCTAAGATAAGACATTCCTCCTTTCTTAGTTGTTTCATTTGTAAAAATGTGAGATTTTGAACCAATGGTGTTGAAGAACACTCTGATTATCCTAGTCTAGAATTATATTTAGGGCTGCTATGATTGGAATGTCTGTGTCCCCCCCCCCCCACCAAATTCATATGTTGGAATCCTAACTGCCAACTTGATGGTGTAAGAAGACAGGATCTTTGGGACAGGCTTAGGTGGTGAGGATGAATTTTTCATGAACCAGATTAGGGTTATAAAAGAGACCCCACATAAATCCATCATTTCTTCCTCCATATTAGGACACCACAGGGAAGTCTGCACCCCAGAAGAGGGCCCTCACTTGACAGTGCTGGTGTCCTGATCTCGGGCTTCCAGGCTCCAGAGCTGTGAGGAATAAATGTCTATTGTTATGAGTTATTTGGTCTGTAGTATTTTGTTATAGTGGCCCAGATGAATTAAGACAAAGGCCTTTTGGGTATCTGATGGAAGATATTTGAATGAAGTCCACCCCTCAAAACACCATACATAGGCAATTCCCAGTCTATTTATACATTAAGTTGGCCCAAAATCTAGAACTATTCCACTACTGGACCATATTTGGACCTCATGTTCTGAAAGTGAAACTTAAAATGGTAAAGAGATGAAATATGTTACTCATATAATCAAGACTGGGGACCAAAGAATAAACATCTTCCAAGACTGATGAGTTCATCTGCCATACTCAGTCATTCGTTTATCAAAAAATTATGGGGTTCTTACTAAGGCCCAGTTCTCATGTAGACACTCAGAATACAGGAATGAAATTAATATGGTCCTTGTCCTGGAAAAAAATACAGCCTAATGAGAAAGACAGGATGTCTACAAAGAAATTACCCTCCTGACTGGAATGTAATATAATATTTACAATGTGTTACAGGACCACATTCTGATAGGTTAGCAACATCACAGCAAATAGTAGGGTTTCTGTCACCAATTATGGAAACTGAGTCAGTTTAGTCCCTTGGACTGTAGGGCTTTTTTAAGGAAAACGCATCTGCCCCTTCTTTCCTGGCATTGCTAGCATAAGAACACATCAAAGATTTTACATTTTCTCAGAACCAGAATTGTTCACACAGAATAAAATAGAAACATAGTGGGAGAATGTCCTAGATCTAAAACTACCCTTAGTGAGGTTGAAAGACTATCATTTTGAAATCCAGTATTAGACATTTCCAGGGTAAAAATTTAACAACACACACACACACACACACACACACACACACACACACAAGCAAACCTATAGTCTTTCAATTCTCTCCATTACTGCATTATCCTTGTTCTTTACTAAAAGATAGTGGTACCAAAAGATAATGTTTCAGAACCTTTCTTTCTGCCATGGTATGCACTCAAATGGATGTACCGTGGCTCTTTTCAATTTCCTAATGACTAGCCCTGACCTCTTCCCACCTCCTCTTTCTGAAGAAAGCTATCAGAATGTAGTTGGGTGCAACACTATGACTGTAAGAATAAGTGCAAGTTTTCTGATTGCTTCATACTTTTATCTTGAAATAATTATAAATTCATAGAGATGCAAAGAGTACAGAGAAGTCCTATGTGCTCTTTACCTAGTTCCCTCAATGCTCAATGGTAACAACTTACATGACTATAGTACAATATGAAAACATTGACGTAATTATAGTACAATATGAAAACAAGGAAAATGACATTGGTACAGTCCACAGACCATATTCAGATTTCATCCATTTTACAATGTGCTCATGGGTGTGTGTGGTTCCAATTTTATAACGTGTGTAGATTCCTGTAACTACCACAATGATCACAATATTATTACCACTGAGATCCCTTGTACTATTCCTTTAGAGTCACACTTGTTTCTCTCATCTGCCCCATCCATAAAAGCCATAAAAGCCACTAATCTGTTCTCCATCTCCATAATTTTGTTATTTCAAGAATGTTACATATAAATACCATTATACAGTATTCACACTTTGACATTGGCTTTTCTCAATCAGCCAAATTCCCTTGAGATCCAACCAAGTTGTTGTATGTATCAATAATAATAATAATCACTAAAATCAATCAATGATCATTTAAATCAGTGAATAATCCATCCAGGTTGTTGCATGTATCAAGTGCATTCCTTTTCATTGCTGCATGGTATTCTCTGGAAGAGATGTGCCATAGTTTGTTTAATCACCTACCTGCTGAACACATTTGTGTCATTTCCAGGTTTTGTTTATTACCAATGAAGTTGCTATGAACATTCATGTACAAGATTTTGTGTGAACGTAAGCTTTTATTTCTCTGGAATGAATGCACAACAATGCAATTGCTGAACCATATACTAATCATGTTTAGTTTTGTAAGAGATGGACAAACTGCTTTCTGCATGGCTGCCATTACTTCAGGTTCCACCATCAATGCATAGGAATCCGATTTCTCTGCATCCTCACCAGCTTTTGGTGTTGCCCCTATTTTATTTTGTTATAGCCATTCTGATAGATGCATGTGATATATGATTGTGGTTTTAACTGCATTTCCCCAGGGCTAACGATGTTCCCCATTTTTTCATGTTTTCATTTTCCATTAATATATCCTATTTTGTGAAATATCTATTCGTGGCTTTTGTCTATTTTCTATAGGGTTTTAAAAAATCTACCATTGAGCTGTAAAAGTTTGTTATATATTCTAGGTATGAATCCTTTGAAAGATGTATGGTTTGCAAGTTTTCTTCCAGTGATTGATTATTCAAAGTATATACTTAGGGGAGCCCCTTGGGGATGGTAGAGTAAGGACCCATGAAAATATTTTCCTCCATAAAAGCAATGAGAATATTGGCAGAAATTCTAAATCAGCTTTTTAAGAACTCTGGAAACTAACCAGAATACATAAATAACTCTTACAACTTAACAATAAAAAGACAGTAAGTCACTTAAAAACGATCAAATGATTTCAATAGACATTTCTCTAAAGACACCATAAAAATTGCCAATAAGTATATGAAAAGATGCTCAATATTGTCAGTCATTTGGATAATACAAATAACAACCACAGTGAAATTATAATAAACCCACCCACTAAAATGGCTAAAACAAATACAGGGTAATGACACATATTGTTGAGGATGTGAAGAAACTGGAACCGTCATACAACTGATGGTGGGAATGTAAAGTGGTGCCACCACTTTGGGAAAAAAACGTCTGGCCATCCCTGAAAACCTTACAAGAGGTTAGCACATGACACAATTCCATTCCTAGGTACAGACGAAAAAGAAATGAAAACATCTGTTCTCAAAAAAACTTGTGCGTGAATGTTCACAGCAGCCTCAGTCACAATAACTAAAAAGTAAAAACAATCCAAATGTCTACCAACTGATGAACTGATAAACAAAATGTGGTATATCTATAGGATGGACTATTATTTGTGCATAAAAGGAGTGAAGTGCTGCTCTATCTACGACATGCAGGAAACTTGAAAGCATGCTGAGAGAAGCCAGACACAGAAGGCCACGTAATGTATGATTCCATTTATAGGAAATGTCCAGAACAGACAAATCCTTAGAGACAGAAAGTAGATTTGCAGTTGCCATGGGGGGAGGGGGGCAGGAAGGGGAGATTGGGGAGGTGACTTTTAATGGGTCTGGGGTTTCCTTTGGAGATGACAAAATATCCTGGAATTCCTAGTGCTGCTTGTACCACATTGTGAGTATAACAAAAACCGAAACAAACTGATGGTTGCTGGACGGGATGGGGGATGGGTGAAACGGCTGAAGGGGTGTGGGAGGTCCTGGCTTCCAGTCATGGAATGAATACGTCCTGGGAATAAAAGGCACAACATAAGCTGTAGAGTCAATGATATCGTATTAGGGATGTAATGGGACAGACAGATGGTATTTACACTTGTGAACACAGCATAATGTATACATTTGCCAAATCCCTAAGTTGCACACCTGAAGCCAATCTAACATTGTGTGTCAACTCTACTCAAAAAATAACTAAATAGATAAATAAACCTGTGCCATTGTACACTTTGAAAATTATAAAAACTTTAGAAAAAAGCACATAATTAGCTCACTCTGGTCTTTGAACTAGTATTAATAACAAAATATGCCTGATATCTTTCACAACATCTTTCACAACATCCAGACAACACAGCAGAGACTCGCAGCTCTACGGAACAAGGAGGGAGAGCATTTCCTACATGGTGTCACCAGAAAACGAGTTCTTTGGGTTGATGTGGTTCCCCCCTCTGCTCTTTCATATGCTGGGGTGGCATTCTGATGATCTAGAACCCCATTTCCCCAGTTTTTTTTTAAGACATTATAGTTTTCTTACGAAGATTAAAGCCAAGAGCTTACAACAGGCACTGGCGCCTGGCAAATACGAAATATTCACTCTGTAATATAACCCAAAAACACAGGTATAAAACAAAAACAGGGATGGAATAAGAGCTTAGTGTTTTCTATCATTATTATTGCTGCTGCTGCTGTATTTTCCCTTTTGGAAACTAACAGGAGCATATTGTGTAGCCCATTGGTTTTTGTTAGACAACCCTCTGTGCAAGAATGATCATTTTCTTTTTTATTATTAAATATGTGATATGTTGGGTGTGATGTTATGATTTATAGGAAATATGCTATTTGGTCATCTAAGTGACCAAGTATATAGTTCCTATATGTTTTGGCTTTTGTCCAAGTTCCTGGCTCACAGCTCCTAGAACACTTGGCATTTCCTGTGATAAGGGTGATAAAGATGCCTTTTGTTATGTTAATGAGATGATTTCTGGATCTCACCCAAAGGCTGCCAGGAGGACCTACTAAGTGACTAGAGGATTGGAACTTTTAGTCTCATTCTCCACTTCCTGGGAGAGGCAAGGGCCAGGAAGTTGAATCAGCCAATGGCCAATGACTTCCTCATGAATATGCAATAAGGCTCCATAAAAACCTAAAGAAAGAGGCGATTCCGAGGTTGGTGAATACATGGGAAATGGGGAACAGTGGCATACCTGGAGGTGCACGGAAGCCCTGTGTCTTTCCCCAGTCCTCACCCTCCCCTCTCTTCATCTGATTGGTATCCTTTATCATATCCCGGACTGGCATGTGTAGATAAGGGTTTCCCTGAGTTCTGAGAGCCACTCTAGCAAATTGAAAGAACCTGAGGAGGAAGTGTTTGGTACCTCCAACCTGTAGCCTGTTGGTCAGAAGTATGAGTAAGAGCCTGAGGCTTGCATCTGGTGTCTGAAGTAGGGGGCCGGGGGAACAGTCTACTAGGATGGTGCCCTGAACCTGAGGAATCTGATGCTAGCTCTAGGTAGTGTCAGAATTGAGGTGCATGGCGGGGGGATTCCCCCCACGTTGGAACTGGCTCTGGCAACCCCAAAAGAATGACTATGTGGAAAATGTAGACTCTAAAATATATTTAAAATATAAAAAAAATCACCAAATTAAAAATAAATAGCCAATGTGTATGCAAAGATATATATGTATATATGTAAAATTTTATATGAATGATTGTTTATATAATTTTTATTTATATTATATATATTTATATATAAATAATTATATATAAATTATATATAATGTGAATGTATTTCTAGGGAATGTGGAAGCCCATTTTTTACGAGAGTGTGGTAATTTCAAAAAATGTCTTGTCACACACTGAAACAGGTGATGTAGTAGACTATCAGAGCTAGAAAGAATCTTAGTTTGTTGTCTGTTATTTCATGCCTTGAAAACAGGCCCTCTTCTGTCCCTTTCTTCTGTTCATTTATACCCAAAATTCGTGGTACAAATTTTGGATAGTTTAATCTTCCTCTGTATAGCTTTGCTTGAGAACTAGATTCTCCTCCAAACATCTATTTTTACAGACAACGAAATGGAGACATTGAAATTTTAATTCCCATGCCCTTGGTCACAAACTTCCTAACTGAGCCTCTGGGTCCCAGTCCAGTGAGTTCCCTCGCTGATTGGACCAAGATGCATTTGATTCGATGTCAAGTGTCCTTTAGCAGGATATTTGGATTTGGAGGTGAAATATTTAATTTCCTTCTGAATGCTTATGTGTCTTCATGTGTTTTTTTTTTTTTCTCTCTTCATGTGTTTAAAGTGAACTGCAGGAGGGGGACCTGGGTGGTGAAGTCGGTTAAGGGTCACCTAAGCATGGGTTAAGCCACTCTTGGTTTCAGCTCAGGTTGTGATCTCAGGGTTGTGAGATTGAGCCCCACATCAGGCTCTACACTCAGCGCAGAGTCTGCTTAAATTTCTCTCTCCCTCTGCCCCTCTCCTCTGCTCTCTCTCTCTCAAATAAAAAATAAATAAAGTGAACTTCAGGAACTCTACATAAGATGGGATGTGAATAACAGTGTCTACCTCTTCCCAAATATATACCTGTGGAATAAGCAAAGGAATTAAAAGGCTGGCATGGGACCTGTTTCATCCCTGGAAAGCAGGTAGGAGTGCTATTCACACACTAGAAATTTCAAGGAATTTCTTCTAAATATTATGAACACATGTATACATTCAGCATCCCGAAGAAAGGTGAAAATCCCAGTCTCTCTCTTCTAAAAAGATATGACAGAATTATGGCTCCATGTAGAGGTCATGATGAAAAAAGCCAACCATTACCATTTGGAAGGGCAAGGCTGCAGGCAAGGGTGAGCCTTAGGGCAGATGTGAAACAAGTGTCATCTAGCCCCTATTGCCACTAAAGAGCCACAGTATCAACAAGCAGCTGCTCTGGAAGGCTCCAGGATGCACAAAACTACTAGAAGCAGATAACCAGCTCTACAGATGGCTGCATTTCTGACAACAGCCCTGGGAAGAAGGCCAGACAGAACCATCAAAGAGCTGGAATGGCAGCTAAGCTGAAAGACATCTAAATACAAAAAGCTCTGCCCCATAGCCGAGCGGCTTTACCAAACAAGAAGGAAGTAGTAATCAGAGAGAGATGAAGATATTTCTGGAACTTCCCAAGGCACCATCCTCCTCTCCACATTCTACTCCCTCACCAGCTATTACATTGAATATACGTATCAGCCCATTCTCTTGAACAGCAAACTGATAGATAGTAAACATATTAAAGGAAGATCCACTCACATTTGTCTGTGTGTGAGAAAGACTTAATTTGACCATAACCGCTCCCTTTTCTCCATGTAATAATAATCAGTATTCTACATTCACAAAATGTGTTTTGGGAAATAGTTTTGAGGGAAATGTTTTAAGCTAAATAATCTGTTCGTGTAAGGTCTTATCGATATATTTTCTGAACCTTTGCATAACTGAATAACTAAATTATCCTTTCTGATAAATATGGTATGTGTGTGTGTGTGTATATATATATATTCAATGACATATATATGTCATATATAAATTCAATATATATATTGAATTGAATATACATATTCAATGACATTCATCAACCAAAAGTTATATATATAAAAGTGAATAACCCCAAAATAGAAAAGTGTGACTTTTGTAACCAGTTAAATACAGTTAAATAACTTGAATCTCATGTAGCTAGTTGGTTAATGAGACATTTCATACACTCCAAAGGCTGAGATAAATAGGTGTCCTGAAACCTCTGCATCCTAAAGTGAGGAGCTAAGTCACCTATTAGGCCTTGCAAAGGCTGCGTCCCCAAACTTGATCTACCACCTTGTGTCCGGCAATCATGTCTAAGTTATATAAGCAAAGGCCAAGAATTCTTTGAGAAGTTGAAGAGTGTGACAAATATAGAGTTTTGGTGTGATGTATATAGACCCTTATGGAGACTCACAAGGGTGGAGAGGAAACTATTTCTTTCCACCTGAAGCCTAAGTCAGGGTGACTTCAAGAGAACTGTTTGGAGACCTTGGCATATGATGTTGATACTACACTGAACCGGACTCTTCATTACTTGAACGTCCTTGGAGGATTTTCTGTTGCCCGAGGATGACCAGTAGAGATATGGGACACGCCCAATATTTTCTCTAAGGAGACAGAGGAGTACACTGATAGAACAAGTTTAGTAGAAGGTGGTGAGAAACAAAGAGCTTCCTCCAATCCCTATTGAGCCCAGGTCATTCAATAAACAGGTTCAATACATTTATAAAAGATAATTTAAATGTCACGAATAATTCTCAGAATTATCTCAGAAAAGATGCACAAGAAAAACATCTAACTCAATAGTAATCAACTTGATCTCGAATACCAGACTCTGAAAAAATACCAGGGAGTAAAAGGGAGAGAGAGTTAAGAAGAGCAAGTGTGCTCATAAGAGTGTAATTTATATGGTCTTTGAGTTCATAGCACATTTTCCATCCCCTCTTTTTCTGGTAAGAACCATTTATTCCTTTTGGGAGCCTATTTTATGTGCTTCTAATGAGATTGAGCTTTCCTTGGACCACTACATGACTGAGCATATGACTCAGGCCTGGACTTAGCCTACCATGTTCGGGCCCAATATAATTGGCTCAAGGATGTACACACGTCCTGGGCTAAGGCAATCTTCCATGGGACTTTTCCTGAAGTGGTATGACAATAGGTGCTCTTATTCTCTGGGATCAATAGGTGTGGTGATATGTGCCTAGAAGTTTTGTAGGCCATCTTTGTCACCCAATGATTCAGCCTGAAGTGAAACCAGTCAAAAGAAAAGTAGAACTAAGAGCAATAGAGGAGCGCCTGGGTGGCTCAGTCGGTGAAGTGTCTGCCTTCGGCTCAGGTCGTGATCCCAGGGTCCCGGGATCAAGTCCCAGGTCAGGCTACCTGCTTAGTGGGGAGTCTGCTTCTCCCTCACCCTCTGCTCCTCCTCTTGCTTGTGCTTTCTCACTTCTCTCTCAAATAAAATTTGTTTTAAAAAGGAGCAACAGAAAATTGATGGCATCATTTGTATCTCTGACTACAGTATTGCCTAAAACTAGTATCACTGTACTTTCCAGTTACATAAACCAGTAAGTGCATATCCCTGGTATTCAACTGTTTAGAAATGCTTCCAAATTTATTTATGATGTTATCATTATGATATTAAAACCCAACAAATATAATAGGACATGAAAATCACTGACCAATTTTATGAAAACAGATGCAAATACCTTGAATGATACCCTAAAAACTGAAATCTAGCAATACAGTAAATTAATACTATATCAATATTAAATAGGCTTTACTTCAGAAATGCAAGGAATTAAATATTAGGAAATGTATTAATATATATCTTGCATTAATAATAGAGAAGAAAAACCATAAGATTACCCCCATGGATGCCAAAACACATTGTCTTTTTAAAAATATATCACAGTATTATTCATCTACAATAAAATACAACTTTAAGTGTGCAACTTTTTGAGTTTTGACAAATTGATACACTCCTATAACCACCACCACAATCAAGATAGAGAACTTTTCTATTATCCCAGAAAGTGTCTTTGTACCATCAAAGTCCCATCATGATCCCATCACTGTCAATCCTCCCCCAGCCCATACATCTGGCACTAGCTCCAGGTAACTTCTGATCTGTTCTCTGTCACCATAGATTATGTTGTCTTTTCTCTAGTATTATATAAATGGCATAATACACTATATGCTCATTGCGTCTGGCTTCTTTTGCCCAGCCTAATTTTTTTTGAGGTTCATCTATACTGTATCCTTTATCAGTAGTTCATTCCTTTTTATTGCTAATAGTATTCCATTGCATTGATGAATTGAAGAATATTTGGATTGCTTATATACTTTTTGGCTATTACCAACAAAACTGCTATGAACATTCATGTACAAGTCTATGTGTAGACATATGGTTTTATTTCCCTTGGATAAAAATGTAGGTGTGGGATTGCTGAGACATGGTAAGTGTAAGTTTAACATAATAAGAAGTTTCTAAATTGTTTTCCAACGTGGTTATACTATTTTATATTCACATCAAAAATGTGTGACTGTTCCAGTTGTCATTTACCATCTTTTTGTAAATATTAGCCATTCTAATGGTATGTGGTCATATCTCCTTGTGGTTTTAATTGGCATTTTTTGATGACTAATGATGCTGAGCATCTTTCCATGTGCTTACTGACCATTCATACACCTTCTTTCGTGAAGTGTCTGATCACATCTTTTGCTGATTTTTATTTGGTTGGGTACTTTACTGTAGAGCTGTCTTAATAGAGTTGTAAGTTGTAGAGCTCTTTGTATATTCTGTACGTAAGATTTTTGTCAGTATGCTTCATAACTATTTCTCCAAATCTAAGGCTTGCATGTTCATTTTTTTAACCATGTGTTTTGAAGAGCAATACTTTTTAATTTTGAAGTCCAACTTTCCAAATTTTCTTTCCTTACTCTTCATGTCCCTTTTAAGAAATCTTTGCCTAACCTAAGGGTTGTAGTGATTTTTCTCCTTAATCTGTAAGTTTTATAAGTTTAGATCTTAGATTTAGGTCTATGGTGCAGTTCAAGTTAATTTTTATGTATGGTATGAGAAAGCATCAGGTTGTTTTGCATCCAACTGTTTCAGTACAGTTTGTTTAAAAGATTATCCTTTCTCTGAATTTTCTTTGCACCTTTGGCAAAAATCAACTAATCATATATGTATGGGTCTATTTCTGGACTCTGTTTCATTCCATTGATGTAAATGTCTATATCCTTATGCCAATACCACAATATCTTGATTACTGTAGCTTTATATTAAGTCTTCAAATCAGATGAAGTAGATTCTTCATTCTTTTTGAAATTTGTTTTAGTTATTCTAGATACTTTGAATTTCCTTATACATTTTAAAATAATCTTGTCGATGTTTACCCTAAAAAGCCCCAAATTGGTCTTTAAAACTTTTTCAGCATTTATTCCCAATAAAAACTTGTACTAAATTAGAAGTAAGTCTTTTTTTTTACATTTTCATAACATGATTATGTCTATTTCTCTATCATCTAATGTATGTGCCAACAGCCAGCATCATACTCAATACATAAGTGTAAAAGGTATTACAAAACCAAAAATGACTACGATTAACATTACTGATAATTAATACTACTTTGGCAAAATGGATAATGCTTAGGAACACAGATTCTGACTTCTGAATTCCAGAGTTCGAATACAAATCCAAGGCTCATAAACTGTGAAATTTTAAGCAAGCAATGTAATTTATCTGGCCTTTAGATTTGCATCTGAAAATGAGGATAATTTTTGCTTACCCCTAAGATTAATATGAGGACTAAATTGTATAATACATGGAAAAGGCTTACCCCATGTCTAATTCATACTAAGTACTTAATGAATTTTAACTGTTAATATTGTCACTGTTGGAGTTTCTAGACAATGCAATAATAAATAAATGAGATATTAATTTTAGAGCATAGAAGTCAATCCCTCCTTGAAATTCTCTCTTTTTTTGGCTCCTGTGACACTACTTGGTTGTCTGTATACCTCATGGGCTACTCCTTTCTGGCTCCATTTCTGGGTCTTCCTCATTTTCCTGAGTGTTGGAGTGCTCCAGGGCTCAGACTTTGAGATCTGTCTTCATATGCAAAAGTATATGGTGATATCTAACCCAATGGCTTTAAAAAATAGATAAATCTTGAATTTACATCTAGCCTGGACATGCCCCTGAACTTATTCTTCGTATTTTGAACTGTCTACATGCATCTCCACTTGGATGTTTATTTGGAAACTTAAACTGCATACAAGGCAGAATTCTTGAGTCCTTTTCGACCCCAAAACCTGTGTTTCCCCAGACTTCCCCATCTGCTTAACAGATAAGCCATTAACCCAGTTGTTCAGGCCTAAAACAGAGAAATACTTCACCCTTCAGTTGATCCCCTTTCTCTCATGATTTAAATCCTGCCCGTGAGTAACTATTATCAGTTCTGTTTTCAAAATAGAGAGAACCCTTCTGCCACAAACATCCTAGTCATAGCCAACATTGTCATCTCTTATCTAGACTATCGCCTTTTCTCTAATAGTTTCCAGGCATCCATCCTACCCCATCAGCCTATTCTTCACCTAGTAGCCAGAGTAATCACTAAAATTTAAGTTGGATCATGTCACCCTTTTCAGTGAAGTTCTTTAGTGGTTTCCCAAAACTTGCTCAGAATAAAAGTGAAAATTTTGCAAGGTCATACACATTCTACCGTCCCCTACTTCTCTGACTTCACCTCCTTATTCTCTCTCTTGCTCACTCCACACCAGGTACACTGGCCTTCTTATTATCACGAATTCCTAATGTAGGGCAGCACTTTTTATGTGCTGTTCTCTCTGTCTGGAACATAGTTTACCCAGATGAAGATCTTGCCATGACTTACCCCCTAACTTCTTTCCAGTCTGTTCTTAAATGTTACTTTGTCAGAGCATCCTTCCTGAACCACCCTACTTAAAATTGCAACCTCTCTCTGCCATCATCACTCAATATCCTCTTTCCCTGCTTGATTTTTCTTCATAACGCTTATCACCACCTGATATATTGTAGAAGGTCTTGTTTGATCATTATCTCTTTTCTGCTGTGAAGGTAGAGTCATCATCTGTCTGGTCCCGTGGTTGGAGATATATCCCCAGTGTGAGGAACAATGTCTGGCAGAGATTAGGTACTGAATAAATGTGTGTTGAATGAAGGAATAAATGAATCATTCTATTCAAGTGACATGATAATCAACATGGAAATAAAAGAGAATAAACTAATAAATAGTTATGAAAAGTCAAAGTGGACTTATTACAAGAATGACAGGGCAAAAGTGAGGAAGAACTTGAAACAAGTGACAGTTGATGAAAAAATGGAGAGGAGAGAGGCTGAAAATAGAACAGTGATCATGATAAAATATTAGAAAGAAAAGGAAAGGAACTGCATTGGGGAAATCATTAATGAGAGCATACAGTGATTGTATTTTTGCAAGATAAGAATGTGAGCTTCGTTTTTTTTTGGCCAGGGATGGAGTAGCTACAGATTTTGAGGAGGGGGAGTATTTTCAATTCAGGGCCATTGCAGTTGGTTTTATTAAATTTTGAAGCCACAACTTGCAATCTTCAGAAAAGCACATGGGCAGTTGGGCAAATACTCTCTGTATTTCATTTAACCACATGCTCATTTTGATTATGAGTTTTAGAGTTTGAGGATCTGCCTAGGAAATAGATCCATAAATAATGGGGTAGGTTCTGCTGCTTACTTTTTCATATGAATAAGTATTTTCATATTTTCTTAACTTTTCTAAACAGACACCAGAAATAATGCTATATAGAATAAAGAAGAAGACTTACAAAATTTAAATATCCAAGCCTTTTTTTATATACCAATATTATTATTTCAAAAATATAAGGAACAAAAATCTATTCACAGTAGCAAAAAATGTATAAATAATTAAACAAGTAATATTGAATGTTTATGTCAATAAAATGGTGATATTTGGCTGCATTAGAAATTAAAACATTAAAATTTATATTAAAATAGAAAGGAGGAACCATGAAAGCTTTGATGTTTAATAAAGGATTATTTGCTTAAAGAGTACTCCCTCATCAATAAGGAAAAATTGAATAATTAAAAAGTGTTTAAAATGAAGGGATGAGTCGGGACGCCTGGGTGGCTCAGCAGTTGAGCATCTGCCTTTGGCTCAGGGCATGATCCCGGGGTCCTGGATTGAGTCCCACATTGGGCTCCTTGCAGGGATCCTGCTTCTCCCTCTGCCTGTGTCTCTGCCTCTCTCTCTCTGTGTGTCTCACGAATAAATAAATAAAATATAAAAAAATAAAGTGAAGGGATGAGTAATCATAAAATCAAAATGAACATTTTTTTAAAGATTTATTTATTCATGAGAGACACAGACTGAGAGAGACAGGCAGAGACACAGGCAGAGGGAGAAGCAGGCTCCTCACAGGGACCCCAGTGTGGGACTTGATCCCGGATCTTGGGATCATGACCTGAGCCGAAGGCAGGCGCCCAACCGCTGAGCCACCCAGGTGTCCCCAAAATGAACATTTTCAATAATATAAGACTGCTAGCTTTATTAGCATTTAAAGAAATGGACATAAAGATGAAACATTGTTTTGAAATAGGAAAGCATTCAGGGTTCGAAAGCCTTGAGGGAGGGGCAAATGACTGGCTCATTTGGTAGAGTACACAACTCTTGATATTGAGGTTGTGAATTTGACCACCACGTTGGGTGTGGAGATTACTCAAAATTTAAAAAATCTTTAAAAAAAAGAAAGTTTGGAGGGAATAGGAACGTTCCAACACTGTTGATCAAGGTATAAGTTAATAAAATCATCTCTTGAGAGAAATTCAATATGTATAAAAATAATATGACATTTTATATATTCCATGACCAGAAAATAAATTTATTTATTTATTTGTTAGTTTTCTAAAAGTAAGCTTTATCCTCAACATGGAGCTCAAACTCATGACCCTGAGATCAAGAGTTGCATGCTCTAGTGACAGAGCCAGTCAGGTGCCCCTCCATGACCTGAAAATTTAATTGTAGGATTCTTATCTTAGGAAATAGCCATAAAAATGAAAAATAGATTTTCTACAAAGATGTTCATCACAATTTCAAAAAAAATTAGAAGCAACTTAAATGTCCATCAATAAGGAAATGGTTAAACAAATTATGGTTCACACACATATAGAGATATGTTCAGGTAATAAAACAATCTTATTCTGTAAAAGAAATTTGTATGATATATAACAAAATGTTCACAAGAGTATCTATGGGTAATTATTCTTTTCTTTCTATGTTTCTGGATTTTCCATATTTAATTAGTATCTACTACATTAATAGTCCTACAAAATGATGACTATTATTTTATGAAAAATAGATTTGGTTGAGCCAGATATTTTATTTTGGGGAAGAATAAATTAAAAAGTTCCAATTATTTATTCATTCCACAAATAATTATTGAGTTTCTACTAAATGCCAGAGAGTGCTATATGAAGGAGTTAAAACTGTAAAGAAAATTTACAGTCCTCCTCCTTACTGAGTGACTCTAGTCTAGAGGGAAAGACAATGATTAAGTATATAGCACAATGTCAAGTGCTATGAGGACAATATAGCAGGGTAGGATGATGGAGCTATTTCAGAAAGAGTAGATGAGAAAAGGTCAGTCTGAGGAGTGACAATGTTAGCAAAGATCTGACTGAAGTGAGGTAGCCAACTATGCAAATATTCACAGAAGGAACATTCTAGTCAAAACAACAGCAATTAAGGGACATCGGCGGGAATAGTGGAGTAAGGAATTTTGAAACCCTTTTCCTCCATAAAAGCAATGAAAACACTAGCAAAAACTGTCAGTATCAGTTTTCAGAACTCTGGAAATTAACCAAAGGCGTGGAACAATCTGGGAACATTTATTCAAGAAAAAAAGCTGAATCTTGGTCAGGACAGAGAGCTTTGTGGCATTTTAAAGTTTAATATTTTAAAGATTTTATTTAATTATTTGAGAGAGAGAGCATGAACAGAGAGGGGAGGGAGAAGCAGGCTCTCTGCTGAGCAGGGAGCCCAACACTGGGTCTCGATTCCCGGACCCTGAGATCATGACCTGAGCCGAAGGCAGATGCCTCACTAAGCCACCCAAGCACCCCAGCTTTGTGGCATTTTAATCTGCCCCATTCCTCAGCCTCTCTTCTCTGCTCAACAGTAGCCTAAAGAGCTAACAACCTGCAACCAAAGTGAAAGGCGACAGTCTGGCTGCCACCAGAGAATGCAGTCCCATTCCCATCATTGTTTAATCTGGCATTCCCTGTGTAGTATAAGCCCTGACAGTTATGAGGGTTTTTTTCTGTTTTGTTAACACAAGTGCTTGACTTAAGCTTTGGTTGCTGAGGCATCCACTTCAAAGCTGGCTATCAGGCTATCTATCTGGAATTAAAACATTGTTAGCCACATGAGTAGACAAAGATCTCCCTGCACTGAAGCTCCTTGGTTTGGGGGCTGTTGGTTGATTTCAGTAACTGACCATTTGGGCCACTTGTCTTTTCCCCACTCTTTAAATTCTTGCTCTTATGTTTCAAATTTACCAATAGAAATGAGCCCATGAAACCCTATGCTCCGCTTTTGACCCCAATAAAAGCAGAGCCTCAGCCCATTTGCTCCCTCACTTTCTCTCTCCTCACCCCCTCCCCCAACCTGTGTGGCCCCAGGTGTGCTGTGTGATATCCTACTTTTAGAAGTAATAAACCTGTATTTTTCAAAGTTTCCTGAGGGTTGTCGCTGGACAGAATCTTTCAATAATAAGAACTACAAGGGTCAGTCCTAATATTGATTGGGAAAAAGATGTCTACAGAAGGATCTCCAGAGACTTCTAGCCCATAACATTTCTAATGATAGGCTGAGACCAGCGTAAAACACACGAGAAGACTCCATTCCTGAGGCCTGTCTTTCTTTAACCTAATTCAAAACTCACCCAGTACTATCTTGTCTTGAAGGTATTTGTTGAAAACAATTACAGCAGTTGTTTAAAATTATAGCTGTTAGAGGCAGTTGGTAACAGGGCCACAATAGGCCAACCAAAAAGCTTAAAAGAAAAGTTTGAGGGGCGCCTGGGTGGCTCAGTTGGTTAAGTGTCTGCCAGTAGCTCAGGTTATGATCTCGGGATTCTGGGATCGAGCCCAACGTCAGGCTCCCTGCTCAGCATGGAGTCCACTTCTCCCTCTCCCTCTGTCCCCCGCTCATATTCTCTCTGTCTCTCAAATAAATGAATAAATAAATAAATAAATAAATAAATAAATAAATAAATAAATAAAAAGGAAAGCTTGGGAATAAGATGTCCATATGGGACTTTGAAGAACTGACAGTTTCCAGAAAATCTAAAAGGTTATGCTGCACATGTGTAGAGAAGTGTGCATTCCTAGCTAGGATTTTGTGAATGCTCTGTACAAAATGAGAACATGCTAAGTTGTCACCTTGAGTTAAACTCTTCACAAGCAGGAAGTAAAGACTAAAGCAGTGTGGCAAACAGTCTCGAGTGCCTGAACAGGAAAGCAGAGCCCCTAGGCTAACACTGGAAGCCTTTAGTTCCAGCGTTTAGGGAATCTCTGGGTAGTCTTTAGTTGACCAATAATCTAACTAAGCAGAGACTTAAATGGCCACACACCACAAAGAATTTACTTATAATAGACACAAAACCTCAGAAAATTGGTTCGGGAAAGTAACTAGACCAGCAAACAACAGACAGCAAAAATATCAAACCCCAGGGAGGAGGAAGAAGCCGATTTCTGGCCCTGCCACATTGTTTTGTATAAAATGCCCAGATTTCAACAAGTTGTGAGACATGCAAGGAAACAAAAAAAAAATATGGCCCACTGACAGGCAGAAAAGTCGTCAATGGAAACTGTCCCTGAAGAAGCACAGATGTACTTCAGTAAACTTTAAATCAACTATCTTGAGTATACTCAAGATCTAAAAGGAAGTGTGGACAAGGAGCAAAAGGAAACCAGGAGGCCCATGTATCACCACATAGAGAATATCAATAAAGAGAAATTAGGTATTTACAGCTGTAAATTTCATTTGAAGCACTGCTTTAGTTTCATAAATCTTCGTATGTTGCACCAAAATGCCAGTGGTGTGATGGGTGAGTGGGGGTTGAATTTGGGATATTTTTGAAGGTAGAGTACAATAAATTTGCAGAAACATTGAATCTGGGTACGAAATGAGAGAGAAAGCATGAAGACACTGAGGATCTTTACGGAAGCAATATGGTTTATGGTGGTACTGTTCAATGAGATGGGGAACACTGGGGAAATCAGTTTTATGGGTAGAAATCAAGGGTTTTATTCGGGGCATTTTAAGATTTAGGTGATTATTAGATGTGAGTCTGGATGATATAACCTTGGTAAGAGAGCCCCAGAGGAAATCCCTTAGAGACTCCAATATTTAGAGATTAGATGAAGAGAGCCAACAAAGGAAGTTGAAAGGGAAAAGCCAGTGGCGTATCAGGAGAATCATGGGACTGTGGAGTCCTAGAAGTCAAGTGAAGAAAATGTTTCAAGAAACAGGATATGATTAACTGTCAAATGTTGATAAATCCTTAATATGAGGACTTAGAATCGATCGTTAGATTTGGCAAGGTGAAGGTTGTTCCAAAAGAGTGGAGGAGGAAAAAACCTTCTAGGTGTGGGAAGTGAGAAAATGAAGATAGTAAGTCTACACTACACCTTTGAGGGGAGTGTGGTAGTGAGTCTCTGAAGTACGTACTCTCCCCTAATTCCCTGACTTGGTATTCACACCCCTGTGTAAGCCTCTCCCCTCAAGTTCCGGCTGGATATAGTGACTCACTCCTAAGAATAGAATGCGGCAGAAGTGATAGGGTGTCACTTCAGGAAGATTAATTTACATAAAGGCTGTAGCTTCTTTCTTGGCTTTTCTCTTTCTCCGTCTCTCTGAACACTGGTGCTGGGAGAAGCGAGCTGCCATTCCAACTCTGGAGAGGACCAAGTAGTGTGGCAAGGAACTAAGGACTGCACTCCAATAACCCACGAGAAACAAGGCCTCCCAACAACTTGGTGAGTGAACTTGAAAATGAATCCTTCAGCTCCGTTGGTGGTGGGACTGCAGCCCTGGCTAGCAACTTGATCACAGCCTCATGAGAGAACCTGAGCTATAGTCACTAACTAAGTTGCTCCCAACTTCCTGATCCAGATGAACCATGAGATAAATCCATGTCATTTCTAGCTACTAAGTTTTGGGGAATTTGTTACACAGCCCTAGATAACTAATACAGGTGGAGGGAGGAGTGTGGAGAGTAGTTATATAGTCAAAGAAGGGTTTCTTTGGGTGGTTGTATAGTCTAAGAAGAGTTTTTTGTTGTTGTTTTTTTTTGACAGGGAGATTTCATAGCATGTTTGTTTTCTCTGCTTGTCATAGAGCACTCTCATCTGCATATAATGACACAGTATAGAGGGGTGCTGATTGGAAGCCTTGCACAGGGGTCCAGGACAAGTGTGCAAAGGTTGCTGTTACATAGGAAAAAAGGATGAGGTAGTGTGTGTACAATGTAATTGGGTTAGTATATCTGAAGGTAGGTAAATTCTCTTCTGGTTGCTTCTATTTTCTCAGTAAAAGAAGGGAGGTCACCACCTAAGAATGAGTAGAGAAAATGAAACTAATGATAAGTAATTTCTTTTAACAATTAACCTATGGTATAAAGACAGTTAATTGGATTTGAGAACAATAAAACTGTTGCCAGTACAAAGTAACTATGATTTCTCTCAGCTGTCCTCAAAATGCTCCTTTAAGCTTTTACATCTCCTATCCTTTTCCCTAAATGACATAAAGATCTAATAAATATAAGCTTCCCCGCAGCCAAATACAATGGCTGAGGAAATTCCTGGGAACTCTTCTTTGGAGCATCTCTCCATGAGGACCATATGCACAGACAAATAGTACTGAGAAGAATATGCATTTGAGGGTGCCATAAGTGGACTTGGGGGCGCTTAGACCTCACACAATTGAGGCGATCACTGGGACTGGGATTGGAATTTCATGAGCTAAGAAATCTGTGTACACTTGAGTCTGGTCAGGGTAATTTGAACTAAGGAAACTGGTCTCAGAACTGGAGAGCAGAAAGTGGGCTGGGAGCTCAGCTAAGGATTAGCAAGGGTTACAAAATAATGAAAGAATTAGAAATCCACAAATACAAAAGCAAAAGCATCTAAGAAGCTACACATATAATGAGGCTTGGAATTGACATTCTAATAGCCCCATCATTGATAAATGAATAAATAAAACATGCCATAATTCCAATCCACTGAGAAGTTCTCAGAAGCATGATTAATAGGAATTGAACAGTAATTCAGTGAACTCATACTGCAAATAGCTTCAAAGTATAATCAATTTTGATGCTCAAGGTCTAACTATCATCTCTGAAAAGTTTACAATGAGTCACTTTCACTTTGCCAGTGTTGGTGGGAAACATTTCAGATATGAGTCCACATATTTGGAAGCCAATCTGAAATAGATAGAGGCTTCAGAGTAGCTCAACAATAGCAGCAGTTGAGCTGACTTGACTATATGAACCAAAAATGTATTCCCCCTTCTAAGCTAAATCATAGCTTGAGCCCAATGGTTGATGAATCTTCTAGCCTCATCTCACACTTATTTTTCCCTTGTCTATGCAGTGCACCTGGAAATCTTTCTGCTTATGTATAGTGTGAGGTTTCTGAAGTTCATGTCTACATAATGGACACAATCCCCATAAAGATCAATTTAGTCCCACCAACTAGAAGTAAGGGGAGTACCTTTAAAGAAGGAGTGTTGTGCTTTTAGGGCACCATGACCCAATAGATCTCTTCCTCCTCTAAAGTCCCACAGTATTTTATTTAATTACTCTTTGGCTTTTATCATATCTGCCCACTTTGTAGTTATTTGTGGGTGTGAGTAATGAACTTAGAGAAACTTGAAGGTATATATTACCTCATATTCATCATCAAATATGGTAGTTATTATAGCTAATAACCAAAATATTTCTGATTCTCCTTCCAGAAATGGTAGGAGGTGGGTGACACTTCCCTGTCCAGCCTCTAAGTTACATAGAAGGTAGAAGAGAATTCCCAAACTATTAGAACTACCTGAAGAGTTCAAAAAAGTTGCTTAACACAAGTCAACATAAAAACCCATAGCATTTCTCTAGATCAATAATAACCAATTAGAAAACACAGTAGAGAATAAGATGCAATTTATAATAGTAGGCACCACTGTATAGCATCTGAAAATCTAATCACAAAACACAAAATCTAATGAAGAAAATTTAAATGCTTACAAAGGACTTTGAAGAATGCCTTAATAAATAGAAGTACACAAAATCTTTTTGTATTCATTTCTACCCGGAAATGGTCTACAGCTTTGATGCAATTACAACAAAAATCCCACTGTATTTTAGGAGTAATTGTGCATACAGACTCTAAGATGTATAGGAGAAAGTGAATGTCCACAAATAACTAATATAATTCTAAAAAATAAGACCAAAGAAGGGTCTTGCCCTACACAATTTTAAAATATATTACAAAGTTGTATCAAATCAAGGACAGATTATTTAATAAGTGGTAATTAGAAAAATGGAATTAACCATATTGAGAAAATGAAATGAAACCTGTACCTGTCATCATGTACAAAAAGCCCCCAATGGAAGGCAAAGTTGTAACTTTATTGGAAGAAAATATAGAAGATCCATTTGTTGTTGGCTTTCAAGAGGATTCCTTAAGATGCAGCAAGCACAAAATATAATGGGAAGAGTTACACTTGACCACATCAAAAGTCAAGGCACAATTCATTAGAAGACACCACAGACAAAGAAAGATGAGGGACATATTAGGGGAAAATCATTTGCAATGTCAAAAACACAAACAGATTAATATTTGGAACAGTACATCTCAATCCTTTCAGATCTAATGGTCTCTTTTAAAAAATTGTTGTGTAACCACCTTATATTACCCCAAAATAAAACTTGTAGATAATATTATCTACCAACACACATCATTAAAAATAATTAGTACAATGTCCTAATTGTCATATCAAAAGAAATAAAAGGATAAGAGTTATGTGTTTCAAAAGGGCCAAATATATTAGAAGACATAGGAAGTAGAGAGATAGTTGCACACAGACATAGAATCACTAGGAATGGTACAGCTACAAATGTAAATTAATGTATGTTTTATTTTAAGTAAACTAGGCATGTTTTATTGGAGTCACAAATTCTTGAGCCTTGTTGCCTTTGGTTACCTGCCTTTCCAAAATGATAAGCGAACCTAGGTAATCATTCAAACAAAAGAGAGTTGCATTCCTGAACAAGATTCAGGACTACTTTGTGCTTTAAATGATCTGAACTCAGAATCTACTGTGTTTCATATACAAACAGATCTGTCATCTCCTTAAGTATCTGACAAGACATTTTAAAGTTAGGAGAGAAAAAAGAAAAAAGAAAAAGAAAAAAAAGAAAGTTAGGAGAGATAGGGCAGCCGGGGTGGCTCAGCGGTTTAGCACCACCTTCAGTCCAGGGCCTGATTCTGGAGACCTGGGATCAAGTCCCACGTCAGGCTCCCTGCATGGAGCCTGCTTCTCCCTCTGCCTGTGTCTCTGCCTCTCTCTCTCTGTGTGTCTCTCATGAATAAATGAATAAAATCTTTAAAAAAATAAAAGAAAGGAGGGATAAAGGAATATTTTGTGTGTGTGTAAGATGTCTAACATTCCTGGCCCTCACTCCCTAAAACCCAATAATACCCTCTGACCATTGGGATAACTAAACACGCCCCCACTAATTTCCAAAATGTCCTCTTGAAAGGAATACTATCTCCACTGAGAATAGTTAGTCTAGATATATAAGAGACTTGTACAAGTCAGCAAGACAAATGGACTCTGCAGTATAGAAAACTGGGTAAAGATTATGAAAAGGTGGTTCACAGAAAGGCAGCATGATGCACAATAAATGTATGAAGGGATGATCAGTTTCACTAGTAATTAGAAATATGGGTGACAGACACTGAGGAGGGCATTTGATGGGATGAGCACTGGGTGTTAATACTATATGTTGGCAAATCGAACTTCAATAAAAAATATATATCTAAAAAAAAGTAATCAAAAATATGTGAGATGAAACAGCAACATTATTTTGCTTTATGCTCACAGCCCAAACTTCAAAAAGTGGATACTATACAGTGCTAGAAAAGATATGCATAATCAGGAACCTTCAAGTATGCTTGATGGAAATGTAAACTGATGGCAGCTATTATAAAAAGATATTTGGAAGTTTCTAGCAAAAACAGAAATGTGAATTTCCCAGGACCCAGGAATTCCACTCCTGAGTATTGAGCCCAGAGAAATTACTGTCTAGGCACACAAACACACATAAAAGTATGTTCATGATAGCAGTGTTAGTAACAGAGAAGTATAAGATGCCATCTAAATGCAAGTAGAGAAATGCATAAAGTAAGGTATGTGCAGAGGATGGAATATTATATGGTAGTAAAAAATGGAATTGGTGTAGGTTTCAACAGCATAATGTTGAGTGAAAAGAAAAGGAAATGAAAAGAGTTAAGATGTGTAACCCAATATTATTTGTGTAACTATAACACCAAAATTAGACATTGCTGGAGATACTTATTGCATGTATATTAATGGTCTGGAAGGCTGATTGAAAAGGGCTGTGTGCATTCAAGATGAAATCAAATGAAATTGTGTTAGTTTAAATTCCCTTTTGCATTTTGAGGTTGAGAGATAGGGGAGGAAACGGGGGAGGTTGTGCTTGGAGAATTGGAGGCAATAGACACATTCTGAAAAGCAGAGATTGTACGGAAAGATGAGTCATCAGTAGACAAACCACTGCATTCCCAGGGAAGTCTATTAGTAACTATTCTCTCGAAGTCCACAAAGGAAAAGCTAGAGGGGTCCACATCAGAATGACAATAATATATTCACATAATTTTGCAGGAAATCATGATGGTGTCAGAAATTGACAGTCTTTTTCTTTGGTTTCATCTCCATTGAAAGCAGAGCCAAAAAGTCAGATTTTATGAAGCTGAGATTTATCTGCTGCTTAGGTGCCTAACAAGACACTAAATGCCAGAAGATTTTTTTGAAAGAATTATGAAATCATTTTTTAGTTTCTTCTAGATATTGTCAAAGCTTAGGAAGCATAGGCCTTAGGGAGTTTGAAGGATTGACAGGTCTATGATGGTAGCACAGGGGTTGAGGGAGTCTGTTTCAATCCAAATGGACTTATTAGGAAAAAAGTACCACCACTCTCCTAACTTGATCGTGTATTTCTATTAGCTGCTGTCATTGCTCATGGTCAGCCCATTATGCTTGATTAACACAAATTAATCTCAATACCAATTTTCTTGTATGTAGAGTGACTCATCCCTAATGGTTGTGATTTTGTGTAATTACCAAATATACTTTTTTAAAAAAAGATCTGAGCTAAATTTATAGCTAAGGGGTAGCACAAGTAGTCACTGCTCTAATCTGCTCTTGCTTCACAGAAAGAAAATAGTTGCTCCACCAATGAGTAGAGGATTTTGTTATCATATGCTATCCAGAATAGTATCCTCTGCAGCCTGTGTATGGTACATTTCATTATCTCACAAAAGCACTGGAAAGACTGATTGTGAGACTGCTGTATGATCCCAGGTTACATATATAATTTTAATAAATCTTTGTTTTCTATAAAATAAGAAATCAGCGGGGCACCTATCTGGCTCGGTTGGTGGAGCATGCAACTCTTGATCTCATTCATGCTTGTGTGTTTGAGCCCCATGTTGGGTGTAGAGATTATTTTTTTTTAATCTCAAAAAAAAATTAGATGATCTCTAAGCTTGCTTCAAGCTAAAAAAAATCTGACACTGGTTTTCAGGATTTTTGAGGTTTGTTAATTTGGGTGAGAATAATTCAAAGTCACACATAAAACTGAATCACAACCCTTCTCTAGAGGTACATCATTATTTTTGAATGGTAATCTTCACATTATAAAATTTGCTCCATTGTTTAAGACAAAACTGCATACTTAATGATGCATACACAGAGTAACAAATAGAAGGTACTGAAATTAAAAGCAAATATGCAATTCAAAAGAAGTTTCTTTTTGAGGTGTCAAAGCAAGGTATATTAGGAGAAAATTGCAATGACCTAAGAAAGCCTCACTTCCTAATCTCTAAAAAGCTACATGTAACTAGATGTATCAGTCCATCCATTTTATTTTATTTTATTTTTTAATAAATTTATTTTTTATTGGTGTCCAATTTACCAACATACAGAATAACACCCAGTGCTCATCCCGTCAAGTGCCCCTCTCAGTGCCCCTCACCCATTCACCCCCACCCACCGCCCTCCTCCCCTCCACCACCCCTAGTTCGTTTCCCAGAGTTAGGAGTCTTTATGTTCTGTCTCCCTTTCTGATATTTCCCACACATTTCTTCTCCCTTCCCTTATATTCCCTTTCACTATTATTTATATTCCCCAAATGAATGAGAACATATAATGTTTGTCCTTCTCCGATTGAGTTACTTCACTCAGCATAATACCCACCAGCTCCATCCAAGTTGAAGCAAATGGTGGGTATTTGTCGTTTCTAATGGCTGGGGAATATTCCATTGTATACATAAACCACATCTTCTTTATCCATTCATCTTTCAATGGACACCGAGGCTCCATCCACAGTTTGCCTCTTGTGGACATTGCTGCTAGAAACATTGGGGTGCAGGTGGCCCGGCGTTTCATTGCATCTGTATCTTTGGGGTAAATCCCCAACAGTGCAATTGCTGGGTCATAGGGCAGATCTATTTTTAACTCTTTGAGGAACCTCCACACAGTTTTCCAGAGTGGCTGCACCAGTTCACATTCCCACCAACAGTGTAAGAGGGCTCTCTTTTCTCCGCATCCTCTCCAACATTGGTGGTTTCCTGCCTTGTTAATTTTCCCCATTCTCACTGGTGTGAGGTGGTATCTCATTGTGGTTTTGATTTGTATTTCCCTGATGGCAAGTGATGCAGAGCATTTTCTCATGTGCATGTTGGCCATGTCCATGTCTTCCTCTGTGAGATTTCTGTTCATGTCTTTTGCCCATTTCGTGATTGGATTGTTTGTTTCTTTGGTGTTGAGTTTAATAAGTTCTTTATAGATCTTGGAAACCAGCCCTTTATCTGATACGTCATTTGCAAATATCTTCTCCCATTCTGTAGGTTGTCTTTTAGTTTTGTTGACTGTATCCTTTGCTGTGCAAAAGCTTCTTATCTTGATGAAGTCCCAATAGTTCATTGTTGCTTTTGTTTCTTTTGCCTTCCTGGATGTATCTTGCAAGAAGTTACTGTAGCCGAGTTCAAAAAGGGTGTTGCCTGTGTTCTCCTCTAGGATTTTGATGGAATCTTATCTCACATTTAGATCTTTCATCCATTTTGAGTTTATCTTTGTGTGTGGTGAAAGAGAGTGGTCTAGTTTCATTCTTCTGCATGTGGATGTCCAATTTTCCCAGCACCATTTATTGAAGAGACTGTCTTTCTTCCAATGGATAGTCTTTCCTCCTTTATCGAATATTAGTTGACCATAAAGTTAAGGGTCCACTTCTGGGTTCTCTGTTCTGTTCCATTGATCTATGTGTCTGTTTTTGTGCCAGTACCACACTGTCTTGATGACCACAGCTTTGTAGTACAACGTGAAATCTGGCATTGTGATGCCCCCAGCTATGGTTTTCTTTTTTAAAATTCCCCTGGCTATTCAGGGTCTTTTCTGGTTTCACACAAATCTTAAAATAATTTGTTCTAACTCTCTGAAGAAAGTCCCTGGTATTTTGATAGGGATTGCAATGAATGTGTAAATTGCCCTGGGTAACATTGACATTTTCACAATATTAATTCTGCCAATCCATGAGCGTGGAATATTTTTCCATCTCTTTGTGTCTTCCTCAATTTCTTTCAGAACTGTTCTATACTTTTTAGGGTCTAGATCCTTTACCTCTTTGGGTAGGTTTATTCCTAGGTATCTTATGCTTTTGGGTGCAATTGTAAATGGGATTGACTCCTTAATTTCTCTTTCTTCAGTCTCCTTGTTAGTGCATAGAAATGCCATTGATTTCTGGGCCTTGATTTTGTATCCTGCCACGCTACCAAATTGCTGTATGAGTTCTAGTAATCTTGGGGTGGAGGCTTTTGGGTTTGCTATGTAGAGTATCATGTCATCTGTGAAGAGGGAGAGTTTGACTTCTTTTTTGCCAATTTGAATGCCTTTAATGTCTTTTTGTTGTCTGATTGCTGAGGCCAGGACTTCCAGTACTATGTTGAATAGCAGTGGTGAGAGTGGATATCCCTGTCTTGTTCCTGATCTTAGAGGAAAGGCTTCCAGTGATTCCCCATTGAGAATTATATTTGCTGTGGGCTTTTCGTAGATGGCTTTTAAGATGTTGAGGAATGTTCCCTCTATCCCTACACTCTGAAGAGTTTTGATCAGGAATGGATGCTGTATTTTGTCAAATGCTTTCTCTGCATCTAATGAGAGGATCATATGGTTCTTGGTTTTTCTCTTGCTGATATGATGAATCACATTGATTGTTTTACCAGTGTTGAACCAGCCTTGCATCCCGGGGATAAATCCTACTTGGTCATGATGAATAATTTTCTTAATGTACTGTTGGATCCTATTGGCTAGTATCTTGTTGAGAATTTTTGCATCCATGTTCATCAGGGATATTGGTCTGTAATTCTCCTTTTTGGTGGGGTCTTTGTCTGGTTTTGGAATTAAGGTGATGCTGGCCTCATAGAATGAATTTGGAAGTACTCCATCTCTTTCTATCTTTCCAAACAGCTTTAGTAGAATAGGTATGATTTCTTCTTTAAACGTTTGATAGAATTCCCCTGGGAAGCCATCTGGCCCTGGACTGTTGTGTCTTGGGAGGTTTTTGATGACTGCTTCAATTTCCTCCCTGGTTATTGGCCTGTTCAGGTTTTCTCTTTCTTCCTGTTCCAGTTTTGGTAGTTTGTGGCTTTCCAGGAATGCGTCCATTTCTTCTAGATTGCCTAATTTATTGGTGTATAGCTGTTCATAATATGTTTTTAAAATCATTTGCATTTCCTTGGTGTTGGTAGTGATCTCTCCTTTCTCACTCATGATTTTATTAATTTGAGTCTTCTCTCTCTTCTTTTCAATAAGGTTGGCTAATGGTTTATCTATCTTATTAATTCTTTCAAAGAACCAACTCCTGGTTCTGTTGTTCTGTTCCATAGTTCTTCTGGTCTCGATTTCGTTGAGTTCTGCTCGAATTTTTATTAACTCTCTTCTTCTGCTGGGTGTAGGATCTCTTTGCTGTTTTTTCTCTAGCTCCTTTATGTGTAAGGTGAGCTTTTGTATTTGAGTTCTTTCCAGTTTTTGAATGGATGCTTGTATTGTGATGTATTTCCCCCTTAGGACTGCTTTTGCTGTATCCCAAAGATTTTGAATGGTTGCATCTTTATTCTCATTAGTTTCCATGAATCTTTTTAATTCTTCCTTAATTTCCTGGTTGACCCTTTCATCTTTTAGCAGGATGGTCCTTAACCTCCACGAGTTTGAGGTCCTTCCAAACTTCTTGTTGTGATTTACTTCTAATTTCAAGGCATTATGGTCTGAGAATATGCAGGGGACGATCCCAATCTTTTGGTTTCGGTTCAGACCCAATTTGTGACCCAGTATGTGGTGTATTCTCGAGAAAGTTCCATGAGCACTTGAAAAGAATGTGTATTCAGTTGAGTTTGGATGTAAAGTTCTGTAGGTATCTGTGAAACCCATCTGATCCAGTGTGTCATTTAAAGCTCTCGTTTCTTTGGAGATGTTGTGCTTAGAAGACCTATCAAGTATAGGAAGCGCTAGATTGAAGTCACCAAGTATAAGTGTATTATTATCTAAGTATGCCTTAATTTTCGTTGTTAATTGATTTATATGTTTGGCAGCTCCCACATTTGGGGCATATATATATATATATATATTTTATAAGTTTAAGAATTTATTTTTTAAGATTTTATTTATTCATGAGAGACACAGATAGAGAGAGGCAGAGAGACAGGCAGAGGGAGAAGCAGGCTCCATGCAGGGAGCCTGACTTGGGACTTGATCCCAGGTCTCCAAGATCAGGCCCTGGGCCGAAGGCAGGCACTAAACCGCTGAGCCACCCAGGGATCCCCCCGGAGCATATATATTGAGGATTGTTAAGTCCTCTTGTTGGATAGATCCTTTAAGTATAATATAGTGTCCCTCTTCATCTCTCACTACAGTCTTCGCGGTAAATTTCAGTTTATCTGATATAAGGATGGCTACCCCTGCTTTCTTTTGAGTACCATTTGAATGGTAAATGGTTCTCCAAACTTTTATTTTCAGGCTGTAGGTGTCCTTCTATCTAAAATGAGTCTCTTGTAGACAGCAAATAGATGGGTCCTGCTTTTTGATCCAGTCTGAAACCCTGCACCTTTTGATGGGGTCATTAAGCCCATTCACGTTCAGAGTTACTATTGACAGATATGAGTTTAGTGTCATCATGATATCTATTCAGTCCTTGTTTTTGTGGATTGTTCTACCGAACTTCTTCTTAAAGGGGAATTTGAAGAGTCCCCCTTAAAATTTCTTGCAGAGCAGGTTTGGAGGTCACATATTCTTTCAGTTCCTGCCTGTCTTGGAAGCTCTTTACCTCTCCTTCCATTTTGAATGAGAGCCTTGCTGGATAAAGTATTCTTGGTTGTATGTTCTTCTCATTTAGGACCCTGAATATATCCTGCCAGCCCTTTCTGGCCTGCCAGGTCTCTGTGGAGAGGTCTGCTTTTACCCTAATACTCCTCCCCATAAAGTCAGGGATCTCTTGTCTCTTGCTGCTTTAAGAATCTTCTCTTTATCTTTGGAATTTGCAAGCTTAACTATTAGATGTGGAGGTGTTGAACGGTTTTTATTGATTTTTGGGGGGGATCTCTATTTCCTGGATCTGAATGCCTGTTTCCCTTCCCAGATTAGGAAAGTTTTCAGCTATGATTTGTTCAAATACATATTCTGGCCCTCTGGCCCTTTTGGCGCCCTCAGGAACCCCAATTAAATGTAGGTTTTTCTTCCTCAGGCTGTCGTTTATTTCCCCTAATCTGTCTTCATGGTCTTTTAATTGTTTGTCTCTTTTTTCCTCAGTTTCCCTCTTTGCCATCCACTTGTCTTCTATGTCACTCACTCGTTCTTCCACCTAGTTAACCCTCATCGTTAGGACTTCTAGTTTGGATTGCATCTCATTCAATTGATTTTTAATTTCTGCCTGATTGGATCTAAATTCTGCAGTCATGAAGTCTCTTGATTCCTTTATGCTTTTTTCTAGAGCCACCAGTAGCTGTATAATAGTGCTTCTGAATTGGCTTTCTGACATTGACTTTTAATCCAAATTTTGTAACTCTGTGGGAGAGGGGACTGTTTCTGATTCTTTCTTTTGAGGTGAGGTTTTCCTTCTAGTCATTTTGCTCAGTGCAGAGTGGCCAAAAACAAGTTGTTTTGGGAAAAGGAGAAAAAGAGAGGAGAGAAAGAAGGAAAGAAAAGAGAAAAAGAAAAAAGAAAAAAAGGAAGAAAAAAAGAAAAAAAAGAAGAAAAAGAGAAAGGAAAAAAAAGGGTGGGGGAAGCAAACAGAAATCAAAAAGAAAAAAAAAAAACCCACCGGGGAGTATCTTCTGATTCTGTATACTTTAAGTCCCTTGACTTCCCCTGGAACTTGTCGGTCTAGCTGGTCTTCTGGGGGAGGGGCCTGCTGTGCTGATTTTCAGGTGTTAGCACTTGTGGGAGCTGCTCAGCCCCCTGCCTGGTGCAGGGCTCAGTGGGGGTTGTTTACCCCGTGAGGCCCCAGGAGGAACACCCCAGTGACGGCGGCCAGCCCTGGAAACCTGGATTCAGCCCCCGCAGTAACTCCGGAGCTCTCTGTCTGCAGGGCCTGGAGGCTCCGAGGCGGGGCCACTGATCTGCTCAGCTCGGGGCAGGAGCGTCCTTGCTGTCCTGGGCCCTCCCGGCCTCTGCCTGTCCCTGGGGGAGGCCGGATCCTGGGCTGTGTCCCGGGTGCCCTGTTCTCCGGGGCCTGCGCTGTTGGATTCGCGCTCCCGCCCCGCAGCCCCCTCTCCGCGGAGCCGCCGCCCGAGCCCCTCCGAGCTGCTCCGGGCCCCGCCGTGCGCGCTGCAGCCCTTAGGGAGCTCGGCACATCTCCCCGGGGGCAGGTGTCTGTTAGTGTCCCGGGGAGCCTGAGGGCATCCCCGCCCTCCTGGGGTCCTGCTCTAACTCCCTGCGAGCCCCTTTCCGCCCGGGAAGGTTGGTGCAGCTCCTGTTTTCTCCTGTCCTGGGTACACTCGCCCCGGCCTTAGCCCGGCTCCTCGCGGGGCTCCTCCCCCTTTTGTTTCTTTATTTCTGCCCCCCCCCCCCCCCCCCCGTCTTCCTACCTTGATAGAAGCGTGAACTCTTCTCACTGTAGCATTCCAGCTGTTCTCTCTTTAAATCTCAGGTCGAATTCATAGATTTTCAGGATGATTTGAAGGTTATCTAGGTAATTTGGTGGGCACAGGTGATTTGGGGACCCTACTCTTCTGCCATCTTGCCCCTCCTCCAGTCCATCCATTTTAATACCGCTTTAGCGAGAAAATTTAAAGACCTTTTTTACCAACACGTGATACGTTAGAAATGAGATCTATGTACAGTTGTTATTTTCTTGCGCTGACCTTAATTTCTCTGTAGGTGTCATCCACCTTTCAGGGTGATTTTACCCCAAGCACATTAACAACTACAAGGAGTCTGAAATGCCTGCAAGCCAAGAGGGCAGAACTGATTCCAGGGCCTTCTATTTGAGCTCTTTATAATATTCCCTTTCCGAAAAAGACCTAAGTCACAATTGTGAAAACCAGGGCCCAAGTAACCTTTGCTTTTAGATGTGACAGAGCTTGTTGCACCCAGAACCCAGTCCCTGCTTGTCATATTCCTTCCTTCTGTATCTGGGAGTAGGTTACATGTCCTGTTTCAGAGATCTGGGAGAAATACAAAAAATAAAATCTTTTGTCCAAAATGTCCAGAATCTTTGACCAGCTTCCTAGAGTGACCAGGAAGCAGAAGGAATTACTGATCTCTGAAGGAATGTTATGAAAGAGAAAATGCCTACTTAAGATACCATCACATATATGACAGCGAAATTGTAAATCCACAGTAATAATTTTTCCTGTAACATTCAGCTTTAAAATGACTTCAAACTCTCTCTGGAAAGAATTTCTACGACTTATAAGACTGATGGAGCTCTGAGAAAAATGATCAGTGCCCCATCAATGTTCTCCCTAATGCAACAGAGCAGCCTCATGTGCCTGCAGGAAAACAAGAACTAAAGATTGGGTCAAGTCATTAAATCCCAGGGTCTGCCTAGGGTGCAAAGATTGAATAGATCACCAACCATTCCATGCTGGGAAACCAAACAGTTATAGCTTCAGGGTCAAGTTGAGCCAGAAGTGAAGTAGACCTAATGGGTAGTCTAGGCAAGATGCCCTGTGGAAAGGAGTGTGGAATATTATGGGGCTTGAGAGCGTCCCTGAGCTGCCAGTCCACAAGGAAACTGTGAACTCAGTGCTACAACTGCAAACATTTTAATTCAACCACAACAGTGACAACTTGAAAAAAGCCTCTCGGCTGCAAATGAGAATGCAGCCTGCCCCAAACCTCGATTTTTGCTGATAAACCTCAAAGCACAGAGTTGTGCCTGAATTTCTGACAGAACTGTGAGCTAATAATTGGCTATTGAATTAAGGGAATAAGTTTGTCGTCGTTTGTTAGGCAACAATAGAAAAATGATAATCAACAGACACCTGGGAAACTGGAACTATCTGTCATCAACTGTAAGACAGATGTGTTCACTGTGCTTAAAGGAATTAAAGAAAAGCTTTAAAAGGTCAGTGGGAAGCGAGAACCCGTGAAATTTATCACAGATTCCTGCCGTCATCTATGGTAGGGTCATAAGGATCTGACTGACTCTCCTTATTTAAGCAACTAGAAAACTTGATAAAATACATGCACCAGTTGCTTTCAGGCTGGACAGCAGGCAGCACAGGCCTATTATCGCAAAGAGAAGAGAAATAAATGAGATGATCCCTCCAATTCCCTCAACCTATTGCCAGGAGGCGTTTCCAAGCTACGGTGCAGAGGAAGGGGGGAGTGGAGTGCAAAGACAAAGATCAAGATTTAGGAAGGCCGATGCTGCTGGTAATCATGGACCAGAGCCCCAGAGAGGAGAAAACTGCAGACAGAAGACTCCGGAGATCTGCCGACATGTTCCCTTGAGCCTTTGGCTGATTACTCCTGTGCATGCATGAGAGGAAACTGCCAGACTCAGGAAATAGAATCACTGTGAAGCACTAGGCCGAGCAATTTCCAGAGGTCCCAGAGGGCTGAGAATATTTTGTGCTCCTACCAGCCAGAGCGGAAAAACGTCATAACACACAGTGCATGGGGTAGAGTTGTCAGAAGGATAACACCACGGTAGAGGAGATAGATCAGATCTTGAGTGAAGAATACTCTAAGAAGGCTCAAAGGCTCCTAAAACGTTGGTCTTAGCAAAGACTTTTTGGATATGATGACAAAAGTGCAGGCCACAAAGGCAAAAATAAACAAGTGGGGGCTACAGCAAATGAAAAAGCTTCTGCACAACAAAAGGAACAATCAGCAAAGTAAGAAAAGCAACCTGTGGAATGGGGGAAATGTTTGTAAACTATCTATCTGATAAGGGGTTAATATCCAAATTATGTAAGGAACTCAAACAACTGCATAGCAAAACAAAACAAAACAAAACAAAACAAAACAAAACAACCCAACAATCAGATTTAAAAATGGGCAAAGGACTTGAATAGATATATTTCCAAAGAAGATATACTACTGATACTATTGCTACTAGGCACATGAGAAGATGCTCAACATGGCTCATCATCAGGAAAATACAAATCAAAGTCATGATGAGATACCACCTCACACCAGTTAAAATGGCGATCATCAAAAAAAAGAACTGTTGGCAAGGTTGTGGAGAAAAGGGAACCCTGATGCGCTGTTGGTCGGAACGTAAATTGGTACAGTTGCTAAGGAAAACAGTACGGAGGTTCCTTAAAAATTAAAAATAGAACTACCATAAGATCCATCCACCCCACTTCTGGGTATATATCCAAAGAAGATTAAAACACACCCCCATATTCATTGTGGCATTATTCACAACAGCCAAGACATGGAAACAACCTAAGTGTCCATCATTAGATGAATGGATAAAGACAGTGTGAGATATGGATATATATATATATATATATATTCCTATATATATATTCCTATATATATATACATACACACACACACACACACACACACACACACACACACCGAGGCACCCCAAGAGGGGCTTTTCTTTCTTTCCTTTTTTTTTAAAAAAGATTTTACTTATTTATTCATGAGAGACAGGGAGAGTCAGAGACCTAGGTGGAGGGAGAAGCAGGATCCCTTCAGGGAGTGCAATGCAGGACTCGATCCCAGGACCCCAGGATCACGACCTGAGCCTAAGGCAGGCAGTCAACCACTGAGCCACCCAGGTGTCCTTCTTTTTTTTTTTTTTTAAGAAGGGTATTTCTTTTTTTAAAAGATTTTATTTATTTATTCATGAGAGACACACAGAGGAGGCAGAGACATAGGCAGAGGGAGAAGCAGGCTCCATGCAGGGATCCCAATGCAGGACTTGATCCTGGGACTCCAGGATCATGACCTGAGCCAAAGGCAGATGCTCAACCGCTGAGCTACCTAGGCTTCCCAAGAAGGGTATTTCTTAATGATAATAAATAATACATCAGGAAGACAGAAGAATGCCAATTCTGAATGTGCCTGAAAAGCAACCAAAAAAGTTAATGAAACAAATTTGACTATATATTAAAGAGAGAAAATATACACCCATAAACATAATCAGAGATTTTAAAACATCTTTTCTGAATAACTAATAAAACTAGATAGAAAATAAGTAAGTATATAGAAGATCTGAAGAACACTATCAACCACCTTAACCTAAATTGACATTTATAGAATTAAACACCAAACAACTGCAAAATAGGCATTCTCTTTACATGTATATGGAATGTATACCGAGATAGACCATATTCAGGGACACAAATCAAGTTTCAATAAATTTCAACAAAGTTTGAAACTTTACAGAGCATGTTTCTAATTAAAATGAAATTATATTAGGGGTGCATAGGTAGCTCATTCGGTTAAGGACCTACTTGGGCTCAGGTCATGATCCTGGGGTCCTGGGATCGAGTCCCGTTCTCTGCTCAGCAGGGAGGCTGTTTCTTCTCCCTCTGCCCTTCCCCCTCCCCATCCTGAGCTTGTGTGCTCTCTCTCTCTCTCTTTCAAATAAATAAATAAAATATTTTTTAGGAAAAGAAAAGGGGGAACACCTGGGTGGCTCAGCGGTTGAGCATCTGCCTTTGACTCAGGGCATGATCCTGGAGTCCCAGGATTGAGTCCCACATTGGGATTCCTGCATGGAGCCTGCTTTTCCCTCTGCCTGTATCTCTGTCTCTCTCTTTCTGTGTCCCTCATTAATAAATAAATGAAATATTTAAAGAGAAAAAAAGGGGGCACCTGGGTGGCTCAGTGACTGAGCATCTGCCTTTGGCTCAGGTTGTGATCCCAGGGTCCTGGGATCGAGTCCCGCTTTGGGCTCCCTCCTGGGAGCTTGCTTCTCCCTCTGCCTGAGTCTCTGCCTCTCTCTCTCTCTGTCTCTCATGAGTAAATAAAATCTTTAAAGAAATAAAAATTAAGAAAAGAAAATACATATGACTTAATGAAATTATCCTAGCAATGTAATAAGATAAACATAATTCCATGTAATACACAATTTAACAGAAAATAAGATCAAATATTGAAGAATTATATTTCATAAAAATTAAAAATTTCTCCTCCTCAGAAGATATCATTAAGAAATGAATAGGCAAAGTCCAGGCTAGATGCTATGTTTATCTTGGTCCCCATGTTTCCTGTAAAAGCCACAAGGACAGCTGAAACACAGTTCTTTAAAGGCATTGGTGGTATTGCTCTGCCCCTTGGCCTCACACCTGTGGGACTCCCCATAGGGCTCAGCCTTCAAACTTCACTGCGGCCATCAAGGAGTATCTGAAAGAGTCTCAGAAGCCTGCCTCCTTACAAGAGTCATGACTGACCATTACTTACTGGCTCCTGCATGGACTGCAAAGTCCTGGCTGTAGAGAATGCTAACCTGGACATGGTCCACCCACCTACTGTGGCTTCTTGATACCTTTAACAAATTCCCTTTGTTGGGCTGCTCAGTGGAGTACCCGGGAGACTGTGTTTCGTGCTATAAGCAATAGCTGTAAGTCCAGAAAAGAGCAGTTTTTAAAAAGTAGCTATTTAACCAACATGCTACAGTCTTAAGTATAATGATTAATTCTCTGGCATCCCCTACCACACAGGCATTCGCTGTAGGCTGAAGGGCATTGTAATACAGGAAACCAATGCCCAGGGCCAACAGATACTCCATTTTGGGGTGGGGTGGTGATAGCAACGTTGGTGTTATTATCTTAAGGTGACTCTCCACTGGCAGTTACTGGGGAGAGGCCTGCTTAGGCAAGGAGGACTTTGTGGGCTTAACAAACCACGATTTCTGTGGGTGAACATTCTGATAGTGAGTTATCTGTAAATATATTTAATGAGCATTAGGTGACAAGGAAGATTTCCTGAACTTATTTATATAAGTACATGTTTCAAAGAGCTGCAAGCCCACAACCAGTACTATTACTTTCATTCTTAGAGTACTCCTGTGTAGCAGGCAGAGGCCACGCGGAGTCCTTCTGCCTTGACGAAGGGTGGAAAGCAGAGATAGGGGAGGTCGCCAGGCAGTGGGGAGTCAAGAGGAACCCAGTGTGTGGACTGTCTAGTTCTGTTTGAACTCTGACTTCTTATCCTTATGGTACTCTTTTGTCTCTCCATAAGGTTTAGCAGGGTATGGCTTTCAGAGCCAGTGGCCCCAGCATCCAGTGATCACGGAAGAACCAGGCCTAGGGACACCCGGGTGGCTCAGAGCAGTTAAGCATCTGCCTTTGGCTCATGTCTTGATCCCCTGGGGTCCTGGGATCAAGCCCCGTGTCAGGCTCCCTGCTCAGGGGGTAGTTGGCTTCTCCCTCTCCTCTGCTGCTCCCCCTGCTTGTGCTCTCCCTCCCTCTCTCTCTCTCAAATAAATAAAATCTTTAAAAAAAAAGAAGAAGAACCAGGCTTAAACATCTGGTATATGTGGAAGAAGATAGATGTAGCTACTCATTAAGAGTACTCTGTGCTAAACGACAGTTTGCAGGCATAAATTTGCTTCATTCTTGTAAAAACCCAAAGATGGATGAACTCGTAGTTCCCATTCTGCATATGAGGAAACTGCTGTTCAGAGGGAATAAGTGGATGTCCAAGATCAAATGGCCAGTGAGTGGTGAGCTGCTATTTTGAACTCAGTCCATCTAATTTTGTTGCTCAAGTTATCTGGCCTCAGGTTACCAGCCCTCTACAAAAAGGTCAGAGGTGCAGCAGAGAGGGGCCTTGGAGCATTGACTGAACAAGTAAAAACCTCAGGTAATGACACAGTGGAGGGTGAATGGTTATTGCTCATAAAAATTCATCTCTGGTTTCTACATGTAACACAACATCTATTTTTGACTTCATACAGTGCATGAAAGTGTTTTTATAAGAACTGTATTTGCTTTTATTCTTTGGAGCAGAATTTACATAGGATATACATACATCTTTTCAAACACTTATTTAAGCACTTTTAACTCTGATGTTCTATCAAATGTATGATCATTAGACTCATTGGTATTTCGTCGGAGAATGAGATTGATAATTGCATTTACAATGGAATACATTAACAAATCCATTCATTAATATTTGATAACCATTGAGAACTGCTTGTTTTGCATGCCTTAGGCCAGAGGATGCTTATATGCAATATTCCTATTTTTTGTCCGCTAGAGAGGACGGAAGGATATATTCTACCAGAAGAATCACAGCACTGTTTAATAATCCCTGCTTCAAGTCCTTCTTTGGGATGAGACAGGGTATAAATAAATAATCAATGAAACCAACAGGCCTGTAATTTCTCTGTATACTTGTTTACCATTTCCTTCATCGCTCCCCAATCTTCATGTAAAAGTGCATGTGCCATTAAGTGCATGCCAGTTGCTATGCCAGCCTCTCCCCCCAGCCCCATTGCTGTCTCCTCCTGACCTGTTGGCATTCCCTGGCATGAATGAAGCCTTCTCTACCTCCTCATCTTCGGCCCCACCCCAACTACTACCAGTGTTCTGGGAATTCAGCAAGCCTTGAAGCCTCACCCGACCCCCCACTAGCCAACTTTCTGGCCTCACCAGGTTTTCCTTCCTCAGAAGCAATGAGGAAGCCTTCTTACTCCTGCTATGTCAGCCAGGCGCCCCCACCAGGGCCACCCCCGACACTGGTACCATTGCAGACTGCTCCTCTGAAGGCACCTGATTCAAGTACCCCACATGGACCACGTCCTCTATCCCTCCCAACTACTCATGGAACTTATTCTCTTAGATAACACATGGACGACTTCACCTCAGTATGACTAAAATTGAGGAGAGCCAGAAGCCTGCTGGAATTCAATTGGAATTCAATTCTTTAATGGCATGCGTAGGTGTTAGCAGCACAGGCTCCTTCTGTGAGAAGTCTCGGCACTGGATGAGGTTGTGTGGACTCCTTCCAGGTTCTGGGACCCAGGCATCAGCAGTTCTTGCTGGATCAGAACATTTCAGAGACCTGAGAAGTGGTGTCATCCTCAAAGAGGTGGCTGCTCTGCATGTTGTTATTCACTGCCCTTTGAACCCTGCAGTCATTGTGGGCCTCATTGCCCACCAGCTCCAGAATGTTGGTGGCCACGTATTTCAGAATGGCAGAGAGGCAAACCTGGCTGGAAAAGCGTAGGTGCTGGGCAGGGTGGTTTTCCTGCAGGAGATGGTCTTCATGGCTCACAGAGAATTTGAACTTGGTTTTTGTGGAAGAGGAGAGTGTCTGCTTCCCAAGCCTGCAGGAGTTCTGACTACTTCTTTTCCCGGACATGGTGTTTTGCTCTGATTGGTCTACCTCGAGTGTCCAGCTGGTCTGACTGTCCCAAGACACCAGTGCCCAGTGCTCATTACCGCCCTCTCTATCCCCATGCTCCAGCCACTCATTGGTCAGGGAGAGGCCTTTGTGACACCATAGACATTGATATGTCATTGATGTTCACTGGGCCCTGATCAGGCCTCAGCCTAGAAATGTGTGTGCTAGCACATGGTCACCCTAATGACTAGACCAGAATGTGATACCAGTATACCCACCAGCATGGCTGATAACCCTAACGTGGATGAGGTTGTATAGCAACTAGAACTCTCATACACTGTTATCATGGTGGGAAAAGTCTGACAGTTTCTTATATGAAACTAAACATACATGTACTATATGGCCCAACCATTTTCTTCCAGCTATTCAAGAAATGTAAAAATCTATCTACACATGCACAGACACACACACACACACACACTCACACACACAGACACAGACACAGACACATGCACTATGCACCAGAATGTTTATATCACTTTTATTCATAATAGCCCAAACTGGAAATAGCTCAGGTGTTCATCAACAGAAAAATGGATAAACAAACCATAGTATATTAATAAACTCAGCAATAAACAAATGAACTACTGATGTACACAATAACTAGGATGGATCTCAGGTCACCTGGGTGGCTCAGTCAGTTAAGCATCTGCCTTCGGTTCAGGTCATGATTCCATTATCCTGGGATTTAGTTCTACATTGGGCTCCCTGCTCAGTGAGGAGTCTGTTTCTTCCTTTCCCACTTCCCCTGCTTGTGTGTTCGCTCACTCTCTCTTTCCCTCTCCCTCTCCCTTTCTCTGTCAAATAAATAAATAAAATCTTTAAAAAAAAAAACAAGGATGGATCTCACAGGCACTATGCTGAGCAGAGGAGCAGGACACAAGTGTATATACTATATATGTATGTGTATATGAAGTTCTAGAAGACTCAGAATTCTGGATGTCTCCAAGGTAGAGGAGGGGCAGGCCTGTTTATGAAGGAAACGTTCTGAACAGAGGTGTGCATTGCATGGATGTATCTACCTTTCAAAATTGTGCAGTTGAAATGTGTACATTTTAACATATGCCATTTTTAGTTATAAAAGAAGTGCATGAGGGCACCTGAGTGGCTCAGTCATTTAGAGAGCTGGCTCTGGTTTCCTCTCAGGTCATGATCTCAGGGTCCTGGGATCAAGCTGTGTGTTGGACTCAGTGGAGAGTCTGCTTCTTCCTCTCCCTCTGCATTTCCTACACCCCACCCCTGCTCATGCTCTCCCTGTCTCTCAAACAAATAAATAATTTTTTTTTAAAAAAAGAAGTGTATGAATGTAATAACCAAGTGGCTTGGGAAGTAGAAGGAACAGATACAGTCGAAGCAGAAGTGGCAGAAAGTTGATACTTGCTTAAGCTAGGCAAGTACATGGGGTTTCATTATATCATTTTGATTCTTTTATGTTTGAATTTTTTATAATACAAAGTCATGAAAAAGAAACAAAGGATAAAAGAATAAAAGAAATAAGGCAGGCATTAGTAATCCATCATAGTATCCTTGTCTCAGAATCCTCTTCAGTACATCAGTCTTCTCTAATAAGCAAAAGAGCACGTGAAAGAGAGAACACCTATTTTCCATCCTTGGCCTGAAGCATACACTCCTGAGTTCATTCCACACACACACACACACACACACACACACACACAAACACACAGCAAAAGAATAACTCAAACAACTTATTTCAGTATATTAAAGTACTTAGCTTCAGGTAGTAGGATTATGAGTGATTTTTACCTGGTCTATATTTTGCTGCATCTTCCTAATGTAAGAAATAGTGAAAGGGATTATATGAGGAAAGGAGGGGAACTGAGTGGGAAAAATTAGAGAGGGAGACAAATCATGATAGACTCCTAACTCTGGGAAACGAACAAAGGGTTGTGGAAGGGGAGGTGGGCGGGGAGGATGGGGTGACTGGGTGAAGGGCACTGAGGGGGGCGCTTGATGAGATGAGCACTGGGGGTTATACTATATGTTGGCAAATCAAACTTCAATAAAAACAAATGGAAAAATATATATACCACACAACATTAAAATATTGTTTTTCATTGACTTTTTCCGGTATTGTTACTATGGTTTGAAAAATTCAACAGGCTTTACCACATTATCACTCTCAGGAAAAGCAATGCTGCTAATCGTATTATTTGTTAGCAAAAATCTTTTGCCAAGGTATGAGCCTCCAGGGTACTTTTTTTGTAATGATAAAAATGCAATACCGCACAGGAGATCTGCTTATTAGACATTGGGCACGCTCTCTGTAGAACCAAAATAACTCTTCAGAAATTTCCTGCCAAATTCACAGCTAAACTGTTATGCAAATGTAACTACATCTAAATTAAAAGTGCTGAGATGATACAGCCAACAGACTTTGAAGTTTGATTGCTTTCGGTGGTGTAGGCAGAAAGGTTGGGATGTTTCAAAGTAAACAAGACGCATCACACTTTATTTGGTTTCCTGTTTGACTGGGGGTTTACAGGATGCAGGAAAGCCAAGATGATAAATGAGAATCACATAGAGTGAAGGAGAAAGGAGAGAGTAGGATTAAGTGTTTGAGGGAAGAGCCTCTGAGCCCTCAGAAAACAAAACTGGACATGAACTTAATTGCAGAGAGAATCTGTAAAGCTTAGGACTATACCTAAAAAAAGGAATGACCGCCTTTGAATGATCTATGTGAGAAAGTCTCATTATTTAACTTTCTTACATTTAAGTCTGGCCTTCTCAACTCGATTTTAAAATAGCTAGCTCCCAAGAGCAGGGAATCTATCTTTTACTTCTGGCTACTTGTCATTGAGCTGGCTAGAAGCTCTAAGAAGGCACACTAAATTTTCCATAGCTAGACCCTTCGAACCTAGCTCAGTGCCTCAGACATAGACATGCTCTCCATTGAACAAATGAAAGACCAGTCCCAATAGCATATGACCTGGTACCTGCCCCCAGCAGAAACTCAGTAGGTTTGTGTTGAAGTAGTTCGCTGTCCATCCATGTAGTCATCGCACAAATATTCCTGAGTGTCCGCCATGTGCCAAGCATGCTTCTGGGTGCTGAAGACATGGCGTTGAGCAAAGGAACATCCCTGCTTCCATGGCACCTACATTCTAAGCAAAAAAATCACCCTCTAGACAACATCACAGAATATAATTTTGGGTTTCCGTGGCCATTATAACAACTATCTCCCATTTAAAATGTTACAATACTAAGCAACTCCTGGGTGCGCTGGGTGGACATTTCACTTCTGTGGCATTTCACATGAGGAGGTGAATGTGATTACAAGTGGCTTAAGATAACAAGTAGAAGCATACATAATTCTTGCAATTGGAGGACTTTCCAAGAAAACACATGAAAATTGCTACAGAATATACAGTTCTTGAAGATTACATCCTACGGACCAGGAGAGAGATGGTTTCCCATAGAAACAGAGATTCCTTTTATTGACAAAGATGAATTGTTCCACTATGACTCTCCTCTTTCTAATTTCCTGGCTAGTCGAGATCAATCAATACTCCTTAGACAGTACCCATTTAAGGCTCTGACAAGTGTGATTTTGTAGAGGCCATGCTTTGAGCTTCTCATTAATGAAAAGCAGTACTGTAGCATTCATTGCTACTTCCACTCTGTTTCCTGGCCTTGCTCCGTCTGGTCCTGATATTACAAACAGCTGAAATCAGTACATTGCGATATTATGCAAATGTGCTCTGGCAGATTGAGCTAAGAATAGTGTGCATTGGGCTATTTCAATTTATTTGGTGTATAGATGAATTTGGCGTTTTTTAATTAAGGAACTTTACAGACATTTAAAAATACCTCTGCATTAGAAATATTTTTCCTTACAAAAGTTAAATAAACACCAGTCCAGTCTGTGAAACCACTTGACTGAGTTTAAAAGTAGGAATTCAGAGAGGAACTAAAAAGAGGGCATCCAGAAAGCAGATATTAGCGTTTTTCACAATGTCCTTTTGGATGAGCTACAGAAGCATAGGCTGGATGCCCAGTAGAGCTTGGTGAATTCAGCCTTGGTCAATTTACTGTAGCCAAAAGGTGCTGATTATGGCTCCCTGCAATCCTGGAGGGAACTTTCTAGTGTCATACTGCAGAGCTGGAAATTTGGGATTGTCTTGTTCAACAATTTTTTAATGACTTGGAGGAGGACATTTGTAACATGTATAAAATCTGCTTATCTCAAGAATTTGGTAGGGATGGTGAATGGATTGTTATGACATAATCAGGAGCCTTAAGGATCTCTCCAAGGCAGACTCTTCATCTGAATCTAGAAGATGAAACTTGATTGATATAAATAAACATACAGTTTGATATTTATGTTGAACAAAAAGCTGGTTTCTTATTTCAGGGGAATTCTTAGTCGAAGATCAGAAGATACTTCTTTCCAGGCCCTAAATTAATTGATTGATCATTTTTCATAAAGCAGCAAGTGAAAGATTTTGGACTTGAAAAGAAAGTTGAAAATTTTTCAACAAAAGATATTAAGATAATATTTATTTATTTACTTATTTTTATTAGTATTAAAGAACTATTTGTTTTTACACGTAATGGATTTTCAACCCTATGCTGGTAACATTTTTTTTCTTTTTCAAAAGAGTCTGGAAGGGGTGAACCCCGCCCATCTTCACCTTGTCAGGAGAACCAAGCTGCTTGAACATTTCATATTTATTGCGTCTTTGGGGAGAGTACACCTGACTCCTATAACTGAGATGATAGTCTTATCTAATTACCAGTTTTCCTTTTTCATTTGGAACATAAGAAGTGGGCTTCCTCTGTACTGGAAAATGGCAAAGTAACCAACGTACATACTGTCTCAACAGAAAACAAGATTGAACATTTTTGCAGAACATCTCATGTTTTGTTCCCTTCCCTGGTAAAGTATGTGATGCTTAAATTATCATTTGAAAACAAGATGGCCAAGTACTGGTAATACCACTTTCTAGGAATATGGATGAGAGTTTATTAAGCCAATTTCCCTTTTTTAAATGAAGGATTGTCAAGGGGCACTTGGATGGCTCAGCTGGTTAAGCATCTGCCTTGGCTCAAGTCATGATCCTGGGGTCCTGAGATGAGCCAGCCAGCATGGGCTCCCTGCTCAGTGGGAAGTCTGCTTCTCCCTCTCCCTCTCCCTCTGCCACTCCCCTACCCTCTGCCACCACCACCACCAACACCACCACTGCTTGTGCTGTCTCTCACTCACGCTCTCTTTCTCAAATGTATAAATAAAATCTTTTTAAAAATTAAAATTAGAGGATTGTCACATGGAAAATGACAAAAAAACCTTTCAAGTGTCTCTTGGCACAGTACTAAAAGGAGCATACTTGAAGAAAAAACACATAGGTTTTTAATTCACTGACAGCAGATATGAATAAAATATAAAATGCAACTTCTAAAAAAGTTAGTGTAGCCTTGGCTCTCTTAACCAAGATGGAATGTCCAAGGAAAACAAGTAATGGTTTTGCTTTGGTATACTAGTCAGACCATCCTCGTGTACTGTCTTCTGTTCTGGACACTATTTTGAGAGAGATTGACAAAGAGGAGCATATCAAAATGGTGCTATCAGTAGAGAGGATGAATGTTCTAGAAAGTATGTGATCACTACAACTTTATAAACAAGTCTGAGCTAACCTTCTTAAGGAAGAGACACCACAGAGAGATCAGTAGAGGCCCAGCCTTCCCAGGTGTAGCAGCCCCCTGGAGCCAGAGCCCTGATGGGATAGAGAGAACATCTAGGAACAACCAATTCCCCAGCCAACCCACCAACAGCATGAAAATGCATCCCTGCTCCATGTTCTGCCAGCTCCACGTTGAATGTGGAGCAGAGATGAACCATGCGACTTGAGCCCTGCCCAAATTGCCAACCCACAAAATCATGAACAAATAAATGGCTGTTGTTTTATAGGGCAGTTTTGTTATGCAACAGTAGAACCTGGGATGTAATTTTATCCAGCAAATTGTGCTTCTAAAAATAACTCGATGCAAGACATACATACACATATGACCACTGTGGTACTTCTGATAAGGATCTGACTAGAAAGAAGAGGACTGTTTAAAAATGATGGAATATCCAGGTAATGGAACACTTAGCAGTGGAAAAGAATCAGGTGGTTCTCCTTGTATATATGTGGAAAGATGTCTGATGTATGTTGTTAAGTGAAAAAGCAATGTTTAGAACCATATGAACAGTTAACCACGTTTGTGCCAGTAGACAAGCATAGGCACACATGGAAATGTATACACACAGAAGCCATCCAGCAGAATGCACAAGGAACTAGGAGCAGTCATGAGTTAAGGAGTTGGGATGAAAGTTGAGCAGGAAGAGGACTTTGTATACCTTTTATTCCTTTCAAAATATTTTTAAATGATTTTATTTATTTATTTGAGAGAGGGGGCACAAGTAGGAGGAGGGGCAGAGGGAGAGAGAGAAGCAGACTCTCCACTGAGCCAGGAACCCAATGTGGGGTTCGATCCCAGGACCCTGAGATCATGACCTGAGCCAAAAGCAGACACTTAACCCGCTGAGCCACCCAGGCGCCCCTGTTCTTTTCAATATTTTACTTTGAGTGTATATCACTTAAATATACTAGCTAAAAAATAAATGGAAATAAAAGCAAACACAACCTCTGACTCTTCTTCCCCCTGCCTCTAGTCACTGCTCCTTGTGACACAGGTTCCAAAGCATCACCCTGTAAATATAATTATCATACCCTTTGTAATTATGTCACTCCTGCTCATCAGGTTTCCAGAACTCTCCACCACTTCACGATGGTCTTCAAAGTGGGGTATGTCCTATTCTATATAGTTTCTAGCTCGAATAGTAGGAAGGAAAAAGAGCTGTATTTCTATTGTATACGTGGATATAGGCTGGCGCCTCACTTGGTATTCACGCAACCACCTATTGCACAAGGGAAGCCCAGGCGTCCTATGGAAAGAGTGGCAAGTTCTCCATACGCAGGGGTTTATGGTGGGGCCCTGGCTCATCATTGCACTTTCCCCTGATTACAATTAATTACAGTTTCTGTGAGCCCCAGTTGACTTGTGGATTTTCAAAAATCTAGCTTGAAATAAAGAAACCTTAACAAAACTGATGAATGACTTAAAAGAAAAAAAAAAGATTCCTTCAGAGAAACTCAGCTTTGAGGCTAACACAAATAACATAAGCACAAATTAATGACAAGGAAATGGCATATGTGACACATGTTCTGACTCCCAGTACAAGCTCTCGGTCAGCTAGATTACAAGGTAAAAGCAGTGACTACCTAATAGATATGCCAGATTTTGCCAAAAGGAAAAAGAAGAAGAGAGTTAATGCCAGAGTTTCGAATGTGTGAAAAATTGTGTGATACTCCAGTATTTCACCCAAGTTCATTAAACAACGATGAAAGTTTTGAAGCCTCTGCTGAGGATTGTTGCTTATTAACAAACTACAAAATTTCGCACACTGCTTGGAACACACTCATTTGTCACTACAAAATGATTGACATAATACATGGAAAATATGACAATAAAACAGAAATGCATCATCAGCAAATGCTGTTGGAGGAGACATAAAAATTATTGGGGCAACACGATAACCAGATGAAGAGCTTTCAAACTCAATATGCTGAACAAAAGAAGCTAGGTGCTGTATAATTCCATCTATGTGAAACTCTAAAAATTAGAGAGAAGGAAATTTTGTAGAAATTGTAGGACATGTAGACATACACATTAGTGGTTGCCTGAGGCCAGGATCGGAGATAGGGATGGATTGAGATAGGGGGGTCAAGAGAACTTTTTGGGGTGATGGAAATGGTCTGTATCTTGGTTGTGGTGGTGCTTCTGTGGCTGTATGCATCTATCAGACCCTGTACATTTTCAATGAATTCAGTTTATCGTATGTAAATCTTATCTAAAGTTAAGTAAAAAGAACTATTAGGAAGTAAAGAAAGAAAGAAATATTAGGAAGTATACTAACTGGAGTACATGAGAGGGAAACCAAATACTCTGCTAGGTGCTGGAGATGCAGTGGTGAACAGAAAAATGCCCTTGGTCTTTTTCATGTTGATTACAGGTTATACAGTGAAAGTAACTACAAAGAAAATAATCATGGAGGGATCCCTGGGTGGCGCAGCGGTTTGGCGCCTGCCTTTGGCCCAGGGCGCGATCCTGGAGACCCGGGATCGAATCCCATGTCGGGCTCCCGGTGCATGGAGTCTGCCTCTCTCTCTCTCTCTCTCTCTCTCTCTCTGTGACTATCATAAATAAATAGAAATTTAAAAAAAAAATAATCATGGAGAGTTATAGACTCCAGAAAAGGACTAGTAGGGAAAGTGGAGGTTTAAGGAGAGCCTATAGTGAAAGGACCTGCCTTAGATTGTAAAGTCAGGGAAGGAAGGTAGAAATCGGCCCAAACAGATGGGGTATCATGAACTCCTATGAAACTTTATAAGCTATACCTCTCATGTGGCACATGGCATAAAGTTCAGGGTAGGGTTCTCATGCATGGATATCTTCACTGCCTCCCCAGCCTATAAGCAACTAGAGGCTAGAGTCTGGAGCCCATGTTACATATCTCTTTGTATCTCCCTCTTATAGTACTTAGAGGAGGGTGTGCACAATAGGCAGTTCATATTTGCCAACTAACTACTTTGCCTGCAGGTCAAAGAGACTAGAGGCATCCAGTGTTGCCTCCTATGGGAGCTAGTGGCTGTGAGAGGAAACAGACAGGATGCCTGGCCCTCCCCCCTTGTCTCCTTGTCCCTTTCTAAGACCATCCCCATCTTGCTGCCCCTTGCTTATGGCTTTCCCAGTGCCTACTCTCTGGACACACCATTTGGGGGAACTTTTAAGCTATCACTGCGTTGTTCACCCAGACATTTTTTTTTAAATTTTTTTATTTATGATAGTCACAGAGAGAGAGAGAGAGAGAGAGGCAGAGACACAGGCAGAGGGAGAAGCAGGCTCCATGCAGGGAGCCTGACGTGGGATTCGATCCCGGGTCTCCAGGATCGCGCCCTGGGCCAAAGGCAGGCGCTAAACCACTGCGCCACCCAGGGATCCCCATCCAGACATTTTCATTTTAACTTCTCACTTCACAAATTTGATCTGTGCTCTAAAACTCATCTTTCGCCTTCTAACTCAATCAAACAATTTAGTCACTTTGACAGCCATGGACACATGGCGGGGACTCAAGAAATATCCTATCAGGCAGTTGAAATGTCAACCTCAGCCCATAAAAGGCCTCACTCCACTGTCCTAGACCACGTATTCAGCGTCTATCTGAACCTGAGCTGAAAATAGCTCTCCCAAAATTGTGTGGGGGGCGCCATCTTTACACAGTCCCGGATTTAGCCGTTAACCACATAGAGCTTTTAACAGCCAGGATTGGGGACTGTAACAGTGACTCTACATGTCACCTGTCTTAACATGCTGTTTCAGGTCACTGTTTGGCCAGGTTGCTCTATTGTGTGAAAATCGGCCATTAGCACGGCTAAAAATAGATAAGTGGCTCTTCTGTTAGACACACGACTTTAGCAGGTATGGGGATATGAAAATGGTTGATGTCCTAGAACAAAGAGAATAACTCACAGACTTGAAGAAAGAATCTCCCAAAAAGTGCTGGGGGATTTTTTTTTAAAGCTACAAGTAAGCAGACAAGCCATAAATGGGATTACCCTCAGCATGACCATTGATTACTTTCTAGGCTGCTCATTCAATTAAAAGTCTTTTGGTGGTAGCTCTTCTAACTCAGCCTTGATCTTTAATAAAGAAAATTAAGAAGGGGAATACTTTGTGTCACCACTAATTATGTAAATTGTGCCGGGACACCGTTTCTTATGTAAACAAGGGCATGAAAACTAAGAAAAGGATTGAATTAGTCTACAAACCCGAGTTCTATAGTAAATGTCAGAGTCCTTGGCCCTCAAAATACAGCATCTCTTCAGTCCAAAGCCACCATGCTTTAGATAACTGACAGGGCACATTCAAAGTTAATATAAAGGGGAACCATAGACCTTCAGAACTTCAAATAAAGGAACAGGGCACTACCAAAACTGCATCGATGAATCATGTTAGGAGGTGTAGTGTATGCTGTGGCCGATTGGCTATTATTCATGTCACTGTGCTGTATTAGTCTCCATATTGACATGACATATAAAGGCAGCCATTTCTGCATGTAAAAAAAAATCAGAGTGATGGTGTAATGGGAGAGATTGTAAGTAAAATATGGCAACAGCCAGTTAGCATGAATAATTAATCTTGCTAGGAGGCCCCAGGAGCCACAGGAAACTGGGATTTGGCACAGTACCTTTATATTTTAGATAATCATTTTCTTAGCCACTTTTTAAAGTGTCAAAAGCTTCATTCCTTTCATAAGTCTACTTATTTGTCTTTACTGTTCCAATCAGGATGGATTTCCTTTGCTTGAAAAGTGTTTTTGCTTCTGTTGTCTTGTTTCATTCTCACAACTGCCCTAAGAAATTGGCAAGAAAGGTGCTATCCTGTTTTATGCATGAGGAATAGCAGCCCCTAGAAATTAAGAACTTTCCCAGCATAGTCAGCTAGTATGTGGCTGAGCCTGGCCCTGCTGACACCTTGGTTTCAGCTCACTGAGACTAATTGTAGACCTCTGGCCTCTAGAACTTACAGTTCAGAGAACACATCTGTGTTGTTCTCAGACTTCAGGTTTGTGGCAGTTTGTTATAGCTGCAATAGAAAATTATTACAGGGAGATATATAACCAGATAATAAAGTGAAGTGCGAGTGCCCACTTTGTCAGCATATATACTAAACTTGGAGCCATAAAGAGAAGAGAGGCCTGAAGCAAAAACACGAAGTGTTTCATAGTAGAGAAAAAAGAACAGTTTAATACTTTGTTCTAGAAAAACAGATTACCCATAGGAAAATTAAGTACATGTGGATTTCTACTCCACACTACATACAAAACTCAGTTCTAGGTGGCTCGAAAGTCTAAGGTGAAAAGCAAAACTTTTATTAATCATCTAGAAGAAAATCCAGGAAAAGATCCTTATGACGTTAGGGTAGAGAAGTAATTCTTTAAGAAGACAAAGGCAACATACACTGTAAAAGGAACAACCTGATAAATAGAACCAATGTAATTTTTAAACATTTTAATTAAAAAAATAGCGTTTTTTGTTTTGTTTTTAAGATTTTATTTTATTTATTCATGAGAGACAGAGAAAGAGAGGCAGAGACACAGACAGAGGGAGAAACAGGCTCCACGCAGGGAGCCCGATGCAGGACTCGATCCCGGGACCCCAGGATCACGCCCTGGGCCGAAGGCAGGTGCCAAACCGCTGCGCCACCCAGGGATCCCCCCCAAATAGGTTTTTAAGTGAGAAGACACACCACACGTTGGGAGAAAATATCTGCCATGCACATACCCAAGAAAAAAAAAATATTAGTGGCCAGAATTTGTAAAGAATGCCCACAAATCAGTAAGGAAAAGTCTCTCCAGTGACAGTGAAGGTATGATTCTAGCTTGTGCTGTGGTGGCCCTACAGAGAAGGGACTGAAGGAATGAAAATTATGCCCTCCATTCAATTTCCTTCTGATGCTCCCCACATGAGACCAAATAGAAATGACATAAGACCCATTACACTTTAAGTCTAACCACACTAAGTGTTGGAAAGTATGGAAAGCTAGGGCAAATCCAAGACAATTTTGATGGGAATATAAATTCCTATGACTGCTTTGGCAAGCAGTTTGGCAATATTTGTTGAAGCTTAGCTCACACATACTTTCTTTTTTTAAAAATTTTATTTATTTATGAGAGAGAGAGAGCACGCTGAGTGGGGGGAGGGGCGGAGGGAAAGGGACAAACAGACTTGCCACTGAGCAGGGAACCCGACTCAGGGCTGGATCCCAGGACCATGAGATCATGATCTGAGCTGAAGGCAGACACCCTACCGACTGAGCCACCCAGATGCCCTTCATGCATTGTGACCCAACAATTGTGTTTCTATGTATATTCTCTATGGAAAGATATACACCAGTGCAGAAAAAGACAAATATAAGAAAGTTCACAGCACAATTATCTTAAAATGTTTTGAAAAAAATCCATCCATTAGAAGAATTCATGACTATCTTGTAGTAGACTCAAACCTGTATACATAGTATACTCAAGGAAACAACACAGGAGAATCTCACAAACAACATTGAGTAAAAGTGCATACCACAGAAGGATACTTTGAGTATAATTCCATATAAAGTTTTAAAAATGTAGCAAATCATACTATATGGTGTATAGTTCCACATCTTGTGTGTAGCTAAATGAGGTACAATTGCATGGAATAATGGACATCAATTCAGAATAGTAGCTACCTCTGAGAGTTATGGAAGGGCTGCCTAGGAGGGGTCAATGTAGTGATGATGTCATGACTTTTTAACCTGATGATGAGTAAATAAGTGATCAAATATTGTTTTATTCAATTTTACATCAGATATATTTTGTAATGCTCTTTTGAATGTGAAGTGTGACAGGTACTAGAAAAGAGATATGCTCCAGGGGTCTCTGAGAGCACAGAGGAGGGGCCTGTACCCTAGACCTGGTCAGGGTGGTCAGAGAAGGATTGCTAGAGGAGCCAGCATTAATCAAATGATTTAGACCATCATAAAATCTCCGAGACATCAGTGTGTGAAGAAATCAGTGTGGTGTGGCTATATCATTGAGGAGCTAGACTTTATTATTTTTTTAAGATTTTATTTATTTATTCATGAGAGACCCAGAGCAAGACAGAGACATAGGCAGAGGGAGAAGCAGACTCCCTGCAGGGTGCCCAATGCAGGACTGGATCCCAGGACCCTGGAATCACTCCCTGAGCTGAAGGCAGATGCTCAACCAGTGAGCCCCAAGGAGCTAGACTTCACACCAGCCTAAAAGAATGGGGAGGAATTGCATGGAGAGAGCAGTAGTTGGAAATAAGTAGCTAAGTCAGAGAGAGGGGAGAGAAGCACATTTCTAGAGAGAGCATGTTTCCATGCAAGAAACAAGTTTTAGCCAGCAAGGCTTTAAATTTTATTCACTTAGGAATCAGAATTTCCTCGAGGAAAATTTATGCTTAATCCATAAAAGCTCAAGGTAGAGGAATTTTTTGTGTTATGGTTTGACTGTCATCCCTTAAGTGTGTATTGTGCTCTCCTCACAAAGCTTGTATATGGTCACAGACCTGAGAGGTAAGAGGACAGGCAGCATGATCTCCCCATTTTACAGGAAACAAGTCAAAGCCTTAGAGAGACAAAATGACTTTCCCAGCTTACCTGACTAATAAGTGATGGGGTTAGGTCTAGAACCAGTTCTTCCAGGTGCAAGCTCAAAATTTATTCTACTAATGTCAGCCTATTCCACATTTTCACAACTGAAGTTAGATCAACAGTTGAACACATTCTCTTACATAAACACAAATCAGCTGAAGAGCTTTTTAGCAAATTTGAATGGAAAGAGTCCTCATAGACACATTGCTGATAATTTATTTGTAAGGGGCAATGATTTATTGCAGTAGAGTGAATTGCCCAATCCCTTGGGAAGGGTGGGTTGGCAAGTAATTGGGATATTCCAATATGCATAACCTTTTTTAAAGTACACAGCCTGATTAAAAGCATAGTCCTTCATAATAATGGGTCAGAGGTTATATTTCTTCTATTAGATGAGAAATTCTATAAATGAAATTAACAGAATAAAGCTGATGAGGTCTTTTAATAGAGTAGTTATGAAAATTGTCCTTTGGCAGATTGGTAAGGCAATCTATGAGCCTGTGGAGGGGACAAAGCATGACTTCAGTGCAGTTGTAGGTGGCCAATTGGGTTAAAAGATTAATTTTCCTCGATTTTATACTCGGAGAGAGCCATATAGCGTAAATGCCAGTAGCCAGGGCATTGAACGAGAAATGGTGCTGAAACCTGTCAATCACTTCACATTTGGGGACCCATTCTGACCCTAAGATTTCACTTGATCTTATGGGGGAAACAAAGGCATAATATAAGTTCTCTGCCTTCAAGAAGCTTACAGTTTCAACATTGCAAGACAGTAGATTATGAAGAGTCTGCTGCAAGAGCTGTTTGGAAGAAACTAATTACAATGCCTAGCAGATAGTTTTTACTCGATAAAAATAGGTGGGCTGGCATCTTCAGAAATTTCGTGCCAGTGGTTGGTTTCTTTGTAAAATATTTGAGAAATATGGTGAAACCACCATGCTTCTCAGATGGTTTGAGCCCCACACAGTATTAAAGGCAAGAAAGTACAAAATGCCTCCTGGACTGATTATTCAGTCAATAAATGGGTTTGCTTCTGATGCCATTGATCTGCAAAAAAGATGCAATATTGTTTAAATTGCATCTACCTCGAACTAGTAATAGTTTAAAGAAATAAAAGTGGTTTTTTAAAAAAAACTCCAAACAATATTCTGTAACTCACATTATTCCCCAAGTAACAATGATACTTTATCCACTCTTTTAATACATGCCAAAATACGAGGCATTTAACCATGATTTTAAATACAACTGGAAATACTTCATAATTAGAACAAGATCTAAGAAAAATCTCATAAGGAAAAAATAATAAAACTAGTGTTTAGGGCTAAGAAAACAAAAGCAGTATGCAATAATTGGATGAGCTCAAAGAAAAAGAACAAAGGATAAGCAATAACATATTAAATTATTGTTAATTGGAAAAGCCAAGATGTTCCTCCAGGCAGAAATCAGTAATTAGAATGTGGTGAAGCTCATTATCATCATCTGGGTTGGAAATAAAAAGTGGATTGCATCTCCTCTCTATTCAAGTTTCTCCCAGTCAACAACATTTGGATATTTCTAACTGGTGAGATAAAGCAGTTGGAGAAGTAAAATCTGGCATTTCAACCTTTATCCCCCTTGGAGACAGAGTATCCCTGTAGGCTTCTGAAGGCTGCCGGGACCCAGCAGGCAAGGCAGAGAGCAGCCTGCGGTAGGAACAGGTTTCAGCTCTTGTGGATATCACAGATTTCCTGATATCTGCTATTTGGAACAGTGTCTGACTAGACCCGCGGCCTACACTCTCCTCCCTCCGTCCCCTCTCCAGCCTTGAGTAACAAGCCCACAGTTTTCCACCTGGCCTGCCCATTCCCCTGTCACCCCTGCCTCTGGGCTTACAAGATTCCAAGGATCCTTTCTCTAGGCCCAAAGCTCTGGATTCCCCAACCCGTTTTGGGCTTTAGTATGCAAATCATCCCACACACCAAGAAGCAGGCCCTAGATCCGTGTTTCTCAAAATAGGATTCATAGACCACCAGAGTCAGAAATGCCTTGGGTGGGCACGGAGCTTGCTAAAACTCAGATTTACTGAACCAGAATAGTGAAATTGGAGCCCAGAAATTGTCATTTAAATCAGTACTCTGGGAGACTTTACCATACATGAATATTCAAGAACCGGTCCTTGCTGCTTGTTGTTGTTTCTTCCCTTGGAAGCGCCTTGTTCCAAATCCACATACAACTTTTTCTCATCTTCCAGGTGTCAGCTTTTATGTCACCCCTTTCCCAAAGGCTTTCCAGGGCCACTCCAGAGCAAGGTGCCCGGCCCCCTACTTGAAGTCATTGTCACATCATTGTCTTTCATTTTTCTTCATTAACATCATCTAAGGTTCTCTTACTGTGTATATGTTTACTCACGTATTGTCTATCATTCCCCATGAGAATGCAAACTTCACAAAAGCAAGACCTGATCTTTCCGAGCACTTCCATCACTGTGCCTGTGATGGGCCCCGACACATAGTAGGTAGGTTCTCAATAAATATTTGCTAAATTAAGCAAACACAGGTCTAATGGAAACACCCACATTCCCAGGAACAGTGAGGTCTTTTTTATTTTATTCAGTTGAATTTTGTGTTTTAACAATCTGAACCTCGTATGTACGGGCATTTTGTACCTGCCACTATAGTTGTGTCGTATCTGTGTAAACTTCCAGCAGTTGCATGAGCCCTATAAAACTGAAGTCTGTGTGTGTGTCAGCTATACTTCAATTAAAAGAAAAAAAAACACTAAAAGCTTTGGAGAAGTAGTTGTTTGGATAAACTCTTTTTCTAGGTAGATGAAGATTAATCCTTAAGTTTAATGGGATTCTTTCTATAATGTTTTATGCACTTGCAGTATTATGATTTATAACAAATATATCTGAATGACCAAAATACATATTTGGTTTTTGTCCACAGGTCTGGTCTCACAGTTCCCAAAACCTTTGTGATTTCCTAAGTGATGAGAACTTAAAAGTGTCTTTTGTTATGATAATTAGGTGACTTGCAGAAAGCACCTGAGTGGGGGCTGGTTGCTTCTGGAGACCACCTTGTGATTAGAGCGAGCTTTGAAAGTCTAACTCCCACCCTCCCAACCTCAGAGGGAGTGGGGCTGGAAATTGAGTTCCATCACCAATGGCCAAAGATTTAGTCAATCACGCCAATATAAAGAAGCCTCCATAAAAACCCCCCAAAAGAGGCCGGGTTTCTGAGAGCTTCTGGATTGGTAAACACGTGGAGATTTGGGAAGAGTGGTGACCTGGAGAGGGCAGGGAAGCTGTAAGCCCTTTGTCCAGACCTCACCCTACATAACTCTTCCTTTTGGCTGTTTCTGAGTTACGTCCTTTTTCTTTCTTTTTTTTTTTAAGATTTTATTTATTCATTAGAGCCAGAGAGAGAGAGAGAGAGAGGCAGAGACATAGACAGAGGGAGAAGCTGGCTCCCACAGGGAGCCCGATGCAGGACTCGATCCTGGACCCCAGGAACACTCCCTGTTCCGAAGGCAGGGGTCCCTGAGTTACATCCTTTTATAATAAACCAGTGCTCTATTAAGTAAAATGCTTCTCTGAGTTCTGTGAGTCGCTCTAGCAAATTAATTGAGCCCAAGGAGGGGGTCTTGGGAACCTCTGATTTATAGCCACTTGGTCTGAAGTACAGGTAATGGCCTGGGCTTGCTACCTGTGTCTGAAGTCGGGGTAGGGGGCAGGCTTGTGAAACAGCCTCCGGAATCTGACTCTGTCTCCAGGTAGATCATGTCAGAATCAGGGTGTATTTTCGGACACCGCTGGTGTCTGAAAATTGTTTGTTGGTGTGGGTGGGGGAACCCCTTTCCCAACACACATTGGAAATTGATTCTCAGAACACCCAAAGAGCACTTCTTGGCTTTAATGAATTTTTTTTAAAGACTTATTTATTTATTTTAGAGAGAGTAACTGGCACGGGGAGGGGCGGAGACAGAGAAACTCAGGTGGACTCCATGCTGAGCGCAAAGCCCAATGCAGGGCTCAATCTCATGACCTAGAGATGGAGACCTGAGTCAAGATCTGGAGTTCCCCGCTGAACTGACTGAGCAACCCCAGGCGCCTCGCCCTTAGATGTATTAGTGGCCCAAGAACTTGGCATATGACTTGGAATCACCTGAGCAAAGATACTCAGGCATTCAGATATGAGGGGTTCATTAAGGATGAACTGAAGCTGTTATCAGCATGTGTAGAATGCAGCAATCCTTTGAGTTAATAAATTTATTCTGGCAGTTTATCAATGCTTTCCTGAGCATCTGGGCACCTATGGTGGCTCATTTGAAGAAACGTTCCATGTTTTATTGAAATCCAGTGGCTCCGACGATCCTCAATGCACTGATTTTACCACTCTGTTTTGGAGTTTGTTGTCACGGGGGCTAATACCATTCTGTAGAACTTGTTACACCTATGCCATTTAATTAAGAGTTGCAGCATTATATCATTATCATTATTTTACAGGTAAGCAACAAAAGCTCAGAAAATTTAAATAATTTACCTAAAGTCCACACCAGTATATGACTATGTGTAAACTGATCTTCCAGAAATTGTTTATTTGGCTGCCCAGATGAGCAGCAAGACCTTGTTGGATTCCCAAATTCTAGTCTTTCCTAATAAGCTTTGTGCATTGCTTATTAAATACAGATGAGAAGGACATGAGTGGATTCACTTTTATTTTCTTTATTTTTCGGTTTTTACATAGGCCTTTTTTGAGAAAGTAATGCATTATCATAATAAATTCCATCCAGTATAGAATGGTGAGATATACCTGAGGCAGTGAAATATACCTGAGGCAGGCATAGTGTGACCACCATTAATGGTCTCTTGTCTATCCTTCCAAAATATTTTGTGCGTAGAATACAAGAAACTACACACACATAATACACACACACACACACACACATAATATAAAAAAAATGTGTACATATGTATTACACAAATGGAAGCATCTGTACCTTGACTTTTTTCACTTAATGACATATTTTAGAGACCATTACTTTTTAAAAGCCTTTATTTGAGAGACAGAGCAGGAGCAGGGTGAGGTGCAGAAGGAGAGGGAGAAGCAGAGCAGGGAACATGATGCAGGGCTCGATCCAAGGACCCTGAGATCATGACCTGAGCCGAAGGCTGACGCTTAACCAACTGAGCCACCCTAGAGACAATTACTTTTCATTGTAAACCTATGCATCTCCTGTTGGTTTGATTTTTACCAGCATCTTTTAACTAAATCTTTGAAGCACACACAAATAATTAAAATAACGAGACAGTGAGTACAAATATACACATTATGTAGATTTTACAATGAACAGTTTACAATACCTGTTTTATCTTGGATCTTTCCACCAATAATTCATCTTATTTTCTGTAATGCATTTCAAAATAAATGGCAGGCATAGTTCACTAAAGAAGGAAACACCACAAGATGCCTATTGTCAACCAGAGTTAAATGTTTGTTTACAGTTCTTTAGGTAAAATTTTCACAAAATGAAATGTAGAAACCTTAAATATAACATTCAATGAGTGTTGATAAAGGATCCCACCATGTAACCCCAAACTCTCTCAAACTATAGAACATAACCATCACTCCAGAAATTTCTTTAATGCCTCATTCCCTGTGACACCTTACCTACACCCTCACCAGAGGCAATGTTCTGATTTTTTTTTCACAGTAGATTCGTTTTGTCCGTTCTAGAACTTTATATAATGGAATCAGACAGTATGTATGTACTCTTGTGTAGAAAGGCTTTTATTTGACACAATACTTTTGAGATTGGTTCATCCTGTGTTTATCAATAATTTGTTCCTTTTTATTACTGAACTATATTCCATTGTATAAATACACACTATATATAGTATTTTATTTATTTATTTATTTATTTATTTATTTAAATATATAGTATTTTACATTTATGTCAATGATCCATCTCAAATTATGTTTTTTTTTTTTTTTATGATGTGAGGTAGAAGTTAACCTTTATTACCTTGCCATATGGGTAGCCAGTCATTCCACAGCCATTTGTTGAAAAGATATTCCTTTCAACATTGCATTGCTTTAGTGACCTTTTTCAAACAGTTAAATAACTATTGTAAGTGTGGGTCTTTTCTGGGCTCTGTTGCATTTTTTCTTTATGCCAGTACTATGCTCTCTTAGTAAAGTAATGTAATGTACTACACTCTCTTAGTAATATACATATAGAGGAATATACATTACTAACTAATATACATTACTAATTACATTACTTAGTAATATACATATACAGTAATATACATTACTTGAAATAAGGTAGTGTGTTTCTCCAAATTTGTTCTTTTTCTAACCTATTTTACTATTCTAGATCCTCTTAATGCCACATACATTTAGGGAAGTGTCTTGTCAGGTTCTACAAAAAAGCATGGTGGGATTATGTTTGAGATTTCATTGAATCTATAGATCAATTTGGGGATTGGTAGCTGACATCTTAGAAATATTAAGTCCTCCAATTCATGAACATGGCAAATGTCTCCATTTATTTAGGTGTTAATTACCTCCAGTAAAGTGCTGAATAGATATGGTGAAAGTGGTCATTCTTCCCTTGTTCTGAAGGGGAAAGCATTCAATATTTCACCATGAAATGTGATGTTGACTCTAGGTTTTTTTGGTAAATGCCTTTAATCTAAATAAAGAAGTTTCCTTCTATACCTAGTTTGCTTATGGTTCTAATGATGAGTGGGTGTTGAATTCTGCCATATGTGGTTTTTCCTTTATTTAATAAATATGGAAAATGACATTGTTTAATTTTTTGAATTATACCAATGCTATATTCCTGCTATAAATGTTTCATGGTTACATCTTTCCATATTTTTGAGTTTTATTTGCTTATATTGTGTTAAGTGTTTTTTTGCCTCTACTCATGAGGGATACTGGTCTCATAGTGTGTGTGTGTGTGTGTGTGTGTGTGTGTGTTTTACATTTTATTTATTTACTTTTAAGTAATCACTACACCCAATGTGGGGCTTGAACTCATAACCCTGAGATCAGGCACTGTAGGCTTCTCTGACTGAGCTAGCCAGGTGCTTCTGTTTTTTTCTTTTTTTCTTTTCTCCTTTTTCTTTTTTTGGTAATGAGTTTCTCACATTTTAAAATTATGTTTATGCTTTGTCTCCTAAAATAAGTTGTGAATTGATCCCTCTTCCTCTAATATCCGTGAATCAATCCCTCTTCCTCTATTATCTGAAAGAGTTTAAGATTCATGTTCGTTCCTTCTTAAATATTTGATATAATTCACCGGTGAAACCATAAGAGCCTGAAGTTCTCGTTTTGGACAGTTAAAAAAATAACAATGTCAACTTCTTGAAGGTTTATTGTGTAATTTAGGTTTTCTGTTTTATTTTTTTGTCAGTTTTGGGAAATTGTATATTTCAATAAATTTGAGGATTTCATCTAAGTTGTCTACTTTGATGTTCTAAAATTATCCATATTTCTTTTTTATACTTGAATATAAGATTTGTAGAGATAACCTCTCTTTCATGACTTATATTGTTAATTTATGTTCTCCCTCTTTTTTTCCTTAATCGGTCTAACTAAGGGGTTTATCATTTCTGTTAGACTTTTCAGAGAATCCAATTTTGGCTTTGTTTGTATCCTCTGAGGGGTGTCTATCTTCTATTGCATGGATACCTGCTCTTCCTTATTTATTTTCTTCTGCTTAATTTAGAATTAAAAGTTGTTGGGATGCCTGGGTGGCTCAGCAGTTGGGTGGCTGCCTTTGTCTCAGGTTGTGATCCTGACATCCGGGATCGAGTCCCGCATCGGGCTCCTGCGAAGAGTCTGCTTCTCCCTCTGCCTATGTCTCTTCCTCTCTCTTTCTCTGTGCCTCTCATGAATAAATAAATACATCTTTAAAAATAAAAAGAGGGATCCCTGGGTGGCTCAGCGGTTTACCGCCTGCCTTTGGCCCGGGGCGTGATCCTGGGGTCCCGTGATGGAGTCCGGCGTTGGGCTCCTTGCATGGAGCCTGCTTCTCCCTCTGCCTGTGTCTCTGCTTCTCTCTCTCTCTCTGTGTCTCTCATGAATAAATGAATAAAATATTTTTTTAAATTTTTAAAAAAGAAAAAGAATAAGAATTAAAAGTTGTCCTCGCATTTCTTTTTCTAGCTTTTGGAGTGGAATGTTTTTCTATTGCAAGCATTTACAACTACAATGTTTTCTCCAGGTGCTGCTTTATCTACATCCCATAATTTATGTATGTTATATTTTGATTTATTTATATTTTATTACTATTGTGATTTTTTGTTACTATTGTTATTATTACTCAGTTCAAAATATTTTCTAATTCCCCTTGTGACTTATTATTTCATCCCCTATCATTTAGTTGCAGGTTGTTTAGTTCCCAGATACTTATTTCCTTTTCTAGATATATGTTATTGTTATGAGTTTAAAAGCCAACTCCCTTGTGATCAGAGAACTTATTTTGTATGATTTCAGTCCGATTAAATGCACTGGACTTTTTCTTTTGGTCCAGACAGTGGTCTTTCTACACTCAGATGGAAACATGCACTCTACTCTTATGAGGTCCCATGGCGCATAAATACAAAGCAACTCAAAACGCTGGCTAAAAGTTGTTGGAGTCCTTTGTCTCTTTACCGATTTTTGTCTTATTCTACAGTGACTGAAAGAGAGATGTTAAAATCTCTAGCTATGAGTGCAGAAATGTCAAGCTTTCTTTTTTACCCTGTCAAACTTGTTCATTACTTTGAAGCTCTGTTATCAGGTGCATAAACATTTATTATTGTTACATCTTCCTGATGAATTGACCCCCCTTTTTAAAATTATGAAATGCCTCCCTTTTATCTCTGGTAATACTTTTTTATTGAAGTCTTTCTTATCTGATATTAATATAGTGACCCATATCATCCTGGCATACTTTAATATCCTATATCTTTTTTTCCCAGCAATATATTTTTAAAAAGATTTTATTTATTTATTTGAAGGAGAGAGAGTGAAAGCAAGAGAGTGAGCACAATCAGGATGAGGGGCAGAGGGAGAGGGAGAAGCAGACTCCCCATGGAGCAGGGAGCTTGACGTGGGGCTCCATCCCAGAACTCCAGGATCATGACCTGAACTGAAGGTAGTTGCTTAACTGAGCTACCCAGGCATCCCTCAATATTTTTAAATCAATTTGTTTCTGTACCTTTAAAGTGTATCTCCAGGGGATCCCTGGGTGGCGCAGCGGTTTGGCGCCTGCCTTTGGCCCAGGGCGCGATCCTGGAGAACCGGGATTGAATCCCACGTCAGGCTCCTGGTGCATGGAGCCTGCTTCTCCCTCTGCCTATGTCTCTGCCTCTCTCTCTCTCTCTGTATGACTACCATAAATAAATAATAAAAAAAATAAAATAAAGTGTATCTCCAGTCGATAGCATATACTTGGATCTTGGTTTTTATCCATTCTGACAACCTCTGCATTGTAATTGGAGTGTTTGTTTATCATCCACATTTACCACACAATTTGATACAGTTGGATTTAGGTTTACCATTTTACTATTTATTTTGTGATGTCTCCTTTGTTGTTTATTCTACTAATCCTCTTTTCCTTGCCCCATTGGATTAATTGAATATACATTTCTAGAAATCCTTTTTGTTTGCTCTTTTGGCTTTGTAGCTATATCTCTTTCCTATTTTTATTTTAGTATTTACTCAAGAGATTACAGTATACTTTAACTTTTCAACAGTCTACTTAGGGATGCTTGTGTGGCTCTGTTGCTTAAGTGTTGGATTCTTGATTTCCACTCAGGTTGTGATCTCAGGGTCATGATTTTATTGATTCCAGGGGTTTGTAGTTTACATATTAACATAGTGACTCTAAGAGAGGCAGGATCACAGGATCACAGGATGTCAGAGCTGGGAAGGATCTTAAAATCATCCAGTCCAGTGTTTCCCCTAAGGGACACTATTGGCATTTTGAGGGAGACAATTCTTGATTGTGCAGGACTGTCATGCACATTGTAGGACTTTCCATATCACTGGCACCTGCCTTCTAAATGTAAAAAATGCCACCATACATTTCCACAGTCCCAAAGAGGGGTATTGAATCAATGTTAAGCTATTAGGTATCACTGTTACAAAATCACATTGTCTAGGTGGAGAGACTGAGATTCAGAGAGGGTAGATAACTTACTTAAAGTTGAACACCATTTTCTTTTTTTTTTTTTTTAAAGAATGGTCATTATACCCTAGTTCCTATTTTATTTTTTAAAGATTATTTATTTATTTATTTATTTATTTATTTATTTATTTATTTGAGAGAGAGTGAGAGAGCACAAGCAGGAGGAGGGGCAGAGGGAGAGGGAGAAGCAGGCTCTATGATGAGCAAGGAGCCTGATGCGGGGCTTGATCCTGGGACCTCGGGATCACTACCTGAGCTGAAAGCTGGTTTTTTACCGACTGAGCCACCCAAGTGCCCCCCTCATTCCCATTTTAACTCTTTTAACTGTGTTGTCCTCTGAGATTGGTCAGGGAAATGTTCCAAGTATACCTAAAATGTAAAGCTAGGAGATATTTTTATTTCTTGTGTCCTCAATCAATACCACGTGTTGGGAAAATCCCCCTGGAGAAGAGGTGGGGCTCTGAATAGGACTTCAGTCTACATTTCATGGACCTTTCAGAGCATGAGAGTTGCATTTGCTCTTATTCTCTGCTAGGCTGATTTAGCTACGTTTATAAAATGCTCCATGCAAAACCTTCACACACACCAAAAGGCTCAATATAATCTCAGTAGAATAATTAGTGCTTTATTTTGGTTCTGTATAAATATGTATACATTTCTATTTTTAAATTCTGTAAAGCTCAGTGCTTAGTATTTTTTTTCTAGAGTTTAATGGGCATGAATACAATCTTTTGCTGCTTTCTGTCATCAGCATGGCTTCTCAAACAGCTTCTAAAAGCAGCTTGAAAACTCGCTTCTACAGCTGTACCTGCCCACACACAGCTCAGCCTGTCCGCACATTCCCAGGATGAGGCAGGTATTTAGCTCACTCGGGACAGGAGCTGAACGTGTGTCAGATCAGAAATGTGGTGAGCCAGGGCAGGTGGCCCAGACGGAGGATAACCACTGTGGAGAGGAGGCTGTGGTTCAGAACGCCTAGGATAAGAAAGAACACCAAGTCTCAAACAGGAAAAGGCTAAATATGTACCAGACACTGAGATTATGCTTCTTCCTTTGGACAAGAAAAAGTTTAGATGGGACTAAAAACAAAGCCATGAGGCAAATACATGAAGAGAAACATTTAGCAGATGGATAGGGCAAAGGGGGTTCTGCGTGGGTGTTGGCAGAGATTGTCATAATGCTTGGATCCTATCCAACTGGATTGAGGCTGCTTAAGTATGTAGGACTTTCTTTGTTAGCCGTTGCTAGTAATTAATAGGAAGAGTTTTCACTAGGGTATTTCGTCATTAGGTGACAGGAGATAATGTATTCCTTTTTTTCATGTAACAAATATTTGTTGAGTACCTACTAAAAGTCTGACATAAAAATAAATAAATAAAAGTCTGACATTATTCTAAAATTCTGTAATGAGAAAAACAAATGCTGCATCATCTAACTTACATGTGGAAGCTTTAAAAAAACCCCACAAAACAAAAAAACCACTGTTAGGTACAGAGAACAGATTGGTGGTTGCTAGGGGTAGGGGGGGTAAGGAGGGGGCAAAATGGGTGAAAGGAGTTAGAAGTACAGACTTCCAGCTATAAAAGAAATAAATGCTGGGATGTCATGTACAGCATGGCGACTCATTATAGTTAATAATGCTGTATTGTGTGTTTGAAAGCTGCTAAGAGAGTAGATCTTAAAAGTTCTCATCACAAGATAAAATTGTGTAACTGTGTGGTGACATGATAACTAGACTTCTTGCGATTTTTTAAAAAAAATTTTATTTATTTATTCATGAGAGGCACAGAGAGAGAGGCAGAGACACAGATAGAGGGAGAAGCAGGCTCCATGCAGGCAGCCTTATGTGGGACTGATCCCAGATCCCAGGATCACGCCCTGAGCCAAAGGCAGACGCTCAACCACTGAGCCACCCAGGCATCCCGACTTCTTGTGATTATTTCACAATGTATACAGATATGAAATCATTATGTCTTACACCTGGAACGAATGTTATGTGTCAGTAACACCTCAATTTTCAAAAATGCTGTAGGATACCCTGGGGTGAGTGAGGAGAGAGAGAGATTAGACAAGAGCTTACTCTTCTGAGGCTAACCCCCTCACTGGGTATATCGATAATAAAGCGGGATAGGAAGTGCAAGTGAGGACAATTAGGGAAATTTCTAATAAAATATTGTGTGAGCGGAGACATGAAGGAAGTAAAGAAGACTGGCCCAGGCAGAGGCAAAAGCAAGTATCTCTCTAAGCATGGGGAAAGCCTAATATATTCCAGGAATAGCAGAGAGACAGTGTGGCTGGAGGGAAACAAGAGAGGTGAGAGTGCTAAGAGATGAGGAACACTTCCACTATTATAGGCTCATGTCTAATTAGAAATGTATGATGAGACTGATTTTGTGATTCTGTAAGAGGAAGAGGTAGGCTATGGGTGAACCATGTTCTCACTGTTTCAGATCATCTTATGTGTCTCTTTCTTTTCCAGTATTGAACCTCTGTTCCCTTTATCCCTGTCTTCATCCACATCTCTGTTGATCCTTTTCCTTCTGCTAGAGAATTGAATTTAGTAGATGTAGTCAAATAAATCCAAGAACTAGAGCAGACAGTTGTTGAAGACAAATGCAAGTTCTGAGTATTGTTTTTAAGATGGGCAAGTTGTATTCTCAAAGGCAGTTTCAGGGTGGTCATAAGAGTCATGGGTGCAAGTTAACTTCTCTCCAGAAAAGGAATCCAGGCTTCTCAGCTCTGAATCTTACCTCCTAGATTCTCTATTAATATTTTCCTATCAACTACGACCTTAGACTGTTCTGTAGAGGGCTATGTGTCTTTCACAATAGTCTGCTTAAAGATGAGCATCTCCTCTTCTACGATTCCAGTAACTGATTTAACTCTTGATCACTTGATTTTACTCCTCTCCAGTGCTTGACAACTGCTGATTTGAATAACTCCTCTGGGCCGTCTTAACATCATACTCTATGTCTACCGTGTAGAAAGTAAATTATAGTAGTCCAGGTGCAATAGGATCATGGCTTAGACTAAGGGAAAAGCTGTGGAAAGGGAGAAATATGGATAGATTTGAGAAATCCTTACCTGAGGATACTTCCAGGACTTGAGGATGGATTAGCTAGCAGGTGTTGAGGGAGGAGATGTTATAGCTAACTCTTAGGTTTCTGACTTTCCAAACACAATGGAAAGTGGAAATACTCACTGAGGCATGGCATCTTGGAAGAGGACCTGGCTGGGGGAAGAAGGTTATAAGGAAAAATTGCATTTAAAATGCCTTTGAGGGGATCCCTGGGTGGCGCAGCGGTTTAGCGCCTGCCTTTGGCCCAGGGCGCAATCCTGGAGACCCGGGATCGAATCCCACGTCGGGCTCCCGGTGCATGGAGCCTGCTTCTCCCTCTGCCTATGTCTCTGCCTCTCTCTCTCTCTCTGTGTGACTATCATAAATAAAATAAAAAAAAACACAGATTAAAATGCCTTTGACTCCTAACTCTGGGAAACAAACAAAGGGTTGCAGAAGGGGAGGTGGGTGAGGGGATGAGGTGACTCGGTGATGGGCACTAAGGAGGGCACTTGATGGGATGAGCCCTGAATGTTATACTATATGTTGGCAAATTGAATGTAAATAAAATATTTTTTTAAAAAATAAAATGCTTTTGAAAAAATCGAATATCAAATAGACAAAGGAAGAGCTGTTTCTTTGGTCAGAGGAGAGATTTGCCTTGAAAGTATACATTTTTGGAGTAATCAATATATACATACAAAATGGAGCCTTCCAAGGAAGTCTCTAAAAAAAAAGTGTAGAATGAGAAGAGATGCCCCCATGACTGAGTCCCAAAGTGCTCCATCAGTTTCAAGTCAGGTTGTGGAGGAGGGGCCAACCAAAGGACTCTGGGTGGGCTGGGAGGTAAACCAGGAGAATATGTGGTCACTCTCAGTTTCTTACATTCTGAATTGCTTTCTTGAATGAAAAGAATTGCAATTATGACTAGTGCCCTGGGGCTTTCTCAGAGGAGCAGGGTAAGCATATTCATGCTTTCCATTCCATGTACCATGGGAGAATCAAGTTGAGAATTGTTGCTTTGAGTCATGCTATCTTTCCATTTACAGTAGCCGGATAAATACGAAGATCTTTAAAATAGATCTCTTTTTAACTACAGCCTGGAAAATTTAAGAATGCTAAGACAAAACTGTTTTTGCAAGCTAAAAAGGAGTAATTTTGGAGAATGAATTGGTGGTGGGAGGAACTAGGGGATTTGAAGGGATGGACTCTACAGTATTCTAATGATATTGGTGAAATGCTTGAAAAATAAATTGTTTTTCAACAACTGAGTCCTGTAATTCCTGGGAATATTCTAGCCCACAGAACAAAAACATTCTGCAGTTTAATCTCAACCATAACTGGGCCAATATATGTCATGGCAGAGTCTGCAGGTAACAGCTTGTAGGGAGGACAGAGCTATCGAGCCAACAGCAGTAGTGAGGGTGGAGGCAGTGAAGTGGCTTTTATAGTTCACACTTAGTGGGAAGTAATGGCCAATATCATAAAAAATGCTGCGAATGCATTTCTTTTGTGCTTTTGGCTGCTAATCAGCTGGGGCAGCCAATGGTCTTTGATACATAGTCACTCTGACCTCTGTGGTAGCCAAGACTAGAGAGACTGAAATGAAGGCCAAAGTGGTGCCAGAGATGGAAGTTCTGTTTTGTATCCAAGAAGGGAAGGTGGCATGTGGGGTGGAGGGGAGAAGGGAGACAGATTGGTTTCCTGATGCATGGCCAAGAAATAGCTCCCGTCTGACTTGAGTATCATCTACAGAAATTGTCTAGGATAATGTCCGGTTCCCACCGAATGCTTAATAAATGTTTGTTGGAGCTGATCTTCTCTTTAACTACTTCTCTCACAGGGAATAACTGCAAGTGACTCATGATTCTGATCAGTATCTGGCATACTGATACCAGATCGTTAAATGAAACAAACAACAACCTGAGAAGCAGTGAAATATTAACACTTAAGCCCAGTATTCTGCATTATGTTGTGTGTTTGTGGTTTATCTTACACCAGTAACCTGGTTTCTCACAAGTCTGACAATTCTTCAATACTTCCTAGTAGGCAATTGAGTAGGAATGTTCTGCAAGTATAGGAATATTGACCTGGTGATGCTGAGCAGCTGTTTATCTTTACTGAGACAAGGACAAGAGAAAATGGATTTCAATTGTATAAATTAAACATCTCCTGTGACATCAGATAAAACTTACCTATATAGATTATGTGAAACTGACACAATACAGCCAGATTAAACTTCCAAAAGCATAGCTCTGATCTAATCATTCTCTACTCTGAAAGCTTTAATGGGTCTCCATTGGCTGGGGAATAAAATTAATCCCTTAATCTGGCTCTGTTATTTGTTCTGCCTTTCCAGGTTATATCCCGCTCTTCCTCTTCACAAACCCTAAAACTTGATCTAAACTATTCTTTCCGTGTTCCCTTGATTTTCCTCATGCTGTGCTTTCTAATGTACATGACCTTTTTTCACATTCAAGTCCATTCCCATCCTATTCATCCTTTATGTTGAACTAGGTTTAAATGTTACCTTTTTTTAGTAAATTATGGTTGATCCCTTCAGAATAATCATATTCTCCTTTCTCCAGAAACTTTAGAGTTCTTATGGTGATAACACAGGCCAACCATTTCTTTCTTGCAATTCTCAAATCCCCAAAGCTATGAAAATAGAAAACGTATCATAATTCACTAAAGAATCAAACTGACCTGAATTTATTTGGTAGTAAAATCATACTTGAAGTAATGCGAGACTCTTTCTAATCTTTATTTATCTCACCTTCGTGTTAATAGTTGATTATTTCAGTTCAGAAATATAGATGTGTTTGCTAATGGGCTACTGCCCCAAATCCCACTCAGTGTGTTACTTAATATATAATATATGGATCTTATTACTGTTCTAAGCCTGAAAATTTATGAATTATGAAATAATCTGTTTCCAAGTTTTTTAGATAGGGATTGTAAACTTCATTATAGTTATGTACAATTGTCATTTTTTGCCACCCAATATCTCAACAACCATTTAGTTCTGAGATAATTGGCCACTGTGTGAGTCTTGGGAGCAATTAGTGTTCTATCTCCATCATGGATTTTGAAGTGGCTGGGTACTTCTACCTCTTCCTCCCTGGTGCCTAGTCATGGAGACACGACCTAAACTTCCAACAAAGCCTAGGCTATGCTCCCTCCTGGGACTTTGAATTCAGAGGAACTGATGCAAGGAAACAGGAATCGTTGGAGATTATTAATTGAGGTGGTAGAGTCAAGTGGTCAGCGGCAGTGGTACCAGCACCAGCTATTCCTGGGGAGTGACATTGGCTGTCACTGTCTTTGTCATTGTCATTGTCTTGCTTCCTGGTACCTTTGGTGCTTGACTATTTCTTGACCTACTTTGCCAGACTCCCTGTTGGTCCTGTGAACTAGCCAATGTTCGCTCTTTTTTTTTTTAAGATTTTATTTATTTACTTGAGAGAATGAGAACCAGAGGGTTGAATGAGTTTATTTATTTATTTGAGAGAATGAGTGGAGGGTGGAAGGGCAGAGGGAGAAGAAGAAGCAGACTCCTTGCTGAGCAAGGAGCCCAACGTGGGGCTCAATCCCAAGACCCCAGGATCATGACTGGACTGAAAGCAGCTGCTTAACTGACTGAGCCACCCAGGCGCCCCTCCAGTGTTCTTTCAAGAAACATTTCCCTTAAATTAGCCAGAGTTAGTTTCTATTATTTGTATCCAAAAACCGTAACTTCTTATAGACTATATTATCTTTCCATCTTTGCCTGACTTAGTCCATTTAGGCTTCTATAACCAAGGTCCATAGACTGGGTAGCTTATAAACACAACAGAAATTTATTTCTCATAATACTGGAGATCGCAAGTTAGACATCAGGATTTAACATCAGGAGTTAGTTTCTGATAAGGACTATCTTTCAGGCTGTAGACTGCTGACTTCTTGCTGTATTGTCACACAGTGGAAAGAGTTGGATAGCTCTCTGGCCTCTCCTTTTAAGGGCAGTAATCCTATTAATGAGGGCTCCATGCTCATGACCCAATTGCCTCCGAAAGGCCTCACCTTCTAATACCATCACATTGGGATTAAGGTTTCAACAGAAGAATTTTTTTAAAAAGATTTTATTTATTTATTCATGTGAAACACACAGAGAGAGGCAGAGACACAGGCAGAGGGAGAGCAGGCTCCCTGCAGGGAGCCTGATGCAGGACTCGATCCCAGGACCCCATGATCACAGCCTGAGCCACCCAGTTGCTCTCAACAGAAGAATTTTGAGGGGACATAAGCATTATTGGTCCATAACACCACCCTCATGTAGATTTGAAGGTCTTTAAAAATAAGAATCACAGGTTTTTCATCTTTGTATATTCAAAGTCCCTACTAATAACAGATATTTGATTACTTTTATGTTTGGTAGTGACAAGATCATACTGGCATTTTAGAAACATCACTCTCTTTGATGTATGAAAAATGAAGTAGAAGAGGAAAGGTAGGAGTATTCCAGTACTAGAATACCAGAAAGTTCAGGATTTGGTGATTGATTGATGATGGTGGATAATGGATAGGGAGGAAGAAAGATGACTCTGGCTTCAGTCACTGTTTGGATGGTGGTGCCATTTAAAGAGCTAGGAACATAGGAACAGTAAGCATTTGGGGGGATGTTGAAGGAGATAATTGGGTCAGTTGGAATTGTGTTGAGTTTCAGGACCATTAACAAGGTCCTGTGGACAATGGGTGATGGGTCTAAAGCTCATTCAGAGTAAGATTAGGTATCATCACAATATCCATAAGCAACTGAAAGTGGCTGAGTATGGACTTGACAATCTTCATCTTCTTGGCTTGCTCTTGGCCCGTGAGTCTTTTCCTTTTCAGGAGGGATATTTTAATTTTTTTTTTTTATAATAGTCACAGAGAGAGAGAGAGAGAGAGAGGCAGAGACACAGGCAGAGGGAGAAGCAGGCTCCATGCACCGGGAGCCCGATGTGGGATTCGATCCCGGGTCCAGGAGGGATATTTTAAAGCACAAAGAACTCAGGAGTGAAGAGAGGCATCCTTGTTTATGATTCCACTTCAGTTGCTCGTTAAATTTGTAATCTTAGAAAAGTCACTTTTGCCCTCTGGGCCTTGAGCTGCTACATCTTTACAAGGGAGCTGCTACCTGGCCCAGACACCTCCCACGATAGCTGTGGGAATCAAGTGAGAACTTGACGTAAAATCGCTTGGATAACATAAAAGTGCTTGTGGGAGACTCTAGTGCTCTTGCACTTTCCATATGCTCCCTTACAGATCCCAGGGTCTTTTGAGTTCTGTTGGGATCATGTGAATACTCTGGCTAATGAGCTGTGAGTAGGTGTGACACGTGTCACTGCTAAGTCAAAGCACTAAGAGTTCGTGTGCCATCTCCAAGCTCTCTGTTCCTCTTCTTTAGTAACCATGGGGACGATATGTTGAGATGGTGTTATTGTAAAAGAGAAGGAGTATCAACCTCTGAGTCATCAAATGGAGGAAAGAAAACCCCATCTCCCTCATGACCCCCAACTGACTTCTTGTGAGTGAGAAATGTTTGTGTCTTAAGTCTGTGATTTGGGGGCTATATGTTATGAAAACATATCTCAGCCTCTCCCGGTTCACATGGTGTTGCAAGCATAAGGCATTGTTACTTGAGATTTTCTGTGGAAGATAACTTGGAGTGAGGGAGAACTTGGAACCTGGGGGATTGACTAGGAAGCTGTGGCAGTAATCCAAAGATGAGGGACAGCTATTTGAAAATGGGCATAGAAGAGGGAAATAATATGAATGAAAATGGTCTTTTTGAAAGAAAATAGATAGATAGAGTCTGTGACTAATTGGAATGAGAGCTACATCAGTAGAAATTACCAAAAATGATTCAAAGTTTTGAGCCTGAATAGTTTAAGAGAATAAAAATGATATTAACATGGACAAAGTTATTTGGAATGAAACAGAATTTGATTGGAGAAAGTAGTGGTGGAAAAGGAAGTTCACTTAAATGGTTATAATTTGTTTGGGTGAAAAGAGCTCAGAATCCAAGAAAATGTCTAGTATCCAGGCAGAGCTATTAGCACTGGGACTGAAGTGAAAACATCAAACTGGAAGCATAAATGACATGCGAAGCCATAGAATGATACATTGGTTACTGCTCCTAAACATGGGAGGATGGGATGGAGGATGAGAAGTCCATAAGAGAAACTGGTAAAAACCAACCAGACATGTTCATTCATTCATTCATTCATTCAACAAACATTTACTAAGCACAAAGTATGTGTCATGTATTTACTCACACATATTTATTACTCCACAGACTGGTCATTGTGATTTGGGTTAATTTTATTATCTCAGTACTTCCAAGATGGAAGGCAGCACAATAGTAAAATTGGCACACATATTTGAGAAGTTGTTTTGTAGACATTCTATTCAGAGCCTACCTAATAAAAAGGCAACAAATACAATGAGGTAGCCTGCTGAGACTATAGCTATGACTTTAATGTCATTATATTAATGCAGCATGTCACTTATAAACTTAGTGATTGTGAACATCACATAGTAGTCTGGACAATATTAGACATTTTCAACACTTTCATCTTTCATCAATAAAGAGGGAAAACCATTTTAGTTGCAGAAGAAAAGTTACAAAACCTAGATGTAGAAGATTGTTTTATCTCAAATTCCATTAAATACCCTATGGATACATAAGATCTTTTAAAGAAAAACAGGCATGTTAGCTAAATGTAATTTGACAGTAAAATATATGTAAGCAGAGAACTGAGAAACATATTTTAAATTAAATAATCTCCAAACCTCCTTTTATGGACAGGAAAGTAAAGTAAAGCCTTTACCACCCATAAAATAGGAGGGTGGACTATTTGATCACTAAAGAAATTCTTGTTCTGACTTTCTATAAATATGGAGCCAAGCCTAGAATCGTGGGATATCTTGAAGTTACAAAACATTGCTGCTAGTTTGTAAGCACTCCCACACAGCTTCTAGTGATAGCCACTTTTAAAAGACCATTCAATATTTTAATTATCATGACCACAAATCTGAGGCACTTTTTCGCTAAGAAATGAGGTCATTTGAGAAATGAACAAGATGATCCCGTAGGGGACACACAGCTTACTTTCAGTGGAATGGTGACAAGAATAGAGGACAGAAGAGTGTAGAGGGTGTCAACAGAAATAAAGAGGAAAGAATGGGTTTTCATAAACCAGGTTATCACCATAGCCCCAAAGATTTTGGTAGGAGAACCCTGGCCTAGCAAATGACCATGCTTAGCCCTCAGTTGAGATACAGTCTTTGGAAAAATTTTCCATATTGCATAATTTGTTTACACTACTCTCTTGATCCAATTGCAATATTTATTAAGTAACAAGTCCTTTTGTTGCTGGTTTTCAAAACTCCAGGCAATATGCAGCCTCCATATTACATAAATATGCGATTCCTGGAGTGCCCTTGGGGGTGCTTCTCCAGTAGTGCATGTGGAAATACACTGGTTCTTTCACTTTTCTGCCCAGTGGCTGCATCACAATGCAACTACCTAGGGTTGAGTGGAATATTGAAGCCCTCCATAAGCTTCGACTTGCCTTGTACAATTTTTAACTGATCAGGTCAGCTGGCCATGGATCACATAAGGGTTGGTCGTCTGAAAGATGAAATCTGTTCTAGGAAACCTGCTGGATGTCAGATATTTTCAGAATATTGAAGAACCACTCTATAGATAAGGATTCAGGCAAGACATTTGCCGGATTGAACTCACTTAGCCATGAATGTGTTTGTGATGAGAGCAATAGGATACTTTTGCTCTTTACCCTTGACTAAAGCTTAGCTACTTTATTTAATAGTGCTTTATTGATTTTATGGTTATTTTTGAAACAGTATGTGTTTCATATCAGTATTTAATTTATTTCCACAAAATGCCAAGTTTACCTTGAGAAGAAATTTTATCGTGTTTGAATGTTAGCTAAAATAGTCCAAACCAAATATCCCTGTACTAAGAAAATAACCCCATGATGGAGGGGAAGCTTTGCTCTTCAGCCAGTAAATCCTGCTTCCTAAGCTATAGTGTGCATAAGGCTTTCCCACACATCTCCTGTTGCTACGGAAACCTCTTTCAGTGTCTGGGCTCTAAACAGCTGACTCATTTCAAAGTCTGGCTCTCAAACTCTCAGCTCACAGCTTAGAGAGACGAATGGAAACAAAGAAAAACACAGAAACAATGAAATATCAATATATACCATTTCATTAAAAAGTTAATAAATTCCATGCCTTGACATATGGGGAAATGGTAAGACCATGCAGATCGTTGGTCTCTACAGAGTGCAGTAAAGGTACCATGGAAACACAGCAGAGGCCACGGTCACTAAAAAGAGATTTCTGTCCTTTGGACTTAGTGACACAGAAGAAAACCAAAGCTTAATGAGAGATTCTCAGTAATTCCCTCATATCAAAATGGCCTAACCAGATGCAGATGTAAGCACAAGCAAAGAGCATGAGCAGCAAAGTAGTTAGCTTGAGATGGGAGTGCAGGGAGAGAAGGAGGGGGTAGAGGTATCTTAGAAAGACCAAAGCAGTCTTAGGAAGTGTCCAAACAAAGCTCGAAAGCCTGTCTTCTGGGCATGTTCCAAAGGGGCCTTCCTGAGGTAGTGTCTTTGGTCCTATTAAGTCAACATATTCAGTGAATACACAGAAGTGTGTTTGGAATCTCAGGCCAAGGGAGTAAATGTCCCAGGACTCTCATCCCTGTCAACTGGTCCAGAAGTTCTGGTCAGATTTTCTATATTTTTTACGTGTACAACTAATAATAGTCATATGTAGTAATGGCACTTTGAATCTGAACTCCTGAAAAAGTGATTTACTTTTATATATTGAGGATCAACTCTAGTTCACTAGTGAGAAAATTCCTTTTGAAGACCTAGGATGGTAGAGATTAGGAAAAAAATGCTGCCATGTGTATATGCCTTCACATTTTAATGTGGGGAGTTATATATGTAATAATATATAAATTACATATAGAATTATATATATAATCTTTTCTATTTTATGTATATTTAGAAGAATTGTTTAGCTTTTGTGAGGTTATATTGTCTGTTATCTTGCTCTGAAAGTACTGGTCATAGCATAGCTCAAATGAGCACCAGTTATTTAAGCACCAGTTATCAGTTTGTTCTATTTACCAGTGCAAATTATTTGTGACTTTATTTTATTTTATTTTTTGAGAGAGGGAGGGAGGGGGGTAGAGGGGCAGAGGGAGAAAGAGAATCTTAAGCAGATACCATGCCCAGTGTGGAACTCAACGTGGGACTTGATCTCACAACCCAGAGATCATGACTTGAACCAAAATCAAGAGTTGGACACTTAGCTGACTGAGCCACCCAGGGACCCATATTTGTGATGGTGGAAAATGCAAGTCAATAATACATGCCATCAAAATAATATCTTGGTGAAAAGATGCAGAAAGAATCATTAACCAATGCATATCGAGTCTGAAAAATATCCCAAGCACTGCTCCTAAACAGGCAGAGTGTGAATGGCAGTAAGCAAGGCTTGTACTTTAATAAAAGTTATAACTCTAGAGAAGTCGTTTTGTGCGTGTTCAGACGGTGGTGCAGGATAATTGGCATGTCCAGTTTATTGTGGTACTTTATATTCAATTCATTCAGTGCATTGCAGTTAAATTAATGGGTTCTGTTGATGATCCTTGAAAGGCTAACTAGCCTGGTAAATCAGGGGAATACTGTTGAACCAATATGTCTGGAATTCAGCAAAAAATACTGTACTAGGCTGAATAATGGCCCATAAAATATGTTTGCATTCAGAACCTTGGTATCTGTGAATATGTTAATTTACACAACAAAAAGGACTTTGCAGGTGTAATTAAATTAAGGAACTGAGATGGGGAGATAACATGAAATACTCAGGTGGGCCCAGTGTAATCAGTCTTATTAACAGGAAGCAGAATTAGAGTCAGAGACAGAGGGGTTGTGATAACAGAGGCAGAGTTGGAATGATGCTTTGGAGATTATTGAAGCAGCTAGGAGGCAAGGAATGTCGGCATTCTCCGAAACCTGAAAAGGGCAGGGAGATATATTCCACCTGGAGTCTCCAAAGGAAATGCAGCCCTGCTAATGCTTTGATTTTAACCAAGTCAAGCTGACTTCAGACTTGTGAGATAAATTCATGTTGTTTTGAGCTGCTAGGTTTGTGGCAGTTCGTTACAGCAGCAATAGTAACTGATACAGATGCTCATTAAATTCAGCAAAGAATTTCACCATAGCCTTAGAAACAAGAAAGAGAAACATGGACTAGGTGATAGGATAGGTAACTGGCATCACACCTGGAGGAAATGTACACAGTATGAATGGAGCAATGTTAATTTGGGTAGAGAATGCTAGCTGGCTTTGTGTTTGGCTTTGGCCATTTCATCAGTTTCTCTGAAGACACAGAAGGCAGATGGCTTGGATGGATCTCAAGGGAATTATGCTGAATGAAAACAACTCATCTCAAAAGGTTACGTGCTGTATGATTGCATTAGATAGCTTTCATTTTTTTGTATTGAGGTGAAATTCACATAACATAAAATTAACCATTTTAAGTGTACATTTCAGTGGCATTTAGGGCATCCATAGTGTTGTTCAACCACCATCTGTCCTGTGTCAAGTTCAAATCATTTTCATCACCTCACAAGGAAACTGTGTACCAGTTAGATGGTCACCCCCCACTAAACCCCCTCCCAGCCCCTGGAAAAACCAGTTTGCTTTTTGTCTCTATAGATTTACCAAGTCTGCATATTTCATATACATGGAATTATGCAACACATATGATCTTTTGCATCTGGTTTCTTTCACTCAGCTTATTTTCAAGGTTTATCCACATTGTAGCATGTATCAATACTTCATTCCTTTTTATGGCTTAGTAGTATCCTATTGTGTGGATATGCTTCATTTGTTTATTCCCTCACCCAATGATGGACATTTCTGTTGTTTCCACATTCCAGTTATTGTGAATAGTGCTGCTAAGAACGTTTGTGTATGAGTTTTTGTTTGAATGTTTTCAAATCTCTTGGGTTTATTTGTTCTCAGAAGTGGAATTGCTGGGTCATATGGTAATTCTGTGTTTAACTTGAGGAACCACCAAAATGTTTTCCACAGTAGCTGCACCATTTTACATTCCCACCAACGTTTCACTGCCCTTGCCAACATTTGTTATTTGGTATTATTTTTTTATTATAGACATCCCAGTGGGTGTGATGTGATATGTCCTTGTGGGTTTTATTTGCATTTCCCTAATGACTAATGATGTTGAACATCTTTTCAAGTGCTTGTCATTTGGATATCTTTTAGGATAAATGGCCATTCAAGTCCTTTATCCATTTTTTAATTGGGTTGTTTGGGGCTTTTTGTTTTCTCGTTGAGTTGTATGAGTTTTTCTATGTTTTGGACGTGAGATCCTATTCAGATATGTAGTTTTCATAGAATTTCTCCTATCCTGTAGGTTCTCTTTTCCCTGTCATGGTAACATCCTTTGCACACACGTTTTTAAATTTTGATGAAGTCCAATTTACCTATTTTTTCTTTTGTTGCTTGTGTTTTTGATGAATCTAGGGTTGTGAAGTTTTACCCTTATGTTTTCTTCTAAGAGTTATACTTTTAGCTCTTTCATTTAGAATATTGATCCATTTTGCGTTAATTTTTGTATGTGGTATGAGATAGAGGTCCAAATGTATGTTTTTGCATATGAATATACAATTGTCTAAACACCATCAGTTGAAGAGACTATTCTTTTTTTATAAAAAAAATATTTATTTGAAAGAGAGAGAGAGAGATAGCACAAGCTGGGGAAGAAGTAGAGGGAGAGGGAGAAGCGGACTCCCCACTGAGCAGGGAGCCCAATGTGGGACTCGATCCCAGGACACGAGCTGAAGGCAGATGCTTAACCGACTGAGCCACCTAAGCACCCCTGAAGAGGCTATTCTTAACCCCATTGATTGGTCTTGGCACTCTTGTTGAAAGTTAGTTGGCCGTAGATGCTTGGATTTGTTTCTGGACTATTTTATTTATTTATTATTTATTTCTATTCCATTGGTCCATGTATCTATCCATATGCAATGCTACACTGTTTTTTTTTTATGATTTTATTTTATTTATTTTTTTTTAAATTAATTTTTATTGGTGTTCAATTTACCAACATACAGAAAAACACCCAGTGCTCATCCCGTCAAGTGTCCACCTCAGTGCCCGTCACCCATTCCCCTCCAACACCCGCCCTCCTCCCCCCTTCCACCACCCCTAGTTCGTTTCCCCGAGTTAGGAGTCTTTATGTTCTGTCTCCCTTCCTGATATTTCCCAACATTTCTTCTCCCTTCCTTTATATTCCCTTTCACTATTATTTATATTCCCCAAATGAATGAGAACATACACTGCTTGTCCTTCTCCGATTGACTTATTTCACTCAGCATAATACCCTCCAGTTCCATCCACGTTGAAGCAAATGGTGGGTATTTGTCGTTTCTAATCGCTGAGTAATATTCTATTGTATACATAAACCACATCTTCTTTATCCATTCATCTTTCGATGGACACCGAGGCTCCTTCCACAGTTTGGCTATTGTGGCCATTGCTGATAGAAACATCGGGGTGCAGGTGTCCCGACGTTTCGTTGCATCTGAATCTTTGGGGTAAATCCCCAACAGTGCAATTGCTGGGTCGTAGGGCAGGTCTATTTTTAACTCTTTGAGGAACCTCCACACAGTTTTCCAGAGTGGCTGCACCAGTTCACATTCCCACCAACAGTGTAAGAGGGTTCCCTTTTCTCTCCGCATCCTCTCATGGTTGATTTGTAGTAAGTTTAAAATTGGAAAGTGTAAATTTCAACTTTGTTTTTTTTCCAAAATTGTATTGGCTATTTGGGACTCCTGGCAATATTGGATCAATTTTTGTATCAGCTTTTTCATATCTGCAAAAAAGGATGTTGAGTATCAGTGGGGTCACATTAAATCTGTAGATTGACTTTGGTAGTGTTTGAATATTATCTTTTTAAAAAAATATTTTATTTATTTATTTATTTATTTATTTATTTATTTATTTGAGGCAGAGACTGTGAGAGAGGCAGAGACATAGGCAGAGGGAGAAGCAGGCTCCCTGCAGGAAGCCCAACATGGGACTGGATCCTAGAACTCCGGGATCACTCTCTGAGCCTAAGGCAGATGCTCAACTGCTGAGCCACCGAGGCGTCCCAAATGCTATCTTTTTTTATAAAAGATTTTATCCATTCATTTTAGAGAGAGATAGAGAACATGAGCAGAAGGAAGGCAAAGGGAGAGAGACAGAATCCCAAGGAGGCTCTGAGCTGAGTGTGGAGCCCAAAATGGGGCCCAATCTCAGGACCCCGAGATCACGACTGGAACTAAAATCAAGAGCTGGATGCCCAACTGACTGAGCCACCCAGGTACCCCTGAATATTGTCTTAGCAATATTATGTCTTCCAATCCATAAACATGGAATTTATTTACATTTAGTTAGGTCCTCTTTCATTTCTTTCAGCAATATTTTATAGTTTTCAGGGCATGAACTTTTACCTCCTTGGTTAAATTTAGACATAAGTATTTTATTCTTTTGGATGGTATTATAAATGGAATTTTCTCAATTTACTTTTCTAATTGGTCATTGCTGGTATATAGAATAACAACTGAATTTTGTATGTTGATCTCCTATTTTGCACTTTTGCTGAATTTCTTTTAATAGCTTTAATATTTTGTGTGTGTGTCTGTGTATTCTTTAGGATTTTCCATATAAAAGATACTATCTACAAACATGGATAGATTTACTTTTACCTGTAGATTTTTAAAAAGATTTTATTTATTTATTTATTTATTTATTTATTTATTTATTTATGAGAGATACACAGAGAGAGGCAGATTCATAGGCAGAGGGAGAAGCAGACTAGACTTCCTACAGGGAGCCTGAGGCGGGACTCCATCCCAGGCCCCCAGGATCACGACCTGAGCCATGTGAAAGTTAGGTTCACTTCATAATCAGATTAATATATTACATATTTTTAAAGGATTTTTATTTATTTATTCATGAGAGACAGAGAGAGAAAGAGAGACACAGGCAGAAGAAGAAGCAGGCTCCTTGAGGGGAACCTGATGTGGGACTCAATCCCGGAACTCCAGGACCATGCCCTGAACTGAAGGCACATGCTCAACCATTGAGCCACCCAGGCATCCCTTATGCTCAGATTAATTGAAAATATAAATAATATTAAGATCAAAACCAGTACAGATCTTCATAATGTATCCTTGCCCTCCATCCCCACTATTAACAGTAAAGCATTCTTCTTGATGCATCAGCAAAAAACAAACATTATTAGGAAAGTGATTTTTTTTACCCTTACGGTATTCTCTGAAGTCACAAGGCCTTAAAAAGTAATGTTTAAAGTACTCCTAGTTCCCTAAAATAAAAGTGAAGCACAAAGTAGAGTCAAACAAAGTTATAAAATACTGTGGAGGAGTCAGAAGAAAAAATACTTTTAAAAAATGATCTGAGTAGACATTTTTCCGAAGAAGACATACAGATGACCAACAAGTACCTGAAAAGATGCTTAGCATCACTACTCATGAGAGAAGTACAAACTAAAACCCCAATGAGCTATAACCTCACTCCTGTTAGAGTGGCTAGAATAAAAAAGATAATACATAACAAGTGCTAGTGAGGATGTGAAGTACAGGGAACTCTTGTGCACTGTAGGTCAGAATGTAAATTTGTGCAGCCACTATGGAAAACAGAAATGACCTAAGTGTCCTTTGGGTGAATGAATGAAAAAATATGGTGTACACACACACACACACACACCACTGGAATATTATTCAGCCATAGAAAGAATAAAATCGGGCAGCCCGGGTGGCTCAGCAGTTCAGCGTCACCTTCAGCCCAGTGCGTGATCCTGGAGACCCGGGATTGAGTCCCACGTCAGGCTCCCTGAGTGGAACCTGCTTCTCCCTCTGCCTGTGTCTCTGCCTCCCTCCCTCCCCGCCCGCCCCCCCCCTCTCTCTCTGTCTTTCATGAATAAATAAATAAAATCTTTTAAAAAAAGAAATAATAAAATCTACTATTTAAAACAACATGGGTTCAGACAGTCTGGCCCAACTTTAAGCTTCTTGGGTGGACATGTAATTCAGACCTGATCAATCAGCATATCCCATCTCCTTCACCATAGTGATTGGTTCTGGAATGGTTGTTTGATTCAAATTGGTCCAGTGATACTCAGCTGTAAGAGTTTTACTGAACTGTGGAGGAGAAGCTCAGAAGCTATCTTTACTGAGGTTGCTTGGCTTTGTATGAAAGCTCTAACCAACAGGGCCCACCATATCAAATGAGCCAGAAAATAAAGCCAGTGCAGAGGAAAGCAGAGCCAAATGATGGAGAGACTTGAGTCCTGATGACAATGTTTGTGCCCCTGGATCCAACCTTGCCTGAAGCTAGTATATCCCTATGGACTTTTCAGTTATGTGAGCCAATAAATATCCTTTTTTGCTTTAAAAAAACAAAACAACATGGGTGGACCTGTAAATCCTTATTTTTTAAAAAGATTTTATTTTTTTTTTATTTTTTTTTTAATTTTATTTATTATTTATGATAGTCACAGAGAGAGAGAGAGGCAGAGACACAGGCAGAGGGAGAAGCAGGCTCCATGCACCGGGAGCCCGATGTGGGACCCGATCCCGGGTCTCCAGGATCGCGCCCTGGGCCAAAGACAGGCGCCAAACCGCTGCGCCACCCAGGGATCCCAAGATTTTATTTTTTTTATTTATTCATGAGAGACACACACAGAGAGAGAGGCAGAGACACAGGCAGAGGGAGAAGCAGGCTCCATGTAGGGAGCCCGATGCAGGACTCCATCCCGGGTCTCCAGGATCCACCTTGGGCTGCAGGCGGCACTAAACCGCTGCACCACCAGGGCTGCCCCCTGTAAATCTTCAGAAGTAGATTTAGGACCTACCACAGCTGCCCAACAATGAGATTGGTGACCTTTTGTCCTCCTAGTCACTGTGAATATTTGAGCAGGGACTAAAAATCTCTGTGTCAAGGATGTCAAAGAGGGATTCCTACACAGAAGAGGAAGTTGGATTTGATAAACTCAAATTGTTTTCAACACTGAGATGCTATGGCTCAAACCTAGGAAGGTAAATTGACATATGGCAAAACAATATGTTGGGTATTTAATTTCATTGCTATTCAGAGAGGGAGGGATCCATGTTACACCATTCCCTTTGAAGAACATTTCATAATGTGAACTGTGAATCAACCAGTGAAATTAGAGATGGTTACTTTGACCATGATAAGAAAATAACTAGGGGTATATATATTGTACATATATGTATGTGTAGATATATTTATATATATGAAATTCTTAAGTGTAGACTTTGGAAGATTGTGTCTCTGTAAATATTGAGCAACTTCTGAGTTTCAGTTTCTTTAATGATGAAATGAAAGTGACCATATACTTAGCTCATAGAATTTCTATGGAAATTATGTGAGATAACACATCAATTGTTTAATTCTGATTGGCACATCAGGTTCTCAGTAATTCACCTATAAGCTTATTATTGATATACATACGTTAGCACCTTGATAGGTGGTGAAAGACTCTGTTTTATTGGACACACAATGTCTTTCTCCAGGTTAAACTGCTTTTCATATGAACTTCACACTCGCATTTTACTCACATGTGATTGAATAAGCTCCTTTGCTACATAAGACTACAACTCATGTTTCAGTGTAGAAATTTTAAACTCTATTAAAGACCAGAAATTCAATTTTATAAGTGCCTATATTGGCCCAGAGAAGTCATCTTGATTGCACCTTGTGATGAGGATAATTTATGCATTCTACAAAAATATGGTTACCTTTTTCTACAAGTTGGCCTATTCCTAGCTGTAATCTCTCACATTATGCTCAGGTATATTAAATATGAGATAATTCCACAAATAAACAACTCCACCACATGGTTTGCAATAAGTACAAGGTCCTGCCATAATTGTGTATTCGCTGTATTGGATCTTTTTATGGTATATTGTTGAGTTGAGATTAAAACTACATTGAGTGGCAATTTTCTTTCAAGATTTTTAATTCTATCAACTGCAAGAATGAGTGCTCTTAATTGGTTCTCTGGCTTTTATAGTTTTAATTCTATCCTGATGATTCTCAAATCTCTACTGTCAACATAGACTGCTCCCCTGATACTTTTCAGTCATTTTTATTTGGCTGATCCAGTAGACTTACCAGCTTAACATGCCCAAAATATAATTTGTCCTCTTCCCTAAAAATCTTATCCCTTCTCCTACATTTCCCATGTTATTTTTCTAGTCACTAGGATAGGACATTTGGAGTCAGCCCTGACTCACTCTCTCTCATCACCCCATGTAAGTCAACCACTTAGACTTCTGGATTTTACTCCTGCTAGTTTATTCTATGATCTTATCTCCATTTCTCCCAACTATTGCACTGGTTTAAGCTAACATCATTTCTCCTGGACTAACCTAACATTAGTCTATAGTAATTTCCCTGTCTCTACTCTTATGGACTTGAATGCATATTCCATGTATTTTCAGAACCACTCATCTGAAAGAGACTATTACTCTTATGCTAAAAACTTTTCTGGGGGCACCTGGGTGGCTCAGTCAGGTTAAGCATCTGCCTTTGACTCAGGTCCTGATCCCCAGGTCCTGGGATTGAGCCCCGCATCCAACTAGCTCCCTGCTCAGTGGGCAGTCTGCTTCTCCCTCTCCCTCTGATCCTGCCCCCTGCTTATGCTCTTGCTCTCTCTCTCAAATAAATAAATAAAAAACCTTTAAAAAATAAAATAAAATAAAAAGTCTTCAATGATCACCAATGCTCTCAAAACTAAGATCCCTGACTTGGTAAACATACTTTTTCATGATCTAACATCTGCACCTTTCCAGCCCTGTCTCTCATAGTCCCTGAAGTGCACTTGACATTCCAACAACCCTGAAATATGTTTAATTCTCTACATAAAGAGCTGCCAGACATAGAAAATATAAATAGAGGACACCCAGCTAAATTTGAATTTCAAATAAACAATACTTTTTTTAGTATAAGTATATCTCATGTAACACACTGTGTCTTATCTTTGCCTTAGTTCCTGCTAATCACATCTCCCTGGAATGCACTTGCCAATTTTAAGATCCAACTGAATTATTATCTCTTGTAGGGCACCCATCCTCCACAGTCTCTCCCACAAATACTGAATGAATTAGATGACTGCTGTCATCACATACTATAATTGTTGGGTTTTGTGTCTTTTCCTATCAGTGAAATTCCTTTAGGGCAGGGACCATTTGTCTCTGCCTTGCCATTGTCCAGCAGGGTGCCACATATATAGTAGACACTTTCCAAATATTTGATGAATAAATAATTATTTTAATATTAATATTTATGTTTTCTCTTTCTACCCAACATGAAGAATATTTTCACCACTCTACAAAAGAAAATTAGAAGAAAACTCTTTTTTAAAAAAGATTTTAGTTATTTATTAGAGAGAGATGGTGAGAGAGAGCACGAGCAGGGGGTAGGGAGAGGGAGAAGCAGGCTCCCCTGAGCAGGGAGCCAGAGGCAGAGCTCCATCCTAGGACCCCAGGATCATGACCCGAGCCAAAGCCAGACACTTAACTGACTGAGCCACCCAGGTGCCCCAGAAGAAAACTTTTCTTAAAACAGAGCCTCAAACTCAAAGTTGATAGGACAGTGTATTTTCCCCTAGAGATTAAGAAATTAAAATAAACTTAATGGAAACAATTTTTCTTTATTTTTTTAACATTGAGATCTGTCTTTTTTTCATGAATTTTTAAAAAAAGATTTTACTTATTTATTTGTTCATGAAAGACACACACAGAGAGAGGGAGAGGCAGAGACACAGGCAGAGGGAGAAGCAGGCTCCATGCAGGGAGCCCAACGTGGGACTCGATCCCAGGTTTCCAGGATCAGGTCCTGGGCTGAAGGCGTCGCTAAACTGCTGAGCCACCTGAGCTGCCCTCATGAATTTTTAACACCTTTTTTGACCTCAAAAAGATATAATGTACTGGCTAATATTATTTGATTTTGCATTTCTGTACCTACGCATCTTTAAACTCATATATTTTCCATACTTCAAAGATCTGTGGGCATGGGAAACTGATATAAATCCCAGCTAACAACCCGAAAAGGAGCTCACACTAACAGTTTGGTAGGTACAAGTATATTTGCCTATTGCCTACATTTTATTTCCCTAAAAATAAGTTTTTTACTTAGCGGTGGAAAAGGAGTGTTTGAAGATCCATTCAAAAGTGAGTCAGCTGCAAATTTTATATTCAACTCTATGCTCATGGAGCAGACAGGTAAACACATTAATCAATGAGTAAGCAAATGTTAGTCATATGGAGAATCTGAACACTGCAATGAAGTTTCTGCTACCAGCCTATCCTGTTTTCAAAGCACACTCTTTAGTGGTTCATTAAACTGTGCGGTGCTTCCTAAAAGGTAAAATATTTTGTAGTTTTACTCATAGAAGTTGCAGCAAATTTTCCTTTATACTCTCCTCAAGGTATCTTAAGTCTGGCTGCTGAACAAATACCTGAAAATGGAATGATCCTAGGTTTCATAGGTTGCTAAAAATATTTATAATAATGGACGGGACTTGAAAGTTGGTGTATTGGTTTGCTAGGGCTGCTGAAACAAATCACATAGCACAAAATAACAGAAATCGATTGTTTCACAGTTCTGGGGGCCTGTAGACTGAAAGCAAAATGTCAGCATTGTTGGTTCCTTTTGAGTGTTCTGAGGGGGAATATGTTCCATGCCTATATTCTAGCTTTTGGTGACAGCTTCGATCTTTGGTGTTCCTTGGGTTATGGGAGCGTCATTCCAATCTGTCTTCATCTTCATATAGCATCCTCCTTGTGTGTCTGTCTCTTCACATTGTTTTCCCTCTTTCTGTAAGGACTCCAATTGTATTGGGTTATGGCCCACTCCTAATGTCTTGATTACATCTATAAAGATCCTATTTCCAAATAAGGTCACATTCATATGTACTGTGGTTAGGACCTCAACATGTCTTTTGGGGAACACAAGTCAACCTGTAACAGGGAGGAATCTATCAACCCTTTGAAATTATAGACGAAATTATGAGTTTTGTGCACAAACTAGAGAATTTTCTTGGCAAAAGTTTTCATCTCCCCTACTTCCATCAGATTCTGAAAGGGATCTGTAACCCCAAAACATTAAGGGTCACACTCTGAATGAAAGCGACATTGATGGGAATGGCAAAAAGGGTGTCCTTGACAAAATTGTGGAGTATTCTTTGAAAGCTGCTATGTGACTTCAGGATGAGTGTTGTATATCCAATTCATGATTCAAGAGTCTCTCTTATGCTTACTGTCTGTGAAGAGCCAAGTAAAGGAAAGTGAAAGCCTTACTAGATTTTTTTTAAGTGCAGGGCCTGGCTTCAGATGCTCTGCCCATCTCCCATTCATGGCAAGTAATTATTCCTATTTCCTCATATAGACATTCCAGAGAACATTCCAACTTCCTGCCTCTATAATATGGACATTGTCATCTTTTGCTGTATTGAAAAAATATCAGAAGCCTTTAAAACTGCAGAATCTTTGCTGAATAGAATGTAATGTTATTTTATTAACCCAGCCCAACTTAGTTTTGATTACTTTTTAAGTCATTCATGTTGGCTGATGATTGTTCCACTTCCATGGTATTTGTAAGTTCCAATAAATTTGTTGAGATAAACGTTTCGATTTAAAACAGGATGAAAACTTATGAAAATATATAGCAACCAGACTTCTAGGTATATGATTCAGAATAGACAGAGATTTATAAGATTCTTATTTCATACTAATTCGATCTCATGACAATTATGTTGTAGGTTCTGAGTACCTAAATTGCAATTATGTATAGTTTGAGATGCATATATTAAATGTAAATATCTATTCCACTAACAATGATTTTAGCCTAATTTGAGCAATTTGACTGGCTTAGCTGTAATAACGGTTAAGCCAGTTATTTGTGTAGATAGTTCAAGTGTGTGCTAATTAGGTTTGCAGATGACACTAACTAGTGAATTTGCTAGTACATTTAAATTGGGATTTGAATTCAAAGTGACCTAACTACTTAGAGACATTGTCTTTCAGAAACAGAAATTTAATAGTTGTAAGTGCATGATATGGCATAGTTGAGTAGAAGGAGTTACCTGCTACCTACCTACTTCCTGCCTCCAATCCATTGTATCCTTCAGAATTGTTTTCTTTTTTTTAAATCAAACATACCTCTGATCATATCACTATACTTCTCAAAAATCATCAGTTGCTCCCCATTGCTCAATACATTAGGTACAAACTCCTCACTCTGGAATTTAAGGCCTCAACATTTATTTAGTTTTTTTTATGTCAGATATTTGGAATAATAATGCATTTTTACTAACTTAGATATTTGGAATTAAATAATGAATTTTTTGGAATTAAATAATGCATTTTTACTAACCCATGTTTCAAAAGAAAAATTGAAAGAAATTAGAAAATGGTTTAAACTGAATGAAAATCTAAAGCAGTGCCAAGTGTGAAATTTATATCATTAAATGCTTGTATTAGGAAAAAGGACTCAATCTGATTAATATCAGCTTCCACCTTAAACTATAAAAAGAAAAAGTAAATTAAATCCAAAACAAACAGAAGGATATAAGAGCAGAAATCAATGAAATTGAAATTAGAGAAATGGTAAATAACATCAATGGGACAAAAACTGTTTCTTTGGAAAGATCAGAGAATCTAAAATAACCAAGAATTTTTTAAAAGACTGTTATAAAACAATAGCTTTGGACATTGTCTTGGCTTAGACAGGTTAGGCTTCTGTAACAGAATACCATAAACCTGCTAGCTTATCAACAACAGAATTTTATTTCTCACAGCTCTGAAGGCTAGAATTGTGAGATCATGGAACCCACCTGGCTGGGTTCTCGGGAGAGCCCTCTTCTTCCAGGTTCTAGACTACCAACTTCTTGATATATTAACATGGCAGAAAGATGACCAGCTAGTTAGTTCTTCAGCCTCTTATGAGGATTCAGTCCCATTCATGTGGGCTCCACCTTTGTGAACTAAGTACTTCCCATAGGCCCCACCTCCAAATACATGAATTTGGGGAAGACTTAAATATTCAACCTATTGTAGACATAGTTTAAAGTACATGAAACTGTGCATATGGAGAGATTTACATAAGCTTGCAGAAAGGGCAAAAATTACAGGACACTTAGGATCATAAATGATGTATTAGCAATTTGTAATTGTTGGGCTATAGACATCAAATTATTTAGATCTACACCAAATGCATATAAAGGCGACAAGGTAATGTGGGAAAATAAGGAACAGTTTTAATTTTGCAGGAGGGAAATGCTAGCTCAGTATTACGTGGTGTTGGTAAAAAAAAATGGTATTGGCAGATACTTGTGCTTATTAATTTACTTGTATCTTTCTTTGGAGAATGTGAACATATATTTTAAAAGGGAAAAAATAAAAGTATTACAAGGGGTTTCCATTGCAAATAAATAAATAATGTGTATATATTTTACTACTTAAAATCTATAGAAACACCTTCGGATCCCAATCATCTGGTAAAATTTGGGAATTTTCAGTTTCAGAACGAGTGCCATGGTCCAAAAAATGAAGAGAAAGGGCTCACATGAGGAAAGAGGCTGTGTAGTTCTTCTAAAATAAAAGAACAAGTAGTCCAGTGATGAGAAAATCCTAAGGTACCCAAATAATCTTGGGTGATATTGATGACCATTAATGGCTTTGTTTGGGCAGTGTGTGAATGAGATCATTAAAATGGTGGAATTATCGCATGCAGAATGGGAGCAAGTAAGGTATAGCTAAAAACAAAGCACAGAACATATAGAGAAGCATTACCAAAATGATGAGTCAGCACTTTTAACATGATAGTTACTTTGTGAAGGATAATTGTGTGTTAAGAAACTGTGTTGATAGTTGTGTGCTAGTCTCTGAAAGAAGGATAAACATTCTTACGAAAATGTTGCATCAATCAGGAAAATCTAAAGTGCATTTCAGGCGTAATTTGGAATTAATGCAGTAATGACTGAAGAACATATTTTTAAAATAGCATGATTTATTTATTATGAGCCTTGACAAGAGACATAAACAACACTTCTAGTAATGAATGTGGTAATTCTAATTCCTTCTCCTAAAATTACTTGTATACTATGCATCCTATAAATATTGGATCCAATCAAATCATGGAGAATATGATTTAGATGTAAATATAATTTCCCCTTTTAAAATATGTGAATACTTTTCTGGAGAGAGGGCTTTAAAAAGAAGATAGATTCTTAGCATTAACTTTGAAAGTGTGGGGAAAGTTGCATTGCTACACATAGCTAAATGGATTGCATGTTTTTTCTTTCTAGTCAAACAAGCAGGAGGCTTGTCAGAGGTGGGTAGAATCTGGCAAGAGGTTGATCACTGTTGTAAACAAACCATCTAGAGAATGAGTATTAATTTTTGGTAGTCAAAAACACATTTAAAAATACTTATGTTTTATCATGGGACCCCTGGGTAGCTCAGCGGTTTAGCGCCTGCCTTCAGCCCAGGGTGTGATCCTGGGGTTCTGGGATCGAGTCCCACATTGGGCTTCCTGTGTGGAACCTGCTTCTCCCTTTGCCTGTGTCTCTGCTTCTCTCTGTGTGTGTCTCTCATGAATAAATAAATAGAATCTTTAAAAAAATAAAAATACTTATATTTCATCATAATAAAGGTAATTCATATGCTTTACAAATGTTGGAAATTTTTAAAACCATACATAAGAAAATAAAAGGATGACTTAGGCTTCCACTAGCAGAGAAAAACACTGTTGGTACTTTACTGTATATTTTTTTGGTTGTAAATTAGTATGTCTATGTTTACATAAATGTCCACAGCCTTTCAATTCTGATTTTAATTTGAAGAAGATTGAAATTTTGGGGGCATTAATCATGCCTAGATAATTTAGATTTTAAGTTTGAATTATAGGTCTTCCAGCTACAATGAAGTAACAAGAACCAAACTCCTACATAGTATACCTAAAAATCCAGATGAAACATATGAAACAAGGGGTAGTGGAAGGGGAGGTGGGCGGGGGGTTGGGGTGACTGGGTGATGGGCACTGAGGGGGACACTTGGCAGGATGAGCACTGGGTGTTATGCTACATGTTGGCAAATCGAACTCCAATAAAAAAATTTTAAAAAAGAAACACATGAAACAATTTTCAATTTATTGGACATCAGGTCATGAAGGACAGTGATCTCTAAGAAATGGAAACCCAATGAGGTCAGTTCTACGATACCCTAGCTTATTTGTCTGGGGAGATAATGCATGCCACAGTGCACAGATGGGGAAGCCTGGATAATCTCCTTGAGTTGAGATGAATCTGGGAGGCCAGGAAGGCCTAAAATTTGCAGGACCGAATACTAAGAAGAGATTGCTACACAGAAAGAGAATTCTGGAACTCACACGAGGCTGGGACAAATTCCTGTTCTCATCAGAGTAGAAATCCTCACAATTCGTGTGGCATACTTAAGGTTCTTGAAAGGGTTCTGCCTTTGTAGGGAAATGTAGGTGCAAAGTCAGTGAAGGCCCTCCATGTTATTTGGTGCTAAGAAGCTCCCGCAGAAACGCACTAGCTGGGACCTCTTTGCAGAAGAGAGATTGAAGCAAAGCTAGGAAGGAAGGAAGAGACCAGGATTGGGATCAGCGGCAAGAGCCTGTGAAAAATCCTAACAGAATCCTAAGGGGGAGAGTGTGGGTCACAGGGAAGGCAGCCGGTCCCATGCTGAAAATTGAGACTCGATGAGTGGGTAGGACAGCATGTGCCAGTGTGTCTAGGTCAGGGGTGGGACAGTGAGGAGTTGGGAATGAGAAATGGGGTGGTAAGGTATGCTGGAGACACAGAAATTGGGGCTCACAAGTTGTTGATGATGCTGCAGAGCCAGGCAGCAAAACTAGGATTCAGTACATGGGGTGGAATGGAGTCCACACAGATACATGCCTGTGAAGGGCATGACAGTCAATGGCCCAGGAAGGGGCTTCTAGCACCAGGCTTTCCCCGGAGTGCTCAGAGGGAAACTAGAGTTCTGTGGTTGGGTGACAGGGCCACTGTCTCATAGGAAGAGGGAAGGGTAGTGAGTGGACAGGACTCCAGGATAATAGCTCTCACTTCAGTTAGACTGCTGTGCCTTCTCATGTTCATGGATTGGATTTCTTTTGAAGCTTCATTTGAAATGTGATGTCCCACATTTACAATTTTGACAATCATCATCCACCAATTAGGTATAAGACAGATTAGGGAAACTCTACCTCCAGTTACCAGGGACCTCCAGCCCCTTGTTGTGTTTATGATGAGAAGCTAGTTACGGCAGAGCTTCCAGCTACTTGCAACAGATGCCCTAGGTTAGAGGAGATGAGTTTCCGGGTATTGGTGGGTGGAAACTCAGAGTTGGACAAAGGATGCCAAGAGTAGGTGGTTTGCAATATTTGCACAATTACCCTTGGTTTTTTAATATTTTATTTATTTATTCATGAGAGACATGCAGAGAGAGGCAGAGATATAGGCAGAAGGAGAAGCAGGCTCCTTGCAGGGAGCCTGATGTGGGACTTGATCCCAGGACCCCAGGATCATGCCCTTAGCCAAAGGCAGATACTCAACTGCTGAGCCACCCAGGGATCCCGAGACACAGATTTGAATACATATTTGTACATCCATGTTTATAGCAGCATCGTTTACCATTGCCAAAAGGTGGAAGCACAAAAGTAATTGTACAAAGGGGCACCTGCTTTCAGGTAACTCAGCGATCCAGGCTCCTTCCATCTGGTAGCTCTACCTCTCCACCTGGGTCCCCAGCTGTGCTTCTGAACAGCAGAGGAAGCATGAAAATGGCACACTGGCTCCTGCCTAACTACAAGTGGGCCACCCAGGAAGGAGAGAAAGACAAGATGTGGGTGAGCACTTGTAGTTTGTCTGGGAAGCCACCATGTAGTAGGTACTCAAGAAAAAGCAACTACTATAATCTGTTATGATGCCAATTCCTTTCATTTCTTGGAGGAGTTCCTGAGAAAGCCATATTTGCCTTGTACCAACTTTTTCAAGTACCTACTGTGTGACAAGCATTCTCAAATATAGGGTCACATCTAGTTTTCAAGTGACCCTGTCAGCATTGGCAGGGAGTTCTGCTTTGCCCTTTCCAATAACCTCTATAATCTCAGTAGCCTGGGAATGTTCTCCTTTCTTTTTCTTATATGTGTAATCACAACCTTAACCTGAGAGGTTCTGCTCCCCTCTGAATGACTGAATCTTCCCAAACACCTGCACAGGCATCATGAGGCATACTGCAAACTGGAATTTTCCTGTGGGCAAGATGTATGTACAAGAAGCAGTGGAAGGATGGAAGGATGGCTAACTTGTTTTTTTTTTTTTTGAATTTTTAAAAAGATTTTATTTATTTATTCATGAGAGACACAAAGAGAGAGGCAGAGACATAGGGACAGGGAGAAGCAGACTTCCTGCAAGGGAGCCCGATGTGGGACTCAATCCCAGGACCCTGGGATCATGCCCCAAGCCGAAGAGAGATGCTCAACCACTGAGCCACTCAGGCATCCCTGTTTTTTTTTTTTTTTAAACCAGAACATGTCCACCAAAAAAAAAAACCATTGTTCACCTGCTAGGACTCTGAGGTTTTAGGCATTCAGCCCCTGTAGCTCTCTGCTTACATGGTGGTTTCTGCGCTGTTTCCTACCACTTAGAGAAGAGGTGTTTTGGTTTTTGACTATCCAGGTAAACTTGCTCATCTGCTGATGTGATCAGTGTCCTATTTTAAATTATACATCTTATTAGACTCTTATTCCAAATATTAGTGTGGTCTCAAAAACCCTCTCTAACATCAGGGTTACATCCTGAGAGCCAGAAAATTATGTGCAAATCAGACTCTGCTCGCCAGCTCATTTGAAAAACAATTTAGGAGTGTGTGTTGAGGCCAGGACAGGGGCAGCTTGGGTGGCTCAGCGGTTTAGCACCGCCTTCAGCTCAGGGCACGATCCTGGAGACCCGAGATTGAGTCCCACGTCAGGTTCCCTGCATGGAACCTGCTTCTCCCTCTGTCTGTGTCTCTGCCTCTCTCTCTCTCTCTCTCTCTCTCATGAATAAATAAATAAAATCTTTTTTTAAAAAAGAAGAGGCCAGGCTGGGTGCTCAGGCATCTAACCATCCTCCAAAGTGCACTTTTATTGCTAAGAGGCTGTTGCTATTGGGGTTCCAGAAAGAGGGATGGATGGACAGCCAGGGGGACATCCTTCTGTAAAGAGTTGGGATGCTCCATGACAAGGTGGGGAAGATGGGTGACTAGGGCTGTCCCACTGGGAGCACAGGGCTTCAAAGCTGGTCAGCAGGTCAGATTCTATAGTGGGACAGGAAGGCAGGCAGAGGAAGACGGGGCAAGGGTGCTGTCACACAGAAAAGTGCTGGGACCGGACACACACACAGCAGCAGGTGGGCTGCATCAGTTCTCCAGGAGCTCTGGGGAGCTCAGGCTGGCAGACCCGAGGGAAAGAAAGCCGACAGTCCCCAAATCATGTCTGGTATCATTGACTTCTTTCTTTAGGCCTACTTTGGCCAAAGGGCCCTTCTTTTTGTTACCAGAAAGACATATAGAGCATGGAGAAGAGAAATGAGCAAAGAGACAAGAGATCAGCCTCAGGCTGGGAGGAGTGAGAACCGACAAATTTGGACCCAGAATCTAGTCCCAGGGCAAACTTCCAAGTGCTCTGGGCCTTCGGTTCTTCACCTGTGAAGTGAGTTTGATAAGCCCTGTCTCATAAAACTGATAGAATGTATGTAAGTGAAGTGCCTGGCACAGTGCCTGGTATTTGTTGGATCTTTAACAAACAGCAATAATTGCTAATGACTTTGACCCCAGACTCTATCACTCTGTCCTCTGGGATTGACTGTTTCTTTCCTCTGGGATTGACTGTGACTAACTGTGACTGTTTTCCATGACATCTCAGAGAATATGTAGCATTCCAGAACACAAACCACCACATGAGCCAGAAATGGTGCTTTGTAAATAAAACTCTGTAAAATGTCCCTGTTAGTGGATATATGATTTAATTTGGATATGGGGGAAGTCTACCCCAGCTGAATGCAACTCAAAGCTCCTAGAATTTGAGTCAAGGACTAACTCTGTTCCTCCCTCCCAGCTGTTCTTCCATCCAAACCACTATTTTCACTCATTTCACTCCCACCAAAGGTCTAGCCCTTGCTTAGAGCTGGCCAAATCACACTCAAGATAACCTAATTAAAACATCCTTTCCAAGGAGTGGGCTCTGGGCTTTTCCAGGCCAGGGAAAAAGTGCTAGCCCCTGGGCACCACACCAAAGAAAATCACCCTATTCTCCAGAAATATTGTAGACAATGCATATAGAATGCATGGTTTGAACATTGTGTTCAGTGGCATGGGGACATGGGTGCAGGGCACTTTCCATACTTGCCACAGGTAGAGATTTCTCTCTGGTTTACCCATGATTCCAAAGGAACGGCTAAGGGTAATCTTCCTTTCTAGACTTTTCTCTCATCTGTAAAACACTTGTAAGAATAAATGAGCTAGTGAGCCAGGATTTTCTTTTATTAAGATTTAATTTCTCATGCATTCTTTAGCCAAACAAATCCAAGTACAGATCTTCAATTTCACTAACCAACAGACTAAATGGGTTACAGGAATTCTAGGATAACCATCTTTTACATTTTCCCCTCTATTTCTTGAGTCCATCTATTTTATTGCTGGGCTCTTGCATATTTCTAAGGAAATTCTGCTATCAATGCTATGCTATCCTACTCCAGATCAGAAAATAAAAGTTTCCCAATATGTTTTCCAGAAGAGCAAAATTCTTGTTCTTAAACCTGAAAACAGCAATAAACATGTGACCAGTATCATTCATGGACCTAGTGTCTGAAGCTCAAAAACCTTTTAGAAGAAAGAACATTTGAAAAATATCAAAAAGAAAAAAACATAAAATCTGCAATTCAGCCCTCCACTATTTAGAACCTTGATTGCCCTCTTGAAACACATAGTGGAGAATCTTCCTCAGACTTCACTTAGGGCAAGAGAAGCTGCCAGATGGGACACTGGAACTTTCTCTGGCCATGGCAGTAGTATCATCAGTGGCAGCAACTCTGGCCTCAGCTCGTGCTCTCTCATCTCTCACGGCTTCCTCATACCAGGATGAGAAGGAAGTAGGGACAGTGCCACTGACCTTGGCCAAAAACTGCAAGACTTGCATCTTGCTGGTTTCAGCGTGGGCCCTGGGACCCCACAGGAATTCGTAGTGCGGAAGGTCACTGTTGGGCACCTGCCGGTACTCCAGGTACTTCTCCTGCACTAAATCTTTGGTGATGAGCTTCCTGGGCTCCCCATAGATGAAATCCTTCTTCCCGGCAAACACCCCGATCTTATTCAGCATATCCCAGATCTTCTCCTCAGGGGCACAATTGCCTTCCACGAAGATTACGCCCAGGATAAGGATCAGGAGGCCGGTCTTGGGCATGCCCTGCTCATTACTCAGCATCCCATCGTAGGTAAGGTTGAGGATCTTGACAAGCTCATAGGAGTGGTTGACAGGGTCTACTTCCTTCACTTCAATGCCAAAGACAACTTCCATGCACTCACAGGCTTTCTTGAAGATCACAGGGAAATGGCCCTTGTGCTCTCGGATGACACCCTGCAGCATTTCTGCCGTCATGGTGGGCTTCTTTGTTACATACTTGACACTCAGGAACCGCACCAATTCAGCCACTTTCTGATTTAGCACTTCACTGAGCAAGGAATCAGGATCTGGTGGAGCCTGGAAGGTACTTGGACCCTCTTTGTGGCTGCTGGAGTCCTCATTTGTCTTGCTCAATGGAGCACCTTTGATGGTGGAAGGGGAGGAGCAGACTCCCTGAGAACTCTGGCAAACACTTGGTTTTCCAGCAGCCGGCACCACCTTTGGGGTACCCTGGATCAAAGGGGAGAGAGAGGAGGTGGTGGTTTCCTTCTCTGTTACAGGAACCTGTGCATCCACTGGGTCCTGAGCCCTTCTTTGGGCCTCATGGCTTTCTTCAAGCTTGCAGCACTGACTCTTCTTACTGTGAGGCATGTTGACTTGTGTTGGGGGCAGCAGGCAGGAGTGTGGGCAGAAGGTAGATGATGGCAACCAACTGGACTGAGGAAGAGAGGAATAGTGTGAGAAACTCAACTTTGTCAGCTCTGACAAAGGCCATCTTGACAGGTCTTGACCTATCCCCTAAGAACCTATAGAAGAACCTGAGGAAGCTCCTCAGGAGCCAGCAGGCATAGCCTGCAGATTTTAGGTAAGACAGTAGGGTGTGAAAAGTCAGGTGCTGTGGTGTCTCCTCTGTTCTGGCATGAGTGGAGTCCTTGGTAGATATTCTCCCATTGATAGAGTTCTCACCTTGACTGACTCCTTGTGCTGCCTGTGCTTCCTCTGGTCTGCTGGCCTGAGGACACATGCCTCAGACCAAGACCGTCACCCCTGGGATCACTTGAGCCCTATAAGGGGAGCTGAAGGAACCCCTCAGGCTGTAAACTACAATCACAATTCTGGCCCTCCCAGCACTGACAGGAGAGGGAGGGCCAGACTTTGTGATATCTCTACTATTCTGGGATAGATGGTCCTCTCAATGGTCACTCGGTACAGGTATCTGCGGGGACCTCTCTGGGGGTGGAAACTACCTTTGGCCTTCCAGCAGCTAGTCATAGTTACTCCTGACTGGGCCTATATTCTTTCCTTTCTGCAGACCTACATCCCTTATCCCAAGCCTCTGTCTCCCAGAGATGCCAGATAAGGAAGTGAGGGGGAGTTCAGGGGATTACAGAAAGATGGTTCTGATTAACAGCCCTACTTGGAGTCTCAAAGGCTTGACAGCAGGAGCAGAACAGGGCTGGAGACCCTTTTACAGTTGAAGGTCCTCTCCACCCCACTTCAGAGTCTTCACCTTGACTCTTGCAGGACTGGGGCTCTTTCCTCTGTCCACCTGAGGTTGCACCTCTCAGACCAAGGCCATCACCTCAGTAATACCACCAAGAAGCAAGTAAAACCAGGCCTCAGCCTGCCAGGCCTGCATGGTATATACTAGGGCTGACAGATAAGGTTGTGTTGGGATCTGCACCACTCCGTGTTCTGGCTTGATGGTTACCCTCAGCTCTCCTCAAGGGATTCGTATTTATTCCTGATAGGGCCTAAAGCCACATTTTGCTGACTTTAGAATGTTTCCCTCAGGCAAAGGCCCTCATCTCCCAAAGACACCAGGGCAAGGAAGTGAGGGAGAGTAGAGGGGACATCTGTGTCTGACAGCCTTTACTGGGACCTCTCACAGCTAAGAAAAAGAACAGGTTTCTGTGGGGCCCTCTCTATCTTCTCAGCCCTACCTTAAGATCCTCATCTCTTTATCTGGTAGGGCCTGAAACTCCTGTCTATGACTACCAGATATTGGGTCCTTCAGACTGAAGCCCTCACCTCTCCCAGACCCCCGATTTGAAAATAGAAGAAAGTTTAGCCTGACTGTATCTCCCGAGGTCCCCAGGGCTGACATAAGGGATCAGGATAAATTTCTGTGGATGTTAGTCCAGGTTTAGTGGTGGGGCATACCTACAGTCCTTCTCAAGGACTTCGTATTCATTCCTGACAAGGCCTGTACCCTGTGTCCTTTCTTTTTTTTTTTAAGGTTTTATTTATTTATTTGAGCCAGAGAGAGAGAGAGAAGCAGAGATGCAGGCAGAGGGAGAAGCAGGCTCCATGCAGTGAACCTGATGTGGGACTCGATCCCGACTCTCCGGGATCACGCCCTGGGCTGAAGGCGGTGCTAAACTGCTGAGCCACCGGGGCTGTCCCCTGTGTCCCTTCTGCTCACCTGGGAATGACCTTCAGGCCAAGGCTCCAATCTCCCAGAAACGACTCACAAAGAAGTACCAAGAATTGTGCCAGGCGCTTCCATCTGACTGTCCTGCCCGGGGCCTCCCTAGGCTGACAACAGGGAAGGGTACCCGGGTGCTCCTTTTGTCTGGAGGGAGGTCCCCTGAGCCCGCCACAAGGCTCTTCATCTTCAGGCACAGCAAAGCCTGCGACTTGTCTGAGGAGTGGCTTGAATTCATGCCCCTCAAAAAAATGCCTCATTCCCTCAGACTCCCAGGATGGAGGGCTGGATACACCACATCTGGGGCTCTGTGTGGGGCTTTTAAGGCAGACAATGGGCAAGGTAAGAGTGAGGAGTGATGTCCCCCTCAATCCTTATTCTGGATCTTCACCTTAATGCCTGCGGGAACCTGGGACACATCCCTCTGACAACCGAAGTCCGGAATCTGCTACTGTCAGAGAAAGCTTCTCGTCCCCTCAGACTCCCAAGATACACCACGTCTGGGGCCCTGCCCTTGAGGAGCCTTTCGAGCAAACAAAAGGTGGGGGGAAGGCTTGGGCACCCACTAAGCGGTAAGAGCTCCCCTCCGTCCTTTCTTGGAATCCTCACCTTAGCACCAGCCAGGGCCTGGGACTCCTCCCTCTGGCAACCTGAATCAGCGGCTCCCATCAGAAAAAGCCTCACGTCCCTCAGACTTCCAAGATGGGGGTCTGGATCAAACACATCCGGGGCCTTGAGTGGAGCTTCTGGGCAGACAAGGTGCGGGGGGCGGGGTGGGGGGGAACGAAGTTGCTGGGGGATTGGGGGAGGAGAGGCGCAGACCCTCCGAAGTGAGTGTTCTCAGTTATTTCTCAGGAGTCCTTACCTTAACGACTGTCAGAGCCTGGGACACGTCCCTCCTACGATCTGAGTCTGACCATCTGAGTCCACACCTGAAGTGACAAAGCCTCACGTCCCTCAGACTCCTAAGGCGGAAGTCAGGATACGTCACTTCTGGGAACACTGACCGGGGGCCTTCCAGGGATGACTTAGGTGCAGGGCGGAACCGAGGACCCTTTGTGTCTGGTAAGAGGTCCCCTCACCGCTCCTCCTCCTAGTTCTTTATTTTGAAGCCTGGCAGGGCCTAAGACTCCTCCCTCTGCTGATGGGAGTCCAGTTGCCTCAGAGGAAACCTCATCTACCTCAGATTTTCGAAGTCAGGACTCCACACATCCCTGGGTTCCCCCAGGTTGATGGTAGGGTCAGAGTGTGGTGGGTTCCAGTCTACTCGGGAGTCCTTAACTTAACTTCTTGCACTGGCTGAGCGCCCTGTTGAGCTGAGACTTCATCCGTCAGGTTAAGGCCTGACTGCTTTCACCCACATACTAGTGAGGCTGAGCCTTAGCATGACAGGCCTGTGTGGGGTCTGTAGGAGCTGAAAGCAGGTGTACATTCCTGTGGGGCCCCTCTGTTTGGGGTCAGTGGCTAATTCAGCCCTCCATAGGGGTCCTCATCTTGATGCCCTGCAGGGCCTGGGATTGCTCCCTCTGCTGACCTGAATCCTGCCCTATCGAGGTAATCAGCATATCCATCACCTCACATAGTTACCGTTAGTGTGTGTGTGTGGTGAGAACGCTCACCGTCAACTCTTTTAGTAAATTTTAAGTATATGGTAGAGTATGGACAACTGTAGTCATCATGCTGCTTATTAGATCTCCAGGACTTATTCATCCCATGTAACTGAACCTTCATACCCTTTTACCACAAGCTCTCAATTTACCACACACCTCAGCCCCTGGCAACCACCATCTCGCTCTGCTTTTATGAATTTGACTTTGTTAGATTACACATATCATTGAGATCATGCAGTATTTGTCCCTGTATGACTTATTACACTTAGAATAATGGCCTCCAGGCTCTCCATTATTGTCACAAATAGCAAGATTTCCTGCTATTTAAAAATTGGATAATATTGCAGTGACACAGTGGAATATATGTATTGATTAATATAATAATATATTAACATATATCACATTCCCACATGTAGCTCACATTTTTATATATATCGCACATTTTCTTTATGCATCCGTCCATTAGCTGACACTAAGTTATTTCCTTGAGTATTGTGAATAATGCTACAATGAACATGGAATGCAGATAGCTCTTTTAGATACTGATTTCATTTTCCTTTGGATATATACCCAGAAGTGGGATTGCTGGATCACATGGAAGTCCTGTTTTTTAAAAAAGATTTTTATTTATTTATTTATTCATGAGAACATAGAGAGATAGGCAGAGACTCAGGCAGAGGGAGAAGCAGGCTCCATGCAGGGAGCCCGACATGGGACTCCATCCGGGGTCTCCAGGATCCTGCCCTGGGCCGAAGGCGGCCCTAAACCGCTGAGCCACTGGGGCTGCCCGAAGTCCTATTTTTAATTTATTGAAAAACCTTCATGCTGTCTTTGATAATGATTGTACCAATTTACATTCCCACTGACAGCCTACAAAGATACCCTTTACTCCACGTCCTTGCCAACCCTGTTATCTCTTGCCGTTTTTGATAATAGCCATCCTCACAGGTGAAAAGTGCTATTTCATTGTGGTTTGAGTTTGCATTACCCTGATGATTTATGATGTTGAACACCTTTTCATATACCTACTGGACATTTGTATGCCTTTTTTGGAGAAGTATCTATTCTGGTCCTTAGCCCATATTTTACAATTCAGGTTGTTCTTTGCTTTTGAGTTGTTAATATTTTGGATATTAACCCTAATCAGTTAGATGATTTACAAATATTTTCTCCTATTCAGTAGGCTGCCTTTTCACGCTATTGGTTATTTCCTTTGCCTATGCATAAGCTCTTTAGCTTGATGTGATCCCATTTTTCTGTTTTTGCTTTTGTTGTCTGAGCTTTGAGATTATAACCAAAAAAAAAAAATCCTTGCCAAGACCAAAGTCTGTTTTTTTTCCTAGTAGTTTTAAAGTTCCAGATCTTATATTTAAGTCTTTGATCCATTTGGAGTTGATTTATATATGTTGTGTGAGATAGAGGTCCAACTTGAGTCTTCAGCATGTGTATATCCCATTTTCCCAATCATTTATTGAAGAGACTATCCTTTCCCCATTGTGTACTCTTGGCACACTTGCCCAAGATCACTTGACTGTAGATATGTGGACTTATTTTTTATCTTTATTCTCTTTCATTGGTCTGTATTTTTTTTTTACCATACTGTTTGATTACTGTAGATTTCTAATGTAATTTGAAATCAAGGATTGTAATGCCTGCAGCTTTGTTCTTTTTGCTTATGTTTGCTTTGGCTATCCAAGGTCTTTGGTGGTTCCATATAAAATTTTAGGGCTGTTTTTTTTCTCTTTCTATAAAGAATAACATTGGAATTTTATTTTACTTTATTTTAAAAAGATTTTTATTTATTTATTCATGAGAGACACACAGAGAGAGGCAGAGACCCGGGCAAAGGGAGAAGCAGGCTCCCCTCAGGCAGCCCGATGCAGGACTTGATCCTGGGACCCCAGGATCATGACCTGAGAAAAGGCAGATAGATGCTCAACCACTGAGCCACCCAGGTGCCCCACCATTGGAATTTGATAGGGATTGTACTGAATCTGTAGACCACAGATTTTTTGGGTGGATTGTTTTTAGCAATATCAATTCTCACACTCCATGAACACAGATGTCTTTCCTTTTATCTCTGTGGTCTTTAATTTCCTTCACTGATGTTTTATAATTTTCATTGTACAAGTGTTTTACCTCTTTGGTTATATTTATTCTTAAATACTTTATTCTTTTTGTTGCTATTGTGAATTGGATCAATTTCTTAATATCCATTTTTAGTTGTTCATTGTGCATAGAAACACCACTGATTTTTGTATGTTGGTTTTTGTATCCTGAAACTTTACTGAATTTCTTTATTATTACTAATAGGTTTTTGTTCTTATTGAGAATTTTCTGTTTATATGATCATGATATGATCTGCTTAGCATTGCTTCTAAGGCAGATCTAGTGGTGATGAACTACTCCCTAAGCTTCTGTTTGAGAAAGTCTTCATTTCTTCTTCCTTTCTGAAGAACAGCTTTGCCAAGTATAGTATTTATTTATGTTTGTGTTATTTCATTATTATCCTTTTAATGTCCATGAGATGAGTAGTGATGATCCCTATTTCATTTCTGATATTGGTAATTCTGTCTTCTTTTTTCTTGGTTAGCCTGATTAGAAGCTTATCAATTTTATTGATCTTTCAAAAGAACCAACTCTGGGTTTCATTGATTGTCTTTATTGTTTTCCTGTTTTCAATTTCATTGATTTTTGCTCTATTTTTCTCTCTGCTTTCTCTAAACTTTGTTAGGTTGTATTTTATTGTCACTTAAGACAAAATATATATTTTAAATCTTTCTCTGGGCTTTTTTCTTTGACCCACAAATTATTTAGAAGTGTGTTATTGAATTTCCAAATATTTGGGGGGTACTCGGCCTTCTTGCTTTTGCTTTGTAATTTAATTGCAATTGTAGCTTGTGAACATGGTATGTATGAATTCTGTTCTGCATTTGTTAAGGTGTGTTTAATGGCTCTGAATTTTTTCTGTCTTGATAAATATTTTATGTCACTTGAGAATAATATACATTCTGTTTTTGTTGGATGGAGTATTTTATAAATGTCAAGTAGATCAAGTTGATTGATAGTGCTCTTCAGGTCACCCGTATCCCTACTGATTTTCTGCCTGTTTGATCTATCAACTACTGACAGAGTAGTATTGAAGTCTCCAAATAGAATAGTGGATTTGTCTATTTCTCCTTTCATCTCTATCAGATTTTGCTTCACATATTCTGACATTTTTGTTTTTAGTTGCATATGCATTTAATATCTTCTTGGAGAAAATTGACTCCTTTTTCATTATGTAATGCCCTTCTGTATCCCTGATGTTTTCCCTTGCTCTAAAGTTGGCTTCTATGAACTTAATATAGCTACAACAGCTTTCCTTTGATTATTGTTAGTATGCTATAATTTTTCCATCCCTTTACTTTTGGCCTAACTGAATCTTTGTATTTAATACTAATTTCTTATGGATAAAATATGATTGGATATTGTTTTCTATCACTTTGGCTGTGTCTTTTAACTAGTGTATATAAGTCATCCACATATAAAGTGATTGTTAATGTAGTTGGATTAATATTTATCATATTTATAACTGTTTTCTATTTGTTTTGTTTATTTTACATTTCCTTTTTCTCCCCCTCTTTGATTTTGAGTACCTAATATTCCATTTTATCTCCTCTCTTATTCAGTCACTCAGTATATCAAAGAAACTTTTAATAGCTTTACTGAAACATAATTGACATAACATTGTGTAAGGTATAAAACATAATAATTTGATATACATATGTATTGCAAATGATGACCCCATTAAGGTTAGTTTAACATGTCCATTATCTCGTATAGTTACAATTGTGTGTGTGTGTGTGTGTGTGTGTGTGTGTGTGTATGGTGTGAGAACTTTTAAAAATCTATTTTCTCAGCCCCTTTCAAGTATGCAATACAGTATTATAAATTGTAGTTATCATGCTGTGTATTATATTCCTAGAACTTCGTCATCTTATAACTAGAAGTTTGTACCCTTTGTCCACCTTCACCCATTTCCACCCTCGCACCTCCACCCCAGCAACCACCAACCTGTTCTCTGTTTCTGTAAGTTTGGCTTTTTGGATTTCACATCTTACTTATAGTAAGATCTTAAAGTATTTGTCTTTCTCTGTCTGACTTGTCAAATATATGTCTTTAAAAGTTTTGAACAGTTTCCCTAGTTTACAATATACATTTTTAATTCATAAAGTTGAAAGAACATTCAACTGCTTCACATGTACTATATGTATTTTTTATTAAAGAGTGTTCCCAATTCCTTCCTATTATTCATTTTCTTATGCATATACTATAATCATCCAATACATTGTTACTAGGCAATTATCAGTTAGATCAATTAAGAATAAGAAAAATAAATCATTTTCTTTCTCTTTCATTTACTCCCTCTCTAATGCTCTACCTTTCTTTATGTTGATTGAAAGATTTGACCTATGTTTTTTCCCTTCTGCCTGAAGAACTTCTTTTTAACATTTCTTTCGATGTGTGTGTATAGGCAATGAATACCCTTAGTTTTTGTTTGTCTGAGGAATTCTTTATTTTCTCTTCCATTTTTTTTAAATTTTTATTTATTTATGATAGTCACAGAGAGAGAGAGAGAGAGAGAGAGAGAGAGGCAGAGACACAGGCGGAGGGAGAAGCAGGCTCCATGCACCGGGAGCCCGATGTGGGATTCGATCCCGGGTCTCCAGGATTGCGCCCTGGGCCGAAGGCAGGCGCCAAACCGCTGCGCCACCCAGGGATCCCTTCTCTTCCATTTTTTAAAAAGATTTTATTTATTTATTCATGAGAGACATAGAGAGAGAGAGGCAGAGACATAGGCAGAGGGGGAAGCAGGCTCTATGCAGGAAGTCCGATGTGGGACTCGATCCTGGGACTCCAGCATCACGACCTGAGCCAAAGGCAGATGCTCAACCTCTGAGCCACCCAGGTGTCCCCTCTTCCATTTTTGAAGAACAATTTTGGTGGATATGGAATTCTATGTCGGTGGATTTTTTTTTCTTTCAATCCTTATATGTTTCACCTCACCCTTTTTTTCTGAGTTTCTGTAATTCCACTGTCTACTGTAATTCTTACATATGTGTATTAGTTTCCTAGGGCTACCTTAACAAATTACCACAAACTGAGTACCTTAAAACAGAAATATATTCTCTTTTTTATATTTATTTATTTGGGAGAGAGAGAGAGAGAGAGAAAGAGGGCACGTGTGTACATGGTAGTAGGGGGAGGAGGGGTAGAGAGGAAGTGAGAGAGTCTTAAATAGACTCTGTGCTAAGTGTGGAGTCCGACATGGGGATTAATCTCAGAACCCTGAGATCACGACCTCAGGTGAAATCAAGGGTCAGACACCTCACCAAGTCACCCAGATGCCCCCCAAAATGTATTCTTTTATAGTTCTGGAGGCCTGAAGTCTGAAATCAAGGTATTGGCAGGGCTGCATTTCTTCCCAAGACTCTAGGGAAGAATCCTTCCTTGCTTTTTCCATCTTCTGGTGGCTCCAGGCATTCCTTGACTGGGGGCTGCATAATTTGAATATCTGCCCCCATCTTCTTATGACCTCCTCCCATGTGTCTCTCCTTTGTGTATTCTGTATCTTTTCCTGTTCTTATAAGGACATTTGTCATTGAATTTAGGGCCCATCCAGATAACCCAGGATGATCTTATCTTGGTCTTCTTTAATTAATTGCATTTATAGATAACTTTTCTTTTTAATATTTATTTTATTTATTTATTTATATGAGAGAGAGAGAGCACAAGTGCATGTGCATGCATGAGCTGAGGGAGGGACTGAGGGAGAGGGAGAAGCAAACTCCCTGCTGAGTGCGGAGTCCAATGCTGGCTCGATCTCCCATCCTGGATATCATGACCTAAGCTGAAACCAAGAGTTGGATGCTTAACCAGCTGAGCCACCCAGGCACCCCAAGGTTTCATTCTTTTTGGTGGCTGAGTAATAGTCTGTTGTATATATACACACCACCTCTTCTTTATCCATTTATCAGTTGACAGACATTTGGGATCTCTCCATAGTTTAGCTATTGTTAATAATGCTGCTGTAAACATCAGGGTGCATGTACCCCTTCAAATCTGTATTTTTGTATCCTTTGGGTAAATACGCAATAGTACAATTGCTGGATCATAGGGTACTTTTATTTTTAACGTTTTGAGGGACCTCTATACTGTTTTCTAGAGTGGCTGCACCAGTTTGCATTCCCAACAGTGTAAAGGGGTTCCTCTTTCTCTCCATTCTCACCAACATCTGTGGTTTCCTGTGTTAATTTTAGCCGTTCTGACAGATGTGAGGTGGTATCTCATTGTGGTTTTGATTTGTATTTTCCTGATGATGAGTGATGTTGATCACCTTTTCATGTGCCTGTTAGCCATCTGTATCTTCTTTGGAAAAATGTTTATTCCATGCCTTCTGCCCATTTCTTAATGGGCTATTTGTTTTTTGGGTGTTGAGTTTGGTAAGATCTTTGTAGATTTTGGATACTAACCCTTTATCAGATATGTCATTTGCAAATATCTTCTCCCATCCTGTGGGCTGCCTTTTTAGTTTTGTTGGTTGTTTCCTTTGCTGCACAGAAACTTTTTATCTTGATGTATTCCCAATAGTTCAGTTTTGCTTTTCTTTCCCTTGCTTCTGGCGACATGTGTAGTAAGAAGTTACTGCGGCTGAGGTCAAAGAGGTTGCTGCTTGTGTTCTCTCTAGGAGTTTGGTGGTTTCCTGTCTCACATTTAGGTCTTTCATCCATTTATTTTTGTTTCTGGTATAAGAAATTGGTCCATTCCATTTTATTCTTCTGCATGTTGCTGTCCAGTTTTCTCCACACCATTTGATTGTAGTGTCTTGAATGCAAATGCTCAGAACAACTTCTAGCATGTGAATATCTGCCTCCTCTCCATCTATCCTGCAAAAGACCTTAAGTCTGGGTAATACAGTTTCTGAGATGAATATAACCCTTCGAGTTTAAAAGAGTACTAGGCTACTTGGTAGGGCACGTTTAATTCAGTAACGTCTTGACAAAAATGATGGCATTGAAGCCTTGAAGGCAGTGCTTTTAGGCTGGAAACAGAAATCTAGGAAGTGTTCCATGACACTGGGAAAATAATAAGGCATGGAAAAGTTACTTAGAAGTAGCCAAGAAGTAAATGGTCTTCAAGGCACATAAGGGAAATTTGTAGGAAAGAAGTGAGATGATTCACATATCTATGGAGACTTAAATATTAAATGTCACATTACCTTGAAGGGATCTTAGGTAAGACATTCAAAATAGTAGGTCTAACTTGCTGAAAGGTGGGAGAGAACAGAAAGAACTACTGAATGGGGTGGCTGTGATGAAAGACTTGGAAGAAGCATCCTGTCTTTGCTTTATGGGCAGTCACAATGGAACATGAGATGAGGAAAGGTGGAAGGTCATTTTGGGAAGGCTCTTTAGAGTTGTTATAAATACTCCTGGGATCCCTGGGTGGCGCAGCGGTTTGGCGCCTGCCTTTGGCCCAGGGCGCGATCCTGGAGACCCGGGATCGAATCCCACGTCGGGCTCCCAGTGCATGGAGCCTGCTTCTCCCTCTGCCTATGTCTCTGCCTCTCTCTCTCTCTCTCTCTCTCTCTCTCTGTGACTATCATAAATAAATAAAAAAAAATACTCCTTTCTCCAATTAGAGAATATTGCCTTTCAGGGTCCCCTTACACTGTACCCCCCACTCCTTGAGGTATCAGGAGTGGTGCTTTTTAATATCCAAGCTGCCCAAGAGTTACCATTGCTGGGGAAATCCCTTAGTGATCAAACAAAGCCTAAGGTATGATTCTTCACTGTCCTGGGAAGAGAAATATCTATATATAGGGAAATGACAAAAATCATTCATTCAGAGAACTGAAACCTTTGTCATTTGGCTCTGATCAAATACATAATCAATTTTAGCATGCACCTAAAAAGGTAGAACTAAAACTTTAATGAATAACCATTCCAAAGTTTTCATGTTTAAAAACTAAACATCCTATCCCATTGAATTTTGGGAATCTTTAGTATTTCTTCAAATAATTTAAGACAAATAGTTTAGCATTTAAGTGTGTATATATATATGTATATGTATATATGCTTTATATATATTATATGTATATATAAAGTGAAGAAATATGCTTAACAGCGGGAACCATGTTAAATAAAACTTAGCAGAAGTATATCTCTTTTACCATAAAAACAATGCACTCACCTTGTAATATTTTTAGACAATTGAAACATGCTTAAAATAGACGATAAAAGCCACATGCATTTCTTCTCCATTTACACTTCCAGAATTTACCACTGTGAACAATTTCTACATATCCTTCCAAGGAGTTTTATACATATACTAACATTTATATGAAAAAAATTAAATTATGATATCTTTTTGGACTTTGTGTTCTGCATCCTGCTCTTCCACTTAACATTAGATCTTGGACATTTTTCCTTGTTAATATATATCTGTCTATCTCTTTATTTTCATCGACTGAGTAATACAGTCTTTAGGAGTTTTTCTACTTCTTATATTACAAGTAATATGGCAACAAACATTCTTCTATCTTAGTGTATTTACGTGACAGTTTTTGTAGGATGAATTCCCATAAATGGAACTGCTTGATCAAAAATGTATGCACATTTTTTAATTTGTTAGTTACTGTCACATTTTCCTGCAAAATTGTGCCAATTTATACTCTCACAGTGTTCAAAAACACTTGTTTCTCTTACATTCTTGCCAGCACATCTTAATCTTTGCCAATATGATAGGAGAAATGATATCTGAGAATTTTAATTTGCCTTTTACAATTATTAGTAAAGATGGTTTTAAATGCATATTGGACAGTTTTACTTTGTTCTGTGAATTCCTTTTTGTTTGCTTGCCCATTTTCTTTCTTTTTTTTAAGATTTTATTTATTTATTCATGAGAGACACAGAGAGGCAGAGACATAGGCAGAGGGAGAAGCAGGCTCCATGCAGGGAGCCCGATGTGGGACTCGATCCCAGAACCACGGGATCACACCCTGAGCCACAGGCAGATGCTCAACCACTGAGCCACCCAGGCATCCCTCTTGCCCATTTTCTATTAGGGTTATTTGTTTCTTTTCTTATGGATCTGTAAGTGTTAATATAACAGCAACAATGATAAGTAACATTGTTAGAGCACCCGTGTGCCATAAATATGGTAAGTACTTTATATTTATTATTTTATTTATTTTTCACAAGAAAAGAATACATTAGCTCTACCTGACAACAAAACTGAAGTACAGAAAGGTGAAGTAACTTTCCCAAGGTCACATAGTAGGTAGCTGCATTATAGTTTGAACCCTCAGAATTTGTATCCGTAGCTTACTCTCCTAGTTGGAATTACATTGAATTTAAACATTAATTTGGCAAGAATTGATAGCTTTACTCTATTGAGACTTCCCATGACTATTTATTGCTTTCCATTTATTGAGATTTTTAAAATACTTTTCAATTAAAATTTTACAATTTTGTATATAATGGTCTTGCACATCTTTCATTGGATATATTTCTAGGTATGTAGTATTTTTGTGGCTAATATAAATGATACTAAAATTTTTCTTTTTTTAAAAAAGGATCTTTTTTCTTTAAGTAATCTCTACACCCAATATGGGACTTGAACTCACAACCTTGAGATCAAGAGTTGCATGCTCCACCTGACCCAGCCAGGTACCGCAATACTAAAATTTTTCATTTGCAATTTCCAACTCCTTTTTGCTAGTGTGTAGAGATGAAATACCTTTTTGTATGCTGGTATCGCTTTCAGCAAGATAAATGAACCCACTCCTTAGTTCCAAAAAAAATTGTCAGTATATTCTCTTGATTTTCTATGTAGATCAATATATCTGTGATTAATATCAGCCCTGTTTTCTTCCTTTCCAAATCTAACACCTTTTATTTCTTTTTCTTGTCTTATAGTGCTAGGAATTCTACTACAGTATTGAATGATAGGATTCTGGTCCATTTTTAACAACTAGACTCATAGATTCACAATGAACATAACCATAATAAAGCTATTGTGAAGCCCCTCGGTTAATCAATCTGCTACCAGTTATATAGCATTACTATGTGTCAGGCACTATTCTACATGCTTTCTATATGTTAGCTCACTAAATCCACCTAAAATTCTGTGAGGCAGGGACCGATATTGTCTTTATTCTGTAGTTGATGAATCCAAGGCACAGGGAAAATGTATTGTTTGTTCCATGTCACATGACTAGTAAGGAATGGCATTCACATGGTGTGGTTGTAGGGTCCATCCTTTTAACTACCCTGGCAGACAGAATTAAAACTTTATTCTAATGCATTTACTTTTTTTAATAATAAATTTATTTTTTATTGGTGTTCAACTTGCCAACATACAGAATAACACCCAGTGCTCATCCCGTCAAGTGCCCCCCTCAGTGCCCGTCACCCATTCACTCCCACCCCCTGCCCTCCTCCCCTTCCACCACCCCTGGTTCGTTTCCCAGAGTTAGGAGTCTTTATGTTCTGTCTCCCTTTCTGATATTTCCTACCCATTTCTTCTCCCTTCCCTTATATTCCCTTTCACTACTATTTATATTCCCAAAATGAATTAAAACATATAATGTTTGTCCTTCTCCGATTGACTTATTTCACTCAGCATAATACCCTCCAGTTCCATCCACGTTGAAGCAAATGGTGGGTATTTGTCATTTCTAATGGCTGAGGAATATTCCACTGTATACATAAACCACATCCTCTTTATCCATTCATCTTTTGATGGACACCGAAGCTCCTTCCACAGTTTGGCTATTGTGGACATTGCTGCTATAAACATCGGAGTGCAGGTGTCCTGGCGTTTCACTGCATCTGTGTCTTTGGGGTAAATCCCCAGCAGTGCAATTGCTGGATCGTAGGGCAGGTCTATTTTTAACTCTTTGAGGAACCTCCACACGGTTTTCCAGAGTGGCTGCACCAGTTCACATTCCCACCAACAGTGTAAGAGGGTTCCCTTTTCTCCGCATCCTCTCCAACATTGGTGGTTTCCTGCCTTGTTAATGTTCCCCATTCTCACTGGTGTGAGGTGGTATCTCATTGTGGTTTTGATTTGTATTTCCCTGATGGCAAGTGATGCAGAGCATTTTCTCATGTGCGTGTTGGCCATGTCTATGTCTTCCTCTGTGAGATTTCTCTTCATGTCTTTTGCCCATTTCATGATTGGATTGTTTGTTTCTTTAATGTTGAGTTTAATAAGTTCTTTATAGATCTTGGAAAACAGCCCTTTATCTGATATGTCATTTGCAAATATCTTCTCCCATTCTGTAGGTTGTCTTTTAGTTTTGTTGACTGTATCCTTTGCTGTGCAAAAGCTTCTTATCTTGATGAAGTCCCAATAGTTCATTGTTGCTTTTGTTTCTTTTGCCTTCGTGGATGTATCTTGCAAGAAGTTACTGTAGCCGAGTTCAAAAAGGGTGTTGCCTGTGTTCTTCTCTAGGATTTTGATGGAATCTTGTCTCACATTTAGATCTTTCATCCATTTTGAGTTTATCTTTGTGTATGGTGAAAGAGAGTGGTCTAGTTTCATTCTTCTGCATGTGGATGTCCAATTTTCCCAGCACCATTTATTGAAGAGACTGTCTTTCTTCCAATGGATAGTCTTTCCTCCTTTATCGAATATTAGTTGACCATAAAGTTGAGGGTCCACTTCTGGATTCTCTGTTCTGTTCCATTGATCTATGTGTCTGTTTTTGTGCCAGTACCACACTGTCTTGATGACCACAGCTTTGTAGTACAACCTGAAATCTGGCATTGTGATGCCCCCAGCTATGCTTTACTTTTTTTAAGTTTTTATTCTTAAATAATCTCTACACCCAATGTGGGACTCAAACTCACAACCCTGAGATCAAGAGTTGTGTGCTCTACCAACTGAGCCAGCCAGGCACCCCTTCTAAAGCATTTACTTTAAGTAGTACATGGAACTGTGGTACCATTTGCCTATATTAAAACAACAATTAGTATAGATTATGTTTATCTTGAGGTTGTAGGAAAAATGCAAACCATCTTAAATCATATGTATATGGAAATATAAAAAGAGGTCTCTTCTTGCCAGTTAATGTCTTAATCTTCCTTTGCCTATATGATCATATGCAGACTGTGTGAGCTGGGTTCTCAAATAAGGTGAGTAAATACCAAATAGCTGTCTAAAGTAGAACAGTGATCAAAGCATAGTGAGTAGACGGCTTAAGTGTATGTCAGAGTGAATAGTATATTTTTCCCTAGAGTTTATAATCAGAACTTTTACATACAAAAATGGTTAATTTAAGAAGACTCATTGGTGTCCAAAATTGGTGTGATATCACCAGCAGATCTTTTTGTTCATGTGTAATTATACTTGAGTAGCACTTCTAAAGTAGAATGGAACATTTTTCTACCCAGAGCCAGTCAGAAGCAAAATGCCAGTGCCACTCATATGGACTGAGTCCATTTTGAAGCCTCTGTAATGGAATGATAGGTTGACAGCTAACAATATGAACTGGCTTATGGGAGTTCTGAGCCACTTATTTTATGTCGTCTGCTTATTTATAACTTATGAGTGACAATGAGTGGGTGAAACTCATGCAGGTTTTTTTTTTATTACATTTCCTCTGTAAACAGAAATGAGATTTTTATATAGGTGACATTTGCTATCATTTTATATAGGTGACATTTATAGGACTTCTCCAACTAACCTGGTACTAGTGTCATGAGAGATGGCAATGTGTGGTCTGTGGAAAAAGAAATTCTGTGGTCAAATTAATTTAGCTTCTTCACCCTGTCCTACAGCTTGATCATACTTCTGCCCTGCATAAGATTATTTATTTATTTATTTATTTACATAAGATTATTTAAGTGAATACTTACAGCTATACTATATCAGCACAATTTCAGATATCCCTTTTCTTTTTTTTTCATCAAACCCATAAGTAATAAATACATCTTAAGAAAAATGAGTGTGATCTTTGTATTTTATTAAGATATTTTTGGTCATAGCAGAAAAAAACATGTAAACCAACAGTAACAATACTGTATGATAAGTGGTAGACTAAAGCATATAATGATATAAATATATATGTAGTAGAAAAGGGGGAACCCAAGTCTTCCAGGGAATTTGGGAAGGCTTCATAGAGGTGGTGACCCTTAGACTGAGAGAGCAGGTTATTTTTTTTGAAGATTTTATTTATTTATTTTAAAGAGAGAAAGAGCACATGCATGTGAATGGGGAGGGGCAGAGGGAGAGAATCTCAAGCAAACTCCCTATTGAGCATGGAGCCTGACACAAGGTTCATCTTATGACCCTGAGATCATGACCTGAGCTGAAATCAAGAGTCGGATGTTCAACTAACTGAGCCACCCAGGTGACCTAAGTTCAGGTTATTATTTTTTTGAAGATTTTATTTATTTGTTTGAGAGCCATGAGAGCTGGGGAAAAGGGCAGGAGGAGGGTAGAAGCAGGCTCTCCATTGAGCAGGGAGCCCTTAACTGACTGAGCTACCCAGGCGCTCCGGTGCAGGTTATATTTTTAATTCAAGGATATAGTTGCTCTCACTTTTTAGTGCTCAGCATTAAATCATTCTTCTACTACTGACTTCTTTCTTGGCCTATTCCACTGTACTTTAAGAATCTTATTCCATGGCAAATAAATCTCCCTATACCCAGAATTTCTACATATAATACTTTGCTCTCAAGACATGAAGAAATATGAGAAACCATGGTGAATTGTCTCCTAATGCTGTCATCTGAACTGTAGACTGATACATATTCAACTGAATGCTGGATAGCTCTACTTGGGTGTCCTAAAAGAAATTTCGGATTAAACATGCTCAGGGGCACCTGGGTGGCTCAGTGGTTGAGCGTCTGTCTTTGGCTCCGGGCATGATCCCAGGGTCTTGGGATCAAGCCCTGCATTAGGCTGTGCATTGGGAGCCTGCTTCTCCCTCTGCCTATGTCTCTGACTCTCTCTGTGTGTCTCTCATGAATAAATAAAATCTTAAAAAAACAAAACAAATTAAACATGGTAAAATTTGAATTCTTTTTTTCCCCAAACGTCTACATAACCCTTTCAGGGATGTTTACTTCTTTTTTTTTATTAAGATTTTATTTATTTGAGAGAGAATGAGAGAGAGAGAGAGAGAGAGAGAGAACAAGCAGGGGGGAGCTGCAGGCAGAGGGAGAGGGAGAAGCAGGGAGCCCGATGCAAGACTTGATTCCAGGACCCCAAGATCATGACCTGAGCCAAAGGCAGACACTAACCCAACTGAGCCACCTAGGTGCCCAGTATGTTCACTTCTTACCCAGTGACTGAAGACAAAGCTATAAGTCACATACAGAGCCCTATAGAAACAAAGAAAAAGGAGGACTCTGCCTTTGGTGTCTTGAGGGTGGGCATCAGGGAGAGCTGTACAGAGGACATGACACTGAGAAAAAACCTAGTAAGTAAAATAAAGGTTGAAGAGTATTGAAGGAAGATAGAACAGTGTGCCTAAAATACATACATTTAGGAAATTATGGAATGTTGAAGACTTCCAGATATATGGTATGGTTAGGTAAGGTGGGTAGGGACAGAATCAGATTCGGGAGGAGGGCAGGCAGGCAAATGCACGGGGTGTCAACCTATTACAGGCACTAAACCACTGAAGTAAAAAAATAAATAAATAAATAAAAATAAACCACTGAAGTGTTAAATATAAATGACATCAGTTAATTCAAGTTTCTATTCACAATTCATCATATAACAGGCAAAACCAGAAATCAGACCCCTTCTGACTGAAATATTCAGCACCTCAAGTAGAAATAAAAATGTTCCTAGTGAAACTGACTAATTGTTTTTTTTTAAGATTTTATTTATTTATTTGAGAGAGAGAGAGACAGCATGAGCGCGGGGAGGGGCACAGGGAGAGAGAGAAGCAGACTTTCCCCTGAGCAGGGAGCCTGATGCAGGGCTCTGATCCCAGGACTCCGAGCTCATGAAGGCAGACTTGAGCCACCCAGGCGTCCATGACTTCTCATTGTTGAATGGTTTTTGCAACAGACTCATGCAAATGGCAAGTTCCATCTATAGGTGACACAGTTAAACCTAAGACCAGTTATATACAGCCACCCAAATTCAGCAGCAAAGTATAGGACTATTTATCTGGAGTAAGAAATTTCATCCAGTAGCTAAATTTTAAATGATTCAGTGTGCCTCCCAAAAAGTTGTCAGGATTTGGAAATTGTATGGAATAAATTAATGTCAAATCTTTTACCTTAAACATAAAGAAGAATAAAATTTTACTATTAGGAAATTCATTTCTTCCCATTCTCATTTTCAAAAATGGCTGAAGAAGTATTTAAAGAGTATTTTGTATTCAATTCGGTGCCAAACTATTAGCCATTCTGGGAGTGCTAGTTTTTACCATTCTGACTCTGATTATAGGGGAGATATGAGGCCACAGAGATCAGCAGGGGACAAATACCTAGCAGGCCATATAAGCAACATAAATAGGAAATTTGTTTCATATGCCAATGGGATCCATGGGAAGGATTAAGCTAAGAGATTCGAGTAATCCCATTTTCATTTCAGACAAATCACTCTGCTAGTCCTGCAGAAGGTAGCCTGAGTAGGGAGAGGAGGGAGTACAACCAAAGGCCAGAAAACCACTTTGGAGGCTGCTGACACAGTCTAGGTATGAAATGATGAGGTATTGAACTAGTCAGTGCTTGCGGATATCAAGAGGATATTCAGAATCTTTTTTAAGAGGCAGATGCTGCCAGACTTGGTGACTGGTTGGGTGTGGGGGATGAAGTGGAGGTATGAGTCCAGAAAGACTTATTCATCCATTCATTCCAAAAATATATTGATCTCCTAATTTGTGCCAGGAATTGCTAGAGCCTAGAAATCCAAGGATAAGAAAAACACAGTCCTTGTTTTCTGGTAAAAGAAATAGACATTCATATAAATAATTATAAGGCAGCATGATAGTTCTATAGTGAAATTATGTACAAGCTAGTAGTGGGGAATGAAAAGGAGGAAGTGATTTACTGTACATCGGAAATTTGAGGAAGGCTCCAGAGAGGAGGTAGCCTTGAGCCAAGTCTTCAAGAGCATATAGGCGTTCCTATGAAATTGTTCCTGGAAGAGGGAGCTTTGTGTGCAAAGAAAAGACTCATAACTTTAAAGCCATATAACCATATTTGGGTAATGAAACTTCACATTGTTCAACCTGACCACGTGAGTGAATGAGGGGGTGAGGGATGAGAGAGGCCATATGCAATTAGAATGGCTAGCTCAGAAAGTGCTTTGGAAAACCCCATGCTATTGAGTTTGACCCCGTCTTAAAAGCCATAAGTAGTCACCTAAGGCTTTAAAAGAGAGAAGGTCTGCATTGTGTTTTAGAAAAAATCCTACTCTATGAGACAGAATTATGTGAACAAAGTTGATTATGCTTTTTTTGTGTGTATTTCTACAGTACTTACTATTTTATCACTTATTACACTTAAGTCAGATTGAAAAGGTTTGAATCCTGGATCCAACAGCCACTTACCGTTGGACCTTGGGCAGGTTAGTTTCCCATTGATTCTTTTTCTTCTTCTTTTGAACAAGATATTGATAGTACCACCCATTGGTTCCTGGTGGGGATTAAAAGAGATAATGCATGTAACAGTGCCTTAAATACAATAGACAGAAAACAAATAACACTATTATTTTTGTTTATGTGTCACCAAGACAATCTACCCTATCAGACTTTGACCATTCCAAGGGTAAGAATTGTGCCTATGTTTGTTTCCAGGCTCTAACGTGGTACATAACTATGGTGGACAAGATGATGTGCCATCCAGATCCCTCTTTATTGAAAGGCTTGCTGCCCCAGCTGTTAGGAGAACTGTCAGCAGACTGTCTTCAGTTAGCCCCTTCAGGGATTACCTCAGCTACACAGAGCTGACTTGTGCAAGGTCACATCCCTTACCAAGGTAGCTCAGACACTGTGAGTAGTTGATTTAGACATATATAGGCCTGGTACTATCCACCCATGGAGAGGGCATTTCTGAAGGGCAGCTATAGCTTCAGAGTACAATTGGGTTAGACAAGGCTGTCATTGGGCTGCATCGTAACTTCTCCCTCTGCCCACTCCTACTCTTCCTTTCCCTTCCATAGATGTTTATCTCAAGGACAATCCTTAGTTAACATCCTGCACATTGAAGTCCATCTCAGAACTGTCTTCCTAGGTAATGCAACCCACAACTGTGGCATTTAGTAGGTAGTCAAAAAGCTAGTTAAATAAATGAATGCTCATCCTATTTCTGCTGCTGAATGTGAAAATCATGGGCTTTATGTGGTATTTAACCTTTCCTCCTTTCATCTTTATGGGGTTGTAGTAAACAATGTGCTCCAAAAGGAGAATATACTCTTAGGTATGTGAATCCAGGAATAAATTATTCTCTGGCAGAGTGCAGACTTTCTGTGCCAAAAGTATTTCTGTTGGCTTCTCTCCTTATAATTAAACCATGTTCATCCTTAAGGATGTCTTAAAAAGAAATGCTTAGATTTTAAGATAATGCAATATGAATCTCTGTTGATAATATCTTCCTTAAGGGATATCTACTACAAGAAACTTTAAAAATATTACATAAAGTAAATCAACTCACTATACCATATAAAAACGTAGTCTTTTGTTTTTTTAGTTTTTTTTTTTTTTTTTTTGGTGTGAAAAGACCTTTAATTTCTTTTTATTCTTTTTTTTTTTTTTTTTTTTTTTTGATAGAGAGAGAGTGTGTGTGCACGCAATTGGCTGCAGGGAGCAGAGGAAAAGGGAGAGGGATGATTTTAAGCAGGCTCCGCATCCAGCACAGAGCCAGACAAGGGGCTCAATCTCATGCCCCTAAGATCATGGCCTGAGCTGAAATCAAGAGTCGGACGCCTACCAACTGAGCCATCCAGGTGCCCCAGGACCTTTAATTTAATGTAATTTAATTTCTTTATTCATCATGTAGTCATATATAACAAGGTGTTTTATATATTTTATATATTTCTGTGTAACTATGTCTATTAATCTATTGTTAATCTAATATACATATAATCTAATACATATATTGAAATCATATATTATTATATATATAATATATATATGTATATAATATATATATATGTCACACAGAGCTCAGTTCTGCTGTCCTCTGGTGAGAGAGAGGTTCAGGTTCAGGTTGGAAGTTCCCTCTTGGATTTTGTCACAGTTTTGAAGGCATGGTTCTAACAACATTGGGCATGCATATAGATAGCTATTCTAATTAGAATTTTCTCCCCTAAGGAAGGTATAGATGATTCCAGAGTTATAGATGTGGATAAATATGTAGGTGCACAGTATAAAACTATGCATTTGAATGAAATTTCTGGACTGCGCTAATTGAAAGCTGACCTGATAAGAGGCAATGATTTCAATGTATTATGACTGGACATGTAAATTCTGGTTTCCAAGTGAAGAAATGAAATTATGAAGATATGATATATTTGGAAAATGCAATTTAAGAAGGAGTAATCAAATTAATCACTTTATAATGAATATCACTGAGCATGAAGAACCAAATGAACCTTTAAGAATGGTCAGGCAGATGGACTTTCTAATTTAACAAATATGTATTAAGCTGCTGCTAAGTATAGTCATTACTAGATTGTAGAGGAAGGAATCATACCCGACCTAGCCCAGAGCTTCTTTTTCTTTTTTTTTAAGATTTTATTTATTTATTCATGAAAGACACACAGAGAGAGGCAGAGACATAGACAGAGGAAGAATCAGGCTCCTCGCAGGGAGCCTGATGTGAGACTCAATCCCTTGACCGGGGATCACACCCTCAGCGAAAGGCAGACGCTCAACCGCTTAGCCACCCAGGTGTCCCCGGCACAAAGCTTCTACACTGCAGGGTGCTAGGCCTTATGTGGTCTTGGCTTATCTGGTAGCCTAAGCATACTGATGGCATGACTAATAGCATAGCATGGATCTATCGGACCTGTGTATTTCAACCATGACCTAAACTCATCATTGTAGATAACAGCTTCACTCCTGTAACAAGAGGAGTTTTGAGCCCTAAATTCCTCCAAGAGGAAGAAAAATTCCTCTTAAATTTCACATAAGGAAGGGATGTTACAGAAGAGAAATATATGCCATCAATGTATGCTTTGTGTGGTATAGTAGGCCCATATGCCAGTGAGGAAACCAGTTACTAGATATGTTTGTAGAGTTCAGGAAAAGAACTTGAAGTTGCTTTTATATTTATGAACACTATGGAAGGAGAACAAAATTGAGACTTGTTTTGAATTTCATAATACTCAAATTCAGCAGATAGAACTGATCAAACTAGAGAAAGAGCTGGGTGCCAACTTGTACTTATAAGAGGCACTTCATGATATTCTTACAGTACTTTTGATGTAAATATGAAGCCAAGTAGTTCAAATATATATCAAAAAATACCTTTCAATAAGTTGAAAGCAGCAAATGAATCCTGTGTGTTGGTTCAAACACAAGGAACAAAATTTAATAGTAAAGAAAATAAGAACTAAAGAACAAATGCAAAAAGTCCAGGAGTGGTGTCAGTCTTGCCTTGGATTTGATGTAATGAGGGGCTACAATACTTCACATTGATCAGAGTTGATAATTTCTGGGGTATCCTCTGAATTTCTCTTTTTTAGAGATTTTTTAAAGATTTTATTTATTTATTCATGAGACACACACACACACAGAGAGAGAGAGGCAGAGACACAGGCAGAGGGAGAAGCAGGCTCCATGCAGGGAGCCTGACGTGGGAGTTGATCCCAGGTCTCCAGGATCAGACCCTGGGCTGAAGGCAGCACTAAACCACTGAGCCACCTGGGCTGCCCTGAATGTCTTTATAGTCATTGACAGAGTAAGGGCTGTCCCAGTAGTTCACTTTCATCCAATTTTTAGCTTCAACATTTATTTTCCTTTGTCAACACATAGCCATTACTAAATGTAAACATTCATTAAACAGAAAGAAATAGGATAGCTTATCCCATTTTATAGCATTTAAGATTAAAATGATGGCTCTTGGGATGCCTCGGTGGCTCAGCGGTTGAGCATCTGCCTTAGGCCCAGGGCATGATCCTGGAGTCCGGGGATCAATTCCCACATTGGGCTCCCTGCATGGAGCTTGCTTCTCTCTCTGCCTATGCCTCTGCCTTTCTCTCTGTGTCTCTCATTAATAAATAAAAAAATAAAACCTTAAAAAATAAATAAAATGATGGCTTTTAAGTGAATTGTTTCTCCAGAGGTATTAGCTGTGCAGTTACATAAGCATTCATCTATTCAGCAAACTTTTAAGGCAGCTTTATTATCACTGGCATATAAAAATTGTATATATTTAAGGTATACAACCTGAATTTCTGGTAAACATATACATTGTGAAATCATCATCAAAATCCAGCTAGTTGGCATATCCATCAATTTTATGTGGTTACCACTGTGTATGTATGTGTGTGTTGAAAAGATTTAAGATATATCCTTTTAGCAAATTTCAAGTATACAATACAGTATTATTCACTATAGTCATCCATGCTGTACATTATATCTCTATAACTTATTTATCTTGTGTAACTGAAAGTTAGTATGCTCTGACCAGTATCACCCCATTTCCCCTGCCCCCGCTCCAGCCCTGGCAACCACTATCCTACTGTCTGCTTCTATGAGTTTGACTATTTTAGATTCCATACATAAATGAGATCATGCAGCACTTATCTTTTTGTGTCTGGCTTACTTAGCATAATATTCTCCAGGTTCACCTATGTTGTTGCAAATGGCAGGATTTCCTTCTTTTTAAAGGCTGAATAATGTCCCATTGTGTATACCCCACATTTCCTTATTCATTCATCTGTCAAAGGACATTTAGGTTGTTTCCATACCTTGGCTATTGTGAATAATGCTGCAGTGAACATGGGGGTGCAGATATCTCTTCACAGTCCTGTTTTCAATTCCTTTGGATACATACCTAGGAGTGGGAATGTTGGATCTAGTTTTAATTTTTTGAGGAATCTTCATACTGTTTTTCATAATGACTGTAAAAATTTACATTCCAACCAATAGTGTACAAGGGTTCCCTTTTCTCCACATCCTCATAAATGCTTGTTATCTTTTTGTCTTTTTTACAATAGTTATCTTAATATATGTTTTTATATATATTTTTATAATCATCCTGATAGATGTGAGGTGATCTCATTGAGGATTGATTTGCATTTCCCTAATGATTACAGATGCTGTGTACCTTTTCATGTACCTGTCTGCTATTTGAATTTCTTTTTTAAAGAAGTGTAGATTTGGGTCCTTTGCTGATTTTTAAATTGGGTTATTTATATTTTTGGTTTTGAGATGTGTAGGTGCCTTACATCTTTTGGATATTAATCCCTAATCAAATATATGGCTTGCAAATATTTTTCCCATACTATAGGTTGTCTTTTCTTGATGTTGGTTGTTTCCTTTGCTGCGCAGAGCTTTTTAGTTTGACATAATCCCACTTGTTTATTTTTGCTTTTGCTGCTTGTGCTTTTGGAGTTATATCCAAAAAATCATTGCCAAGACCAATGTCAGGGAACATTTTCCCTGTTTTCTTCCAGGAGTCTTGATTTCAAGCTTTATGTTTATTAAGTGTGTAATCCATTTGAGCTGATTGTTGTGTATTGTGTGAGATAAGGGCTCAGTTTCATTCTTTTACATGTAGATATCCAGTTTTCCTAGCACCATTTGTTGAAGAGACTATTGTTTCCCCATGGTGTAGTTTTGGCACCCTTTTTGGATATGAACTGACTGTAAATATCTAAGTTCATTTTTGGGTTCTCCATTTTATTCCATTGCTGTACATGTCTGTTTTTGTAGCAGTGCCATTACAATTGCTTTACAATATAGTTTGAAGTCACATTCAACATACTTTCTGTTGGATATGTAGTTACATGGATAAATGATAATAAAAAAAAAAGTTGAGGACCCAAAGGTGAGTAAGACTGTCCTTGCATTCATGGAACTCACAGTCATTGAGACATGAGAAAGAAACAGAATACTGCAACATAGTATAAGAACTATGAGAGAAGATGGAAGTGAGAACAAGAGGCTTTGGTTGCCCACAAAATGTATATTTAATTAAGAATGGAGAAGCATATTTTCTAAGGTAACTTACTGGAGAAGATGGTGATGCCCAAGCCAAGTCTTGCATGACTGACTATTAGGAGTGAATTAAGCAAAAAAACAGAGGAAAGGCATTCCAGAAAGAGAAGTCAGTATCCAAAACAATAAGCTGATACTAAGAGAGTCGAAATGGGAATTCTGGAGGTAACAAAACAAGAACTTCAATAGGATAGGAAATTTCATTTTTAGTCCTAATGTGATATTTCATCACCTCTTTGAACAATTCAGTTCAGAATTTACCTCTATATGGATGGTATATTTCTTTCACTTTATAACTCCCTGAGGAAAGTTCCCTGAGGAATCTTATGATTCCTGAATGTTTACTATCAGTTTTATTCATTTGACAAATACATTTCAAATGGCTCAGCTTTTACAAACATCTACATGGCACTGATGGATTAATATAGCATTGATGCAGTAGTTTTACTATATGTTTAATACTGAAATTGGCCCAACCCTGGGCTTCTCAAGATGACTCTCTTACCCATGCACCCTGGAGCCAGCATACCATAAGAATGGAAACTTGTGGCTTTCTGAATAATAGCACATGGCAACACCACTTAGGTAAACTTAGAGATCTCAGGGTTATAAACTTATCACCCCCTTCTAAACACTTTTATGGCAGACCACTGCCTTAAACAATAAAGCCTAATTTCCTATGAAAAATATCAAAAAACCTGGGATAAACTCCCCCAAACTACTACTTCAGGCATGTTTCCTTAAATTTTTCCTCCCCTTCATACCCTGAATGCACCGACCATGACAGAATTCCTTGTCATTGCCAGAATGTGTTCTGTAGAGTTTTAGTTTTGCTAATGTATCCTTCTTCCTGAAATTCCCTTCCTCATTGCACCCCACCCCTCTATGGCTCCCTTACTTAGTATTTAATATATCACTTCTTGGGATCCCTGAGTGGCTCAGCGGTCTAGCGCCGCCTTCAGCCCAGGGAGTGATCCTGGAGACTGGGGATCAAGTCCCACGTCAGGCTCCCTGCATGGAGCCTGCTTCTCCCTCTGCCTCCCTCCCTCTGTCTCTGCCTCTCTCTCTCTCTTTCTCTCTGTCTCTATCTCTCATGAATAAATAATAAAATATGATATTTAAATATATCATATATATATTATATCACTTCTTTTTGAGCTTATTGGGCTTTATTTCTAGTAGGGAACACTTAATCCTATTGGACGGTAGTGGTTAATACTGAGTCCAACAGGACATGTTCAAATTAAAGCTCTACCTTTTTAAATAGCTGTGAAACCATGCATCAGTTAATTGACCATATAAAGCCTCTGTTTCCCCATCTGTAAGATAGAAATAATTATAATGCCTTTGTCATAGGGTTGTGGTGATGATTAAATGACATAATGATAACACACTTCACGAAGTGGCTGGCACATAATAAATACGCATTAAATATTGAACAAGTACTCAGTAAATATAAGTTCTTTCATTAGTATTTCTCTAGGTATCTCTTCCCCTTTATAGATTTGGCCCTTCCAAAACTGTCTGGGTATGCACAGTACCTGTCACAAGCTTTGTAAATCATGAGGACCCAATAAACAGAGGTTAAGATGAATTAATTCTGAGTGGGGAAAAATTAGAGAGGAAGACAAACTATGAGAGACTCTTAACTCTGGGAAACAAACAAAGGGTTGCAGAAGGGGAGGTGGATGGGGGGGTAGGGTAACTGGGTGATGGGCATTAAGGAGGGTGCACCATGAGATGAGCACTAGGTGTTATACTATATGTTGGCAAATTGAATTTAAATAAAATTTTTAAAATAAAGTAAATATAAAAAATTAAAAATGCCAATTCCTCTTATTTATTAAAAAAAATGAATTGATTCAAAATGAGATATGTGGTCAGTTCCTTAGTGGATAAAGACTTTTATGAACATATGAGAACTTGTACTGAGCCAATTTTTCTTTCCAAACATATATTTAACTATAACCAAAACTTTCAATTCTTCTAGGTTCCATAGCATTCTGTAAACACGATATTATCTGGGTATCATGTGACTTCTTACGGGGTTTCAGATTATGAAATATTGTGAGGCTTTTGACTAACAGAAAAAGATTTGTAGGAAATTTCAAATTTACATAATTGGTTCTTGTTTTTCTTTTTTTTTTTCTATATTTAGAGTTCACTGAGTGAAATAATTTCCTAGTCACAGTTGAATGGAAAACCATAGTCAAGCTACAAATTAGAGTAAAATACTAGCTTCTTGATATATTTGTTCAAAATGCAATTTCCCTCTGCTCCCAATATAATTTACCAAATAAGTACAGTCTAATTACATGTCAAATATTTTTTTCTTTTTGTGATGAACCAAGATATTTTTCTACCATCTAGTGATTACTTGGAATCTTGCCAGCTAGGAATCATATACCAACTGCTGAACATCCCACTCAGAGTCTCCGCACTCAACACAAGAGGCTTAGGGAGTGTTGAAACATACATCCATTAGAGCTGGATAACAATCAGAGGGAACAATGTACAAATGGCTAATAAATGCTTAGAGCACAATTTCAAAAGCACAAAGCCATTTGTTTTTCTTATCAAATTAAATATTCCAAAGCATTATTTAAATAAATGTCTCTGGTTCTGGGCATACTGTGTAGGTCAGCACACCAATATAGCCCTGTATTAGAAATGTATGTATTTACTTATGTTGCAGAAAGTAGAATAAAGGCACAAATACAAAGACATTTTCCGAAGTCTGTGACTCTGAGTTGGCATTCTTGAAAGTAGTTTTGAGGGAGTCTCAAAAGTCTTTAAAGTTTTGTTGAAGATTGCATTATTTGATTCAGACCTCATCATTCCAAAAGTGTATGTTGCAGCAGTGTCCTTCCAAACCCAAATTTGAGCAGAACTGTGTAATTTGCCTTGGGCTGCAGAATAAGATGGAAGTGACAGTGAGCGAGTTCCAAACCTAGGCCTCAACACGTTTGCTTATTTCTGCTTGCTTTTAGACCTTTGCTGTTGCCAGAACATAGCTCAGGATAGCCCACTGGACTCCAAAGGAGGATGAAGGAAAAGTGGTGCAGAGTTGAGACCATAGCAAAACTCAGCCTAGATCAGCCAACTCCCAGGTATGTGAGCAAGCAAATCGGAGATTGACAGAGTTGCCCAGGCTATCCCAGATTAGATCAACCAATCCTTGGATGTGTGAGCCAGTACATCTGTGATAAGAACTGTCCAGCTGAGCCTGACCTAGATACACCAACCCTTAGATGTATGAGCAAACAAAATTGTGATTAGCAGATCTGTCCTGCAGCTTCCAGCCTTGATTACTTGAGCCACAGTGTTGTGAGCCAAACAAAATGCTTACCATTTATGCCACTGAGATTTTGTGTTGGTTTGCCACATAGTGCTACTGTGGCCATAGTTGACTGATAAGTTGTGTACAAACATGTAAAAAGTTCTGTAATATTATGTCATAACAAGAATTCTATTATCACGAGTGAAGACCAAACAGATTTACATTATCTATATCTATTTATGTTACCTGTATTTATTATCATGAATGAAGACCAAACAGATTTGCAGAATATTACACAGATGTGTACAATCTGAATGATTTTATTTCCATCTCTCAACCTGTTTACTTATCATAACTCTAAAACTAACTATATTGTCTAATAAAAATTGTCAGGAATTAAGCCAACTATGAGAATCTAAATTCCTGAAAATCTAAATCTAAATTCAGAAAGCTCTTGTTTTAAATCACAATTTTAGGCATCCAGTTGTTTATATGAAAGTTACTCTTCAACATTCAGCCTTGGATTTCGGAGGAAGAGGATACGTGGAGTTATTGTACACAGTCCTGGAAGCCATATCTGTGCAGATTTCTACATATTAACATGCAGTTAGCATTTGACCTGAAAGGGCTGGGAATGACCATCATAAGGTATTTCATGTAAGGCAATGAATAATCTGAAAATAAAATTTTAAAAGGTTTCATCCACACAAAAAAATTTTAAAAATAAAAAGTTTCATTCACAATAACATTAAAATGAAAACATGCTCAGGAACAAATTTGACAAAATAAGTGCAAGTCTTATATACTGAAAACTATAAAAGGTTGTAAGAAATTAAAGAAAATTTAAATAAATGGAAAGACATTTCACATTCATGAATTCAAAGTCTTAATATTATTAAGATGGCAAATTGATCCATAGATTCACTGCAATCAAATTCTCAGGTGGCTTTTTGGCAGAAATTGACAAGCTATCCCTAAAATCCATGTGGAAATGCAAGGAATCTGGAATAACTCAAAAGATAGTGAGAACAAAGTTTGAGGGCTCACACTTCCCAATTTAAAAGTTAGGATAAGGCTACATTAGTAAACAGTGTGGTAGTGGTGTACAGTTAGGCATATCAATTAATGGAACAAAACTGATGGCAAATCGAACTCCAATAAAAAAAAATACAAAAAATTTTTTAAAATAAAATTATTTTGAAAACATTAAAAAAACCTGAAATTCTTGAAATATCCTTATATTTGTGGTCAATTGATGTTTGACAAAGTTGTAAAGTCCGGTTTTTTAAATTAATTTATTTTTTTGTGAAGTCCTTTTGATAGAGAATGGATTCTTTTCAATAAATGGTCCTGGAACAATTGGATAGCATATGCAAAAAAATGAACTTATACCACTTACCTCACACAATACACAAAAAGCAATTCAAAATCTAGCATACCAAATGAAAGATATAAAACTATAAAAAAATTTAGAAGAAAGTCTTTGTCTCCTTGGATGAGGCAAATTCTTTTTTTTAATTTTCTTTTCTTTTTAAGCAATCTTCACATACAACGTGGGGCTTGAACTCACAATCTGGAGATTAAGAGTCACTTGCTCTATTTACTGGCTGAGCCAGCCAGGTGCCCCTTGGCAAATTCTTAACTATAACTCTAAATGCATGGTCCATAAAAGAAGATACTGATAAATTGGACTTTATACAAGAAGTTTTTATGCTTCAATAGACAACATTAAGAAAATGAAAAGATAACTTACAAACTGGGAGAAAAATATTTGCAAGTCATATATCTGCTAAAGAGCTGATACAAGAATAATTAAAGAACTCTTCCAACTCAAGAAAACAACCAATTAAGAAATAGGCAAAAGATTCGAATGGACATTTCAGCAAAAATGATACATGGATTGTAAATAAATACATGAAAAATGCTCAATACCATTACTCATTATGAGAATGCAAATTAAAACCACAATGATAGCCCCTAGAATGGACATACATTGCTGGTGGGAATGTAAAATGTTGCAGACAATTTTAAAAACAGTTTGACAGTTTCCTGGATAGTTAATCATAAACAAACCACACAACACGACAATTCTTGTCCTCGATATCTACGAGACACGAAAACATGTTCCCGCAAAGACTTATGATGGAATGTTTATAGAAACTTTTTTTTCATAACATCTACAAACTGGAGTCAGTCCAAGTATCTTTCAACTGGTGAAAGGATAAACAAAATGTGGTTTATCCATACAATGCAAAACTATTCATCAATAAAAAGAAATAAACTATTTATAATTCTGCAACATGAATGAACCTCAAAAACATACTGTTAAATGAAAGAAAGCCAAATGCAAAATATTATATATTGTATGACTCTATTTATATGTAATTTCCAGAAAAGATGAATCTATAGAGACAGAAAGCAGTTAGCTGGCTACCTTGGACTGGGTCTGGGAGTGGGTATTGATTGTGCATGGACATGAGGAAACTTTTTGGAGTGATGGACATATTCTTGAGCTAGACTGTAGTGATAGTTGAACAACTATGTAAATTTACTAAAAGTCATTTAAATCTGTATTTAGAAGGGGTAAATTATATACTATAGAAATTATGCCACAAGAAAGCTATAAAAAATGGCACATGCCCATATTTATGCTACCACCCCAAATCACATTAAAACAACAATAAAGAAATACCACACATAAAAACCACAACAGGGATGCCTGGGTGGCTCAGTGGTTGAGTGTCTGCCTTTGGCTCAGGGCATGATTCCGGAGTGCCGGGATCGAGTCCCACATTGGGATCCCTGCATGGAGCCTGCTTCTCCCTCTATGTCTCTACCTGTCTCTCATGAATAAATAAATAAAATCCTAAAAAGAAAAACCCACAACAACAAAAGAAAAAGATATTTGAAAAATATACAGTGGATGGAAGATTGGTAAGTGAGTTAACAGAATATAGAGAACGTAAGCTTAGGTAGCTATGGAGGGGAATAACAACAAGAAGTGAATTAATCTTTCTTTGTCAAAGCAAGGCTTTGATTTGGGGCCCCAAGTACTTTGGAAAGCGTGGGTGGACTTGAGGGGATAAGAAAGCATAAGGACTGGATAGAAATATAAAGAAAATGCTGTTAGACTTCCTGGTCTCCAGTACCAACTCACGTGGCCACATGTCTCTCCCAAGAGGTTAAGTGACATAGGTTTATTTTCTGGAAAAATTGTACACGCTAAAGAGGTTCTAGACTGTCTCATGTGATGTTTAATCAGTGGAAAACTTAGAATATTCCTCATTCTAAGGTCTTAAAAGCTTATGGTGAATTTTTAGGATGTGAATAAAAGTCACTGGTTCAGTAGAAACTGAAAAATAAACTTTCTCTGTGACTAAAATAGTAAAAATTGATCATCAGTGGAAAAACGTAAATTTTTGGAGATAATCAGGTTGAGGAAGCTCCTTTCTACTACTAGGTTTGTAGTTTTTTCCTTTTTTTAGCATGAATGGATGTAAAACTTTGTTAAAGGCTTTTTCTTCATCTATTGAGATAATCATATGATTTTGTCAGTTGGTGTGGTGAATTCTTCTGATTGATATTTGAATGTTGAGATAGTCTTATATTTCAGAGATAAACCCTGCTTGGCCATGATGCATTATCCTTTTTATGTATTGTTGGATTCTATTTTTGTGCCTCACATCTATTTTGTGTTTCATAGAGGACTTTTGCATTCATGCTTATGAGGAGTATTGTGTAATTTTCTTTTGTTGTAATGTTTTTGTCTGGAGTCCTTAACAGTATAATGCTGGTCTCATAAATTGAGTTAGAAAGGGTTTCCTCCTGTTATATATTCTCGAGGAATTTGTGTGGAATTGTTATTATTCTTAAACGTGTGATAACATTTGCCAGAGTAGCCATCTGGACTGGAATCTTTCTTTGTTGGAAGTTTTTAAACTACACATTCAATTTCTTTGAATAACATGGCATTATTCAAGTTATCTATGTTTCCTTCGGTGAATCTTGGAAGCTCATATCTTTTGAGGGATTTATCCATTTCATCTAAGTTGTAAAATGTATTACCGTAGTGTTGTTTGTAGTATTCTCTATTTTTTATTTTTTGTTTTTATTATTTTTTAAAGATTTTATTTATTCGAGAGAGAGAGAGAGAGGCTGAGACACAGGCAGAGGGAGAAGCAGGCTCCATGCAGGGAGCCTGCTGTGGGACTGGATTGAGGATCTCCAGGATCAGGCCCTGGGCTGAAGCCGGCACTAAACTGCTGAGCCCCCAGGCTGCCTGTATTCTCTATTTTTTAAAAAAGATTTTATTTTTAAGGAATTTCTACACCCAACATGGGGCTCGAACTCACAACCCCAAGATCAAAGAGTCATGTGTTCCTCTGACTGAAGCCGCCTGGTGCCCGTGGAGTATTCCTTATGTCCTCTTAATCTCTATATTGTCTATGGTGATTTCTCCTCTTTCATTCCTTACATTTGTACTTGATGTCTTCTTTTGCTTTTGGTCAGTTCAGCTAGTTTATCAATTATATTCAGTATTTTATTTATTAGTATTTTTTAGAACATAACTTTTTTTGAGAGAGCACAGGCATGTGAGTGGGGGTAGAAGGGCAGAGGGAGAGGGAGAGACTTAATCAGGCTCCACGCCCAGGGGGGAACCCAACACAGGGCTTGGACCCCATGACTCTGAGATCATGACCTGAGCTGAAATGAAGAATTGGACGCCTAACCAACTGAGCCACCCAGGTGCCCTTAAACAGACTTTTTAAAGGAACCTGCTTTTGGTTTCATTGATTGACCATTATTTTTGTTTCTCAATTTTACTGTTCTCATCTTTTTATTTTTTCTTCTTGCTTTTTCTTAAATTTGCTATTCTTTAGCTGGTTTCTTTTTGTGAAATCTTAGGTCTTTGATATAAAATCTTTCTTTTATGATATAAGCCTCAAATAATACAAATTTTCCTCTCAGCGCTGCTTTTTTTTTTAATTTTTATTTATTTATGATAGTCACACACAGAGAGAGAGAGAGAGAGAGGCAGAGACACAGGCAGAGGGAGAAGCAGGCTCCATGCACCGGGAGCCCGACGTGGGATTCGATCCTGGGTCTCCAGGATCGCGCCCTGGGCCAAAGGCAGGCGCCAAACCGCTGCGCCACCCAGGGATCCCTCAGCGCTGCATTAGTTATGTCCCACAAACTCTGGTTATGTTGTGTTTTTGTTATACTAAAACTCAGAATATTTTCTCATTTCCTTTGTGATTTCCACTTTGACCTATGGGGAGTTTCCTGAATACTACTTTTTCTGATGTTTCGCTTAATTCTACTACAGTTAGGGAATATGTTTTGAATAGTTTGAACTATTTTAAGTTTATTGAGCTTTTTATGACCCAGAATATTGTTCTATCCTTGTGAATGTCAGTTGTATACTTTTCTTAACAATACCATATAAAGAACTAACGTTTTAAATTTTGATGGGGTCCAGTAGGAGTTGCTGGTTGTTACTCAGTTGCCCTAATACCCTGCAGAAAGATAATAAGAAACTAAGGGTGGTTAACAAATGGCTAAAGGCCATGTGTGAGAGCCAGGTAGTTTGCAAGGAGGCTTCTACCTCTGCCAGTGAAAAAACAGGCATAGCTGAGGAACAAATTCAGGATCTGCTAGTTAGGATCTGACAGCTCCACTCCAGAGATGTCTGAATTGTCAGCCAAAGGCAAATCTGTTGTTGGGAGGGTCCCTGGAACATGAGATGTAGATATCTGAGAGGATGCTCTTGAGGATTCTGGCTCTGTAGATTCCCCCTAAACTCCTCAGAGCTTGCAGAGATGGTCCACCATGCTGGAGTAAAAGCTAGTACTTCTCCCATGAGGGAAGAAACTGAAGTATTCTCCAATGCAAGGCAACAGGTGCCCCTCAGTCCTCAGAGTTGCCTCATCTCCTCTCCTGTTTGCCTGGGCAACAACTTAGGGTTAAATATGAGCATAACATAACTTAGGATGCAATGGGTCTGATAAGTAAGAAAAGGATTACACACTGAAGGAGCTGAAAGAATTTGCTAGCATGTCTTGTAGAAGCCATACTACTGTCTGGGATTGGATCTTAAGGGTGCTTCTATAAAAGAGCTGGGATGCAAGATTGGATTATGGAGAATTAATTGACTCAGGGCATTTTCTTAGAGCACAAGATTTAACACCTTGGCAAGGACCCCTGTGCATGGTACAAATTCCCTTAGTGTGTCTCTTAGAAACCTGGAGAAAGGGATCCCTGGGTGGCGCAGTGGTTTGGCGCTTGCCTTTGGCCCAGGGCGCGATCCTGGAGACCCGGGATCGAGTCCCACATCGGGCTCCCGGTGCATGGAGCCTGCTTCTCCCTCTGCCTATGTCTCTGCCTTTCTCTCTGTCTCTCTGTGACTATCATAAAAATAAATAAAATTAAAAAAAAAAAAAAAGAAACCTGGAGAAAGATACAGCTGATGCTTTAGGAAATAGATCCCAGAGTTTCCCTAGCAGGGGGTAGAGGAAGGACTAAAAAGACTCAGGAAAGTGGGATATATTATGTAGGGCCACAAAACCCACCAAAGAATTGTATTTCACAGGGAACCCAAAGGACTAACCAAGGTTATTAGGAATGTGCTAGTGTAAGGGATACTAACATCATTAAGAAATTAAATGGTAGCTCTCTTCTGCAGGCCAGGAATGATGGTAGAAGAGGTGATCACAGAGTTTGGTTTGTTAACAGTCATGAGGATGACGGGTAATTGAGTAATAAAGGCTTGGAGCCAGAACAAACACATTCTTCAATAAAGGTGATTTTTTTTTAAAAGAGAGTTATTTGGGTGATTCTAAAGTGCATCTAGTTTTGGGATCCCTAATCTCTGGTGACCAGCCCAGTGTTTTTCTGTTAAATCATTATGGCCCCTCTCTCATTTATTTAACTCTGCTCATAAACCGACAATTATTTTTCTCCTATAACACAAGTAACTGTTCATTGTAGAAAGTTAGGGTGAAGGAGATCAAAAAGTAGATTTAAAAATTTGGGGTATCACGTATAACACTGAAATGAGCTGAATCTCTATGTATTTCCATGATTATCTCCTTCAGATAAATTCCAAGAAGCAGAATTTCTGTGTCCCGGCTGATGTATATTTTTAGGGTTTTTTGGTGCATGCTGCCAAAATGCCTCCAGAGATTCACCAGATGACTTTCCCAATTTCAGGAATCAGGATTCCCATTCCCTACTTCATTGCCTACACTAGTTATAATTTTCTATGGTTCTGCCAGTATGATAGGTGAAAATTGTCTTTATTTACATCTCTCTATTATTTGTGAGTTTGAACTTTTTCATGGTTTGTCTTCGTGTTTGTTTGCCTTCTGTCTTTCCTTTTTGAATTCATATAGTTACCAAGTTGGGAAAAATGTTACTTTTCTTCTTTTTGACTTGTAATAGTGGTTTGCACAGTAGGTTTCTTCCCCCTGATTTTTCATTTGACTTCAATTTTCTTCACAGTATTTTTTCCTTACGTAAGATTTTGTTGGTTTGCTGATTTTTGTGACACCACGTATGACAACTTTCCTTTTCACATTAAATTGACATGACATTTTAATCATATATTTATATTTGATGCATTCTTCAATATCTCTCAAGAGTTTCTATTGTATTTCATTGAGCACACTCTTTCTGTGGTAATATTATGCTTTTAAAATCATTTTGTGGGGCCATCTGAGTGGCTCAGTTGGTTAGGTATCTGCCTTTGGCTTGGGTCATGATCCCAGGGTCCTGGGATTGAACCTCGGGTCTGGCTCGCTTGGCAGGGAGCCTCCCTCTACCTGCTGCTTCCCTTCCTTGTGCGTGCTCTCTCTCTGTCAAATAAATAAATAAATACAATCTTTTAAAAATTAAAATAAAATAATTTTGTAATACAAGTACCCTTTAAATTTTTTCTTTTACACAATTTCTTGATGGGTCACATTTATTCTTTCTGATGAGCGTAAGATTACTTTTAAGTCCCAGAGTAATTCCGCTGTTTTCAAAATTGCATTCAATGTATAGAATAATTTGGAAAAAAGTTAACATATGGGAAATGGCACATCTTCACATTTAGTAACATGTCATGAGACTTCATTTACTCTTGTGCAGTTTTGTTTCCTTAAATAGGTTTTGTGCTAATTTGGTGTATTTTAAATATTTCTTAATAATTTATTCTTAGAATAATCAAGTTCTTAGAATTATCTATTCCAATAATAATATTAGAGTAATCCAGTTCTTATTTCTTCTTCCTGCCACCCTCGTCATATGGTTCTCTTCATCACTAAAAATTTTATTTAGTGGTCTTATGCTAACAGCCACTTCCTTGGCCTACCAAATAAATATACCATACTTTTCTTTTTTGCCAAAACAGAAAATGGACAGATATATAGGAGAATTCAGAAGGAGGGAAAACACTAAAATAAATGGATGTCCAAGTCAAGGATGGTTGTATTTTAGGGCCTTAGAGTGGATACTTGATGAAAGTTTGACTCGTTGATTCAATAAAGTGCTTTAATTGATTCTCAGGGTTTGGTGTAGTAGATTGTTAGCTCCTGTCTCCAGGCAGTGGTTATTATAAGCCTGGCATTTCACTTCGATGACGAGGAAAAACTCCCTTCAGCAACTTGAAAAGCCATTTGGGCGGAGGACAGAGATGGCAGCACTCAGTGTGAAAGTGTTTGAGGAAAGCAATCACAGTTTCCATCAGAGGTATCATTCTCATTATTGAGCTTGAGATCTTAATGGAATTGTACGGCATTGTATGTATTTGAGTGTATGAGTGTGCTTAAGGGATGAAAAGAAAAACAAAATAATGTGAACACTTGAAAGATATACTAGTTATCTAGTTTTTTAAAAATTATTTGTTTTTCAAAGCAGCTTCTCAAACCAAGAGAATAAAGCCTGTGATTCTTTGGTGTATGTTCTGGCTCTTAATTATTTACAGTTCAGCATTTTATCATATACTCCCTTTCTTTGAGGGGGTTATTGGTGTGGAGAATGTTAATTCCATCTTCCCAAAAAGGTTGTAAAATCACTGAACGCATAGATCCACAGAGAGAGAAACACTTGCATGGCACTCCGTGGTTGCAGTCCCCGTAACAAGGTGTAAATGCAGTTAGACTCAAATAGTGCCAATTTTTGACTAGTTCTTCCATTTTCACTTGCTGTATCTTAAATGTGTGTTCAGATTTGCATTTAGATCACACCTTGGCTATTGCATGAAGGCCATATTTTAGAGAGATGAGAGTGGAGACGGAGAAAAGTTAAGGTACCATTGCAACAGTGCAGGGGGAGACACAGGAGGAGCTTGGATTAGGTAGGCTAGTTAGACTAGCATGGAGAAGAGGGTACAGATTTGAGACCTGCTTAGGAAGCAAAATATGTGGGATTTGATTAGTATAGGAAGATGCAGTCAGAGATGATTGCTAGAGTTCATTTGAAGCCAGGAAATTTAGATTTGAATTTTAGTGGCTTCTTAGTTAGTTGGCCACTTGGGGATTTATTTAAATGGTCTTTGGTCTTGTTCCCTCATTCACAAAATTGGAGATAATAATACCTGCTGCATAAGGTTGTTGTGTGGATTAAATTGAATACATAACAATGCTTTGTCAATTCTAAAGCACTACATAAAATTTAGACATTATTTACTTCATTAAAAATGCTATATCTTGGGGTGCCTGGTTGGCTCAGTTGGTTAAGTGGCTGACTCTTCATTTCAGCCCTGATGATGATCTTAGGGTCCTGGGATCAAGCCCCATATTGGGCTCTGAGTTCAGCGAGGAGTCTGCTGTCTGCTTCTCCCTCTGCCCTCCATCCACAAATCACTCACTTGCACTCTCTCTCTCTGAAATAAACAAACAAATCTTAAAAAAAAATACTGTATCTCAAGAGGGTACTGATAAGATATTTATAGATCCCTGTACAAAATAGATCAAATAATGAAATCTGTATCTTTTTTTCCCTTGCTGTGTGAGGATATCTAAAAGGAGACATCGATGAACTATTTTCAGTATCATATAACTTGTTTCTCTTTCTGCCTAAAAAGACATTAAGGTCTAAGAAGGAAAAAGAAAGAAAGCTAGAATGTCAACCATTTCTTAAGCCCTAGCTCAAATTCTAGATTCTTAATATATTTGGTGGTGAAGTCACCTTCTCTCCCTTGGCCTTGTTTTCCCCATCTGTAAACTAGAGTATGGGTCACGGTCTTATTTTTACACCTGGTAATAACTACTTCTTAACTCCCAACATCTGTATTAGTCCACTTCAAGAAGAGCTACTGAACTAGTTTCAGCCCTTGCCAAACTAATGGAAAGGATAAGCTTCTAGTTGGAGAAAGTAACTCTCATGTTCCTGCAGCTTCATCTGGAAATAATGAGTGGTATAATTTTTCCTTTGCCCTTCTTCCCCAAACAACAATTGGAGTCTGGTATCTCAGAGGCTGATTTGTCCTAAATCCATGATTAAATATTGTTATTTCCTATAGTGTGGCCTCCTTGTTTTCCTCCATGGCAAAAGCTTTCTTCTTGGGACACCTGGGTGGCTAAGTTGGTTGAGCGTCTTGACTCTTGGTTTCAGCTCAGGTCATGATATCACGGCTGTGAGACCAAGCCCAGCATTGGGCTCTGTGCTCAGTGCAGAGTCTGCTTGAGAGTCTCTCCCTATCCCTCCCCCTCCCCCTCCACCTCTCTCCACATGCTCTCTCTCAAATAAATAAATAAAATCTTGTAGAATATTGTGAAAAAGTTTTCCTCTCTCCTTTCCACTCTACTATTAAAGGTTAGTCTTCCCATTCTTTAAGGCCCATCTCAAATTTTAGCTTCTCTGAGATTTTTCCCTCTTCCCCAGCGTTTGCTTTTTGATTGCTGAAATCTATAATAGTCTGTTTAGTGACTAACCCAAATTAACTTGTAAAGACATGTATTCCTTTTCATTTCTCTGAAATCTCTGTTCTTTAGCTCGTGTTCAGCTAGTGTTTTGACAGAGATCTCCTTGTCCTCCCAGAGCTAAAACAAACAAACAAATGATCCCTCATTCCTGCATTGCAGATTGTCTCTGTGCTAGGGCACTCCAACACTTAAGCTTACACTGGTTCTAGGAGCCAGCCCAAGATCAAACCTTAGGGTATTCTTTTTTTTTTTTTTTTAATTTTTTATTTATTTATGATAGTCACAGAGAGAGAGAGAGAGAGAGAGGCAGAGACACAGGCGGAGGGAGAAGCAGGCTCCATGCACCGGGAGCCCGATGTGGGATTCGATCCCAGGTCTCCAGGATCGCGCCCTGGGCCAAAGGCAGGCGCCAAACCGCTGCGCCACCCAGGGATCCCACCTTAGGGTATTCTTAGAACTTTTAGAAGCCTACTAAGTCTTGCCCAGGACACGCACATGGCTTTCCAAATTACCACAGGTGCACACCTGCTTTCAACTATCTTTAGTTTCACAAAGAAACTGTCCTCACCACCTTTCTAGCCTGACTCTGGAGTTCAGCAGACCAGAAATGAGTCCCTTGTGTCAGTCTTCCAGAGGTTAGATCCAGCATTCACAGTGGTTTGGGTGGAGGGACTCTGTGCTGCCCTGTCCAGAACCTGGGACTGTGGTCCCATAGCGGAAATGCAGGTTGCCACTACAAGAGAGCAACACCACTACCATGGAGTGGGGGGGGGGGGGACGCCACAAAACTTTCTTTTCTTTATTTAAATTGTCTTTTTCTTGATTCAGTGTTTGTTTGGTTGCTTTAAAGTTGTGACTGTTTTCCAGAACCCTGACAGGGTTGGTTCTGACAGTTTCTGCTTGTTTTTGATGTTTCTTTGGGGGCAGGGGTAGATGTAAGTTTGGAGCTGCCTACACAATCATTTTGTTGATGTCACTCACCTATACTGTCTTTTATAATTACATAATTACCTTAACTTGTGCTGTGTGTGTGTGTGTGCGCACACACGCACGTGCATACACATGTTCTTGAATTACTGTCTCGGCTTACTAACTTTCAGCCTGAAAAGCTTACTTTAATATTTATTGTATGGAAGGTCTGCTAGCAGTGAATTCTCAGTTTTTTTTTTAATGTGGAATGTCTTTATTTCCTCTTCATTTTTTAAATATAGTTTTGCTGGATATAGGATTCTTGGTTGACAGGTGGTGTTTCTTTTTTGAGCATTTTGAATATGTTCTCATACTGCTTTCTGGCCTCCAATGTTTCTGATGAGAAGTCAACTATTTATCTTATTGGGACTCCCTTCTAACCAGTGAGCCATTTTTCTCTTACTGCTTTCAATATTTTCTCCTTTTTGTTTTTTCAGCCCTTTTGCTATTATGTGTATGTTTTGGGGTCTCTGCTTTTATCCTATTTGGAATTTGTTGAGATTTTTGGATATGTTAATGTTTTTCAAGAAATTTGTCAAGTTTTTTTTAAAGATTTTATTTATCTATTCATGAGACACACACAGAGAGAGAGAGAGAGGCCAAGACACAGGCAGAGGGAGAAGCAGGCTCCATGCAGAGAGCCCAATGCGGGACTCGATCCTGGAACTCCAGGATCACACCCTGGGCCAAAGGCAGGCACCAAACTGCTGTTCTACCCAGGGATCCCCAAATTTGGCAAGTTTTGAGCCATTATTTCTTTTTAGAGATTTATTTATTTATTTATTTATTTATTTATTTATTTGAGAGAGTGTGTGCACATGCAAGTGAGCATGAGTGGAGGGAGAGACAGAGGGACAGGGAGAGAATCTCAAGCAGACTCCATACTGAGCATGGATCCTGACACGGGGCTCAATCTCATGACCTTGAGATCATGACCTGAGCTGAAATTAAGAGTTGGATGCTCAACTGACTGCACCACCCAGTTGCCTCAAACCATTATTTCTTTAAACATCTTTTTTTTTTTCCCTTTTCTCTCTTCTCCTGTGTCATTCCCATTGTGCTAATGCTGGTGCCCATATAGCAGTATCCCACATTTCTGTGAGGCTCTCTTCATTTTTCTTCTTCTCTCTGTTCTTCAGATTGCATAATCCCTATTGATCTACAGATTCACAAATTATTTCTTCTGCCAGTTTATGTCTCCTGTTCAGCTCCTCTCATGAAATTTTTGCTTTAGGTATTTAACTTTTCAGCACCAGGATTTTCATTGAGTGCTCTTTTATAATTTCTACTTTTTATAGATATATTCTCCATTTGCTGGACATTGTCACTTAACTACCTTTATTAAGTGTGGTTCCCTTTACTTCTTCGAATATGCTTCTATTTTTATAAAAGCATTTTATGGGATCCCTGGGTGGCGCAGCGGTTTGGCGCCTGCCTTTGGCCCAGGGCACGATCCTGGAGACCCGGGATCGAATCCCACGTCGGGCTCCCGGTGCATGGAGCCTGCTTCTCCCTCTGCCTGTGTCTCTGCCTCTCTTTCTCTCTCTGACTATCATAAATAAATAAAAATTAAAAAAAAGAGAACCCTTATTTAAAAAAAATAAAAGCATTTTATTTATTTATTTGACCAAGACAGACCATGAGCAGGGGGAGGGGCAGAGGAAGAAGCAGACTCCTCACTGAGCAGGGAACCCGATGCAGAGCCTGATCCCAGGAACCTGAGGCCATGATCTGAGTGGAAGGCAGATGCTTTGAGCCACCTGGGCACCCCGTGAACATGCTTTTAATAACTACTTTGAAGTCTTTGTTAAATAAGTCATCTGTTCCATTTTACAGGCTGTTTTCTGTTGCTGAATCTTCCTCTTTTGTGTGCATCAGTCCATCCTGTTTCATAAACTATTATGGAAACTGGACATTTTAGATAATATACTGTAGCAAGTCTGAGTGCTGACTGCACTCATAGCCTCTGGTCTTGTTATTATTGTTTTCTTGTTTATTTGGTGACCTGCCAGATTACTGTAGTGAAGTCTACTTCCCTTGTAATATGAAGCCTCTGATGTTGTTCCCTAGAAGGTATGGCCTGCTGTGCACATAGTCACCCTAGGATGACAGTGGTCTCAGCAGGGCTCCCTCTGATTATCTCTTTCCCTGACTACATGCAGATGATGATAAGCTCCATTGATTGCAGGTTTATTACTCTACTACTTTAATTTTGTAAACTGACAAAGTAATTCCACTTTACTTCTTTACAGAACACTCTCAACTCCTGGAGAAAGAGGTTGCAGAAAGCATGGTGGCATTGGCTCTCAGAGGAGTCAAGACCTTGGGGGTTAGCAGGTATGACTTTAGCACAGTGACAGTTGAGCAGTGGTAATAGTTGTAGTGATGCTGATGGTAAGAAATGGGTGGTGAGGTTAGAATTTGACTGGGTGACCGACACTGAGATGGGCACTTGATGAGATGAGCACTGGCTGTTATTCTATATGTTGGCAAATTGAACACCAATAAAAAATAAATTTATTAAAAAAATTTTAGAAAATCCTATTGTAAAGGGATGACAATGATTAATAAACCAAGTCTTCTGGCATTTCCTTCCTCCCACTTGCTAAAGAGAATTCTAGTTTCTTGGTATGTGTCAGTCTCTTCTTCTCCTGTACCCTGGAAAGACAGCTCTGCCTTACCAGATCCATTCTTGGTGCTTTGTGACATAGAATAAATCAAGGGTAAAGGGGGAGAGGGGTGCCTGACTGGCTCAGTTCGTAGAGCATATGACTCTTGATCTTGGGGACATGAGTTCAAGCCCCATGTTGGGTCCAGAGCCTACTTTTAAAAAGAGTAAAGAGAGAGAACAAGAGCATAAGGCATTAATAGGAAGCATACAGAGTAGAGTGCTGGACGGATGTTTTAGGGATTATGAAAAGAAGAGCTGTGACTTACGAAGGAAGTGGATGAAATAGAAATGGGACATTTTAAGGAAGTGTTGATACGGCTTATGAATATTCACAGATATGCTGGTTATTCTCCACTTGTTTGTACAGAGTCATTCTCCACCCTTCTCTGCTCTGCTTTGTACCCCTGGAAGCTCTAGGCACTGCACCTCCTGGGTCTGTAGATGGGGCTAGGGTCAGATTCAGTCATTGGGAGGCACTAGCATAAGGTCAGTGGATGAGAAAAGAGAGAAGTGGGGGTAGGGCTTTTTCCCTTCCTATCCTTTGATGGCTACAGCTCGCACTGAGTTCTAGTGACATCACTTCCCTTCCCTGGCTCCTTCAGTCCTAGGCATGGTAGCAGCTTCCCTCTGCTCTTACTCTCCAGGCCCTTTATCCTCTTTGTTGGATTCTTTTAACCTGCCTAGCCCTTTGTGAAAATGACCTCTATATTAAACCTTCCTCACTTACACTCTTTGAGTGTGCCATCTGTGGCCTGCCGGGACTCTGACTGATACAGCAATATTTAAAAAATACAAATAAAAACTTGGCTTGTTTTGAAATTACTCATCACTGTATAGGCTCTTTTTGGCTACCATCTAATTCCAGGAATAAACACAGAATAACAACCTTGTATATGTCTTACAATATAGGATAATTGCAGTTTCTTATATAAAGTTCTATAACCCTAGCTAGGAAGGGTGCATGATAAAATGAATTATATTTCTTGTAGAGTTTTGAGGAAATACTGGGTAAATTTAGAAGGGAAATAGATTCCATACTTATTGCTCTATCTGTGGGCTTCATGATTTTAGACACGTAATTTGATTTCCTAATGGCTCTGACTCATCTTAATGAAGTCAGCTAATGCTTTCCTTTAATTTTAATGGAAACTAATTTTATTCCCTTCTTGCCTTTCTAAATTCTAATTTTTCCCCTATCACCAAAAGAACTGTAGCTAAGATGTGTAGACTTCCTGGGCCCTAGAATCAGTATTTAGGAGGTTTAACAATAGTATATAGTTATAGAACAGAATACTTATTACAAGAAATCCTGGTATACATAGTACCTTTGTGGAATGTTGATTGCAAACCACACTTAAAATTTCAGCTCCTTGGGTAACTTTCAGCTCTTCCTAGTAATTGGCTATTAACACAGGTTGACCAATGAGAAGATGGTTGGACAAATAAGAGTTGTGTCCAATTCATGCTTTCCTTGGCTCTTCATAAATCATCACTTCTTTCCACTTTTTTTTTTAGAGAGAGAACAACCAGAGGGGCAGAGGGGGAAAGAGAGAGAAAATCTCCAGCAAACTTCCAGCTGAGCATGGAGCCCAATGCAGGGCTCGATTTCACCACCCTGAGATCATGACCTGAGCCAAAATCAAGAGTCAGATGCTTAACTGACTGAGCAACTCAGGCACCCCACTTCTTTCCATTTTTGTACAAGACTTTCTGCCTTTGCTCAATAGGGACATTCATGAGAAGTTGCATATGGATAAAGGCTATTCTAAAATGCACAATTGAAAAAAAATCCTAGTGTGAGTCTTTTTGTTAAAAAATAGTTTCTAATTTATCTTCAACTGATCCAACATAGGGAATTCCAGTGTTATGTATAAACTATGCTACATTTGTAACATGTTTGCTTTTCTCTAGCATTTCTGAAAGCACAGGCAGGGCCTATTTAGAGGAACAAATTGACTTGAATAAGCATTTGTAACTTTCAGCTATTTTTCTGAACTAAATTCTGTGTAAGGTCTGAGCTTTAGGCCTCTATTCCATTAGGCTTGTCTAAAAGAAAACTTTGTGGCTGATTCTAGACAAGGGAAGTAGGACTGCCTGCTTGGCAACACCGCTGTTTGCACCCTTCTTGCTTGGTCTTCCTCCTCTCCATCCTCACAAAAAAAGGCTGCTTGCAAAGAATTTTAGCTTGTCTCTTCAATTCATAAACTTCTCCAATCAGTCAATATGTGTGTGGGTCTTTATGAAGCATTTGGGGAAAAGCTGTGGGGCTGCTGAGTCTCCTACAGCATACCCTACTCTGACAAGCCCATCTGGTTGAATTCTTCAATGTAAAGATGCACAAAGCAGACCAAGGAACCTTGAGAGTTCATTAAATTTTCCTTCCAGCGTCTTGTAATAACATATTAAATGTTCTGGTTTAATGAATTGTTTATTGTAACCTCCCTTCTATACACCCCAGATTGTTAAAGGAAATCCTTTCAGAGCCACAAGGCAGCAATGGTTTATCTTTAGCTATAGACTGGAGAAAAAAAATGTCATGATCAGTTGCCCTTTACATTTTTTGGACTTCTTGGGCCCATGTCTGTGTCTGTGACATAAGCCCTTGGACTCCAGGAAGCCAAGAAAAAAAAATGTGGGCAAAGTGTAGGGGATGTTTTTTTATTATTATTATTGGAGTTCAATTTGCCAACATATAGCATAACACCCAGTGCTCATCCTGTGAAGTGCACCCCTCAGTGAGCGTCACCCAGTCACCCCATCCCCCGCCCACCTCCCATTCCACTACCCCTTGTTCGTTTCCCAGAGTTAGGTGTCTCTCATGTTCTGTCACCCTCAGATATTTTCACTCATTTTCTCTCTTTTCCCTTTATTCCCTTTCACTATTTTTTATATTCCCTAAATGAATGAGACCATATAATGTCTGCCCTTCTCTGACTGACTTATTTCACTCAGCATAATACCTTCCAGGTCTATCCACATCGAAGCAAAAGGTGGGTATTTGTCATTTCTAATGGCTGAGTAATATTCCATTGTATACATAGACCACAGCTTCTTTATCCATTCATCTTTCGATGGACGCCGAGGCTTCTTCCACAGTTTGGCTGTTGTGGACATTGCTGCTATAAACATTGGGGTGCAGATGTCTCAGCTTTTCACTGCATCTGTATTTTTGGAGTAAATCCCCAGCAGTGCATTTGCTGGGTAGTAGGGTAGCTCTATTTTTAACTCTCTGAGGAACCTCCACACAGTTTTCCAGAGTGGCTGTACCAGTTCACATTCCCACCAACAGTGCAAGAGGGTTCCCCTTTCTCCACATCCTCTCCAACATTTGTTGTTTCCTGTCTTGTTAATTTTCACCATTCTCACTGGTGTGAGGCAGTATCTCATTGTGGTTTTGATTTGTATTTCCCTGATAGCCAGTGATGTAGAGCATTTTCTCATGTGCTTGTTAGCCTTGTCTATTCTGTAAATATCTGTAAAATCCATCTGGTCCAGTGTATCATTTAAAGCTCTTGTTTCTTTGGACATGTGCTTAGAATATCTGTCATTTATAGAAAGCGCTGTGTTGAAGTCTCCTACTATTCGTGTATTGTTATCTAAGTATGTCTTTACTTTACTAGAATCCTATGAGGGAAGTACAAATGTCTCCATTCTACAGATGAGAAAATGGAGGCTGGAAGAGTTTTAATTACCAAAGATCTCACTGTTAAGTAGAAGAGGAAGAATTCAGATTTGGTTCTATGCTCTTCAATGTCAACCTACACTATCAACAACTCATTTGGGAAGGTAGTTATATAACATCTCCAGGGACAGAAAATCAAGACAAGACCCAAATGTAGAAAGAAGCTTCTCTTCTTCTCCTGAATGGGCACATATGGCAAAAGTACTAGATGAGTCAGGAGATTTGCATTCAAATCCTGGATCTACCACCAATTAGCTATGATCTCAGGCAATTTTTTTTTTATTTTTTATTTTTTTGATCTCAGGCAATTTATATTAATTCTCTGAACTTCAATTTCCTCAACTGGGAAAAACTGGGAGAAAATAAGTCTTACCTCACAAGGCTGCTGTGAAGTTTAAATAAGATGCTACATTTCAAAAAAAAAAAAAAAAAGATGCTACATTTCTGGAAAACCACAAACTACCAAAACTGGAACTGGAAGAAATAGAAAACCTGAACAGGCCAATAACCAGGGAGGAAATTGAAGCAGTCATCAAAAACCTCCCAAGACACAAAAGTCCAGGGCCAGATGGCTTCCCAGGGGAATTCTATCAAACGTTTAAAGAAGAAACCATACCTATTCTACTAAAGCTGTTTGGAAAGATAGAAAGAGATGGAATACTTCCAAACTCGTTCTATGAGGCCAGCATCACCTTAATTCCAAAACCAGACAAAGACCCCACCAAAAAGGAGAATTATAGACCAATATCCCTGATGAACATGGATGCAAAAATTCTCAACAAGATACTAGCCAATAGGATCAACAATACATTAAGAAGAAGATTATTCACCATGACCAAATAGGATTTATCCCCTGGATGCAAGGCTGGTTCAACACTCGTAAAACCATCAATGTGATTCATCATATCAGCAAGAGAAAAAACAAGAACCATATGATCCTCTCAATAGATGCAGAGAAAGCATTTGACAAAATACAGCATCCATTCCTGATCAAAACTCTTCAGAGTGTAGGGATAGAGGGAACATTCCTCAACATCTTAAAAGCCATCTACGAAAAGCCCACAGCAAATATCATTCTCAATGAGGAAGCACTGGGAGCCTTTCCCCTAAGATCAGGAACAAGACAGGGATGTCCACTCTCACCACTGCTATTCAACATAGTACTAGAAGTCCTAGTCTCAGCAATCAGACAACAAAAAGAAATAAAAGGCATTCAAATTGGCAAAGAAGAAGTCAAACTCTCCCTCTTTGCCAATGACATGATACTCTACATAGAAAACCCAAAAGCCTCCACCCCAAGATTGCTAGAACTCATACAGCAATTTGGAAGTGTGGCAGGATACAAAATCAATGCCCAGAAGTCAGTGGCATTTCTATACACTAACAATGAGATTGAAGAAAGAAAAATTAAGGAGTCAATCCCATTTACAATTGCACCCAAAAGCATAAGATATCTAAGAATAAACCTAACCAAAGAGGTAAAGGATCTATATCCTAAAAACTACAAAACACTTCTGAAAGAAATTGAGGAAGACAAAAAAAGATGGAAAAATATTCCATGCTCATGGATTTGCAGAATTAATATTGTGAAAATGTCAATGTTACCCAGGGCAATTTACACGTTTAATGCAATCCCTATCAAAATACCATGGACTTTCATCAGAGAGTTGGAACAAATTATTTTAAGATTTGTGTGGAATCAGAAAAGACCCCGAATAGCCAGGGAAATATTAAAAAAGAAAACCATAGCCTGGGGCATCACAATGCCAGATTTCAGGTTGTACTACAAAGCTGTGGTCATCAAGACAGTGTGGTACTGGCACAAAAACAGACACATAGATCAATGGAACAGAATAGAGAATCCAGAAATGGACCCTCAGCTCTATGGTCAACTAATATTTGACAAAGCAGGAAAGACTATCCACTGGAAAAAGGACAGTCTCTTCAATAAATGGTGCTGGGAAAATTGGTCATTCACATGCAGAAGAATGAAACTAGACCATTCTCTTACACCATACACAAAGATAAACTCAAAATGGATGAAAGAGCTAACTGTGAGGCAAGATTCCTTCAAAATCCTAGAGGAGAACACAGGCAACACCCTTTTTGAACTTGGCCACAGCAACTCCTTGCAAGATACATCTATGAAGGCAAGGGAAACAAAAGCAAAAATGAATTATTGGGACTTCATCAAGATAAGAAACTTCTGCACAGCAAAAGAAACAGTCAACAAAACTAAAAGACAATCTACAGAATGGAAGAAGATATTTGCAAATGACATATCAGATAAAGGACTAATATCCAAGATCTATAAAGAACGTACTCAACTCCACAGCAAGGAAACAAACAATCCAATCATGAAATGGGCAAAAGACATGAATAGGGGATGTTTTAAGGAAGTGTTTATATGACTTTCATTCATTGAGCACCCATTATGTGCCAGACCTTTATGCTAAGGGCTTATACACAGTATTTTAGTTCATCCTAATTAAACCTTCATAAATGCTAGATAAAGTCCCATCTAACAAATGAGAGGACTGAGACCATGTTGATTGAAGTCACAGAATATATATTCAGTGGCAGATCTGGGATCTCAACCCTGGGTTTCAAAATCTGTGCAATTTTCATCATACTATGGATACTGCCCACTTTGTAAGTCACCCATCTCTCTTAGTTTCCTTTATATTTTGAGCCACATCTTTATGGCTGGACAGTGTCTCTGACAGAATTATACCACGCTAAAAAATATATTTGGGCATTACGGCCCACTTCTCTGACTCTTGGTAAGACCATACCGACACCATGAAAGGACATTCAGGAATCATGAGCTTCTGAGAACCTTCTATACTGGCTTATAGGAATGAACTTAATCTTCTATTTTAGAATCAGAATGTTTGCATTTCATGCTACTTGTCTCACACTCCCAGCCTCTCTCACACTTAGCCCTCAGATTGCATAGGCAAATGGCTGGTATGGGCATTGTCCTTTGTGCTTTTCTCCTCATCCCATAACCACAAGCTGGACTGAAAAGGTAGCAGGAAACAAGCTATAGCCATGTTACCAGAGACACTGAATACTTCCAAATCTCAAAGAACCATGGAGGATGGGGGGGTCTTACCCTGCTAACTATTTTGTACTACTACTGTTGTTTTAGCCGCTCCATCTACCATAGGTGCTGTTCGGAGGAACCCACCCAGCATGTCCCTGCTGTTACTTTAAGTTTTCTAGAATTTTATCTGCATGGCTTTTGAAGTAGTAGCTAGAACTCCTGGGGTCTCCTGGCTTTGGTGGAAATGAGCAGCCATGAGAACGCCCTTCAACCAGAAGAAGACAGATGTGGTGAGGAGAGGCTTAATAGGCTCCTGCTGGGACTCCTATACCATCTCGTATTTTACCTATATGGACCCCTTCCTTAAGTCTCCCCTGGCTTACTAACTTTGTCAACCCTTAAATAGCTGGTGGCAAAGGCCTTTCAAATGTGAAATAAAGAAGTGTGCTTAATGTGAACACCCCAGACCTCTCTCCAGTGACTCTCTGGAAGAGGGCTTCCTATCCATGAGCAGTGTATTTCAGGCAAAATCCTGAGAGGAAACCTTATCTTTTCAAAAATTGCCTTAATGAGTACTATAACCTAATTGGATGCTGGGTAATTAGAACAGATACAAACAGTAGATGGGACTATATAAGAATATCTTGGCTGAATGTTAGCTTTAGTAGGGGTTATCACTTTACTGTTGGGGTTGTAGAACCAGAAAGATTGGAGACATGCTTTAGCAGCCATCTGGCTAACCCTTTGTTTCCTATTAGGCAGAAACGTGAATTTTCATTTGTCTCAAGGCTCTGCCAAGAGGTCTCTTGGAGAAACTTGCATGGGTGTGAACAGAACACTTAACAAAAGTTGGAGATTTGGGATGGTTCTCTAAATTTCCTTCCCCTTATGACTCCCTTATCCCCTTGAGATGCTGTGAACCGGCCACTGAGCCCAGGCAAAGTCGTCAGTCCCCTGTGTTTCCCTATGACGTCCTCAGCTGGTGTTTATGGCTGTGCTGCTGGAGACTAGTGGCATGTTTATCCAGGTGTCAGTGAGAAAGGTTGATGTGTCATCCAGTCTGTCCTCCTGCTACCCCACTTGAGATCACATGTGACAATGCTTTGTCATGTCCCTCATAGTTCCCCGCATTGCTCAGAGAGAGGCCCCTGCAGATCCCTGAGAAGAAGAAGAATGATGCTTCCTGTCCTTCACTCCTCCCTTCATCTGACACTCAGTCCTGTTTTCCTGGCTTCCTGTGGCCAGTGACAGGGAATAGCAGGGCAGTGTCCTTCACAGGCAACATCTCTGATGCCCCCAGAATTCTCAGATCTCTCTCCACCCCTCAAAGACTTCTTGTTGGCTCTGCGCTTTGATAGGTCAAAGTAAACCAAGGAGAAATTTGAATGAAGGGCGGAGAAACCAGGTCTAAAGAAGGCAAACACGGGAGCAGTGCAGGGGAAGGGCAGGTGTCCAGGAGAGTGGAGATTCTCTCTTATTTTGGAAATATGGCTGTGATTAGTGTTGAAGACTCAGAGATTTGTGTGACAGGGATTTGAATTTCTTAGGTTTTTGCTTGTCTCTGGCCCCAGTGCTTTACCACTGTGAGACATTGTCAGAGCTCTGCTCCTTTGTATCATTCATAATATACTCTGTCAGCTGTGAGGTCTTGAAGAGCCACATCATGTCATTCTCCAGCCTTGAATCAGTAATATGGAGACCCCCAAAGCCAAAAATAGGATGCCTCATTAGTAAACCTTATGTATGTAGTTGTTCTCTCAGTCCATTTTAAAAGGAATTAAGAGCAGATGTAGTTCAGGAAACATTAACCGTAACTACTTTATAAGAATATGTATAGGACACATGATATTACAATTCAAAACCTTAATATAAAGAACTACCCAGCTTGAGACATCTCTCGATGTTTACCATGGGCCTATACTGATACATTGCTGTGGGATTCAGATGATTTTTTTTTAAAAAAAGGAATGTTATGATAGGAAGAGGTGCATAGGGAGTCAAGACTCCAACCTCAGCAAATCTATGACCTAACATTGTCTGATAATTATTTACAAATATCTGTAGTTGGAAAGGAGACTTGTATTTGTATTTTTTATTGAAAAGCATTTTTAGAAGGACTGTACATTTTTTCTTTACTCTCTCCCTCCTCTCCAGATAATTTAATGCTATAGCTATAACTTCTTAATATCATAACCTTTTTGAACTGGACATGCTGTTCAATCATTCAACATTCAATATGTAATACACTGATCACCTGTACCTTCTGTCTAGATCAGAATAGGTTTTGTGATTAGTTTTCTTATCGTTTCAAATATTCTCCTCCTAACACCTTCCTAAATCCATATCCAGATAAGATAATGACATTAGCAGTGATTTAGAGGCAGAGTCAAAATCAGAGCTCAGATCTCCTGATGCCTAAACAAGCAGTTATCCCAATTTCCAATATTCCTCACCATACGGGCTCCAAGAAGTAAGACACTCAGTCTTCCCTGCAAGGGGCTTACTTGGCACTTGCTGACAGCTACATATTTTATTGGAGATTACCATATCTTCTGAGGTCCTTTTTTTTTTTCTTTCTTCTGAGGTCTTTTAGAAAGGAGCTTCACAATAGTTGTCACCATTGCTAAACTAACACAGTTATCTTCACAATGCATATGCTCCTGACTTTACCTATTAGAGCACTAATGAAAATCACCAAAAAGATTAAAATTGATAAGAATAGATGTATGAGTGTTAGTCAGTGTCAGTGACATGAGAAAATGAAGAACAAAATTTTTTATTATAGAAAATATTTCTGGGCACCTGGGTGGCTCAGTTGGCTAGGTGTCCAACTCTTGGGTTTGGCTCTGGTCGTGATCTTGGGTCATGGGACCAAGCCCTGCATCGGTCTTCTCACTCAGCGCAGAGTCTGCTTGGGATTCTCTCTCTCTCTCTCCCTCTGCCCTTCCTCCAGCTCACACACTCTCTCTCTCTCGATAAATCAATAAATAAAATCTTTTTTAAAAAGAAAATATTTCCTGTGACAGTATGCACAATAATAGCCCTATTTGTATAAAATATATTAAAATTACATAGTTTTACCAAATGGTAATAGGAATAATATCTGAATAATAGGCTTCCAGTAGGAAAATTTCATTTTCCTTTGTGTTTATGTGTTTTCCAGATTCTTTACAATGATAAGGAATCACTCTAGTAGTACCTAGAAAAACATTTTTAATTGCTTTGAGACAAGATAAACATATATCATATACAGGATTCGGAACTACTGAACTATGTGCCTCATGGAATGGTTCTCCCACAGAGTGATTATTCTTATTTTTTTATGTCATACAAATGAGGCATATTTATGTACTAATACCTCAACTCTAAAGTTATATAATTTATTTTTACTATTCTAGCACATACATGGTGCAATATCAGGCCGTCTCTGCTGTTACTTGTATTTAGGTCATATGGTTCAAAGAGGTTGGGTCAACTACATTGACCTAATAAGTGCACACATATTGACTGTTTTTAGGAACTGCCTAGTCAGATGAATGTCCTTACAAGAAAATACTTAATCATTTTATTTTTCATACATCTATTAAGCTGGCACCATGGTCCAAATGGAAACCATTTTACTATGCTTCAGCGTTATCTGGTTTTAATGAGTCTCTCGAGGTCTCTGGATGGATTTTGCTGCCAAATACGATTCAGCCTAACACTACAAGTGAAGCATTGGACTCAGGGTGTTTTGTCTGCCAATAGATTTTTGCTTGGACTAGCATCCTATACATTTGGAAGATTTTCAATTGACAAATTCTTAATACTTTACCACAAGACCACTCAGATGAATTCAATATGGTTCTAAAAAGTTGCATATACTTATTTTCACATAACTAGAAAAATATTTGATACTACAAAAATACCTCATACCTACCTTTAATAAATGAGTTGATTCAATAAGTATTTGATTTCTAGTTAACAGCCTTATGCTGTGTTTGTGTACTGTATAGCTATTAAATAGATTTGTGGTATTTGTGTGAACAATGATGGGGGTTGATACTATAATCTTTGCTTTCAAGTTGCTTACAAAGGGTTTGGAAGAAACAAGAAAGAGTCCTCCCCCCAAATGTCTGCTAAATGTGTACAGAGGAAATGGGTGAGTGCATTTTAGATAGGTGTGACAAGAGCAAAAGAAAGCCATTCTTCATAGTGTCACTACATAAAAGAATGAGGGAAATCAGTACAGCTTTTGCAGTGGTCCATGTCTGAAGTGATAAGGGCCTAATCCAAGGTGGTAAAGGTGCAAGATAGAGACATGAGTTCCAGAGAATTATAATGAAAAACACATAACTGGCTTAGGTATTAATTAATAATGAGGTAAACATTATTGAGATGGTTTAGCTTTCAATCCTGGGTTGCCTGAAGGAGAGAGGGCCTCTCTGTCGGGAATAGGAAAATCAAAAGACAGAGCCTTACGGTAAGGTGATGAGATGGACTATGTTGAATTTTGTCAGACTGTTGGATAAGGGGAATTCTGTGAAAACAGTGTGACTGGATTTCTATGTGGCATTTTACAAAGCCTGATCTAATATCCTATGCATAAGATGGATAAACTGGGACCAGACGATTGTGTTGATATATATCAGGTTAAATTATCTTTGTTCTAATTAACACATCAATGTTAACCCATCTCTAATGACTGTCTATCTTATGCCTTGTCATATTAATCATTTATATTAATGAATTCAGTGAGAATATAGTTGACATGCCTATTCAACCATTGGTAGATACAAAGCCAGAAGGGATAATGACTTAGATTGGAAAATAGATTTTACCCATTTCTTGAGCCTGTTGATATAACAGATTTTGGATTCTGATTTTAAAAAGGTGATACTTAAGGGTGACATATTTTGATGTTTTGTTTTTGTGTATAAAACAGGCTTTGTAAGTACAGTAATACAGTTTTGGGGTGACTTGCCTTATAAAAGTGAGGGACATGTAAAAGAGATTTCCTTTCTTACTCAGAAGGTTCCATGAACCAACAGTGTTATGTGGCTATATCTATAAGATATTTAGTTTCTAGAATTGGTGATAAGCCTGCTCCATTTTGCACAAGTTAAAAGATAACTGAAAAATGTACCCAATTTTTGGTTTGACATTTTGGAGGATTTATACCAGGATGTGCTCAGAGAAGTACCAGGAACAGACTCAAAAGCTCAGCATCCTCCAACATTTCAAGGATCTAGAGATGTTTAATCTCAAGAAAGCTCATAGAGGAAATCTGAAAAATATTACAAATTGGCTCACTCAATACCCCTTGTAGTCCTCTTCTACCATACTTTTCTCTGCCATAAGAGTCATGCAATCACAAAACTGCATTTCCCAGACTCTCTTGCATCTCAGCATCTGCATGTGATCTAGGCTTCACCAATCAGATGCACTTGTTCACTAAATTTGGTGGCTGTGAATAGAGAATCTTCTAGGAAACTATGGCAAAAGGTCCTACAGTCTTTCGTCCAAAATCATAGGTGCTGAGTGACAGTAATGTTAGTGGTATTAGCCAGTGCTCATGGTATGGCCGGGTGGTCCACTTGGCCGTGCTGTAACTGGCTGGATAATATCTGAGGTTAGGTCCCGCACACTCCCAGACATTCTGTAAGTTACCTAAGTAACCTGTAAAAATTCCCTTTCTGCTTCAGTTAGCTATAATGGATTCTGTTATCTGTAATTAAAAACTCAGACGGATACAGGTATAGGTCTCAGACCAATGGATAGGTGTTACAAGGATAATGATTTCATTAAGCTGACCAACGATGGAATGGAATACCTCAGAAAAATCATTCGTTATGCTCCATCATAAGGTGGGCAATCACTTGGTGGAGACAAAAGCACTAGGATGTGCTTAGATGAGACAACTTTTAAGTCTCCTTCTGATCACCTGAGATTGTATTGGCACACATGAAAAATATCCAGTTACCTGCTCAAAATGATTCTCAGTTTGATGTGAGTGGCAGATAGATTTACCCTTTTACTGAGGCCTATAAAAACAGCTTTTTACTTTCTATTAGTCCCATTGTGAAGTTACAGAGCAAAGGTCTTTGAGGAAAGAGGACTTTCTAGTACTTTGTACGTACTCTGGATAGTCCCCCCGACCACCTCACCCCTCTTCTTCCTGGTCTCAGACAGAGAAGGCTGATGGACAGATACTTCATAATGTATGTAATTGCTCATTACTTGTGCAAAACTGGAAAGGAAATAGAAGACTTCAGACAAAAAAGATTGCAATATATTTGAACTCCTCTGACTCAATATTATGAAGCCACGTGAATATGTAACCAACAGTCTCTGTAGACAGTTTTGTATTTCTGAACCAGCACTTCTTTATCTTTTCCTAATCTCATAAAAATCTCACCTTGTCTTCAAGTTCCTTCACCCACACCACCTCTCAAAGAGATTTACCATGAACACCCCAAACTTATGTCTTCTTCAGAGGCTTAACATTTGCTATTCCCTCTGCCTAGAATGCTGTTCCCTTAGACACAGGCATAGATGACTCCTTCCCTTCATTCAGGTGTCAGCTCAAATGTCCCTCTGTAGAAAGAAAGGTCTGGCTACCCTAACTTAAATAGCAATACCAGTCATCTTCATTCACATTACTCCATCTTATTTTTAAATTTAACTTACTACTCTCTGAAGGCTATCAGGCCCTAAAAGCACTCTGCTTACTTGTTTTCATATTTGGTGTGAAACTGAATTCCATGAGGGTGGGGTGCCTGAGTGGCACAGTTAAGCATCTGACTTCATTTTGGCTCGGTCATTATCTCAGGGTCATGAGATCGAGCCCCGTATCAGGCTCTCTGCTCAGCGAGGAGTCTGCTTGAGATTCTCTCTTCCTCTCCCTCTGCCCCCGCCCTTCTCATGCTCTCTCACTCTAAATAAACAAATAAACAAACAAATAAGTAAATAAATGATTAAATTCCATGAGGGCAAGGAGTTTTTCTTTTTTTTTATTACTGTATTTGCAGAGCCTAAAATAGTAATTGACTTAGAGTAGAACTTAATAAATATGTGTTGAAGGAAAGAAGGAAGGAATAGACATATTCTCTCAATGGGATATGATGTCTCCTTTCTCTAAATTTCCCTTCTTTGTGCTCATACTTCTTTTATAAGAGTATTAACCATCTGTCATGTGACAACAAAGACCATGTCTTGTTTTTTATTTCTCCTGCAATCCCTACCAATATAATAAGGGCTTAATATATACATTTGTCAAATTGGACACAATCAGTATTTCCCTATAGGTTTGTTTTTATCGTATCCTATACAAATAGAAGATAAAATAACATTTCAAACATGTGGATGATTTATATGTTATTATCTTTAGTTTGAACAGAAATGCAAACAAAACAGGATCAAGTATAATAAGGGACACAAACCATATAAGAAGTAAACAAATAGAACCATATTCTTTTTTTTAATAAATTTATTTTTTATTGCTGTTCAATTTACCAACATACAGAATAACACTCAGTACTCATCCCGTCAAGTGCCCCCTCAGTGCCCGTCACCCATTCACCCCCACCCCCCGCCCTCCTCCCCTTCCACCACCCCTAGTTCGTTTCCTAGAGTTAGGAGTCTTTATGTTCTGTCTCCCTTTCTGATATTTCCCACACATTTCTTCTCCCTTCCCTTATATTCCCTTTCACTATTATTTATATTCCGCAAATAAATGAGACCATATAATGTTTGTCCTTCTCCGATTGACTTACTTCACTCAGCATAATACCCTCCAGTTCCAATCATGAAATGGGCAAAAGACATGAAGAGAAATCTCACAGAGGAAGACATAGACATGGCCAACATTCACATGAGAAAATGCTCTGCATCACTTGCCATCAGGGAAATACAAATCAAAACCACAATGAGATACCACCTCACACCAGTGAGAATGGGGAAAATTAACAAGGTAGAACCATATTCTTAACAGTTCTTATCAAAAGTGTGATTATTAGTTTTATGTGTGAAGTGAGAGGATGTTTTTGGATGAGATTAACATTTAAATCCTTGAACTTTGGGTAAAGCAGAGTGCCATCCATAAGGCAGGTGGGCCTGATTTAATCATTTGAAGGTCTGAATACTACAGAAAGACCAGCCCGCTTGAGCAAACAGGAATTCTCCAGCAGACTGCCTCTGAACTGGAACTGCAGCATTGGCTTTCCTGGGTCTCCAGACTGCTGGCCCACACTGCAGATTTAGACTTGTTAGACTCTATAATCTTGCAAGCCAATTCTTTTCTTTTTTAAGATTTTATTTATTTATTTCTGAGAGACACTGAGAGAGATGTGGAGACATAGACGGACGGAAAAGCAGGCTCCTTGCAAGGAGCCCAATGTGGGACTCAATTCTAGGACCCCAGGATTGTGACCTGACCCAAAGGCAGACGCTTAACCACTGAGCCACCCAGGTATCCCTGCAAGCCAATTCTTGAAAATAAATCTGTGCGCACATGCGCGCATACACGTGTGTGTGCACACGCACACACACACACACACACACACACACACACACACACCTTAATGGTTCTGTTTTTCTGGAGAACCCTGACGAAATCAGTGGCCATTTGATTTAATTGCTGTGCCCATTTCCTTGATGGACAAATTCTACAACTGAGATTTTATTCTTTTGGCTCAGAATTTCTTGTTTTCCTGATAAAATGAGACTGTTCATGGAGGAGCAAATACCTGAAGCCTTATTAGACATGTATACTTTTGCAAGTGATGACTTTCAAATCATTTCCTTAGAACAGGATTTGACAAGAGAGGGAAGCGAAGGAGAAACAAGGTTGAGAGAGAGTGATCCTCCAAGTCTTGGCAAGCTTTGTTAAATGAGGTTTGATGAAATATTGGCTATAGCTTGATTTAATCTACAAAAGAGGTTTTTAGATATATTGTGCCTTACATCTAAAATGCTTAAAACTACGATTTCATCATTTGGACCTAGTCACAGCTAATACACTCATTGACCAAACCATTACTGTTACTGCTTCCCAGAATAATGTAGTCTTTACACCTGAGATAAAAGCCTAAGGACATCCAGGAAGAAGTCTTAGGTCATTAGAGTGATTGAACATTTATCAGGCTTTCACAGCATACTAGACTGGCTGGGATGCACAGAAGACATATGCTTTGCTTATACACAGTCCCGTTTGAAAGGAGAATGGCAGTACTCTGCTAAATCACTCTCTATTAAAGAAGCAAAAGAAAATTTAAGTTCATTTGACTGAATTCTATGATCTTGTTATTTTGAGCGGGGGACGTCAGTTGGCAGATAAAGGGGAAAACCATCTTTGTAGTTGTAAACACTAATAATATCTCTCAACCTAGAAGCCATGTAATGTCTGTCTGGCTTTATTTTATGAGCAGAGTTTCTAGGTTAAATTGGCCTCCTATTCTGGAAGAGTAAATATCTGTTCTCTCAAATCTAGAGACCATCTACTGTCTAAAGCCCCTAACTGTGGCAACCCACTTGGAGGATACCCCTCAGCGCTCCATATTCCCCAAATATCTTTCTGAGTCTTCCTTCTTCCCTCTCTACCTCGTCCTTCACCCTTCTCATTTCTCTCCTCTTCCCCCTTCCACAAATAAAATCTTCACTTTCTCACTGCTACAACTGAAACTACCTTCTTAAAAGGTAGACACTATTTGCATAAGTTTAGTCAAAGAGGCTTGAATTTTCATCCAGATTATCTCCTTACTGGCTGTGATTACCAAATATACCCCCAATCCACTTACTTCTCATCATCTCCCCTACCCCCAAGTCTACACAATGCCTCCATCATTTCTCTTGTGAACTACTGCAGTGTTCTCCTAACTGGTCTTTCTGCTCCCACTTTTAAACCTATAAAGTTCTTTCTCAACAAAGCAGCCAGAAATAGCTATTTTAAATTTAAATCAGACCATGACACTCCCCTGCTAAATGCCTTCCATGACTTCCCATTTCAGCCAGAGCAAACTTCCAAATCCTTCTATGTAATCAAGGCCGCTCTGATGTTGCTCATCTCATGTTCTGATATTCCCCCATTCTCTACATTCCAGTTGCCCTTGCTTGCTTTCTTTTCTTTTTTTTAAGATTTTATTCATTTATTCATGAGACACACACACACACACAGAGAGAGAGAGAGAGAGAGAGAGAGAGGCAGAGACACAGGCAGAGGGAGAAGCAGGCTCCATGCAAGGAGCCTGACGTGGGACTTGATTCAGGAACTCCAGGATCATGCCCTGGGCTGAAGGCAGGCGCCAAACCACTGAGCTATCAAGGGATCCCGCTTGCTTTCTTTTCAAAGTCATTACCACCTTAGAGTTATGGCTATTCTTATTTTTTGATAGACTCTGTCCTAAAGCTTTATACATGGCTACGTCTTTCCTCTTACTCCTATCTCAGCTCCAGTGTCTTCTCCTCAGAATGGTCTTCCTAGATCCCAAACAAAAGCAGCTTTACCCCCATTACTGTCATTCACACAGCCTTTTCAATTGTTTTCATATAACTTATTACTAAGTGAAATTTCCCTTTCTTTTTATTGCTAGAATAAGAACTCCTTGTGAGGAGAGACCAACTCTGTTTATTACTATATCTCCAAAGTTGAAGAGCATCTATAGTATGCACACAGTAAATAATTTTTGGGTAAATAAATAAATGATCTTGGATAAGTCGTTAAGAGCATAGGCCCTTAGAATCAGACTTGCCAGGACATGAATCCTGACCCACTGGTTACCAGTCCTCTGTCCTTGGGCAAGGTACTTAACTTTTCCATCACTTGGCTTTATCATCTTTAGAAATGGTAATATAAATAGAAGCTACCATGTAAGGTTGATGTGATGATCAAATGAATTAATATATGTAAAGTACTTAAAGCAGTGTCTAGTATATAATATGTGTTACAGAAAGGTTTATCATTACTATCATGAATAGTACTGCTGCTCCTACTACTATCACCACTACTACTATTATAACCACCTAAGCCATATGGCTCTGATGAAGATCAAATAAGCTAAAGGAGGTAGAAATAAATCCCAACGTATATAGTTCCTAAAGTGTAATTGTTCTCTACAAAATACAGAACACTATGCATATTGTAGAGCCTGTTACTTGGCTTTATCATTGGGTTGATGTGGTTACCCTTAGATAGTTTACATTTTAAAAGAGACTGCCAATCAAAATGGGTGAATTAGAAGCAGTGAGAAGTGTGGGACACAAATAATTTTGGGCAGAAGAACATATCTAGGTTTCCTTACATGATATCACCAATGATGTCTGTGTTATCAAAAACCACTTCTTAATATTGGCCTAGTTTCTTTCTTTGGAGCTACAAAAGCAGATTATTTTAGAAATGCCATATATGGAAATGTTTTAGCTAAGAGATAGCTATTGCACAGTGAAAAACCACTGGACATGAACCTCAGTTTTAGTTATCCAAACATTGTTTTTAAGTGTGATTCCTGGTAAAGGCTTATATTCTTATAAGGGGTTATTTACAGACACAGAGTAACATGATGATAGAGACAAAGCTTCATAACTATTATACCAGGAAGGATTACTGTATTGTGACTTACAAAAATGTATCTTTTGAAGTGGGGAAATTCTGATTAACTACAGATAACTTCTCAATATGACTAAAATCACTTAATATGACTAAAAACAGAATTTTATTCCCCCTAGTGCTCTATGACAAAGGATAATTTTCATGAATATATTTATAAGTAGAGTACTAGTGTAGGAAGAGCTGCAATTTTCGAGTCATGGGTTTACCATAATTTGGCATTTTTGTCATAGCTAAGATCATCTGTTGTGTTTGATGGAAATATAATACATTATGTTGGCTGTTCTTATCCTATCTGATCATATTTGGGAGTCAGTAGCAATAGGATTTGGGGTCAGAAGTTCTGTAATGTAATTTTTGTTTACATATTTCTGTACTTACCCAGCCACTGTTGATGTGACTTGAATCTGAGAGGGATGTTAAAATCTTTTAGCTTTAGTCATTTCTAATTTTTCTCTATATTTTGAGTTTCGGTATTTGATAAAAAAACCATAGACTATCAAGCACAAAAGTAGGCAGCAACAGGTCCATATGTAATAAGGAACTTTCGGGAATCCCTGGGTGGCTCAGCAGTTTAGCTCCTGCCTTCGGCCCAGGGCATGATCCTGGAGTCCCAGGATTAGAGTCCCACATCAGGCTCCCTGCATGGAGCCTGCTTTTCCCTCTGCCTGTGCCTCTGCCTCTCTCTCTCTCTCTCTCTCTCTCTCTCTCTCTCTGTGTGTCTTTCATGAATAAATAAAATCTTTAAAAATAAATAAATAAAAAATAAGGAACTTTCAAGAAGTTCAAAGGTTAGGCCTACATATAAATAAGTATCAAAATGATGAAGCTAGAAAATTTTGCTGCTAGAGATTTTCCACCTCCTTTTTAAGTACTCCACTATCAAGATGCAGAAGAAAAATGTTGACGTTGGAGTCAGCTGGCCTATATTTGAATACTGAATTTGCCACTTACTAGCTGAGGGAAACTGGGCAAATAACTTCAACACTGAAACACAATTTTCTTATCTGTAAGATGGGAAAACAATGCCTACTTTTTTTTTATAATGCCTACTTTTTAGGAAAAATAATAGTCAGTAATGCATATAAAGTCCTTAGCACATAGTAGTCCCTTAATAACTGGCAGCAAGTAAGGTTGCTTTTACATTTGAAAATCGATATAATTTTCTGAACATTAGCAGAATAAAAGAGAGAAATTATATGGACATTTAAGTAGATGTAGTAAAATCCTTTGATAAAACTGAATACTCTCTCCTGATAAAAACATTCTCAGCAAACTAGGAATCCAAGGGAATTTGCATAACATATGACAATTACCAGAAACCTATGGCTAATGTGGTAGATTTTCTACAAATACAGCCACCCACAATCAAACACGTATCACTTCTCCCAAAAAGTAGTGAGGCCTATTTCCTCTCTCTTTGAATGTAGGCTGGTACTGCGGCTTCTGTTGACCAGTAGGTGTGGCAGAAATGTCCTCCATGACTTTTGAGCCTAGGATTTAGAGGCCTTATAGCTTCCATTGTTGCTTGCTTGAAATCTTCTTGCAGCCATGTAAGGAAGCATCATCAGACTATTGAGAGATCAGAGACCACATGGAGAGAAAAGTCCTGAGATTTCATGGAGAAAGGCCTTGGCTGTGCTAGCATCCAGTTGAGCCAGGTATGTTATGCTGTACATCACACTAACCCCCGTGGGTTAGCCTAGGAGAAACTAGCAGAGTAAGGCCCTATCTGCTCCACAGATTTGTGAGAAGTAATAAATCAGTGTGCTTTTTAGCCACTAAGTTTTGTGTTAGTGTGTCAAATGGTAATAGATAGCATTACACATAACCATGAAGTATAGAATGCTTTCCCTCTGAGATCAAGAACAAAGCAAGAATATAAACTTTAACCATTTCTATTTGACAGTGATGGAGAGGACATAGCCCATGAAGTAAAGTAAGAAAATGAATAAAAGGTATTGGTAGAAAAATAATAAGTAAAATTACTTTGTTCACAGATGACATGATTATTCACATAAATATCCAAGGAATCTAAAAAAAAATTACTGAAGTGTAAGTAAATTCAATAACATTGAAGAATACAAGGTTCAATATATAAAAATCAATTGCATTTTTATATACTAGCAGAAAAGATGGAAAATAAAATTTTTAAATATTACCCTTTACAATGGCATCAGAAATACTTAGGACTGTATTTAACAGAGGAAAGTTGAGACTTCTATACTGGAAATTATAAAATATTGGTGACAAAAAATAAAAAAAATATTGGTAACAGAAATCAAAGAAGGCCTAAGTATTTGAATTGGAAGACCCAGTATTGTTAATATTAATGGTCTACAATTCATCTGGAGATTCAGTACAATCCCAATTAAAATCCAGTTTTAAGAAACTTTTTTTTTTGTAGAATTAACAAGCTGATTATATGATTGGTACAGAGATGCAAAATATATGTAACAGACAAAACAATGTTGAAAAAGAACAAAGAAAACTCATAGTATCTGATTTCAGTATTTACTGTAAAGCTGTGGTAATCAAGACAGTGTGGTGTTGATGTAAGGACAGACATATAGATCAATGGAACCCAAAAGGAGTACAGAAATTATTTAAACATATACAAGAAATCTTTGGAAAACACAAGTAATTGAACGGGAAAATAACATATTTCTGACATACAGTGCTAGAATAATTAGATAAACATACAAAGAAAAATTGAAACTTGATTCTCTACTGAACACTTTACAAAAGTGATTTATTATTGGTAATAGATCAAAACATAAAAGATAAAATTATACTTTTTCTAGAAGAACACATAGCAAAATACATTTATAGACCTAGGGGTAAGTGGATGTTTGTTAAACCAGAAACAGAAAGCACTAACAAGACAATGAAAAAAAAATGTCTTGCGTTAAAATTAAAGTATTCTTTTTAAAGAGATGATGAAAAAAAGCAAAGAATGGGCAAATAAACTGTGGTACATCCATACAATGAAATACTATTCAGCGCTAAAAAAGAAATGAGCTATTATGCCACAAAAAGACATAGAGGAACCTTAGATGCATGTTAGTAAGTGAAAGAAGCCAATCTGGAAAGGGTACATATGGTTTGATTCCAACTAGATGACATTCTAGAACAAGCAAAACTAAGGAGATATTAAAAAGGTCAGTAGTTACCAAGGGTTTGAGGGAAGGAGGAATGAATAGGCAGAGCACAGAGGATTTTTAAGGCAGTGAAACTCCTCTGTATGATACTAAAATGGTGGATACCTGGCCTTACGCACTTGTCCAGACTCAGAATGTACAACATGAAGGGTGAATCTAATGTAAACTGGACTTTGGATAATAATGGTATGTCAGTGCAGCTTCATCAATTGTAACAAATATACCACTCTAGTGGGGGGATGCTGATAATCGAAGAGGCTATGCATGTGTGGGAGCACACGGCATATGGAAAATCTCTATACCTTCCCCTCAATTTTTCTGTGAACCTAAATCTGTTCTTAAAAATTCAACCTATTAAAGAGAGAGAGAGAGAGAGAGAGGATGGAGGGAAGGAGGGAGCAATAAAGAGGGAGGGAGAGGAGGAATGAAGAAAAGGAAAGAAGAAAGAAGGGAGGGGACAAAGAAAAAAAGGAGGAAGGAAAGGAAGGAAGGAAGGAAGGAAGGAAGGAAGGAAGGAAGGAAGGAAGGAAGGAAGGAAGGGACAAGCCGGAGACTGACAGAAGACTTAAATAGAATATACAAAGAACTCCTAAGATCAAAATGAAAAAGACAGCCTAATAAAAATGTGCAGAATACTTGAACAGAAATTTTACCAACAGAGCTCTACATGTAACCATTAACCACGTGAACACGTGCGCAATATCATTAGGCAGCAGGGGAATGCAAATGAAAACCACAGTAAGATATTAGTACACACCTACCCAGATGGCTAAAATTGAAATACCTGACAACGTCAAGTATTGGTCAGGATGTGGAGCAACCGAAGCTCTCATACTTTGCAGGTAGAGGTATAAAATGATAACCTGTTTTGGAGCATCATCTGGCAATTTCTTAAAAAGTTTCCTATACACCTACCCTCTGACCCAGAGAGTCCATTGCTAGGTATTTACTCGAGAGAAATGAGGCATATTTTCATCCTAAGAGTTGTAAATGGATGTTTTATAGGAGCTTTACTCATAAGAGTCTAAAACTGGAGGCAACCTAAAAGTCCATTGAAGAGAGGATGGATAAACAAATTGTATTATAGTCATATAATGGAACACTCCAGTAGGATTTAAAAACCAAACACTGATACCTACAACAACTTGAATGAATGTCACAGTATATTGAGTGAAAGAAGTCAGAACAATAAACAGGTAAACACTTCATGATTCCGTTTATATTAAGTACAAAACCAGGCAAAATAAATCTATGGTAATAAAAATCCAAACATGGTTGTGTTGGGGTTGCATTGGAACTGACCTGAAACGTGAACAGGTGTACTTTCTGAGGTGATGGAAGTATTCTATGTTCTTGATTAGGTTGTATTTACACAGGTATGTAAAACTGTCAAAACTAATCCAATGCTACACTTAAAATATGTGCATTCACTGTATGTAAGTGTTATAATAACAAAAAAAGGACAAAAAGTAAGTAAGGAAATATAGTTGTTGACCCTTGAACAAAAATGGTTTGAGCTGCCCACATTCAGGTATATGTGGATTTTTTTACTGTACAGGACTGTAAATGTATCTTCTCTTCTTTATTATTTTCTTAATAATGTTCTCTTTTCTCTAGTTTACTTAATTCTAAGAGTACAGTATATAATAAAAATATGTGTTAATCAATTGTTTATATTGTCGGTAAGGCTTCCTGTCAACAGTAAGCTATTAATAGTTCAGTTTTTGGGGGAGTCAAAAGTTATGGGTGGATCATCGACTCTGTAGGGGGTCAGTGCCCCTAACTCCAATGTTGTTCATGGGTCAACACTTTTATTATTGGTGGTATAATTATTATTGTGTCCCAGTGCTGAAATTATAACCTAAGTGTCCTTTGTATTCATGATATTTACTGTGTCGTTCCTCACATGCCTGTGATATGCACAACAAAAATGAAAGTAATAAACTCCATGTAGGGTTTACCTCCATTCTTCATCTGATCAAAATTATCATTTTGCCAATGTCCCCACTTCAGATAGTTCTTGCAGAGGAATATAACTGCATTTCAAAGTAATGTACAATAGTTTTTTCAGGTTCTGGATTATGGCATAATTGTATTTGTATTGAATGTGACCAAGTAGCTCTGTAAATATCAGGCAGGTCATTTTACTTTCCTGAGATTTGGTTTCCTCATTTGTAGAATGAAGAGGTCTAGTGTGGATGTTTTATAAATTTTTTGGCTTATAATATTTCTACAAAATATTACATACATTATATAACATAAATATATGCTATACATGTAAAATATTAAATATAATATTTAATGTTTATAGTATTTCTACAAAATCAGTGAGGTAATTTCACAAGGGCTTTAGCAGAGGGGTGTAAAGGAGCACATGCATTTGGAGTGCCAGCCTATGAGAGGTCACCAAAGGCAGTTTTTGCCAGTCCTAACATGGAGGTGGCTTGTAGGGAGAGATGGAACAAAATCACTGTGTTGTCATTGGACCCCACTTCTTGCTTCAAGTGGGTTGCTAAAGAGATGAGGTAAAGTTAACTTCTGTAAGCCACCTCTTTTATTTTAGCATGGTCAATACTTGGATATTCAGGAGGAGAATCAATTTGGACATGAATCAGGCTCACCGACTTTCTGCAGTTGTTTGAGGTCACAGTAATATACAAAAACCGAGTTAGTTATGTGGCTGTAAGCTACAATTGAACTGTATGTTTTTACTACAATTTACTTCCCATCTATACAAATACAGACACTTAGAAAGAACAAGGTAAATCAGAAGTGACCAAGAATAATAAGCACATTCAATGAGCAAGAAAAATATGCAAAGCATCACCTCCCCTATGATTTCCTTTCTTTAACTCTTCTCCAGATAATGGGAATGGAGAAAAATGTAGGGGCACATGTTAGGTGTGGGGGGCGGTATCCAAGCTTTTTATTGGTCACAATCTGATGCTGCTGTTTTTTTTTCTGGACTGTTTGAATTCATGTTTACCTCCAATTATGGTTTCTATAGAGCTGATCATTTTTAAAGGTCTCTAGTATATCTTTTAGATTAAAATTAATCTCATAGAATATATTAAATATTATTTAATCAGTTCTGCAATTTAATTTCTAATTAACAGTCTCTTCACAGCCCCTGATTTTCTGGTAATCAGTCTGTAATTCACCACGAATCTACTCAGAGCCCACAGCACTACACTGGCCCTTGAAGGTCCACAATCAAGGTTAATTAGGTTTCCATCCTTAAAAAACCAACAGCTTGAATCAAGAGGTGGTTCTTTGTCTTCAGATATTTGGAAGGGAATTCCACCATCTATTCAGCACATAAAACAAAATTGGGTACATGAACGTGGGGAAACTGCTTTAAAATGTCAGCATTGGCACCTACAAATCCTTTTCTTGTACCTATGGCTATTACTAGGACTACTGGCATTCAGGTTTACAGTGGCATAGAAAAGTGGACAGATGGGGAAAATGCTTGAAATACTGATCCTAAAACACGTATGTTGAGAACATCTAGACAGATAAATGAATGATCGTCATGATTTTGATAAATGCCTTCAGTTGACCACAAAGACTGAATCAGTTCAAACAAATTTCAGGTAAACAATCCACATGTGACAGGCTAGAAATAGCCACACAATCTAAATCAATGTAAATAAAGATCCTCCAAGGAATCCTGAGGAAGAAAAGAAATTTAGTCCGGTTTATGGTGTAAAATGACATTTGCATTTCTTGTTTTCAAAATCTCAGGCAAATCAAAGCAGAAAGCTAGCTCCCAGCTACATACATCAAGGGAAAAACTGACTGAGGGGGAAAAATGTGATCAAGGCAGAACCATCTATGGCAATTTAATGATATTTCAGGCTTGTACCAAAAACACACTTAATAAGAAATTAACAGCTAAAGGGAAGACAATTTCAAAGGGAATTGAACACTGAAGGAAATATCTGTGTATATAGATACAGCTAACTGATTATTTGATTTTAATTCTCTTAGAACAGGATGCCATCAGTGGAATCAGGAAGATTTAAGAAGAGAAAATAAACTGCCTTAAAGCCTTTATTTGTTCTTATTTGGGGCAATTTTTTTAAAAATTTCATTTCTCTACCTCTTTCTTGACATCTCAGTCACCTAAGGTAAAAACAAATAGAGACCCAGCTTAAAAAGAAACAGAAACAAAAAACTAGACAGGTCTACACATTTTTAACTCAATTATAACACATCATTTGCTAAAAGCATTTTTAGCACATTGTTCCATGAATCAAAATGCTGGTGTTCTCTCAGTTTGAGAAGTTTGTCCCTACTTAGTGAGAAGGGGTTGCTCTGAGGCAGGTGCACACAATACCTAGTAGCCTGCGGAGAGGAGTAGGCAGGGACTCTCGGAACTCTGTCATCACGTTATGGCCCTGTCCTACTTATTGAAGTAGACAAACCCAAATATAATATAAAAGAGGGCATGAGTGGCCTGGCAATTTCAGAGAATTATCTTTTCCATTGCCCACTGAAATGAATGAAATAGCAATTTTATGAGTCAGAAACAAGGTAGAATCTTTCCTTAGTCCACTGAGAAATTCATCAAAATAATTTCCCTGGGTGAAAGTCTTACTTTGCAAGTAATATCAATAATAATACTGAGGTCAAGAAACCTAAGATTGATCTCTGTTAGTTTAATGTGCTCAACAAGTGATAAATACAATAAAAGCAAAATTAACATTCTGATTTGGCTAGCTGCCATTCATTGGGGAACCTTTCAAACTTTATTAGTGCTCAGTCACCTTTCATTAATGGTTTTCCTAACTGTCTGAAGAGCATAGTTATAATTTTCTTAAGTCAATGATTACATTTTGAAGGAAGTAGTTAGGTCACACCCTCCCTTCTTAACCCAAATTTTCTGATAACACACTGTAGACCAGTTTTCAAAGAATACAATGGAAGAGTGCCCCACTTTGCAAATAATTTTTTATTTTATTTTATTAAGGGGTAAATATGTGTGTATTTATATCATGCATCATATCTTTAGCATTCTAGTAACAGTACAAGTGACAGGAAAGAGAGCTTCAGGTGGAGAATCCACAAAGACAACTCTAGACCATTTAAAATCTCACAATGGCAAAAAAGGCAAATGCTGTAAATGTAGGGTATTTAGACTGTCCCTTTTGTTTTCTAGAAGCTTGTCTGGAAGTTGTGGTATGAGAGGACAGGAACTTACATTCCCATGACCAAGTCAACCTCTTTGTCAAGAATGCCAAACAGTGAGTGAGAAAAGGAATACCCACCCAGCCAGGGAGACTGAACATCCATCCTGCCAATCCATGGGGTATAAATGGTGCCACAATAGTGCTCTCACCTTCCCTTACAAATGGTTAAGTTAGAGGAATGAGGGTATGGTTGGCTAGTTCATGACCGTACAAAGCTCTCTGCTAAATTCATGTGGCCTCTGTAGTATTTGGGTCGCCATAAATAAATCATTTTCCTGATTATCAAGGGAGGTTGGAAAAAAGCAATCATTAAAATACAAGGCAGACAGTATAAATACATGGGATCAGTAACTAAATCCACCTCTATTCAAATATGAGCTGGCTCAATGCTTGAAATGTCCACTCCGATGCACAACAGGGCCTTTGACTGCACCAGACTAATCCTTCCAGTGGAATTCTTTCCGCAGAGAAATCCCTTAGAGACTAAAACCTGGTAAAGGTTCATGAGCACAATGCTGAAGGCCACAATGTTTGTGCTCCAAAAAAGGCCAGAAGGAGTGAAGCCTCCCACTGTCCCTGCTGCACCCGAGTCTCAGTCATTTGATAAGATTCTGAAATCAGTGAAACTTCTCACTTAGCATTAGCATCGTTCAATGATTTGAAGCCCCGAGATGGAATCCGCCAGTTGGAATGACTGCTCTGTGCTTCACAGGGCAGTATCACCCAGCTCTACTTTGGGGTCAGAGGGATTTCATCGATTTCATGCGCTAGATTTAGCTCATTTGGGGAAATGTTTGAGGAAGCTGTTCCTTCAGCTGTAAAAAAGGATAACACCAGTACCTACCTCATAAGGCTCTGGTATTAAATAAGTTATTGTAAATATAGTGCTTACTCCAGAAACCAATGTTGCAGTGTATGTAAACCAAGTGAGGTTTAAATAAAAAATATAGTGCTTAGTACAGTGCCTTTGACAAATTAAGCATTGAAAGGATGTCAGCAGCAGCAGCATCCTCATCCTCTTCCTCATCATCAGTGCTAGTAAGATTATTTAACCCATTCAAAATTATTTTACTGACTGATAGCGTTAACCAAAATAATGTGACAGAAGAGAAATGGTACAAGTTCTGAGCCCAGGCCTTCAAAGACTTGGTGATTTCCTTTTATGCTCTTGGGAACCCTGTAACCACCTTTATATAGGTGAGTGAGCCCAAGAAAGTCTGCTGGAGGATGAGAGGCCACATGGAGAAGGTCTGAGGTCATGTCAGAAGACAGATTCTGGGATTGAGACTTTAAAGCGGGAAGTTTACTAGGGAGTGCGGTTGGCAACAACTGTGAGGCAATAATAAGTGTGGGATTGGTCATGGGGAAGTTAGGCTGCAACACAATTGAGACAGAGGTCTCAGCTGATCCCTTGGCGGGGCTTTAGAGCTGAGATGGCCCTTGAAAGTTGTTTCAAGTTGAGGCCAAGGGGTCAGGCATTTTAATGTCTACATCAGTCAGTCATTGGATGAGGGCTGCCCTTGAGGAAGGAATATAATCTTGGGTAAGGAAACTCCTTTTGGCAATTATTGGGGTAGAGACTCAGCAGTAACTGTTAGTGGGCAACACTTCTAAATACCATGGGGGAAATGTGTCCCTGAAGAGGGGGACTTGGGTTGCATGTATAGTATGCACTATAGAGGTGAACCTAGATGTTCCATTCAAGCCTGACAAGTGCCAGTCATGTGAGTGAGGCCATCCTAGATCATCCAGGTGCCATTCAACCCACCAATTGATGACAGACATCAGTGAACCTGGAAAAGCTAAATCAAAGCAGCCCAGATCAGACAAGTATCACAGAATCTTGAGGGACAAGAAATAGTTGCTTAATCAAGCCATTAAGTCTTGAGGTGAGTTGATTATGTAGTGATATATAACTAATACAGAATATGACATGATGATAGTAATCATTAAAAGCCAAGAGTATATAAGATTAGGGTGATTCTACCTGTAGTTTAATAACAGTTTTTTCCCCAAATGCCCATTGCCAAGGGCATTACGATCAACATACATTTGAAATTAAATCAGCAACGCAGATGACACTGATGGAAGCTGGGCTGTAACTGCAGTACACTTCTTACACCCAGAGGATGCCAATTGCCAGCACATGGGGTGGGCATGCAGGCCTCTTGGGAAGGACTAGTGTACACTTCTGGGAATCCGTGTTCAAATCATTTATGTCATCCAGACAGCATAACTGCACAGAGTTGTCAAGAGCTTTCCCCAAGGTATTCTTTGAGAAATTGGAAACTTACAAAGGGGAACCAATGTCACTCTATTTAAATATTGGTATTGTACCAATTTACATGAAAGCTGGGAATATTTTTTTCTGTAAGGAAAAGAAAGTTGAATCCATTGAAACAGGAACTTTAAAAAGTTTATTTATTGAGCAAACATAACTAGGAAAAAATCACCTACAATCTCACCATTGTAACAAATCATCTCTTTATTCTCTCTCTGAAAATGAATATTTTCAGTTCTTGTCCATATCTACATAAATGATTAGATAGTTTAACGATAAGGGAGATATAGGTTTGTATTAGAGTAAGACCTTTTGAAGAAAATAATCCGAACTGGGAATTTTTTTACATGGAGCCTGAAATCCTTACCCATCAAATGAGATTAGGAACTCTAAAGGCCTTCAGGAATTCTTTGCTGTCAAAGAGTGCTTATGCTTTAGAGACTCTCTGAGAGACCTGTCAGAGGATGCATTTCAGAAAGAAGGAAATTGATCCTACAAGGAGTGGGATGCAAAAGTTAAAAAAAGAAAAGGAAGGGGGTGGGGAGAACTGAAGTGGAAACTGAATAAACTCTGAGTCTATAAACCAGGATTCTGCAAACTCTTGCTCGTGGGCCAGATGCCACCCGCTGCCTATTTTTGCACATACAGTTTTATTGGAACACAGCCATTTGCTTTCACTTACTTATTGTCCGTGGCCACTTTCATGCTACATCAGCAGAATTAAGTTTGTGGGGTCTGCAAAAGTCTGCATGGTCTGCAAAACCAAAAATATTTACTGTCTCATCTTTACAAAGCTAGTTCACTAACTTCATGTTAATGACTGATCATTAATGAATAATATTGAGGTAATGTGATTCTAGAAAAGGTGTGGACTATGCTAGAAAACAATAACGTGGAAAGTGGGAGGGGTGACTGGAGCTATTTATAAGTTCCTTGTATTGCAGTGCCTCAATGGCCCAGTCACTGAATTGTCTAACTCTTGATTTTGACTCAGGTCATGATCTCTAAGGTCCTGGGATCGAGCCGCGTGTAGGGCTCTGTGCTCAACGGGGAGTCTGCTGGAGATCCTCTCTCTCCCTCTCTTTCTGCCTCTCCCCCTGAGCTCTCTCTCTCTAATAAATAAATAAATAAATCTTCAATAAAAAGATCCTTGTATTGTTTAGAAAGAAAGAAATTTCCAGGAATTCAAGTTAAAAAAATAATGCTATCATTTTAAAAAATATATACTATGGTACAGCAATCTTAGATTTCATATTGAAAGCTTAAAGTAATTTCAAGTGACCCTTCAGGTGGATGTGATAATTTATCTTTTCCCCACACCACTAGCAACTTTTGGGATTCACTCAGATGGCAGGTAAAGCCAGTGGACTGGCAAGCGCTTCCTCTGCCAACGTCATGCTTGTTCTCTAGTCAACCTCACATAATTCTTTTTTTAAAAAAGATTATTTATTTATTTATCCACTAGAGACAGAGACAGAGGCAGAGACATAGGGAGAGGGAGAAGCAGGCTCCATGCAGGGAGCCTGATGTGAGACTTGATCCCAGGACCCTGGGATCACAATCTGAGCCAAAGGCAGACGCTCAACCACCAAACCACCCAGGTGCCCCAACCTCACATAATTCTAAGTGATTAAAACTTATGTGGTGGAAATGTAGCCCCCAGGAGAAAGTCCACTGTTGGTGATGTATGTAAAAAAAAAGATCCAAAAATTCATGATTCTTAACCATAAAACAGAAGTTTGAGGGGGAAATAATTTGCAATCTTAGTATTTGTAAAGTTTAGAACTTGAAAAGAAAATGCCCTTTGTAAATATACAAACTGCCTAATGTAACTGTAAGAAGGCAGAAATGTACTGACGCAACAATTCTGTGAATCGGTGTTTGAACATTTGTATTTATTAAAAATATTGTTATACTAAAATCAGAATGAAGTAGATGAAAAACAGTTGATCATATCTTATACTTTCAGCTGGTGATTTTTGACATTGCGTGTACAGTCTCATGTCATAAAATTGGAATTTAATCCAAGGAAAATTTTTGAAGCAACTTCGCACAAGTTAATTTATAGAAATCGTAATTGCATTGTGAATCGTTTTGGAACTTGAGCTTGCAGATTATTTGTGTACACAGTACAACTCAGTAAAATTGCTTGCTAACCTTCCTCTGACATTTCTGAGTCTTTGAAATATACATAGTTCATGCAGAATTTTCTATTTTTTTAACCTTACATGGGTGATATGACTTTTGGAGGGTTGAGGGTTCCAAATATTTTAAGTTTTTTTTTGTTGTTGTTGTTATGATAACCCATCTGATGCAAATATTTTTAGCACTTCGCAATGCATGGCTCTGCTGAATCATGAGCTCCTCAACAGAAGGAAACATGTCTTACTCCTCTTTTTCACCCCATGGGCTGGCACATAGTGGGAACTTATTAAATGTTTGTTGAATGCACTAGTTGGCAACATCTCACGTCCTTAGCTCTTTGGAACAAGTTGTGCTTCTCTTCACAGTGCTTCTTCTATCTCTATCTAGTCCTACTCCATTGGAAACATTTCTGTTCTGTCTTCACTGGGTACATCTCATTTGCCCAAACAAAAACTTTATCCAAGTACTCCTACTCACTAGCACTGTTACCAGTACTCTGACACATAGTAGTAGGTACTCAGGAGGAGATTGGTGGGCATTGTTTTCAAGATTTTATTTATTTATTTATTTATATTTATTTATTTATTTATTTATTTATTTATTTGACTGAGAGAGAGGGAGAAAGAGCCAGAAAGCACAAGCAGGGGGACAGGGAGAAGCAGGCTCCCTGCTTAACAGGGAACCTGATGTGGGGCCCGATCCCAGGACCCCAGGATCATGACCTGTGCTGAAGGCAGGCCCTTAACTGACTGAGCTACCCAGGCACCCCAGGAGATTGTTGAACTAAATGTATCTTTGGAAGTTCTATCCTCTTCTGGAGTGTGGACTTCAGACTGGGAGGAAATAGAAAGACTTGTCCCTTGTGATATTCTCTCTCTCTTCCCTTTGATTCTTCTCGATAGACTGTGGGCTCCTTGACGGTAGGGTATTAGGCCTAGCCATCCATCCTTAGTACCCAGCACTATATGGCACACATGCTCAAATGTTGAACTGAATTGAACTCCCACCTCTAATCTTTATTACAGATTAACCCAGCCCAACCATTAGAGGCAAATAGCTTCCTGGCTTGATTCAATAAATGCAATCAAATGCAAATCTTGAATGTCTGCAATAAATCTTAGGGTTTAAAGTGCCAGATTAGACTATTCTGCCTTAATTAGTTTAGCTTTCTTTGATTTGAACACGGCTCATTAATTTAAATTAAATAAGCAATTCACAGCCTGTGGACAATAAATTAGATAAATGTAAACGTCAAGGACTGCAATCCCCTGGCTATATTTTAAAGATAGTAAATATGTAAGACTTCAGAACCAGATATTCCTTTTGATGATGATAATGAGATGTTCCAGATCGGGGTAAAACCGGAACTTATTTTTAAAACCCACAGACACTAGAAGCATCCTGGCAACAAATTCTCTCTATTTCTGTGCATAGAAGTTGCCCTAGTTCAAGTACAATTTTAGAAGTTATCGCCAAATTGTTGCATTGTTGTGCTATTTTTAAAGAATAGGGTTGCGATGGTGGTTCAGGAATCTTTTTGTCATCCCTTACTATATGCCTTGTTTCTGGTAATCATTTGTGGATGTGCATTAGAAAGTCACCTACATTGCTCTCGTCCATACACTAGAGTTTGTCAGAATGTACCCCCAGCTACAGAAAACCCCAGCAACTAGTAATTTGGTTGGATGTGTCAAAGGCGGCAAAATATAGGAGTTATTTGAATCAGCTGAGAGTTTGGTGTAGGGCACTAATCAGTAAATCCATCAAAAAGAACTGATGCAGTTTTCTAACACCAAAGAAGCATGTTTGTTGACGTATTTGCTCACGCTTTCTCTGTATTATGCTCTTCAGAGGGAGGACTTCAGAAATTCGACTCTGTCACCAGAGCTCTCACTCTTCAAAAGTTCATGCTCATTTGAGCTATTTGGTGGGCATGTATATCTACAAGCTTTGCTCCTCCATATGGATAATTGCTCCCAGTAGCTCCCTGATTTTTATAGAGGCTCTTTTGTTTGAGTCGTAGGTGCTAGCCTGCAACACAGTAATCCGTTTTCAAAGGGCTGCCTTATAGATGTAGAGGAAAGAAAATGTAGTCAAGGAAAAGCGAATTTAGGTTGAGAGTACGTGGCAACATCAGTACTTCAAATAATAGCTCTCTTCCCATAAACAAATATTCTTTGCATAAGAATTCACTGTCAGTTTTCGTTCCTTCTTTCAGTAAAATAGTATAGAGAAAGGCACTGTCCAAATGACAAAAGCAGTTTTTTGGATTCATGGTTATCAAAATGTAGGAGTATGGTGGATTTTTCTAGTGCACGATCAACTGTTTAAGGTTGATGGTTTTAGGGACACCTGGGTGGTTCAGTAGTTGAGCATCTGCCTTCAGCTCCGGTCATGATCCCAGGGTCTTGGGACCCAGTCTTGCATCCCTATAGGGAGCCTGCTTCTGCCCTATGTTTCTGCCTCTGTCTCTGTGTCTCTCATGAATAAATAAATAAAATCGTTAAAAAAGTAAAGCTGACAGTTTTAAACAAACCTAGACCCAGATGATACATATGCCCTGTGTTTGTGAAATGGGTCACATTGAGTCTTGCCATTAAACTCACACAATTACATTTGAAGCACCAACTCCATCGCTCTTAAGGGACTAAAGGGTTGTATCCTTGACCGCTAAACTCATCCGCATCCAAAGAGATATTCAAATGAATAACTAAGAGCCAGCACTGGGACATGATCTGGGGCACGGTAGCTTGAGAATACCCTGGTGAATATCTGATGATTATTCAAAAATCAGGAGAAGATTGTCAGAAATGGACACAAGGAAACAAAAAGAAACACTAGGAGCTTCACAGATGGCATACTCTTCTATCATATGAGGATTAATTAATACAGGAATTATTGATAAAAGCATGGGTGGGGTTTAGGAAAAGCAACAAGGAATTGTTACATACCCCATGGATAACATGGGATTACCAACCCTCGGCTTGAGGGGACAAAGGAGGGAATGATTATTGGGAGCCAAGGGGGATAATTATAGGGCAAGGGCCACATGACAGGAGCTGTGGCTGTTGGTAGAGGGTCCTTGCCCTCCCACCGACCGGGAGGGAGGCAGGAGGATACATACCCCAATCACACGTCACCTTCTTCCCTTGCCCACCAGTGCCTCCCAGCTGGCCAAACCCAGCAGGAAGCCAAAGGCAAAGGAGCTCGCTGGTGTCAGTACAGAAGTCAAACTCCCAGGGCAATTAGCAAGGTGTAGAAGAATGCAGTTTTCCACTGCAAGGATTTTTAGAGAAAAATGACCTCATTGTCTATGTGTCTCTCCAGGTGGATATGATTATAAGCAGATTTATAATAAGTAGGTTTATTGTGAGGAAGTGAATTAATTCAATTTAATTTTAATTGATATAATTGAAGATTACTGTAGAACAATTTAAGTACAATTACAATTGCGTGGCATAATTTGCTCTGTAAATGTGTTGCACATTTGGGTAAATAAAGTGTATGGCTGAGCAGAGAAAAAAGAGTTTAGCACCAGAAGATCTGGATTTTAGTCCTGGCTCTGCAAGCTGACAGGCTCTGTGACTTTGGGCAAGTTACTTTACTTCTCTGACCTTAATTTAAATATGAGTAAAATGGATAATAATACATCTATTTTTCCATATTTCAAAGGCGGGTGAAAACATATTTAAACACCACTTTATAAACCAAACTGTCTCTTCTAACACAAGTATCCACTCTTCTAGCATTGCAGAATGGTATTTAAAGATAAATGCTGGGCTTGTAGAGAAATAAGCTGACTTTTCGATATTTTTTTTTATACTGACACATCTATCTCCTTCCACCCAGACGGGACTCAGCCAGCTCCCCACCAGATCTAATTAGGTTTTAAATGAGATTCAGGAAGACATAATAGCTTATTCTGATTGTTCTTTTTATATCATACAGTCTCTAAATATTCATTGTGCTCATATGATTAAGCTGTAAATCAATAGAAAAAGCCAATGGGCTCCTTTGAATTTTTTATTTTGCCCCATATATTTGGTTGTACAGGTCATCTCAACTTTATATCAGTTTTTACTTTCACATGGCCCTTACCAATTTTTCCATGCCCAAAGAGCTCCTAATTATATTTCAACACCCTAAGTAGATACCCCTTCCTCGGGGAGCTTGATGTGGGACTTGATTCCAGGACCCCGGGATCATGACCTGAGCCAAAGGCACCTACTCAACCACTGAGCCACCCAGGTGCCCCTCAAGAGGTGCCATTTCCCATCTGAGTTTCTATCTCTGTCGACTGGCACTGGTGCTTTGTGTGGGCTCAGTTAACTAGGAAGTAGGTGTAGACCTGCAACAAGAAATGTGGAGGCCTGCTTTAACTGAAGGGTCATTTCCCCTCCTCAGATCAGTTCAGCAGATTCAAACTGCTAATGTTTGGGATGAGACACTCACTCTTTTCTTTCAGGGTAGAGCTTCAGCAGAAGATCAAACACCAGACTTCGATGAAAGTCCTCAGAAGGGTTCTAAGCTGAGAGTGATCACAAACCCATGTGTTGAAGAAAACCTTGCCTGAAAAATGAACTTGAGAAAATTTCCCAAATACTTTAAAGCTACACTCATTTGACAGGGGTGGGGGAGTGGAGAAGATTTTTGTAAGCTTTTTTTCCTGTTAGTACCTGCTTTCTATTTGCTAATTAGTTTTTGTTATCTATGAGTACTCACTAGCAGACATGTTGTGGCAGGTGCCAGAGGTTAAAGAAAAAAACATTTATGTGAAGAAATAATTCAAATGGGAAAAATTATATCTATTGACTTAATTCCACCCCCTTACACACAGAGAGACAGACATCTCAGTGGTAAGCACACGTATAATCAGTGTTCTGGGAAGCCTAGTTTGTTATGTTGGCCTTTTTCTTAGCCTGGATTTGTGAGGCTTGAAGATAAAGCAGTGGCTCCAAAGGCTGATTGCTCCATCTCTGCCTCAATGAGATAGATTAACTGGAGGCAGTAGAGAACATTTCTGAAAGTTCTATTTGTGATTATCTGATCTTAACTGGTGGGCTAAAGAATAGTGAAGTTGATTTTAGACTTTGCATGTGAGTTTCCCCATTTTGTAACAAAGCCAAATAAAGGCTAAACTGGTGCTCAGATTTTAACTGTTTTTTTTTAATGTGTTCTCAGAATACCTCACATTTCAAAAGATGACTCTGTACTGGTCAGTATGACCCAGTCAGAGGAATGTTTTGAGTTAAATTTTCTCCTTAATGAAGATAATATAGCCAAACCAGTATTGCTGGATCTTCCTCTCCTTTGTCTATGTTTTAGGAAGCAGTAAATCAGTAAGTCAGAAGTGCCTGTCCCCGCTTCTAATGTTCCAGGCTTAGGGGAGTAGGACCAGTGGGAGGTTGGTTGTTCTCAGATGGGCAAGATTTATAAAAGGCATTATGAGCATCCATGCCAGCAGAACCAACTCTGCGACCCACTAGTGCTCCCAGGGATGGGGAAAAAAGAATGAGGGTCAAGTGCTATCATGGTACTCAGGCAGCTGACTCAGTGGTCCAGTAGGAGCTATTTACATCGTCCGTCATAAGAACATTCATCCCTAAAGTGGAACATTGCCCAAACCATAAAAAGTGTTCCATACTGCAGCTATTGGGAGATGGAAATAGTGATTGGTCTCGTTTCTGTTTTCCCATTTTTAGCAATCCTTTCAACACATAAGCTTCTTTTTCAAATGCCCAATTTTGAGGACTGCTTAATTTTGTTGAATCATGTGATTGTGTTAGGGAGAAGTGAAATAGAAGGTAAATTATTGAAACTAGCTCACAGAAATTCTGTGATACATGTGATACACATGTGTCTCCTGTTTAATTTTCATTCTAACTTTTGGAAAGAAAGCTAGCAGATCTGATTTTCAAGAACCCAAATCCCTGTAATATGTTCATCTACTGTTGCATCCTCTAAGCTAGGTTCTTTATAGGCAATCTTAATTTCTTCAAAGGCCATGACATTTTAGTAACCAGTATAGTACGAGAGACCTGGACTAAAAATCAAAACAAATGAATCCCACCCTAACTCCATCTTGTAGCTGTGTGGCTTTGGGCAACTCACTTCATCTTCTTAGACCTCAGTTTCTTCATCAATAAAATGGATATATTACTGTTCTGCTTACCTCACAGAGTGCAATCAATAAGAGATTATGGATGTGAAGAGTACTTTGTCTGCAGAGGAGTAGGAAAATATAAAGAACTCTGTCTCTGTTCCTGTCAGATGGTAGGAGACAGCACAACCGTCTCCTGCCCAAGAATAGTCTAGGGCTACAAAGTAAAATGAATAACATTTTTTTTTAAAGATTTTGTTTACAAGACACACAGAGAGAGGCAGAGACATACGCAGAAGGAAAAGCAGGCTCCCTGCAGGGAGCCCAATGTGGGACTCAATTCCAGGACTCCGAGATCACGACCTGAGCCAAAGGCAGATGCTCAACCACTGAACCACCTAGGCACCCCACGATGAATAACAATGAATAACATTTAATAGCCTCTCCAGCCCTAGCCCCCTGAGAATGGGCCTATTTGTTGAAATGGTGCATGCACAGGCCTAGTATACATACAGATGTGTCTAAGACAAAACTCATAGAGTCAGAAAAATTGAGAGCTAGAGGTCACCTTCGAGAGCTAGTCCAAACTCTTTCACATACAAAGAAACTGAGGTTCTCTTCTCTCCGAAAACAAGGTGTTCCTCCTCATTTTCCAGTGTATCTTTTGGCCAGGCTTCATTTTTGACTCTCTCAACTTTCATCCAGCCCAAAAGTTACCCAAATTGCAAGGGCTAGTAATTTCTTTCTATTTAGTCATGCAGCTGCACGCTGCATATGTCATGCCTGCACCCTTACAGTAACCTTCTAGCATGATCCATCTTCCTTTCCCTATTCCTCTTCCTGTTCCCAGGGCGGTAGGACTAAATGATTACTTTTCTCATGTTGCTGCACTAACAAATATTTGTAATGACTCCTGTGGCTGTAGGATAAAGAACAAGCTCTTTAGTCCAGCTTTTAAGAGTCCTCACAATATGGTCTTGATATCCCTCATCTGTCTCCTACTACAACTCCACATGAACCCCGTGGCCCTGGGAAACCGGGATCCTTACTGCCCTTTCAAATGCTTACCTCTGGCAAACCTGCCCTTCCTTTGTTTTTTCCTACCGATATCCAGTCATCTTTTTCTGGTAGCACATTTTGCTCTGGGAAACAGCCCAACCCCTATCAGGCACAATCTTGGAGGACATGGACCATCCAATGAAGTACTGCAGTGGGAATGTGGCCCTCATTTGGCTGTCGCCCTCTCTGGAATTTTCACTCAGAATGAAGTTCTAGAAGTATCGAACGCAAGGGCCAGGCCTAATTCATTCAGAAAGTGATTCCTGAAATATTGTGAGATTTTACTGCCCGGATTCTCAGCTCTCCATCCTTTCTGAACTTTTTGGTTCCTTGGCTTTCCTTCGATTTTTCTCACCCCTCTCATATTCTTTCCAAGAAATGTTCCCTTTTGTGCACTTAGCCAGAACAAGGTGCTCTTACCTGCTCTCAAGAGCTTGGCTGAGGGATCCCTGGGTGGCACAGCGGTTTGGCGCCTGCCTTTGGCCCAGGGTGCGATCCTGGAGATCCGGGATCGAATCCCACGTCGGGCTCCCGGTGCATGGAGCCTGCTTCTCCCTCTGCCTGTGTCTCTGCCTCTCTCTCTCACTGTGTGCCTATCATAAATAAATAAAAATTAAAAAAAAAAGAGCTTGGCTGAGCCTGGAGAGATGGTTGTGCTACCAGGTGTTAGAGTCGCTGATGGAAGCCACAAGCCAAAAATGAAAGTGTGAAGCCTTTAATGGTCCTCTGTGAAAGCCAAAGCGAGAGACTCATGCTGAAGCAAGTGCTGAAGGCCCCACCCCCACCCCGTTTCATTTTTGTCTGCAGAACCTCTCATCAGTTGAGGGTCAGATGATCAGCACAGGTGTGAAGGTTATTTACTTCGCTGTTGCTGAAGTCCAGAACCAAAGGCTCCAGCGGTTTTATGAACCCTGAGGCTGAGGAGAGAGGGACAATGGAGAAGGGCTCTAAGTGGATCAGTCCTGGGACGTAGAGTGGGGAAGTGTAGGAATGCAGGGATCTAAGTCCTTGACTGCAACCCCCCTGAGAGACTGCAGTGCTCTGACTGCACCACCATCTGGTGCCAGGAGGGCAGCACCCTACCCACCCACCCCCCCCCACACACCCCTGCCACGGGGGACCCGTAAAGATGTAACTGCCTATGTTTGGGCCTGATAAATCACACGAAGGTTTTTTTTCCCTCGTGCCTTTCTCTCCTTCCTTGTTTTCTCTTCCTCTCCAAGGCTAAGTTTACTTTTATGTACATAAAGCCTTGCAGATTATCTCAGACCATATTGAATCTTTTCCTTTGAAGCCTCATACCACCTATTTTGAATAATTCTTTTGAGAAGTTATTGGCAGGTAACTCTCTTGATCACAGCTAAAAATTACCGACTTTGTATTCCTGTCTCCCCACCTCAAATGCCAGTGTCTTTAGGCAGAGTTGTTTATACCTTGCACACATCTGTAACCCTTGACAAAATTCCATGGGTAACAAACAATACAGTTGTGAAGGAGTAGTCTGTAATGTGTGGTTGGAAAGGCACATGTCCGAAAATCTCACCCAAATAATTCTTGAGGTGACTATCATGTTAAGAAAATTTTATCTGCTATCTACAAGGGCAGCATGGTATCAGTGATTGGTTTTCCCATTATCCATTGGCATTCATCTTAAGGAAAGATTTATTATCTATCTGAACAAAGGGTAAAAGGAAGAGTAGCATTTACTTAATGACCACCATGTGCCAGAACCATGCAGACACTTTCCGATACTTATTGATTCTTTATGGTAATCCTGAAGCAGGCATTTTCTCCATTTTCAAGAAGAGAATATTGGGGCATAGAAAATGATCTAATTTTCTCATGATCCTGCAGTTCTTAAGTGACAGAAGTGGTATTAAACTAAGTCTACTTGAATATCAAGGCTCTTATATATTTTCCGAGAAAAGACCTTAAAAGCATGGCCTAATGTGGATGCCAGAAGGAGGTGTCACAGTGTGATCAGAGATGGATGACTGCCAGAGACTATCCCTTCCAAAATTTTCCTTCTATGAAATTAAGTTATTAAAGATTATTAAGTTGAAAGAAATGAAAGAACAGCTAATCAACTGAAAAGACATCTTGTGTTCTTGGATTGGAAGACTTAATATTATTAAGATGGCAATAATCCCCAAATTGATTTACAGATTCAACATAATTCCTGTCAAAATCCCAGCTGCTGTTTTTTTTTTTTTGCAAAGATTAATAAGTTGATCTTGAGATTCATATGGAAATATAAGGAACCCAGAATAGGCAAAACAGTCTGGGAAAACTTACCACAAAGCTAGAGTAATCAAGATAGTGTGGTACTAGCCTAAAGGAAGACTTATAGATCAATGGAATAGAATTGAGAATCTAGAAATTAATGCATACATCCATGGGCAATTGATTTTTGACAATGGTGCCAAGATCATTCAACAGGAAAATAGTAGTCTCTTTAACAAATGATCTGGGGACAACTGGATACCCACATGCAAGAGAATGTAGTTGGACATCTAAACTGCCTTACACCATATACAAAAATGAGCTCAACAACCTAAATTTAGTAATTAAACCTATACAACTCTTAGGAGAAAATTTAGGAATAAATCATATATGACCTTGGATCAAGCAGCGGTTTCTTTTTTTTTTTTTTTTTTTTTTTATTTATGATAGTCACAGAGAGAGAGAGAGAGGCAGAGACACAGGCGGAGGGAGAAGCAGGCTCCATGCACCGGGAGCCTGATGTGGGATTCGATCCCGGGTCTCCAGGATCGCGCCCTGGGCCAAAGGCAGGCGCCAAACCGCTGCGCCACCCAGGGATCCCCAAGCAGCGGTTTCTTAGATATGACACCCAAAGCACAGGAAACCAAAAAAAAAAAAAAAAAAAAAAGATAAATTGGACTTAAAATGTTAAGTTGTATGTCAAGAGGTAGCAGTAGAGAAGTGAAAAATAACCCACAGAATGGGATAAAATATTTGTAAATCATACATCTGATAAAAAACTTATTTTTTAGAATATATAAAGAATTCTGATAATGATATAATGACAGGTAACCCATTTAAAATTGGTTAAAGCATCTTAGTAAATATTTCTCCAAAGAAGATACACAAATGGCCAATAAACACATGAAAAGATGCTCAATATCATTATTCATAGGAAATGCAAATGAAAACTACAATGAGATACTACTTCACATTTTAGGATACCTATAACCAAAAAGACACATAATAGCAAAGGTTGGCAAGGGTGTGGAGAAATTGGAAAGCTCAAGCGCTGCTCGTGGGAGTGAAAATGGTATAGCTGCTTTGGAAAACAATCTGATAGTTCCTCAAAAGGTTAAATGCATGAGTATCATAATTCAGGAATTCTAGTCCTAGGTATATATAGCCAAAGTGAAACGAAAACGTATGGCTAGGACACCTGGGTGAGCATTTGCCTTTGGTTCAGGTCGTGATCCCGAAGTCCTGGGACCTAGTTCCACATCTGGCTCCCCACAGGGAGCACGCTTCTCCCTCTGCCTATGTCTCTGCTTCTCTGTGTGTCTCTTATGAATAAATAAATAAAATATTAAAAATAATAAAGTTATAAAAAGAAAACGTATGGCCACACAAAACTTTGCATGAATATACATAGCAGCATTATTCATAAGAGCCTTAAAGTAGAAACAACCCAAAGGTCCATCACATGATGAATGATAAATAAAATTTGGTACATCTATATGATTAAATGTTATTAGGCAATAAAATGGAATATGTCCTGATGTGTGTGTCAACATAGATAAGCCTTAAAAGCATTATGCTGAGATAAGCCAGATACAAAAGGCCACATACCGTATGATCCCATTTTATGAAATGTCCACAATAGACAAAATTATAGAGACATAAAGTAGATTAGTAGTTTCCAGGGGCTTAGAAAAGGAGGGGAGAATGGGAATTGACAGCCTAATGAGTACAGTATTTCTCTTTGAGGCGATGAAAACATTCTAGCATTGAATAATAATGATGGTTGCACAACACTAGGAATATAATAAAACTGGATTAGACTTCAATAAAATTATTAAGAGTAAGCTATCTGCACTAGTTTTGCTTCCATAGGGAATAGCAATTTTCTAATCAGGTTTTTTTGTGGTCTTTGTTTTTGTTTCAAATTTTGCGTCCTCCCCCCTCAACTTGGCCCAAACTCATTTGGACATTTAATAATTCCATATTTGCTTCTGATTCTTGATGCAGCCTAAAATGAAATAGGTCAGTTTCTCCAATTGCACTAGTTCTGAGGGAAGACTTGGGTCATTGAGTGACAGGCATCCATGTGCCTATCTAAATGAGCTTAGTCATCTCCATTCCCCTTACACATAGATGGCATAGTTTTGAAAGACAGGATAAATTCCTAGCCACCACATTTCTAATCTAAAATAAGATAGCTACAATTCTTTAAATCAAGTGACACAGCTAGATTTTCTACTCACTGGAAGCTACTTGAGTCTATTACTTATATTGCAATCTTTCAAAAAGAATATTTCATCATTTTGGCAAATACTTTTTAGAGTAAGTATGTTGCTCTTCTCTGGAAATATAATGATAATGTTCAGCACTTTCTCTACTAATCTGGAGAAGTCCCATGTATTAGTGAAATGTAATTAATTATACTAACTAGCAGCCAACTAAAGAATCCAAAAATTCATGTATCTAAAACTCAAAATTATCTGTAACTTTCACTTCTCTCTCTTACTTTATGTGATAGGTTTAAAATAGATAAAAAAGAGATTTAACACATAAGATACCACTTTAAACTTATATTATCTGGATATTACTCCTTATTTTACAGATGAAAAAACAGGTACAGAAAAAGGGATTTGTTGAAGGTCATATATGACATACAGATTCTGATTCTACATCTTCCTGACTTGAACACCTGTCTTTTTGTATCTACTCCCAATTAAGTGAAACTAATTTCATAACAGAATGTTAATCACAGATTTTAATTAATAACTGGCATATATGCCTATATAATGGAAAGACAAACATTTATTGGGTCATTGGGTTAGAAAGCATACTGAAAATGAAACCCTTTCATAAATCTGGTAAGAATGCCATAAATTTCAGATAATATCCAAATGTTATCACCATGGTAATCTTCAAAGGCTCAGACCTGGCTTACTCTCCTACTTATATAGACCAGAGTTCACTTGCCCGTATAATGTATACATGTTGGAAGGTCGCTGATTATTTTTGCTCCCATTCATCTGGGGTTTTTGCTGTAGTTTTATACAATTACAATTTACTACCAGCATATTCTGGCCCTTTCTTCCTTCATTTTGTTGTTTCTTTGAATATTGATAAATTATGAATTTTTCATTTATTTAATATTTTTCAGGAGGAATTGTTTCAAGTAAGAAAGATATTAAGAATAAAAGGGACTGGAGCAGTATCAACATATTTATGGGTACTTTTTTAATCAAGTTAATGAGGATCAAATGGACATTGTAACACTTTCATGAAAGAAAAAGAAAAAAATCAAATGCCTTTGGTGAATATTATTGCTGTATCCAGTAGTCTTAAACCAACATATATTAAATAATGGTCTCCACGAATAACATTTTCAGAGACATACTACCTATCAGAAACATTATTTTACATCATCGACAGGATGAAATAATTTAGAGAGAAACACCCAAAGGTTAAAACCAAAACCGCATGCTTTTCTATGTATTCCAACTGGTATGTTGTCGGAGAGCCAGTTACTATCTCTCTGCCCTCTAGTGGTCAGGTATTGTACCTGTACTAGGTAGGAGCAGAGCCAGAGCAACCTTTTCCCTCATGTGACTCTGTTGTTGACTACGCTCGTTTTTTTTTCATTGAGAAATCACTAATACCAGCCAACACCATTCTTGATGTGACCAATTTCCCTATGATTTTATGCCAGGCGGGTTGGATTTCATTCATTCATTCAACATTTATTGTGTTTATTATGTGCCTGGCACTTACAAAGGTGTTCAGGGCACGATTACAAATAATGCACAGTTTAAACCCTCACAGAGTTTCCATTTTAGTGAGCAACATAACTTACATTAACATATGCCAGAATTCATCATAAGCACTTTATACACATAACTTCATTAAATCCTAACAACACTAAAAGAAAGATACTCTTCATTACCCATTAAAAAACAAATAAACTGAGGCACAGAGATATTAATAAATGGGAGATGTGATGTGAACCCAAGTAGTTTGGATCACAAATTTTCACACAGAATCGATCTTAAAAGACCACACAGAAACCTGTATTTCAAAAGTCTATTTCGGTCTTTTGATTAAGCAATCAATCACTCATGGTATTTCTAAAAACGTCCAAAATAGAAAAGACATTCATTTTCTTTCTTCTATTATCCCATGCCACAAAGACCAAAAAACAGTCACTTTTTTTCTCCCACTGATACTAAATATTTGCTACTGAACTAATGCAATTTTTATGTTCCGTAAAAGTATTGAGAACCTAGATGCTCTAAGACAAAAGTCAGAGAAACAATAGTAACAAATAAGTTATCACTGAAATTATAGTCCTACCATCTTCCTACATGTTTGAATATTCTGCATTTGTTTCCTCTTCATTTTTGAAAACCCACTCTTTGCTCTTTAAAACTCAATTTTCTCATTTCCTCTAAAATGAAGTTTTTATGGATGAGTCTGAATTGTACCAAATATAGCACCATGAAAGGCCCATCATTTGTACTTCATCAATTAGCAGTTCTTTTTAAGATTGGTTACTTGTTATTCAATATGCCTCCCATTTCCTTTCGCATTTAACGAGCTGAGACATTACCATGTAGGTTTTTCATGTGTTGGGTGATTCTGAACAGTATACAGGAAAGAGGGGGGGAAAAGAAAAGTTGAAGCAGGAGTTTTAACAAGCTCTTCTCTCTCTTCATAAACCTGATTAAACTGCTGATGTTGGAATAAAAGAGCAGAAAAAGTCTCCAGGAAGCCCAGTTAGCAGTTAAGCAAGATCATTGCTTATTTTTCATAAGAATGTTCTGAAACTTCCTATTCCAGCACATGAAAGAATCCCTTTAGCTTTCCTGTCTTTGATCAGGTCTAGGAGTTTTATAACGGTATAGCAACCACACTTCAACTTCTTTCCACCAGGCTTACCCCTTCTTCCCCGGCCTATTTTCTCCACTTTTATAGGTCAGTACTTAACCCATCAAATAGAACTAACTATTCCAACCCTTAGCCTTTCAATAAAGTGGGACTAGGTGTTTTATGTGCTTCTTCTCAATGCCTTCTGTCTCACCATACATTTGGAGAAGCCAACTATAGTATCTTCAATTGTGGATTAATCATAAAAAGTACTGTGTATTAAATTAATGGTTTTGTTATTTTTCAGAGAAAGGAGCAAAAAAATTGTGTTTATTCCTACTAATGTGATTGCATATTTATAAGGTTTGATAAAAACACCTATTTAAAACTTAGCTCATTTAAAAAAATAAAAATAAAAATAAATGAATAAAAAAATTAAAAAACTTAGCTCATTTATATTTGTGTCTAAAATTTTATATCTGAAAATCTGAAAAAGTTTATATTGTGTTATTCAATGTAGCAGAAATTGAGGTAACTAACTTTGTAGATGCTAAACAAATATCCAGGAAGATTTTTGAACGACACACAAGTTTGAGCATGAGCTGCTGGAAAAATAAGATGTCAAAGAATAATCAAATTAATTGATCACTTATAACAGATGGAGAAAGGTCTCAACACTTTGCTATTTGTCAGTTTCCAGGCATTATGCTAATTCCCACAATTTGGACATTCTGTTAATAATCTACTTGCTTGTTTGCCTCCCTCACTAGATGGTAATTTTCTTGAAGGACTGCATTTAATCTCCGTATTCACAGTACACAGTACAATTGACCTTTGAACAATATAGGGGTAAGGGGCACTGACTCAGTAAAAAATTTACATAAAATGTTTGACTCCTCCAAAATGTAACTACTAATAGCCTACCATTGACCAGAAGCCTTACCAATAACATAAACAATTGACTAACACCTATTTTGTATGTTACATGTTGTAGGTACTGTATTCTTATGATAAAGTGAACTAAAGAAAAGAAAATTTTATTAAGAAAAATCATAAGGCAGAGAAAGTACATTTACAGTACTGTATTAATTGAAAAAAACACTTTAAGTGGACACCCAGTTCAAATCTGTGTTGTTCAAGTCAACTGTGGTGTGTGTGTGTGTGTGTGTGTGTGTGTGGTATTACATAGTAAAGATTCAATAAATGTAGTTTGAAAAATTAGAAAGCTCATTAATGTGAAGGGAAATAGGAGGCATAATGAATAACAAGTAACCAGTCTTAACAATAACTGCTAATTGATGAAGTATTAAACAGCAGCACAGATGATGGACTTTTCATGGTTCTATCTTTAGTATAAGTAACACTGTCTCCTTACCGTCAACTGAGTAATTCTGGCCTTGTAAATATATAAAGGGATGATAAGTATATTGAAAGTAGATCACTTCGATATCCAGAAGTATACCCCATGTCACTGACAGAGACATGGTGATTGCAAACAGCTACCACTAGGAAAGGAAATGAATGAAAAATAATATGATTTCCAATCATGATGGAGTAACTGGTACCAGATTAGCCTTCCCAGTATAAGCAACCGTAAAACTGGATAAAATATATAAAGCAAGTTTTCAGAGCCTGGACAACAAATGGCTCTCTGCCTAAAGACAATTTCTCGAACATGGTGCAGAGGATTGGAATTCAAGCTGAGCATAGTGGTCCCATTGAACTGAGAAGGAGGAAATGGGAGTTCAAGGAAGCTGAAAAACCTGGAATCTGAAAAGGCAAGTGGAGGGCACTGGAGAGAAAGGAGCTACACAGAAGGAGCATGGCCAGGAATCTGAGTTATGAGGACTCCCCAACTTCTTGACTGCCCTGTGCAAGTTGTATGGTGAGAGTGTGTGATGCTTACTAGAGAGCAGCTGCTATGAGCCTGAGAAGAGAACAGAGAGGGAGTGGCACATGGGTGGCTCAATTGGTTAAACATCTAACTCCTGTTTTTTTCTCAGGTCATGATCTCAGCGAGGACCCTGCTTAGGATTCTTTCTCTCCCTCTGTCCCTCCCCACACCCCCACTCAAGTTCTCTCTCTCTCTCTCTCTCTCTCTCTCATAAGTAAATAATTAAGTAGCAAGTAAAATCTTAAAAAAGAAAAGAACAGAGATACTAGAGGTCAATTGGTGCTGGGAAACATTGAAGTCTGACCTCGCTAGTGTATAAAATTTTAATTAACACTTCAATAACATCCTGAGCCGAGACACCAGAAAGGCTATACCTTAAGATCAGGAACTACACTATGGCTGACTCTAGATCTGCTTTAACAAAGACTAGAAACCAAACCCTGACGAAATTTGCAGGGGATACAAAGTTTGGAAAATGAGTACTACCAAGTAAGAAGAGCTTAGGAAACACAGTGCAATTTCCATAGATCTTACCAACCAAAGTGGAAGCCTAGAAGCTAACACAATTTTAAGATGATGGGTCAGCAATTAAAAAGAATTCAACACTTTCCAGATGAAAATAAAAGAATCTAAAGTATTTAAAATGTGTCATCAGCAATATCCAGAATAGAATTTTAAAAAAATTAGTAGACTTGCAAAGAGATAGGAAAATGTGAGTCATATTCAAGGAAAAAAACATGTATAGAATCTGACCCACTAAAGGTCCAGACTTGCATTCAACAGATAGACTGTAAAGCAGTCATTATAAAAATGTTCAAAGAACTAAAAGAAGGTGTATTTAAAGAATTAAAGGGAAGCATGACCTTAATGATTAGGAGTAAAGAATTTTAGCAGATAACGTGAAAACATGAAAATGAAATTTCTAAATGTGAAAAGCACAATAACTGAAAGGGATAATTCACTGAAAGGAACAATATCAGATTTCAGACTGGAGATAGCACAATTATGAGTCAGTGACTTTGATGACAAAACAGTAGATGTTACCAACCTGAAAGATGGAGAAAAAAAGATTGATAAAATAAGAGCCTCACAGACTTATGGAATAATATTGAAAGATATACCATACTTGCATTTGGAATCCCAGAAGTAGAAGAGAGTAGTAATAGAGTGGAAGAAATTTAAAAATAACAGTCAAAAATTCCCCAAATAAGAAAATATTGACTTGGAGATACAAACAGTTAAAAAAAAACAAGCAAAGCCATAAAAAAATCAAAATTGCTCATATAATAATCAAATTAATGTTAAAAAAATTAGAAAAAATCTTGAAGGTAGCTGCAAACTGGAATGTCATTACGTATGATAAGAGTGGCTACTGGCTTCTCATCAGAAACTGTAGACCAGAAGATTGTGATGTAGCATCTTTAAAGTACTTAAAAGGATAACAATAAAACCTATCTGTATCCAACAAAAATATTTTTCAAGAATAAGGGTTTAAAAAAGGTATTTTCCAGGTAAGTGAAACTGATAAAATTTTCACCATCTGAATTGTAATATGAGAAATGCTAAAGGATCCTCATTAAATTAAAGGGGAATGATACCAAATGGTAAACAGCATCACTGGCTATCAGGGAAATACAAATCAAAACCACAAGGAGATACCACCTCACACCAGTGAGAATGGGGAAAATTAATAAGGCAGGAAACAACAAATGTTGGAGAGGATGTGGAGAAAGGGGAACCCTCTTACACTGTTGGTGGGAATGTGAACTGGTGCAGCCACTCTGGAAAACTGTGTGGAGGTTCCTCAGAGAGTTAAAAATAGACCTGCCCTACGACCCAGCAATTGCCCAGCGGGGCATTTACCCCAAAGATACAGAGGCAGTGAAACGCCGGGACACCTGCACTCCGATGTTTCTAGCAGCAATGTCCACAATAGCCAAACTGTGGAAGGAGCCTCGGTGTCCATTGAAAGATGAATGGATAAAGAAGATGTGGTCTATGTATACAATGGAATATTCCTCAGCGATTAGAAACGACAAATACCCACCATTTGCTTCGATGTGGATGGAACTGGAGGGTATTATGCTGAGTGAAATAAGTCAATCGGAGAAGGACAAACATTATATGGTCTCATTCATTTGGGGAATATAAAAAATAGTGAAAGGGAATAAAGGGGAAAGGAGAAAAAATGAGTGGGAAATATCAGAAAGGGGGATCCCTGGGTGGCGCAGCGGTTTGGCGCCTGCCTTTGGCCCAGGGCGCGATCCTGGAGACCCGGGATCGAATCCCACATCAGGCTCCCGGTGCATGGAGCCTGCTTCTTCCTCCGCCTGTGTCTCTGCCTCTCTCTCTCTCTCTCTCTCTGTGACTGACTATCATAAAAAAAAAAAAAAAGAAATATCAGAAAGGGAGACAGAACATGAGAGACTCCTAACTCTGGGAAACGAACTAGGGGTGGTAGAAAGGGAGGTGGGTGGGGGGTGGGGGTGACTGGGTGACGGGCACTGAGGGGGGCACTTGATGGGATGAGCACTGGGTGTTATTCTATATGTTGGCAATTTGAACACCAATAAAAAATAAATTTATAAATAAATAAAAGAAAGAAGAATATCAGAAATTACAAATAGGTAAATAGAAAATGCTTGGTTTTATTTTTCTTCTCATATGTAATTAAAAGACAATTGATTAAACTAAAAACACCACATAATGAGGTCCATACTATGTGTAGAAGTAATAAATATGCCACCAATAGTGCAGATGATAAGAGGGAGTAAGTGGGATTAAATTGTTGTAAGATTTTTATATTTGTGAGTGTGAAGACAGAAGTGGCAGGTGTTAGGTGAGAAGTGTGAAGCAGGAATATGAAGGGTCAGCTCTCTCAAACTATTACAACAGCCTCACAACTGTATGCATTCTTTAACTCCACCCATCCTTTCATCTACTTTCCACATTCCTGCCACAGGGACCAGCTTCACAACCATGTGATCAGTGCAATTACAGAGGGCTCCATGTTCATAAATGCTCTGAGCTTGCTGTCTTAAATTTTAAAAATGATTTTACCTTTAAAATTGTTTTGTAGGGATCCCTGGGTGGCGCAGTGGTTTGGCGCCTGCCTTTGGCCCAGGGCGCGATCCTGGAGACCCGGGATCGAATCCCACATCAGGCTCCCGGTGCATGGAGCCTGCTTCTCCCTCTGCCTGTGTCTCTGCCTCTCTCTCTCTTTCTCTCTGTGACTATCATAAATAAATAAAAAAAAATTTTAAATAAAATAAAATAAAATAAAATTGTTTTGTAAGTTAAGTCAGATGGGACAATGGAGCATGCATCAGAGGCTTGGGTCTTGGCTCACGTGAGGTCTCACCTTTTGCAACCTCTCAGAACAGGTTCTTGGCTATGCGCTCCTTATCCTCTGGCACCCTGGACCCTGCCTGGTCTCCTATCTTTCTCTAGGCTCTGCTGCTCTCTTATTTGAGCAAGAACCTGGGTGCAGGTGTGGGGAGAGCTGGAGTCAGCTGTGCATGTCCTATGATATCTCAGGGTGGGGCATAGGGGCAGCCATCCCCACACCAGGTTGACAGCACCACAGCATGGCTGCTGGGTGGCCAGCCTGAGTTTGCATTTTGGTGAGGGCAAGCCTCTTGCCCAACCACCTCCAATCCAAGTACAAAGTACGGCCCCATGCAGAGGTCTAAAGATCTTTGAGAATCATTTGTCTGCCACGGGTTGTGTGGCAGATGCCTAAGTGGACTTCCCCAGACCACTTCCCCATCCAGGGTACAGTGCATAGGTCTAGTGGCTGGTGGGGGAGGCAATCCAGCAGCATTAATGCTTCATGATGTGATACAAGGCCTCTCGACACCTGTGAGGGTGACCTCTCAAATTGCTAGTATCCCGGTGCCCAGGAGCACTCCTTTAGCCAGCTCCAGACCTGAGGGTAGTCTCGTAGTCTCTCTTTCTCCTTCCAGCTTTCCCTATTCTGACTTTTCTCTTCTGGCCAGCTAGAAGAACCCTCCAGAAATGAACCACAGAGTACTAATGTGTGACGTTAGCCATCTTGCATACATGTTTAATGCTCTGATATTTGCATGTATACTGGCATTGCACAATATAAAGATGAATGGCAAAATTCATGTTAATAATTTAAAATTCTAACTTTTCCTTACTCATAATGACATTCAATAGCAAATATAAAAACACTGTGACAAGTTGAGAGGCTGAAGAAAAAAAGAAACATATCTTTATATGTACAATTAATGGCATGTTTTCTTTCATTTTGAACAAGGAACCCCAGAGATTATGGCTCTGCCTGCTATATGTCCCTTTGAAAAACAAAAATAAATTGACCATGCCTCTCCCCTGGTGAAGTATCTCCTACAACTCCCCATTGTCTATAAGATAAGGTGCAAAATTCCTTAGATTGAACTTTAACTCATTTTTACACATATTATTACACTATTCAAGAAAAAAAATGATCTACACAATATTACCTGAACTCATGTTGTGATTTCCTTCCTTCATGGCTTCTCATGCCCATTTTCTTCTCAATTCTAACTATTAAGACTAATCACCCACCAAAGTTACACAAATTTAGCCTTTCTCATTACCCCTGGATGGAAGTGACCTCTCCATCTTCTGGACATTCATAGAAATTCTGTGTTTGGACTGTTTGAGCAGAAAGGACCTCAAAGATCATCTGGTGTAAGTGGTTCTCAACATCAGTCACATATTAGAAAAATTCAGGGAGTATTTCAAAATACTAATAGTTTAAAATATCAGTAGCCAGGACCAACTTCTGCACAATTAAACAGAATCTCTGGGACAGAGCCATTAGGATTTTAAAAATATCTCCCAGATGAGTCTAATGTGTAACCAGAGTTGAGATCCAACTTCTTTCACAGATTAATAATTGACAACCAGAGAGTTGAAGTGATTTGGTCAATGCCAAATAGCTATTTGGAGAATTATAGGATTAGAACCTAGGGCTCTAACTTTTCCGACTTCATTACATATTGTCCATTTCACACATTCACCACTTATTTACCATATGATATTGTCAATTATGATCCCCTGTATAGATCCATATCTTGTCTTTTAAACTAGATTGTGAGTAACGTGAGGGAAAACAGCTATGTGTCTATTCTTTGTCTATAACGTAAGCACTCAGAATATATTTGTGGATTGGATTTGTTTTATTTTTTTTTTTTAGCCACACATTTCTGACATTGGACAGCAGCCATCTTGTTTCTCAGAACTCAGAGGATTCTGGTGACCTTAAAATTTTATAGTTTAATCAATTAGTAGAAATGGAGGAAGACCAAATTCTGGTGAATATTCTTTTTGTTGATTTGGGCAACAAATCACCACTATCCAACATTATCATTGACTTATTTATAAGCTGTTAATCTATGTGCCCTTTTTTAAAGATTAAAATGTTATATTAAATTTCCTTTCCTGAAGGAATGAAGATAAAACGATTGCCATTTTCACTTCCTTTATCATATGAAAATTATCTCTGCAGAGACCAAGTGATTTTTATTTGATTCAACAATAAAGAGGTTTACTGTAGATTTTAATCATGAAGAAGTGTAAACTATGCAGTGAGTGGGGTTGGGGTTTGTTTGGAGTTTCTTTTGGTGTATTAATGAATCATGAAAGAATTTTTGGTAGCCAAAGAATTTAATCCCAGCTAAGGTATATAGGAAGAAATTCCAAATGCCAATGGCTCATCATAAGCTTCAAAAACATCTGTACTGGACTAATGCTCAGACATGGGTGTCTTCAGTGTATTTTTTAGCTTCTGGCCTTTCTAGTATTTCATTAACTAGGATTATGAATCTAACAAACCTAGTCCTTGAACAAGTTGGTGCTCTGTGACTATAACAGAGCTTAGCACAAACAGTTCAACAACAAGGATAAGGATGAGGAAAACAACCTCATAAACAAGGGATCACCCCACTATCTTCACCAGAAAGCACTCAGTATTTGCTATAAAAATAAGAAATGATAGAGTTGTTTTTTCTAGGATCAATCCCCAAACATTAATTCCTATACTACAGAAACATAGAGTCATCTCTGTAATCTATGTGCACTTTTTTCCTGGTGAAATTTTCATTATGTAGAGCTTTGTTTGGCTACACACACACACCTGCATATATTATATTCTTTTATTCCTAGCTGTAAAAACCTAAGCAAAAGACAGATATGAATGTAAGACTGTTTTGTAAAACATGATCAAATAAGCCAATGACTCAAGAAATGACACTTCAAATATATCACTTCATCAGGAATCCTTCCTGATCTCCCCAGTCAGACAAAACTCAATACTTTTGCTACATGCACTCTATCCAAATCTCTGTTATGGTATTGCACAGCGAGTCCTAATGTTGGACTTATGTATATGCCTTATCTCGACAACTAGACTATCTGTAGGCTCCATGTCTCAATCACTCAAGTATTCCTCCAATCACCTTAATACATCATCTCTCAGCGAACATATCATACGGCTATATTCTGAGATGTACCACACATTAGTAGTCAAGATAATACAAATTAAAGCAATGATGAGATATTATCTTTCACCCATTTGATTGTCAAAAGACTATAATAACAATGACTTCTTTTCCTGGTGAGGATGCAGGAAAAAGAATACTCTGATAAATTGCTGTTCAAATATATAAATTACTAGTCTTTCTGGAAATAATTTTGTAATATCTATTAAAATAAACATTTCAAATACCCTTTAGCTTGATGATTCCCTTAAGAAATCTATCTTAAAGAAATAAAATCACCATAGTTATATAAATATATTTATTATAGCATATTATGTAGTGTCCAAAAAAACTGCTGTGATGTATTGTAAAAGTGATTAAATTCTTCTTCTTCCAGCAAAGAGTAGATTCTGTTTCTCTATCCTTTTCATTTGGGTTGACCATGTGACTTGTTTGGCCAATAGGACATTAGCTAATATGATCCAAAGGCCTCAAAAGTGCCTGTGCCCCGGGGCTTGATTGTTTGCTTTTCTGAAAGCTTAAGGCTACTATGTGAATGGACCTAGCCAAAATGCTAGATGGCGGGAGATCTGTGTACTTGTCAGTCCTGTCACTATGTCCAACTGTCAGTATGGCCAAGAGCTTTCCAACTGTCAGTGATGTGATTGAGGCCATCCTGGACATCCAACTTTCTGTTAATTTTCCAGTATATCATAGAAACAAGAGTGAACCCAGAAGAGATGAGCTGAATTGACCCAGATGAGAAAAACTTTCCAGCCAACCCATAGAATTGTAGAAATTAATAAATGTTGCTGTTTAAGCTACTAAATTTGGGAGTAGTTAATAACACAGCAAAAGCTAACTGATTTTTTTAAAAGCTAACTGATAAAACTGGTAACAATATGATTGCTTGCTAATACTAGAATAAATAGCGGCACATTACGGGAAATTATGCAGCTATTAAGAAAAGTAAGTTAGATACCTATCTATTGATCATCCTCTGTTTCTACCTTTCCAACTTCACTGTGAGCTCTTGGGAGGACAAGAAGCTTGTCTCTCTCTCTACCTTTGTTGATTTCCTCCAAAGCACAGTGGTAGTTCACATATTTGTTGATCAATTTGATTGTTCCATGGCTCCATTCTTAAAAGTGAAACAAGTAGCGTGTAGCTGGAAGAGTTATTCCACAGGTATAGTCTCGAGAATGTACCATCCAGTGGAATTAGCTCAGTATGTTTGCCTATTAAAGCTATAAAAGTGTAATTGTTAAAAGCTCCCATGTAATGAGCAATCATTTAATCCACCTGGTCTGGCTTCATGACCACATTATCAGTGCAGTTATTTGGGGTCCTGTGCTCTGAAGGGCCCCACACTTGGAGCCCTTGAAGCTCTGTGGTTGCAATCTTGAAACTCCTAATAATTTTATCTGTGAAAATGTGTTTTGTAAGTGAATTAAGATAAGACAATGGAGTCTCAGCTCACATGTGGTTCCACTATTCCATCTGGCTGAGATGGGTTCTTAGCCACAGGGTTAGAGCCCAGAGTAATGATATAACCAGTACTACATCAATTATATTAGAAACTGCAAAGGAAAGAAAATACATATTGGTTCAACACAAACAGAAAAGCCATGGCAGTGTATGAAATAACAGTGTTGCTACCTTTTGCTTGTGGTGGGAGAAATGAAATTAGCCTAAGATGGCACATTTGATAAAGAATATAAAGAAATGTTTCTAGGGCACCCGGGTAGCTCAGTAGTTTAAGCTTCTGACTCTTGATATTGGCTCAGGTCATGGTCTCAGGGTCCTGGCATGGAGCTCTGTGTTGGGCTCTGCCCCCAGCAGGGAGTCTGCTGGAGATTCTCTCCTTCTCCCTCTGCCCCTGCCCCTATGCTCGCTCTCTCAAATAAACAAATAAAATCTTTTTAAAAAAGAGAAAGAGAGAAAGGTTTCCTGGACCTGACAGTAGCTCTTGCTAGCTATTTGTCTCTTTCCACCCCCCTTCAAAGAATCAGCTTTTGCTTTTGTTAATATCCTCTACAATTTTTGTGTTTTTTGTCCATTTTTGCTCTTGTCCTATTAATTTTTCCCTGTAGTTTGATTTTACTCTGTTGTTCTCCTTGTTTTTTGGATTAAATGCTTGATCTATGTACAGCTATGTGCCTTATTAACAAGAATAGTTCTACAAGTTGCCTGATACTATGCTTAACCAATTTTCTGGAGCAGGTGGGGAGAGTTCCACAGCTACACAACTATAGCTGAAGTTTAGTTTGAAAACAGATTTACGTAGAAAAAACAGTTTAATGGAAAATATGGAGTGACACACCAATCAAATGCTGTTACAGTTCTTCCTACTGTGAATCTTTACAGTTAGGTTTTGTCATCTCTTTATAACTTGGGACCATACCATAACTCCTGCTCACTGTCAGCAGGTGAAGCAGTGCTAGTGGTTAAGTGGCATGGACAGCCCTGTTGCTGAGAATACACATAAACCTGAACAAAGCAATTCAGGGAACTCACAGGCACCTGTTCATCAAGCTGATGCTCAGTGTAGGCTAGGAGCTAAGAGCATAGGCTATAGTATCAGGCAGACCTGGTTCGATTCTTTTTCTTCCAATTACTAGCTGAGTTAGTGTCTGACACTTTCTTTACTTACTAAAAATCTCCCTATTTCATGTTTGTAAAATGGGGATAATGACACTTTTCACTTACAGTTATCTTGAGTTTTAAATGACATGAGTCTCTTCCTCCAAAAAGCCTTCCCCAGCATACAATCAACTTGTAAGTACCCATGTTATTTTCCCTTAGTGCACACAATTATTTTCCTTTAGAGCACCTATCTCAGTTTCTATGTATATATTCATTCATATATTATAGATTAATTTGTGTAACATTTGCTTATCCTATTAGACTGTTCATTTGAGGAGTACAGGGACCATATCTATTTTGTTCATCACTTTATACCTGTACCAAGTAAAGTATCTGCCACAAAACAGTTGCCCAATAAATATTTGTGGTGTGAACAAACAAAATGCTTAGCATTGTGCTGTGTGTTTAAAGTGATAAAGTAGCCAACTTAGGACCAAAGTAAATACGAAAAAAAAAAGAATGGTAATTTCTTTTCTAACTTACTTGACCTAAAGTGGCCTTGACCTTCTCCCTCAGCCCATTCTTGGTCAATTTAAGCCCTGGAAGTCTCAGCAGGGTTCAGTGTCAAGCTTACTTTATTTCATTGCTCACTCATTTATGAAAAGCCTTCTTTTGCTGAATTCCCTGTGCCTGACACTTTACTATTATCAGGAGAGCCATGGTTTCAGGTTTCTGGGGGCAGTCTCCCACTAAGAGAAGGATGGCCCTTGCATAGACCCAATATATTAGTCCATTCTCCCTGACTCTTTCGCTGCTTTTTTATACTGAAGGGATGCCTGTCACCAATTGCTCCTGACTGACTCACTTCTGTGTGAATTATGCCTTTTTAAAAAAAAATCAGTCTACATTGAAACATGTTCAACCCAATAAATCCACAAGTAAAAAAATAGAACACTCAGTTTTTACTTCTTATTACCCACAACCCCCCATACCCAATACAAACCTCTGTGTAACAAAGATTTCAAAGCCTAGATTCTGACTAATGTATTCTAAAGAACATTTTAAAAAGTATTTTATCTATTTATTATAGAGAGTAAGCAAGAGAAAGTGTACATGCGAGGGGAGGGGCAGAGGGAGAGAATCTCAAGCAGACTCTGTGCCAAGTGTGGGGCCCATTGAGGGGCTTGATTCCGCAACCCTGAGATCATGACCTGAACCAAAATCAAGAGTCAGACGCTCAATCAACTGAGCCACCCAGGAGGCTCATTGGAATATATATTTTTAAATATTGTATTTATTTATTTTAGAAAGAGCAGGCAGGTGCACATACAAGTAGGGGGAGGGGAAGAGAGAGAAAGATAGTCTCTAGCAGACTCCATGCTGAGCATAGAGCCCAATGAGGGGCTAATCCCACAACCCTGAGTTCACGACCTGAGCTGAAACCAAGAGTCAGATGCTTAACTGACTGAGCCACCCAGGTGCCTCTATGTTCTAAGGAAGGTTAGGTGCATTCAAATACTTATACAAGAAAATCATATGGCCAGTGTCCTAGCAGACACTACAGCATTGGCCAGCACCAGCTTGATTTTAACCAACAGCCAGAGACAAAAGTCCCTTTATGTAGTTAGCAATTTCCTGTGACATGAATAGAGATCTCATTTATATTTACTTTGCCTTAAAATCTCAGTGTCAAATTAATATCAGTATCTTTCCCAAGCTTTCTGAATTTGGTATCTGATTTTAGGTATGCAGAAACAAATCAATGAAAATTACTCTTAAATTTCCCTCTACATATCTAATGTTTCCCATGTGTTGTTTCATTGCATCTAGGCATTTATCTGAATCAGACTTGACTTGGAAAATGCTAAATCACTGTGTTGCCTGTGTCTTTTTTTTTTTACAATAAATTTATTTTTTATTGGTGTCCAATTTACCAACATACAGAATAACACCCAGTGCTCATCCCATCAAGTGCCCCTTTCAGTGCCCCTCACACATTCACCCCCACCCTCCGCCCTCGTCCCCTTCCATCACCCCTAGTTCGTTTCCCAGAGTTAGGAGTCTTTATGTTCTGTCTCCCTTTCTGATATTTCCCACTCATTTTTTCTCCTTTCCCCTTTATTCCCTTTCACTATTATTTATATTCCCCAAATGAATGAGAATATACAATGTTTGTCCTTCTCCGATTGACTTAATTCACTCAGCATAATACCCTCCAGTTCCATCCATGTTGAAGCAAATGGTGGGTATTTGTCGTTTCTAATGGCTGAGGAATATCCTATTGTATACATAAACCACATCTTCTTTATCCATTCATCTTTCAATGGACACCGAGGCTCCTTCCACAGTTTGGCTATTGTGGACATTGCTGCTAGAAACATCGGGGTGCAGGTGTCCCAGAGTTTCATTGCATCTGAATCTTTGGGGTAAATCTCCAACAGTGCAATTGCTGGGTCATAGGGCAGGTCTATTTTTAACTCTTTGAGGAACTTCCACACAGTTTTCCAGAGTGGCTGCACCAGTTCACATTCCCACCAACAGTGTAAGAGGGTTCCTTTTCTCCGCATCCTCTCCAACATTTGTGGTTTCCTGCCTTGTTAATGTTCCCCATTCTCACTGGTGTGAGGTGGTATCTCATTGTGGTTTTGATTTGTATTTCCCTGATGGCAAGTGATGCAGAGCATTTTCTCATGTGCGTGTTGGCCATGTCTATGTCTTCCTCTGTGAGATTTCTCTTCATGTCTTTGCCCATTTCATGATTGGATTGTTTGTTTCTTTGGTGTTGAGTTTAATAAGTTCTTTATAGATCTTGGAAACCAGCCCTTTATCTGATACGTCATTTGCAAATATCTTCTCCCATTCTGTAGGTTGTCTTTTAGTTTTGTTGACTGTATCTTTTGCTGTGCAAAAAGCTTCTTATCTTGATGAAGTCCCAATAGTTCATTTTTGCTTTTGTTTCTTTTGCCTTTGTGTATGTATCTTGCAAGAAGTTACTGTGGCCAAGTTCAAAAACGGTGTTGCCTGTGTTATCCTCTAAGATTTTGATGGAATCTTGTCTCACATTTAGATTTCTCATCCATTTTGAGTTTATCTTTGTGTATGGTGAAAGAGAGTGGTCTAGTTTCATTCTTCTGCATGTGGATGTCCAATTTTCCCAACACCATTTACTGAAGAGACTGTCTTTCTTCCAATGGATAGTCTTTCCTCCTTTATCGAATATTAGTTGACCATAAAGCCAGGGTCCACTTCTGGGTTCATTATTCTGTTCCATTGATCTATGTGTCTGTTTTTGTGCCAGTACCACTGTCTTGATGACCACAGCTTTGTAGTACAACCTGAAATCTGGCATTGTGATGCCCCCAGCTATGGTTTTCTTTTTTAAAATTCCCCTGGCTATACGGGGTCTTTTCTGATTCCACACAAATCTTAAAATAATTTGTTCTAACTCTCTGAAGAAAGTCCATGGTATTTTGATAGGGATTGCATTAAACGTGTAAATTGCCCTGGGTAACATTGACATTTTCACAATATTAATTCTGCCAATCCATGAGCATGGAATATTTTTCCATCTCTTTGTGTCTTCCTCAATTTCTTTCAGAAGTGTTCTATAGTTTTTAGGGTCTAGATCCTTTACCTCTTTGGGTAGGTTTATTCCTAGGTATCTTATGCTTTTGGGTGCAATTGTAAATGGGATTGACTCCTTAATTTCTCTTTCTTCAGTCTCATTGTTAGTGTATAGAAATGCCATTGATTTCTGGGCATTGATTTTGTATCCTGCCACTCTACCAAATGGCTGTATGAGTTCTAGCAATCTTGGGGTGGAGGCTTTTGGGTTTTCTATGGAGAGTATCATGTCATCGGCGAAGAGGGAGAGTTTGACTTCTTCTTTGCCAATTTGAATGCCTTTAATGTCTTTTTGTTGTCTGATTGCTGACGCTAGGACTTCCAGTACTATGTTGAATAGCAGTGGTGAGAGGGGACATCCCTGTCTTGTTCCTGATCTTAGGGGAAAGGCTCCCAGTGCTTCCCCATTGAGAATGATATTTGCTGTGGGCTTTTCATAGATGGCTTTTAAGATGTCGAGGAATGTTCCCTCTATCCCAACACTCTGAAGTGTTTTGATCAGGAATGGATGCTGTATTTTGTCAAATGCTTTCTCTGCATCTAATGAGAGGATCATATGGTTCTTGGTTTTTCTCTTGCTGATATGATGAATCACATTGATGGTTTTACGCGTGTTGAACCAGCCTTGTGTCCCGGGGATAAATCCTACTTGGTCATGGTGAATAATTTTCTTAATGTGTTGTTGGATCCTATTGGCTAGTATCTTGTTGAGAATTTTTGCATCCATGTTCATCAGGGATATTGGTCTATAATTCTCCTTTTTGGTGGGGTCTTGGTCTGGTTTCGGAATTAAGGTGGTGGTGGCCTCATAGAACGAATTTGGAAGTACTCCATCTCTTTCTATCTGTACAAACAGCTTTAGTAGAATAGGTATGATTTCTTCTTTAAACGTTTGATAGAATTCCCCTGGGAAGCCATCTGGCCCTGGACTGTTGTATCTTGGGAGGTTTTTGATGACTGCATCAATTTCCTCCCTGGTTATTGGCCTGTTCAGGTTTTCTCTTTCTTCCTGTTCCAGTTTTGGTAGTTTGTGGCTTTCCAGGAATGCGACCATTTCTTCTAGATTTCCTAATTTATTGGCGTATAGCTACTCATAATATGTTTTTAAAATCGTTTGTATTTCCTTGGTGTTGGTAGTGATCTCTCCTTTCTCATTCATGATTTTATTAATTTGAGTCTTCTCTCTCTTCTTTTTAATAAGGTTGGCTAATGGTTTATCTATCTTATTAATTCTTTCAAAGAACCAACTCCTGGTTCTGTTTATCTGTTCCACACTTCTTTTGGTCTCGATTTCATTGAGTTCTGCTCGAATTTTAATTAACTCTCTTCTTCTGCTGGGCGTGGGGTCCATTTGCTGTTTTTTCTCTAGCTCCTTTATGTGTAAGGTGAGCTTTTGTATTTGAGTTCTTTCCAGTTTTTGAATGGATGCTTGTATTGTGATGTATTTCCCCCTTAGGACTGCTTTTGCTGTTTCCCAAAGATTTTGAATGGTTGCATCTTTATTCTCATTAGTTTCCATGAATCTTTTTAATTCTTCCTTAATTTCCTGGTTGACCCTTTCATCTTTTAGCAGGATGGTCCTTAACCTCCACGTGTTTGAGGTCCTTCCAAACTTCTTGTTGTGATTTAGTTCTAATTTCAAGGCATTATGGTCTGAGAATATGCAGGGGACGATCCCAATCTTTTGGTATAGGTTCAGACCCGATTTGTGATCCAGTATGTGGTCTATTCTGGAGAAAGTTCCATGTGCACTTGAGAAGAATGTGTATTCAGTTGAGTTTGGATGTAAAGTTCTGTAGACGTCTCTGAAATCCATCTGGTCCAGTGTATCATTTAAAGCTCTCGTTTCTTTGGAGATGTTGTGCTTAGAAGACCTATCGAGGGTAGAAAGAGCTAGATTGAAGTCACCAAGTATAAGTGTATTATTATCTAAGTATTTCTTCACTTTGGTTATTAATTGATTTAAATATTTGGCAGCTCCCACATTCGGGGCATATATATTGAGGATTGTTAAGTCCTCTTGTTGGATAGATCCTTTAAGTATGATATAATGTCCCTCTTCATCTCTCACTACAGTCTTCGTGGTAAATTTTAGTTTATCTGATATAAGGATGGCTACCTCTGCTTTCTTTTGAGGACCATTTGAATGGTACATGGTTCTTGAAACTTTTATTTTCAGGCTGTAGGTGTCCTTCTATCTAAAATGAGTCTCTTGTAGACAACAAATAGATGGGTCCTGCTTTTTTATCCAGTCTGAAACCCTGCGCCTTTTGATGGGGTCATTAAGCCAGTTCACGTTCAGAGTTACTATTGACAGATATGAGTTTAGTGTCATCATGATATCTAGTCAGTCCTTGTTTTTGTGGATTGTTCCACCGAACTTCTTCTTAAAGGGGAATTTGAAGAGTCCCCCTTAAAATTTCTTGCAGAGCTGGTTTGGAGGTCACATATTCTTTCAGTTCCTCTCTGTTTTGGAAGCTCTTTATCTATCCTTCCATTTTGAATGAGAGCCTTGCTGGATAAAGTGTTCTTGGTTGCATGTTCTTCTCATTTAAGATCCTAAATATATCCTGCCAGCCCTTTATGGCCTTCCAGGTCTCTGTGGAGAGGTCTCCTGTTACCCTAATACTCCTCTCCATTAAAAGTCAGGGATTTCTTGTCTCTTGCTGCTTTAAGGATCTCTCTTTATCTTTGGAATTTGCAATCTTAACTATTAGATGTCGAGGTGTTGAACGGTTTTTATTGATTTTAGGGGGGGATCTATTTCCTGGATCTGAATGCCTGTTTCCCTTCCCAGATTAGGAAAGTTTTCAGCTAGGATTTGTTCAAATACATATTCTGGCCCTCTGGCCCTTTCGGCGCCCTCGGGAACCCCAATTAAATGTAGGTTTTTCTTCCTCAGGCTGTCGTTTATTTCCCTTAATCTATCCTCATGGTCTTTTAATTGTTTGTCTCTTTTTTCCTCAGTTTCCCTCTTTGCCATCAACTTGTCTTCTATGTCACTCAGTCGTTCTTCCACTTCGTTAACCCTCGTCGTTAGGACTTCTAGTTTGGATTGCATCTCATTCAATTGATTTTTAATTTCTGCCTGATTAGATTTAAATTCTGCAGTCATGAAGTCTCTTGAGTCCTTTATGCTTTTTTCTAGAGCCACCAGTAGCTGTATAATAGTGCTTCTGAATTGGCTTTCTGACATTGAATTGTAATCCAGATATTGTAACTCTGTGGGAGAGAGGACTGTTTCTGATTCTTTCTTTTAAGGTGAGGTTTTCCTTCTAGTCATTTTGCTCAGTGCAGAGTGGTCAAAAACAAGCTGTATTGGGAAAAGGAGAAAAAGAGAGGAGAGAAAGAAGGAAAGAAAAGAGAAAAAGAAAAAAGGAAGAAAAAAGGACAAAAAGAAGAAAAAGAGAAAGAAAAAGAAAGAAAGGGAAAAAAAGGGTGGGGGAAGCAAACAGAAATCAAAAAGCAAAAACAAAAAACAAAAAACAAAACAAAACAAAACTCGGGGGAGTATCTACCGATTCTGTATACTTTAAGTCCCTTGACTTCCCCTGGAACTGGTCCGTCTAGCTGGTCTTCTGGGGGAGGGGCCTGCTGTGCTGATTTTCAGGTGTTAGCACTTGGGGGAGCTGCTCTGCCCCTGCCTGGTGCAGGGCTCAGTGGGGGTTGTTTACCCCGTGAGGCCCCAGGAGGAACAACCGCAGTGGCGGGGCCAGCTCTGGAGCCCTGGATTCAGCTCCCGCAGTAACTCCGGGGCTCTCCGTCTGCAGGGCCTGGAGGCTCCAGGGCGGGGCCGCTGATCTGCTCAGCTGGGGCAGGAGCGTCCTCGCTGTCCTGGGCCCTCCTGGCCTCTGCCTGTCCCTGGGGGAGGACGGATCCTGGTCTGTGTCCCGGCGCCCTGTGCCCCGGGGCCTGCGCTGTTGGATTCGTGCTCCTGGAGCCCCGCAGCCCCCTCCGAGGAGCCGCCGCCCGAGCCCCTCCGAGCTGCTCCTGGGTCAATGCGTGCGTGCGCTGCAGCCCTTAGGGAGCTCGGCGCACTCTCCCCGGGGCGCAGGTGTCTGTTAGTGTCCCAGGGAGCCTGAGGGCATCCCCGCCCTCCTGGGGTCCTGCTCTAACTCCCTGCGAGCCCCTTTCCGCCCGGGAAGGTTGGTGCAGCTCCTGCTCCTCCGGGTCGGGGCTCTCCTGTTCTGGGGACACTCGCCCCGGCCTCAGCCCGGCTCCTCGCGGGGCCCCTCCCCCTTGGAGGCCTTTTGTTTATTTCTTTTTTCTCGTCTTCCTACCTTGATAGAAGCGCGAACTCTTCTCACTGTAGCATTCCAGCTGGTCTCTCTAAACCTCAGGCCAAATTCGTAGATTTTCAGGATGATTTGAAGGTTATCTAGGTAATTTGGTGGGGACAGGTGATTTGGGGACCCTACTCTTCCGCCATCGTGCCCCTCCCTCTGTTGCCTGTGTCTAATGCTATAATTTATAAAACTTTCTTGAGGAAAATAAATAGGGTCAACTCATATAGCTATTATGCATAGCAAGGCATTTGCTAGTTACTATGAATTATTATATTTTGTGAACTCATACTTTAATGTTTTCATTTTTATTTTTCCCAAATTTCTCATATATAAAGTTGCACATGTTGGTATCTTCTAAAATGGAAGTAAACGAGTAGTTCAGCATATAAATCTTAGTATCTGCTTGTGGACTTATTCCTTGATGTGCCTGCCAGAGTGATAAAGGCACACTGACTGAAATATGGGCAGACAACCCTACCATTATTTTTGCACTTATTTTTCAAACTTCTCTGCAAGGACATCTTTGTTTGGTTCATATATTTCAGGTATGTTCTTTTTTTTTTTTTTTTTTTTTTTTTTTTTTTTTTTTTTGCATTTCAGCTATAGAAAGAATTCTCAGGCTCTGAGCAATGAGTGGCTGTGTGGTTTGTCAGATAATGTCACTTTAGAAACTATGATCCCTACATGACAATATGTAGCTCCTACCTAGATTCCTGACAGTCATTCCTTTTAGGAGTTATTTTGAAGTGAAAGGAAAGCTTTATAGGAAAGGGTGACTGTGAAACCTGGTGCATACATGAAGACAGGCTTGAATAGCAAATATCCTGAAGCCTTGCTTGTAACACTGACCATGGGGTCAGCACCATCTTACTTGTGGACTATTGTAATAGTGGCCAAACTGATACCTTTGACTTTAGCCCCCACACCAACATGTCCTTCTCAAGTATTGGGTTTCCCTTATATTACCGTTATGCTCAAAACCTTTCAAAAGTAATTATGGTCACCATATTACAAGGCCTTGGCTGTGTATTTAATGCTTTATTTCTCATTGTAATGGTTATAATGCAGGAGAACAATTATGGCACCCATTGTATTTCCTATGCAAATGATGTGGCATTAGTTAACAGTGATCGTGTTAAAATATTAGCCAGATCATATCCACTCATCTGCTCAACACCCTCCAAAGATTGCCTTCCCTGCCACTGCTTAAAAATCAGAGTCCCCCCTCCAAAAAAATCAGAGTCCCTGCTATAAAGCCTTATGTGATCCAATCCCCATCACTTCTCAGACCCCATCTCCTCTTTCACTCTTGGGTGATGGTTTCCCTGCCACCCATCCTCCATCTTTTTTAACTCCTTTCCTGATTTATGTTTTATCCTTAGCAATTATCACTCTCTAAAATACAAACGACTGTCATGATTGGTTTTATGTATTGTTTGTTTCCCCTCACTAGAACGTAAGCACCATAAAGAACAGGGATTTTTGTCTTCTTGTTCACTACCATATCCCCAGCACCTAGCATATGGCAGGCATTTACTAAACATTTGCTAAATAAAATAATAAACTCTTTCTTTTACAATTTAAACAGATGAAATGTATCATCTACACAAAGAGCCTGTATAATGATATGTACAGTTTAAAGACTACTTCAAGAATCACCAATACCTTAGATGTTCCCAGTATGTCCCTTCTCTATGGTGTCCACTTTCATCCCTCCAGAACTCTAGATCTAATGCCACTGGTCTGATCTCTGGATTCTGAGAGCTATATTCCTGAAATATAGGGTTGGGTCAAGGAAGCTTCTAGATGTTAGGAACCATGAACTCCCTGTAGCTCTAACACAACTCATGTTGAAAGAAGGAGAAGGGGAAGGGAAAGAAGAAGAGGAAAGAAGGGGAATAAGAGGAGGAGGAGAAAGAAAAAAGCAGTAGCACAAGCAGAATGTGGAGGGGACTGTTTCCTCCATTTCAAGTAACAGAGCCATCATCAGGTGTTTTGTTTTGATAAATGAAAATTATACTTATGATCCTCTCACCTCTTCTCAGTAATGCTGCTATAAACATCGGGGTGCATATACTCCTTCAAATCTGTATTTTTGTGTTCTTTGGGTAAATACACAGTAGTGCAATTGCTGGATTATTGGGTAACTCTGTTTTTAATTTTCTGAGGAACCTCCATACTGTTCTCCAGAGTGGCTGCACTAATTTGCATTCCCACCAACAGTGTAAAGAGGGCTCCCCTTTCTCTGTATCCTTGCCAACACCTTTTGTTTCCTGTATTGTTAGTTTTAGCCATTCTGACATGTGTGAGGTGGCATCTCATTGTGGTTTTGATTTTTTGCCTCTTGTTCCTTATGTTTGGGGTCTAATACTGCTCAATTCTGTTCTAGTCCTCCACTAAGGAAAGCCACCCAGGTTGATACTACCAAAAGTACTGCAGGACACAAAACTATCTTCTTCCTCGTCTCAACCCAAATCTCTATCCTTACAAAGCAAGGGTTAAGAGGAAGTTCTCACATTTTCAAAGAAGATGCATTAATACAATGGAGCCTATAACCAGTAGGACTTCTTGCAGTGAAAAATTCAGCAGGGTGTGTGAAATTTAGGATTTAGGCATCAACTACAGGGTGTGACTGTGAGTCTGTCATTGGGTCTCTTCTTAAAGTGATTGCTTTATTAAACAGAGTCTTCCCTTCCATTTGCAAACCTACAGCTTGTTTAAAAGTTCCAATTGTTTTTACATTGACAGCAACAGTTGGGGTAACTGTGGTAAACTGCATATATGAATCATTTATGACTCAGATACTGCTAAGTCAGGGATCGCTTATCTTTCTATTTAAGAGTATTCTTAAATTTTCTCTTTGAATGTTGATTTTGAAGGGTTTGTTAAGAGATAGACTCCTCTGGAAAATAATAAAGGTGTATTTGTGTATTGTGTCTCAGTTTCCACAGGCATTTCCTTTGAGCCTTCAGTGGGCCTGAGAAATGACTGAACAGCATTATCACACGTCCTTTCCAAATGAAGACATAAAAGCTCTGAGTCTAAATGGGTTGTAGAAGGTTAACCACTGTAAATAAAAGAACAAAGCTTGGACTACAGTCCAGGTTCCTCAATCCTGTATTGAACTCTTTCTACCACATCAAGCTTCCTCAAAAAGAAAGTCTAGGTGAGGCCAATATCTGGATAACTGTAAGCTCTGGATTTAGGAAACATAGCCCAATTATTGGTTGCTAAGGAGAACATGTGATAAAAATATTTTACACCACACTCAGGTACAGAAGTACATATGATAGGTAAGGTGGGGAAGAGCAAATGAAGAAGATAAATCTCTTACTTCTTTACAGAGAATAAACGAATCATCACTTTTCCTCTAAGTGAACTAATCCTAGGAGGGGGAGTTCTATTCACAAAACCATGACTAAGTTGCCACTGCTCATTTGGTACATAGTAGTTTACCCAAATTACACAGAAAATCTTTCAGAGGAGATGGAGTTTTGGACATTGAGCTTGTAAACACTATGTATGTAGTGACAGTAACATCAGAGGAGTCATAAAAATAAAATATTTATTAATTTTAGGGAAACAAGTTACTAAGTTCCTCTTAATGCTGTTACAAATTCTTTAGGGAACACTAACTGTTAAGGAGTTAATGTTGACTTAGGGAAAATATAAGTTGAGGCAAAACTATCTGGATAGAAAATACATATAAACTATGAAAGTTGGAGAAGAGAATTAAAGACAACTTTTTTTAGATGGATTTAAGACAAACATATTGTTCAATACAGAAACATTGGGAAAAGACAAGAGAAAGGAGGAGCACTTAAAATAAATATTCTATAGCTGTAAATCCAAGAAGGTTGTGATTTGTTGTCCAATGAAGAACAAATATCTTCTGTCAAATACCGGTTGATTTTTGTGTTGCCATATATGCTTCTTTTTACAAACTATACTGGCATCCTGTTATAAAAAGCAGTATCATTGCATGTATTCAGATAGAGTTCATGTCCGGTCATTTCTTTCAAATATAAAAGTTAGAAGCTGCTGCAGGTAGTGTGGCAGACAAAATCCTGAACTATAAGTTAGAACACCTGAGTCCTGTTTCTTGTTTTGAAAGCCTACTAACTTTGGTTTGTATTCTAGCAATGCCCATTATTTCACTATGCCTGTTCCCTTCTCTTAGAGAATCTGCCTTACCAATAGCATAAAGTGAGCAGCCTACTTCCCATGTGACCCTGTGCCCCTGTGCCCCTGGCCACAGCTGAATGTTCCAGGGATGAAAACCTGTCTAAAAAGAAGAAAGAAGAAAGAAAGAAAGAGAAAGAAAGAAGAAAGAAGAAAGAAGAAAGAAAGAAAGAAAGAAAGAAAGAAAGAAAGAAAGAAAGAAAAAAAAAAGAAAGAAAGAAAGAAAGAAAGAAAGAAGAAAGAAAGAAAGAAAGAAAGAAAGAAAGAAAGAAAGAAAGACAAAAGAAAGACGAAAGAAAGGGAAAGAAAAAAAACTGTCTCAAGCTTGGACAATCAGTTTCTCTTTTCTGGAAATTTGATCATGTAGACTTGGGGCCCAAGCTGCCATTTGCTGGAGGCAGGCATGCTGGCCCATATGGAATGGTTAATTAAGCAGAAAAGAATAAAGTAGAGGTGTAGAGAGAAACAGGTGTGATGTATATATGTAAGTAAGAGAGAGAAAGAGCAAGAGAATGAATGAGAGAGAGATAGAGATTGGTTACTCTGACAGAGGGAAGAGAGAATGTGTTCAAGCATAGACAGGCTGTAAAAACTTCTACCTAGAAATGACACATGTGTTTACATTTCATTGGCCCAAACAAGTTATATGACTACACCTAACTTCAGGAGGTAAGGGCAGTGCAATCTTTCCACATGCCAAGAAGGAGAGAGAGCTTAAACGTTTGTGATCAGTGCTAATGACTACCATGTTCAGGTATCATCCCTGGAGTCCAAGGAAAATCAAATGAGGTAATGAATAACAGCAGGTCTTTTGTAACTTTAAAGTGGCACTTAGATGTATGAGATGATTATAACTACATGGTACAAGTCTGCTATAATTTAACTATCATACATCTGGAGTTCATTACACCCATCAAGCTTCAAAAATCAGTTCAGGGTAGGGAGTAATATAGGTGTGATGGGATGCATTTTTTTCCCTTTATTCCGGCTTTCCTTATTGGTGTACGAGGCAAATCTAGGCCAGAATAACTAAAGTTGTTCTCTGGTTCTACAACTCTATGCTAAGAAGGAACTAGAAATTCTTTTGGCTGAGTAATGCAGAGTGAAAGTGCGAGGAGTAGTTTGATCTTGGGCATATTAAGTATCTGATTGTTTTGTAGATGCTCCACCCTGAAGGCAAAGCTAATAGCTTCTTTCACCCTTTCCCTTTTTATCCCTCAGAATCTAAAACTTCCATTTTTCTAATACACCAAGTAATCTTCCAAGTGTCCAGGGATCAGAATGCTTGACAACCCTTTTCACAGGGTAAGAGGAAAAACCGGTGGGTTTAAGTAGCTGCATGTGAGAGAAATGAGACAGAGTGGTTTCAAAAGGAAGAGGTTTCTCTCCAGTGGGAAAGGGTTGGCAAAATGGTTCATAAGCTGAAAGAGTAGAATGAAGACCTCATGTTCATTAGGAAACTTGGCATGAATTGAATGATATAGAGAAGACGATCTTTATTCTGTAGACAAGGTGCAAATGATTTGAAATATATAGATAAGCTCAAAGTAGAGAATATTTTTATCTTCTTTTGGACTCCTCTGACAATCACACATTTTGGTTAAGGTCTGCATAACTCTCCATTTTTTACTCTTAAGGGTTAAATTCTGATCCTACCTCTATTTGATGAATTTATTTTTCCAAATGAGGATATGAAGCAAATTAATTGGGATCAAATTACCAGCTATTATCATCCTCACATCACAAAAGAGGTCATTTGATTACCAAAAAAGCAGGAAGGACATGATCCGAGACTAGACAGTACAAAACACAAAATGTTTTTAACAATTCATATGAATTTGAGGAAAATGTCATTTTGGAAAGTTGGAAAGGTAGAGACAGAGATATTGTTCAGTGTCATGTGGGCACTTATTCTATGGCCTTACCATATTTCATGAACCATATTTTGAGACTGCAGTATTTTGAGAACATTACTGGAATAATACTGAACACTGTTGTAATTCTTCTAGCCTAGCTATGTAAGCCTCAAGTATGAAAATTCTTGGGTGCAATAGGCATTGATTTCACAAGCAGTTATGTACTCAACATCCATTTTCCACTTCTTCCTTACTTACAGAACTCAGCTTTTGTTTGGATTGACAATTTAGCCTCTCTTGTCATAAGTGGCTATGTGACTCAATTCTAGGAAACAAGATGTAATCTGAAAGTCATGACTCTTTTTAGAGGACAGATAGATAGTAGACAAAACCCTGGCCAGAAGTTGCTTACTGTGTGTGTCTATTGGGTCCATAAACCGATGCAATGTCTTTTTCCTGGTCCTAAATGTATTATTGGATTGGCATACTTGGAAGCTGAAGCAATCCACACACTGAGACCTTTGCCTATAGGGTAAGAGCTGCCCCTATCCCCGCTCCAGATGAAGATAGTAAATTCAAACCAGTTATGACATCCTGCAGAAATTCGTACCACCAATAAGGATGTGAAGGATGCAGAGGTTGTAGTTTCCATCACATCCCCATTTAATTCACCAGTCTGATCCCTGCGGAAAAGCAATTGATCCTGGATGATGACCATAGAGGACCATAAACTCAAGCAAGTGGTAGTTGAAATTGCAATCACAGTGCCAGATGTGTTTGTTAGAAGGAATTAATATGGTCTCAGGTACATGACATGTTGCCACACTTTTGGCAAATTCTTCTCTATCCCAGTCAAAGAGGATCAAAAGCAGTTCACATTCTCAAGGATGAAAATCAATATACATTTACAGTTTTGCCCCTATGTTATGTAAAGTCTCTGGCTCTTTGCTATAAAGTAGCCTGAAGAGGTCTGACGGTCTGTACATCCTGCAGAATATCACATTGATCATTTAAAGCAATGGCTTCATGCTAATTAGGTCACAGCAGCACAAGATGGTTAGCATGCTGGAGATGTTGGTAAGACACGTGCAGTCCACTCTAAGAGGTATGTGATAAAGATTCAGGAATCTGCCATGTAAGTATAGTTTTCAAGGGTCCAGCTGTCAGGAGTATGCTGGGCCTTTGTCATCAAAGGAAAAGATGAAATTTTTCACTTGTTCTGCCTACCACAAAGAAGAAAGCACTGTGTTTGGTCAGCCGTCTTAGGTTCCTCAGGCAGTATATTTCACATCTTGCAATACTGCTCCAGCCCATATATCAGGTGAAAAGCAAAGCTACCACCTTTGAGTGGGGGCACAGAGCAGGAAAGCTCTCTACAGCAGGCCAAGATGCAAGCAGCCCTGCTGCTTGAGCCTTACGGTTCTGCAAACCATCTGGTTCTACAGATATCGGTCGTAGGGGGAGATGTTATGTGGAGTTTGTGGAAAGTGTAGTGGGGGAATTATAACATGAGACCCTGGAGTTCTGCAGTAAGGCCATTCCCTATACATTGGAGAGATAAAAGCTTCTTGAAAAACAACTCATTATGGTACTGGACACTGGCAAAGATGGATTATGTGACTTTAGGACACCAAGTGACCATGCATCTGGAATTTCCCATTAGGAGTTGGGTTCTGTCAGACATATCAGTCATAAGGTCTGGCAAGCCCAGAAACAACCTATCATCAGATGGAAGTGCTACATCTGAGATTAAGTGCAAGGAGAAACAGAGGGTACCAGCAAACTGCATGATGGTAACTCAGATCCCTGTGTCATCCACCACATTTGTACTGTCACTTCTCCCTCAGCCATGCCTATGGCTTTTTTGGGAGCCCCTATGATCAACTGATGCTCAAGTTTTGAAAAATATCAAGCTTGGTTTAAAGATGGGTCAGCTTGGTAGATGAGTGTAGACCAAAAATGGAAGGTAGCTGCATTACAATCTCAGGGGAAATTCTCCCAGTGGGTAGAGTTTCAGGTAGTACACCTCACTGTCCCTCTTTTGTGGAAGGAGAAGTGGTCAGATGTTAGAATATATTATAGACTCATAAGCAGTGGTGAATGGCTTGTCTGGCTGGTATGGGCCTGAAAAGAAAAAAGATGGAAAGGTCTGGGAGAAGAACACCGGAATAGAGCCATGTGGATAAACATATTTGAGTGGGTGCAACGTGTGAAGGTCTTTGGTTTGTATTTTAACATACAGCAGAAAGCATCTACTATGAAAGAGGCACTGAACAACCAAACTGATAAAATGAATTGATCAGTTGCTGTCAGCTAGCCTTTGATATCAGCCACCCCAAAACTGGCATGTGGACACATAGAGGCAGAAAATAAGGCTATACATGGACACAGCAGCATGGGCTTCCATTCTTCAAGGCTAATCTAGCTTCTGCTGGTGTCAAATGTCTACCTGTCCAGCAATAAAGGCCAACACTGAGCTTCCAATATGGAACCATTCTTTGAGGATATCATTTGGCCACGGCTGTGGCACACTGGTCCCTTTCCATCCTGGAAGAGACAAAGGGATTCTCAGAACTAGATAGGTATTAATTTGGCTGTTTTTAGTCTGCAGGGCCTCTGCCGACACCATTATCTATCTGAAGGTTCATAAAGGGATCCATCAAAATGGGATCCTACATATCATCAGAAGATGGCACCCAGGAAGGGGCACTTAGAAAAGGAGTATGGGAGTAGGGACCAAACCATGAGCTCCACTGGTTGTTTCCCATATTGCATGGCCCAGAGATTGCCAGCCTGACAGAATGTGGGTGGGCCTGCTGAAGACACAGCTGGAGTGCCACCTTGAAGACAAAACTCTGAAAGTCCCCTGTTCTAGGATGCGGTATATGAATCAAATCAAAGACTTATATATGGTTCTGTGACCCAACAGGATGCATATATGGTCTGGGAAACAATAGATATAAAAGTAGGAGTGCCCCCACTAACTGGTACTTCCTGCTTCTTGTCCATGGAACTGTGGGCTCATCAGAATTGGAATAGAGGTCCTTGTCACCAAAGGAAGCACACTTTTACCAGGGGACACATTAGAGGTAACACTGACTTATAAGCTACAACTAGCAGTAGACCACTTGGGGATCCTTGTGTTCTTGGACCACAAGAGACAAAAAGAGTCACCATCTTGGCAGGAGTCATTGACCCTAATCAATCAACAGGAATAGGTGGGATTGTTTCACAATGGCAACAGGGTGAATACTTATAGAACACAGATGATCAACTTGATCATCTCTTGATACCCTCACATATCCATTGTAAGTTGCAAGTGTACAAGTGCAGCAGTCCCTCCCCACCAAAAAACAAACAAACAAAAAAACAAGTGCAGCAGTCCCAGGCTGAGAAAAGTATGGTGACCAGGGCTCAGACCACTCAAGGATGAGGGTCAAGTTTACACCATAAGGGAAGCACCAAGTCCAGTATGGGTGGTAGCTGGCAATGAGAGGAATGTAGATTGGATAGTGGACAAAAGAAAACAAGTATCAGTGGCAACTCTGAGCTTAACTGCAGTGGCAGATGCTGTAGTTAGCTCCACTAACTTCCTTTTTCTAGTGTCTCCTCAGAGAAAAAAAAACAAAGCACCAAATGATTGGGGGAGCTTCTTCTCATACTTGTGAAGTGGGTCCCAGTGGCAGAAGGGTAGACTATGGTGTACACAGAGATGCTCAGTCTAAGTTCCCCTTCAAGGAAGGACTGACTGCCCAGCTGCTAGCAGTGGAGAACCCAACTGCCAACTCCTCCTGGGCCTGCTCCATCTGAGCCACCTCACCAATGAGGATGCATTTCTCTAGGGTCCCAAATCTGATGACTGAACGAGGTGAGAGTATAAAAGCCTAGTATAAAAGCCTATGCCGATTGGAGGTACCCCTTGTCAGGTTGAGCACAACCCCACTTCCTCCCTTTTCCTTCCAAAAGTGCTAAGCCAAAACATACATTCACAACATTCTGTCCTGAAGTATGCTTCTGGAGAGCTCTGTTAACGGTCTGTTTGTGCACGCATATATGCATGTGTATACATATCTTACCTTTTTCCAGTGCCTAAATGAATACCTTCTCACAGACCAAAGCCAGGTAAGGGAATGGAAATTGGAACCACTATGACATAGTGCTTGCTATAACCAGGATTTTGTGCCACCTGCTTCCGACCTTACCTTGTTGCTATTTACTGGTTAGGGGTGATATTGGAGAACAGAATGTGGACTGACCAAACATCTGGCCACCCTGGTCTCCTGACACACACCTCCATTGCTGACTTGGCTTCATAATTTGATTGAGTGGCAGTGGGAGGGTGGCAAGAGGCAAATTGACAAGGCACTAATCTGGTCCTCAGTAAATGGCTCATGGTAAGGAAAAAAGTTGGTGGATTCCTCAGGTATGTGGTCTTAGGTTTGCATTGCTAGTCTTTAACACTATACATAAAATTTATTTTCTAAAATAGCTATGTTTCAGCATTGCTAAAAATGCATACACATATCCAGGGGGCAATAATAAGCTACAGCTAAAATACTTTAATTGAATTAATGAGCCAGAGATCTGAGTTATTTCCCACCCAAAGCCTAGCTAATTGATTGATTAAATTCATACCCAACTTTATATATTTGGTGTATACAAATATAAGCAGCAATGCATCCACAAACTGGGTTTCTCTGAATGCAGTAGACAAACCTCTGGGGAGAAAAAAACATTTCCCTGCAAGCCTCTAATTCTGAACAAGGGAAACTATGAGATATTTTTACTGTGTGTGTGTGTGTATGTGTGTGTGTGTGTGTTGGATTTTGATGTCCTACAAGGGTAAACTGAGTCTCTTCCTCTGTATTTGCTGTGGCTTCTCATGGATGGACACACATGCCCCAAACACCACATGAAAGGATAATGGAAAGGAGTGTTTCTCAGACCCATTGCAAGGACCTAGTAGCAGTAAGTACCATCTCATATGTGGCTTCTAGGATGGCATGTTCTACTTCTTACATATATACACCTCACCGGATGTTTGTTTTCTTATGTAGCTAGCCATTTGGACGTTATGTATAGGATCGTGGTTAAAAGAGCAAACTTTGGAGTCAGACATATGTGGATTCTAGTCATGGCTCATCGCTCACTAGCTGTGTGACTTTGGGCAGACTACTTAACTTATGAGACACAGTTTCCTCATATGCACAATAGGTATTCTAATAGTACCTACCTCACAGGTCATTGAGGAGAGGAATCAGAGCAGTGGTTTGTGGTCTTTACCAAAGCCAGAGCCTATGTACTTATTTATTTTCTTATTTATCCTGCTCTAATTAAACTTACCCTATGTGGAAGCACCGTTCTAGGCACTGGGAAAACAGATACATGAATGAAATCCAAGATCCTGTCCATCAGCATGCTCATGTTCTAAAGGAGAAAACAAACATGCAAATGTATACTTAGACTAACTACCACATGTTAAGGACAACAACAGGTGCTAGTATGGGATGCTCTAGCAGCACAGATAAAGGGCATCTCCTGCAGATTAGTTGTTGAGAGGAGGATTCATGTAGGTTATAGATATGACGGGTTTTAAAAAATAAATCGGGAGTAACCGTATGAAGAAAGCCTTCTAGTGGGAGCTCCAGACGGAAAAATATATGCAAAATCACAGAATCATTAAACAAAAAGCAAGAATAGAGACCATCAAGCAGTTTGACAAGGGAAGGGATGAGGTATGAGGCAGACAAAAAGAGCAAGGGCCAGGTAATCTAGAACCTTGCTAGCCAGGTTAAGGACTTTATCCTAAGGCACTCAGGAGATATTGAGGGGGTTTTAGCAGGTGACTGATAGATTTGCCCATCAGTGGTCTTCTTACAGCAAAAGTGTCACAGATTCTCAGACCTGGCCTGAGACCTGCTGATACTGAGCCTGTGGGAGTGAGCCCAGCGATCAGTGTTTTAACAAGCCCTCCAGGCAATTCTGATGCATACTCGATTTTGAGAGCCATTGATTTACAGCACTTAGCTGCAACAGAACACAATAGATTGTCAGATGTGGGAGGGGACAAGACTGAATGTGGGAATAGTTAAAAAGCTCTTATGATAATTCAGTTCACAGTGGACATGAGCCCTGAAGATCCTACATCTAAAAAGCAGATCATTCTTTATCAATCTTGTAGTTTGTTTTTTTTTTTTTTAAAGAATCAGTTCCTGAACAACAAGTGTTGGTGAGGATGTGGAGGAAAAGAAGTGCTCATGTACTGTTGGTGAGAATGCAAACTGGTGCAGACACTGTGGAAAACAGTATGGAGGGTCCTCAAAAAGTTAAAAACAGGGGAACCCTGGGTGGTTCAGCGGTTTAGCGCCGCCTTCAGCCCAGGGCCTGATCCTGGATCGAGTCCCACGTCAGGCTCCCTTCATGGAGCCTGCTTCTCCCTCTGCCTGTGTCTCTACCTCTGTGTGTGTGTGTGTGTGTGTGTGTGTGTGTGTGTGTGTGATAAATAAATAAATAAAATCTTAAAAAAAAGTTAAAAACAGAACTACCTTATGATCCAGCAATTGTACCATTGAGGATTTACCCAAAGGATACAAAAACACTCATTCAAAGGGATACATGCATGCCTATGTTTATAGCAGCCTTATTTATAATTGCCAAGATATGGAAGCAGCCCAAGTATCTATTAGCTGATGAATGGATAAAGAAGATGTGATGGAATATTATTCAGCCACAAAAAGGATGAAATCTTGCCATTTACAACATGGTTGGAGCTAGAGAGTATAACGCTAAGTGAAATAAGTCAGAGAAAGACAAATACCATATGATTTCACTCTCATGTGGAATTTAAGAAACACAACAGATGAGTAAAGGAGAGAGAGAGATAGGATGAGAGAGAATGAGAGAGAGAGAGAAAGGGAAACAGAGAGAAACCAATAGAGTCTCATCTATGGAGAACAAACTGGTGGTTACCAGAGGGGAGGTGAGTGAGGGATAGGCGATAGGGATTAAGGAGGGCACTTGTGATGAGCACTGTGTGATGTATGGAAGGGTTCAGTAACTATATTGTACACCTGAAACTAATATAACACTGTATGTTAACTAACTGGAATTTAAAAAGAAACAAAGAGAATCAGTCCTGGAGCTTTCACTTGCTCCAACCCCACTTCCTGACTGGTTTTTCTTATAAATTTTTCCTGAAACTCCATAACTGCTGCTGAAAAGAACACACACTGGACTGAATCCTATAGGCCTAGTGTTTTGGAAGACCCTTAGCATGATACAGAGGGATCTCACAGTCTGGCCTCATCATCCACTATTCTTTGCAAGCTCTTAGGATGCTTTATCTTTGCATAGGCTCCTCTCTCTGCTTGGGTGCTAGAATAGTCTTCTCAGGCTGTCATAAAATGTTATAGACTGGGTGGCTTGAACAACAGACATGTATTTCCCACAGTTTCCGGAAGCTGGAAGTTTGAGATCATGGTGCCAGCATGGATGGGTTCTGGTGAGGAATCTCTTCCTGTGCAAGAGTGTGCTGGTGACCCTTCTTCTTATTAGGTTACCAGTTCTATTGGATCAGAGCTCCATTCTTATGACTTTATTTAACCTTAGTCACCTCCTTAAAGACTCTATTTCCAGTATAGTCACATGGAGGGTTAGGCCTTCAACACATGAATTTGGGAGGAACGAAATTCAGTCCATAGCAAATCCCATTTCTCAATTGGCAAACTTCTACCCACCCCTTCAAAATTCAGCACATATCTCTTCTGCTTGTGTACTGTTCCTTGGTGTCAAGCTCTTAATGGTAGGAAAGGATTAGTCTTCAGCCCTTGCTAATGAAAACAACAAAGTGTTGATGTATGGACAAGTTCCTGGTGTAGTAAAATTCTTCATAAAAGACCTTTATTGAATCTTGAAAACCTGATTCTTAAAATAGATTGCTTGGTTGGTGCTCCTATTTTAAATAAAAGAACAATCCCAAGAGAGATTGGAAACTGACAAGAAACTTTAATTCATAGTGAAAATTTAAGGTGTCTTCAAGATGAGCTCTAATGTAAACCAGAGATTTTGGGTGATAATGATGTGTCAATGTAGGTTCATCAGTTATAACAAATGTACCACGTTGGTGCAAGATGTCGAGGGGGGAGGCTGTACATATGTGGGAGCAAGGGGATATAGAACTATCTGTATTTACCACTTGGCAAATCGAAAACTCCATAAAAATAGTTTATTAGTAAAAATTCAAGTACACAAGCTAAACAATTGAAGAACTTCAGGTTTTCTAGGAAACTTGTAGCTGAAAAAGCACATGGGTCTAAGGAATGAATAAACTACTGACATCTTACCCAACCACTTTTTGGAAAGTGGTACCTGGCTTTGATGCCAAAGAGACTGATAAATTGGTCTATCAGTGCTCAGGATATGTTGATAAAAGTAGTATGAAGAAGGGTTCTATGGTCGAATAAGTATGGAAGCACCGGGCTTACACAGATCAGGTTTCTTATAGTACTCTTCTCAGAGTTTTCAATACACCAGAATGCATGGAGAATGCCCAGAAGCAAGAATATTTTGAGAAGAACATCTCAAACTTATTTAACAACCGAGTCCCAGAACACATTTTTGGAAATGCAGCTGAGGTTATAGGGAACCACTGGAAAGGGTATTCCGAGGATAGTAACATGGTCAAATATTTGAATTTTAGAAAAATCACTCTGGGAACAGTGGAAACGAAGAGTTGCAGGATCCAAAAATAGAGCAGGGGACCACCTCAGGGGTTATTGTGAGAGCCCAGATGAGAAAAGAGGAGGGCTTCCTCAGGGCAGGAGAATGACAGTTTAGTGGAAAAGCTGACCTATTCAAGTATGGAACTGAATCCAACTCAGAGTTTTCTTGGAGAACATGAAGGTTTGGTTACTCAGTATATTTGCTATAATATAGTCCCCAAAGGGAACCTTACGGACGATTTCAAGGATTGTGTATTAAAATGGGCATTTATGTGTGGCAAGAGTTGGCATAATTATGCTCTGAACCATCTTCACATAGAAGTGCGTGGGGTGCTTGGGTCCTGTTGTCCACTTCTATAAGCTATGCTTATTGTGTTTCTATGGTAACAACGCCTCTGCAGCTGCTGCTATTTCAATGTAATTGATTGAGACACCACATTGCAATTGCAAGGCTCCTGAAAGCTGCCCTACACTTGTTTCATAAAGGTGATTGCTGCCCCTTTAGCATCCATTCTAGCTGTAAAAAAAAAAAAAAAAAAAAAAAAATCCTAGGGTAACAGTTTCTTAATAAAATAGAGGCAAGTGACTTGGTTTCCTGAGGAAAAAAAGATGGTTTAAAGAGCTTTAGAAGAGCCTGGCTTCCTGTCAATTGTCTGATTATCTGTGAATAGTCATTCCTGCAAATATTTTTAACCTGAGTTATTTGGTAGCAGTTTCTTACTGAGCTGGACTCTGTTCAAAAGTTGTGTCCTTTGGCATTGACTTTCCTGGCCTAATGGATTTCTTTACAATCAAACTGATTTGTAAAAAAGCTACAGAATGGGACATTTTATACTCGATAGGGTCTCTGGAAGGCCTAGGCCAGATTGGGCACTACTGTAACCTCATCCCAGATGGCCCAGGGTAAGATATCTGAAAACTCCAACCAATAAGAATAATAATACTGATAGCAAAGTTAAAGACCATACACTATAGCAAATGAGCTGGACAAGGTGTCAAGAGATAGGGGCTACCCTTCTCCTTGACCCACTCATTGTATCACCTTGGATGATGAAGTATACTTCACCACCTGTAAAATGGGTATGCAAATGCCTGTAATACTTGCCTCAATAGAATATTTTCAAATAATTTCAAATATATATATATATTTTTTAAATAGTATCTTATTTTTTTTAAATTTTTATTTATTTATGATAGTCACAGAGAGAGAGAGAGAGAGAGAGAGAGAGAGAGAGAGGCAGAGGGAGAAGCAGGCTCCATGCACCGGGAGCCCGACGTGGGATTCGATCCCGGGTCTCCAGGATCGCGCCCTGGGCCAAAGGCAGGCGCCAAGCCGCTGCGCCACCCAGGGATCCCTCAAATATATTTTTATGTTCCGAGAGCACTTTCACAATCATTACTTCAGTCATTCATGTGCTTATAATTTCAACAAATATCACTGAGAAACTACCATGTGCCGGGCCTTCTGCCATGTTCTGGGGATACAGTGGGTCTTGCCTTCAGGAAACTGTTACTCCATTGGAAGTACACAGATAAATAAAAGAAATTAAAGCACAATTTAAAATGCTATGAGAGGCACAAGTGTAGAATTCTGTAAAGTCTTTGCATGAACTCTGTGAGACAAGGAGAGAAGTGTTGTGCCCAAGATCGCGAATCCGAGAAACCGCCAAGGAGCCGACACCGATGCAATCACACGTGAGTTTATTTACAAGCTCGAGCCTGGGTCCAAGTATACCCCACGCAGCGGAGCAGGGACTTGGACCCCGAGACTAAGAGGCTTAGCAACTTTATAGGGGCCAGTGGCCAATGGGATACGCAGAAAGTTGCACAGTCATGCTCGTCCGCTAAGCCAGATTTCCGATTAGGGTGTGTCCTGGTCTTTGACTAGGGCGGGGCAGTGCCCTAAGTAATAAGCAGGTCAGCACGAGGCGGGTGCAACCCAAAATAGAGTCAGTCCTACTCTGCTTGTTCGGGGTAGGAGATTTTGTTCAATTTCCTGGGCCCCACAAGAAGCAGTGATCATCTCAATTTTACAGATGAGAAAACAGGTTGAACAAATAATGTGATCTGTCCAAGGCCACAGAGCTGGTTAATGGTATCCTGAGAATTTAAACCTAGTTTCCCTGATTTCTCGGTATAATACTCTTTCCAGTGCAGAACCCCATTTCAAGTGTTTTCCAAAACAGTCAAAGGGAATTCTGTGTACTGACAGTGCATGGCTGATGTAGAACACAATCTGGACATGTCAACAGTTCTAGAGCAGGACTTACAAAGGAACTGGTTGGGTGTAGGCATGAGTAGAAGATATGTATACACTGGAAATCCACTGCAGAATCACATGATGAAATATCACATTGTACAGAGACCTGGTGACCTCTGGGGACTATAGCACCTTCAGCCCTGAACAATGTAAGTGAACTAGTATGGTCCCTACCCCACTGGAGGGGATGAGAGGACTTTAGAGCAAAGGCTAAGGTTATCAACCTAATCAAAGGCACATATTTTTGACTTGACTCATTTTACATTCATGTGTATTTTAGGGGAGTAATAAGCAAAAGGAAAATGGTAGGAAAAAGGAAAGGGGGAAAGAGGAGAAAGAAAGTAGAGGAGGCCTTGGCAAATTAAAGGAAGGTATTTGTCTCCTGGGGGAAGAATGACTCTGAAATGAATGGGGACTTTTAAACTCAACAGCAAAGAAACAAACAACCCAATCATGAAATGGGCAAAAGACATGAACAGAAATCTCACAGAGGAAGACATAGACATGGCCAACAAGCACATGAGAAAATGCTCTACATCACTTGTCATCAGGGAAATACAAATCAAAACCACAATGAGATACCACCTCATACCAGTGAGAATGGGGAAAATTAACAAGGCAGGAAACCACAAATGTTGGAGAGGATGTGGAGAAAAGGGAACCTTTTTGCACTGTTGGTGGGAATGTGAACTGGTGCAGCCACTCTGGAAAACTGTGTGGAGGTTCCTCAAAGACTTAAAAATAGATCTGCCCTACGACCCAGCAATCACACTGCTGGGGATTTACCCCAAAGATACAGATGCAATGAAACACCGGGACACCTGCACCCTAATGTTTATAGCAGCAATGTCCACAATAGCCAAACTGTGGAAGGAGCCTCGGTGTCCATTGAAAGATGAATGGATAAAGAAGCTGTGGTCTATGTATACAATGGAATATTCCTCGCCATTAGAAACGACAAATACCCACCATTTGCTTCGACGTGGATGGAACTGGAGGGTATTATGCCGAGTGAATTAAGTCAATCGGAGAAGGACAAACATTATATGGTCTCATTCATTTGGGGAATATAAAAAATAGTGAAATGGAATAAAGGGGAAAGGAGAAAAATGAGTGGGAAATATCAGAAAGGGAGACAGAACATGAAAGACTCCTAACTCTGGGAAACGAACTAGGGGTGGTGGAAGGGGAGGTGGGCGGGGGTGGGGGTGACTGGGTGGTGGGCACTGAGGTGGGCACTTGATGGGATGAGCACTGGGTGTTATTCTGTATGTTGACAAATTGAACACCAATAAAAAATAAATTTATTTAAAAAAAGATAATCATGCATAGAAAAAAAAAAGAATGCTGACTTTGGACAATAAATCATTGGTAATTGTGGCTGAGAGGGTTTAAGAGATAGGCCGGCGACAGAGGTATCCTGAGACATTCCTAAACCAGGCAGGGAGGTCCAGTTACAATTGGTGAAAAAGAATGTAAACTGTGGTTCTCCTTTTTCTGTAGCCCACATCCACTCACCATTTTGTCACTTCATCATCATCATCATCATCATCATCATCATCATCATCATCAAACTAATATTTTAGGGCCCATGTAATTTACATACCATTTTCAAATGGATGTTTTCATATGATACAGCAGTTCTATCAGGTAGGCATTCACCTTCACTATAGTGCAGATGAAGAAACTGAGTCCCAGAGAGGTCAAAGAACTTGCCCAAGGTCACTCAACAAGTAAATGTAGGATTCCAGATCTTACTGACTCCCGGTCTAATGAACAATTCTGGGATCACAGCAGATCCTAAAGGCATGACATTTTGATTGGCATCTTCCTGAGGAAATTTTAGGGACTTGCTTTCATTTCATTAGCAACACATTTTCAAGTCATCTCCTAGGGTTGGTTGCTTCTGAAAAGATTTCCACAGATGGCTAACCCCATCTATTCCGTTTTCAATTCTTATTATCCCAATCAGAGTGACACTGCCTGACCTTGTCCCCCAATTCTGGAGACTCATCTTATAAGGCAGCTTGTAGTCTTCTGTCCCTGACTAACTTGCCTTCCAAATATAAGGTAGTGAAATGATTTTAATGATGAGTCTCGAAAATGCCCTCTGTTTCACCTTTTGTTACATGCTGTTTTCATTAATGATGCAGCTAGCCTGATACTTGGAAAAACACAATTTAAGCTCTGTAATCTCTTTCTTGCCCCACTGACCACACTGAATAATTCCCAGCTCTTCCTTTTATCGTTTCTCCTCCGATATTTAGAGACAAATATCCTTTCATTTACCAACTTTTTTCTCAGATGCACAGATTAAACCACAGTAGTGGAGGCAGGATTGATGGCAGGGAACTAATGTCCTAAAAATGCCCAATTAGTTCCTGATTATAGGAGTCATATCTTGCACTGCATGAGGTCAGGCCATATAACTTTTATAGGTGCTTAGGCTATGTTTTTTATTATTTATTGTCAGCTTATGGGGTCTTCAGGGCTGTGCTAGCCAGAGTCTGACCTCAGGGCTTGTTCCCAGAGATTCTTCTCTGTCAGCCCAACTTGCCAGAGGACTGGATGTAGAGGAAGCTGGAATGCAGGCTGGAGCCCTGTGATTTTAGGTGCATGCTACTCAGAAGTTAAGTAACAAACCAGACTAATCATTGCATTCTAATCAGGACCTCCAGGTGATGATAAATTCCCGTGTGTGTGTGTGTGTGGGGGGGATTTTTCTTCTTGTGATTCTGGCTGATGAGAAGTGCATTTTCCCCCATCTCTCCTTTTACTGAAGAAAGAATCTTGATAACACCTGATCAGGAAGCAACATGGCTACCTAAGGAAAATCCCAAGAGACTTTATCCCATTGTACTAGAACAAGCTGTGGGAACATGGAGTATTGTCAAAAGAGCCGCAGGATGGTCTAGAGAGAGGGCAATAAAAACAAGCAGGAGTTTGATTTTGGAGGCTTTTGCTGCTGGTAACAATTTGGAAATTTTTTGGAGTCATTTTGAGGAGAGCTATAGACATGATTGTGTTGCAGAAAGAAAGAAAGAAAAAGAAAAAGGAAGGAAGGAAGGAAGGAAGGAAGGAAGGAAGGAAGGAAGGAAGGAAGGAAGGAAGGAAGGAAGAAAGAGAAAGAAAGAAAGAAAGAAAGAAAGAAAGAAAGAAAGAAAGAAAGAAAGAAAAAGAAAGGTTGCAAGCAAGGGGGCTTGGGATGTGTATGAAGGAAGGCTTGCTAATGGTTTCTACATTTGGGATGGAGTAGAGCAGCATGAAGTACTTGTTGCAGACTAGATAAGAACTTGAAACATAATAGGAAGCACTTGGGGAATGTGTGTGGAGCCTCTGACACACAACACACTCATGACAGTTGTCATCCTGGAGCACCTACTATGAGTCAAACACTCCATTAGGAGCTTTATACCCATGATCTCATTATAACCACCAATCAGGTTGGCACTATTGTCATGACCATTTTACATATAAAGAAAATGTGGCTTAGAGAGGTAAGTGATTTTTTTCAAGATCATATACAGTAAGCAAGAAGTTAAGAAGATTCCAACTCAATTCTGACTCTGTAGTCTACTCTGCTACTCTTCTAGGAAGGTTTTCACACCATACCAAAGATCATTGGTTATCTTCCTCTTCTGGACTCTGAAACAGTAGAGTAGCTGTGGGCTGGCCTCAGTACAGGTTTTTCTAGCTCTTTAATACCTGGGCAGAGACCAAGAACACCATGGCCTGGTTTCATACAGCTTTGCCTTCAGGAGATTTAAGCTTTCTGTCAGAAATCCTGGATCACTGGTCCTCACCAAAGACAAAAATGGGTGAGAATCAGAGATTTTCTAAAATTCTGCCACTTGCTGGCTTTTATTCCCAGAATAATGTAAATCGAAGATGAAAATAAATGTCAGAAATGCTGACATAATAGGGGATATTATCTCAAAGCATTAAGTTGCTTGGTAAAATGTTCTGATTGGCTGAATAGGCTTACTTTAAAATCTATACCACTCATTCTCCTGATCCCATCTGGGACACCAGTGACAACTGCCCAGGCAGAAGGAGCTTGCGAAGGCCCTGTGTTCATGGAAGCTAAACAGACTGCTTTCAAGTGCTCTTCACAAAGCACATAGCCAACCTGGAAGCCATGATCATGGAAGCACTTTTACTATTTCAGATGTTCTTTCTCTGCTCACCCATTCAAAAACTACTTCTGTTGGTTGCAGCAATTCTGTTCACAAATTGGTCGACTATTGTGTTAGATTATATCCAATTAAAAATGAGAAAATCTTTTTTTTTTTCAACTTTTTTTTTAAATTTTATTTATTTATGATAGTCATACAGAGAGAAAGAGAGAGGCAGAGACACAGGCAGAGGGAGAAGCAGGCTCCATGCACCAGGAGCCTGATGTGGGATTCGATCCCGGGTCTCCAGGATCGCGCCCTGGGCCAAAGGCAAGCGCCAAACCGCTGCGCCACCCAGGGATCCCAGAAAATCTTTATAAACAACTGTGGATCAAAGTTTCCTGTGGCTTCATAGGGTTTGTGTGGAACTGAAATGATAGGCTCTTTCATTAATTAGAAAATCTTCCACTCTCATTTTACGGCTCTTCTAATTCACTCAACAGGCTTTTATCAAGGACCTACTATGTATCTGGCCCTGTAGTCAGCACTGGAGACACAAAGATAAATAAGACAATATTTCTGTCTCCAAGGACTCACAGTCTAATTAGATGAGGTGAACACATACCCAGGCAAATGTAATAAAGATGTTACAGGTGATGTTAAAATAATGCAAGAACCAAACTAAAATAGCTCCTATGTCTAACACATGAAAATTTGAGCAACAAAATAAATTGCAATAGTATTAGATTATAACCCAAAGTATAAAACAAATACCCATAAGACCACATGTATATAAACAAGTGTTTAAATAAATAGATGGGGAGAAGGGACAAATCTTCCTTACAGAAGAACTCCAATTACAAATGTGGAAGGAATGGGAGAGAGATGATTGCTATTAGAACACTCTGGTGATTGTGCTGCAGGCAAGATATAATGGATGCTAATGTTAATATAGGCAAAACAGGGTATCTACATAGCCTCAAAGTATTCCCTCAGATATTTAGTAATTACCCTGGTGGTTTTAACAAATGTCTACAAATTATTTGATGCTCTTTCCCCCAGGAAGAGTAACTTCATTCCACCCTTCTTGAGTGTGGGCTAGACTTAGTGACTCACTTCTTATGAATAGAATATAGAAAGGGAAAGATAATAACTTTACAGTGGAGGAACATGACATTTTGAAAAATATCTGACCAGTACTCTTCAGAAGTGTCAAGGTTATAAAAAACAAGGAACTGTCATACATTGGAGGAAGCTAAGCAAACATGACAGCAAAATGTAATGTGGGATCTTGGATTGGATCTTGGAACCGAAAAAGAACATGGATGAAAAAACTGGTGAAATCTGAATAAGTTTTGTAGTTGAGTTAGTAGTATCATAACAAGGTAGATTTTTTAGTTTTGATGAATGTACAGTGACATTGTAAGATGTTGACATCAGAAAAAGCTGAGTGAAGGGTTTATGGAAACTATCCTTGCAACTCTTCTGTAAACATAAAAGCATTTCAAAATAAAAAGTTTTAAAACATCAAAGGTGCGTGAAAATAAAGGCAGCCTTCGAGTATTGCTGGAGGGTTTTCCACAGGAGGTAGGACTTGCATTTTGAAAGAAAAGTAGATGTTTTCTAGGTAGACAAAAAAAAGGGAGGCCACTCCAGAGAGGACACTCTAGATACAGTGAGTCCCTTGGGGAAGCTGTAGAGGAATAAATTAGCTAACTAGTTTTGGAGAAATGAACTAGCTGCAGGATTTGGAATTTACATTTCTTAGAGACACATTGTCCTAGATTTCCAACTCTAACTGAAAGTGTTCTCTCTTCCAAGATCAGACTGCATGGAGGCATGTATGTTGAACTTCTTGGCTAGTTTCATTTTCTCTTCTGGGTGTTTTCTTCCTCTACCTGTGTTTGCTCCCTGATAGCGAGCTGTCATTCTGGGAAGCAGAGATACTGTACATAGGTGAGAAATTAAAATGGAAAGAGCTGGTGATGAAGCATTATTTATAATTTGAATTAGTGTCTGTTGAATGTAATAGCCAAGTTGTTAAGCCTGCTCCTAATGCCTTCAAACAATTGTAAAAAGCTCCTCAATTTTAATGGTGTGTTTGTTAGACTGATGTTGCAAGGACAGCAATGGGGTTGGAGATACAGTGGGGGAAGATACATGACAAGAATAAAGCCTAAAGCAAATGAAATGTTCCAGGATATCCCATCCTTTTGGCCTACTCCCCTCAGCCCCCCACCTCCCACCCCGCCCCCTGTTTTTTTTTTTCCCTAGCATATCTAATGAGTTGTTGGCAGGGAACATAAATGTCAGCTAAAGAACAGAACCATATTCTCTAGGAGTTGAGAGAGTAGAACATTTATTTCCGGAGGCTCAAATGGGAAATAAAACAGTCTCCTGATATGCTAAGTGACAGAGTAAGATCAGAGATGGTACCCTCTCCTGTTACCCCCACGTGCCTTCTGAAGCAGGGTGACCATTCATCATTCCAAGGAGATTTTAGGCACCATTGTTGAAGGATAGCTTATGCCCTACTCTGTTTGAAGAACTACAAATGGACAAAAACATGAGTATGGTAGTGCACAGGAAAGCAATTTTAAGGCTCTAGGCCTTAGGGTGAAAATAGAGGAACCAGGGGTTCCATGGTCCTGACTTACCTCTATGACACTACCTTCTCTCATCTAACTAGGTCAGGGCTCCTGTCTTCTGAAGATCATCATCAGCACAGAGAACCCAGAGCTAGAGGCTGAACTAGAGACATGCCATTCCAACAGGAGAATCCAATGTTAGGGAGGCACAGTGAAGTGCTAGAAAAAGAAGACAAAGCTATTGGAAGTGGGTATGAGGTCTAGGTAGGCCCCAAGGAAGGCTGACTTCATCCTTCTTCTACTGGTTACTCCTATTCCCATCCTACCACGGTGCTGTATCCCAGGAGACCTTTTGTCAATAACACTTGTTTCTGCCAAGTAACTCTCCTTTCAGAGTAGAAATGACTGGATCTGCATGCTTGTGGGGTGGTGGAGAGGGACAGGTGTTGAATTTGACACATTTAGGCAAGATTTATTTAGGGTGATCATGAAGGGCCTCTTAGAAGAGGTGACATTGGTGTGCGGACCAAAAGCATTAGGGTACTATTTGGCAGAAGAGCTTTCTGGACTGAAGAAGAGCAAGTACAAAGACCTAAAGACAGAAGTATCCCTGGCACATCTGTGAAGCAGCAGGGAGGCCACTGAGGCTAGAGGCAGAGGTAGTAAGGGCAGAATGGAATAAGATCAGAGAACTAGCCAGGGGATAGAGCCTTTGTCACTTCTGGCTCCATTTTTGGGGGTCATTATTAGGACTTTAGCTTTTACTCAGAGTGAAATGGGGAGCCATGAGAGGGTTTTGAGCAGAGGAGAAGGGCCTTATTTACATTTTAAAAGGATCCACTGGCTTCTGTATGAATAAAATATAGAACAGCTTAGGAGGGTACTGTGGGAGCCCACTTGACATCACATAAGTCAAATAATTTGCCAGGACTCTGGAGACAATGGGACTGGTTTGGAATCTACTGCAAAAAAATCCATATTCGATTATTTTAATCTAAAAATCTCCAAGAGATTCAGGAAATTGTTTTTGGTACTAGTGTGTGCAGCTCTGTTGTGTCATTCTAGATTGCATCCAGAGTGAATCCAGGGAGGAGGGCAGACAATCATTAGATCATAGGAACATAGGAGGAATTTACAAGTGTACTTCCCTCTTTTTTTAAAAGATATTGTATTTATTTATTTATTTATTTATTTATTTATTTGAGAGAGAGCGCGCACCCTCGCTGGGCTTGACTCCACGGCTCTGAGATCAAGACCTGAGCCAAAATCAAGAGTCAGATGACTAATGAACCGAGTCACCTGGGTGCCCCAAAGTTTACTTTCCTGATGAGGAACTAGAACCTCATAGGATCTCGAAGTCAACATGTGTAAAATGAACCGTCATCATTTCCCCCAAACTTCTTCCTCCTTTTCTTTTCATCTCAGTAAATTAAATCACTATCTACCGGGAGCCCCAACCAGTAAACTGGGTGTCAACTTAGACTCTTTTTACCTCCCTAACATATTAAATCCATGACTAATTCTTGGGATTTCTACCTCCAAATTATCTCTAGATTACAATCACTTATTTCTATCTTCAATATCAACCCCTTAGTCCAGGTGGCCACCATCTAGTACTTGAACCACAGTAACTGTCTCCTCTCTGGTCTTCTTGTTGCTAGTTCTCCATTCTCTGCCCTCCCCAATTAAGTTTCCACATCACAGTCAAAAGAATTTTTCTAAAATGAAAATCCAGTCCTTCCATGGCTCTTCACTGTCCTCAGAGTAAAGTCTTCAGTTTTTGGCTTGACTTATAAGATCCTTAGGGATTTGTACCCTATTTGCCTTTTTTGTCTCAACTCTTAGAAAACCTCCCCCTCCACATGAGTTCTGCTCCCTATGGTTCTGCTCCCTCAACCATGTTTTAGCAACTGTGATGGTTAATTTTATGTGTCAATTTGGGTAGGCTATGGTATACAGCTATTTGGGCAAACATTATTCTATATTTTTCTGTGAAGGTATTTTTTAGATGAGACTAAAATTTCTATCAGTAGACTTTGAGTAAAGCAGATTACCCTCTGTAGCATGGGTGGTCCTTGATAGAGAAGACTGAACATTCCCTGAACAAGAAATGGTGCCAGCAGATTGCTCTCAGACTTGAATTGCAACACCAACTCTTCCCTGGGTCTCCAGTATACTGATGTACCCTGAAGATTTGAATTGCTAGCCTCTAAAACTGCATGAGGCAGTTCCTTAAAAATTCTCTCTCGTTCCCCATTCACACATGCACGCATGCACACACACACTGTATTAATTCTGTTTTTCTGAAGAATCCTCACAATACTCACTAATACAGCAACCCAAACATGCTATGTTATTAGACTTTGCGCTTCCTTTTCTGGCTACCAGGAGTGCTATTTCTTCCCCCTCACCCATGTTTCCATCGACTTAGTAACTTGTACTACAAGATTATGATATTTTACCTCCTCTGTGACATTTTTCTTCATTCTCCCCTCACTACAGACTTTGAGATAGGTGCTCACACTACTTGTACTTCCAGAGCACTCTAGGTTTACCCCACCAAGGCTCTCATCATACTCCATTGTTCTAATAGGCTTGTTTGCCTTTCCCACTAAATTGTGAGACCCACAAAGGCAGGAACTTTTCTTACAGTACCCTAACAGCTAAGGTAGAGCCTGGCACATAGTAGATACTGAGGACTATTTGTTGAATCCATTAATCTATTTCATAATTATTTGTGGTATACCTATTGTGATAGTTAATTTCATGTATCAACTTGAGTGGGGCATGGGATGCCCAGATATTTGGTCAAACATTATTCTGGGTGTGTCTGTAAGAGTATTTATGGATGGGATTAACGTTTGAATGAGTAAACTGAGTAAGGCAGATTGCCCTCCATAATGTGGGTAGGCCTTATTTAATTAGTTGAAACTAGAACAAAAAAACTCTGACCCTCTCATGAGTAAAAGGGAACTCCTCCTGCCTCACTGCAGAGCTGGGACATCAGTCTTTTTTTTTTTTTTTTTTTTTTGCCTTTGGACTTGAACTGAAACATTAATTCTTCTTGGGTCTTGAGCCATAGGTTTTTGGACTGGAACTTACACCATCAGCTCTCCTTGTTCTTGGGCTATCAGACTTGGACAGGAGCGGTATCATCCTCCTGGGTCTCCACCTTGCCGACTGCACATCTTGAGACTTGTCAGCCTCCATAATTGTGTAAGCTGATTTCTTATAATAAATCTCCTCTCTCTCTCTCTCTCTCTCTCTCACACACACACACACACACACACACACACAAATATATATTTCAGATAAATCTTTTATATGTATATATGTATATACACACATATATAAATAATAAAATACATAAAATTTCCTGTTGGTTCTTTTTATCTAGAGAACCCTAGCTAATATACCTACTAAATGCCATGGCTTGTGCCAGATCCTCTGGAGATTAAGATGACTTAGACTATGTGTGTAAGTATAAGGTATTTTTACTATTATTAATATCGTCATCATCTGGATGAGTTACAACTCTTGTGTCAAAGAGCTTTCAACTTAGAAGGTGATACAGACTGTTGCACCATCCAGCTATTGGCCTATTGGCCATCCAGCTCTGTGCACTTGTTAAGTTTCATCTTGCTTTTACAAGAAGGAAGATACTTACATTAAGACAACAAGCCGAAGGAGAGAAAATGGCGTCCATGGATTACAGTACCTATAGCCAAGCTGCAGCCCAGCAGGGCTACAGTGCATACACCGCCCAACCAACTCAAGGATATGCACAGACCACCCAGGCATATGGGCAGCAGAGTTATGGAACCTATGGACAGCCCACTGATGTCAGCTATACCCAGGCTCAGACCACTGCGACCTATGGGCAGACCCCCTATGCAACTTCTTATGGACAGCCTCCCGCTGGTTATACTACTCCAACTGCCCCCCAGGCATACAGTCAGCCTGTCCAGGGGTACGGCACTGGTGCTTATGATACCACCACTGCTACGGTCACTACCACCCAGGCCTCCTATGCAGCTCAGTCTGCATATGGCACTCAACCTGCTTACCCAGCCTATGGGCAGCAGCCAGCAGCCACCACACCTGCAAGACCACAGGATGGTAACAAACCCGCTGAGACTAGTCAACGTCAATCTAGCACAGGGGGTTACAACCAGCCCAGCCTAGGATATGGACAGAGTAACTACAGTTATCCCCAGGTACCTGGGAGCTACCCCATGCAGCCAGTCACAGCACCACCATCTTATCCTCCTACCAGCTACTCCTCTACACAGCCGACTAGTTATGATCAGAGCAGTTACTCTCAGCAGAACACCTATGGGCAGCCTAGCAGCTATGGACAGCAGAGTAGCTATGGTCAACAAAGCAGCTATGGGCAGCAGCCGCCCACTAGTTATCCCCCCCAAACTGGATCCTACAGCCAGGCTCCAAGTCAATATAGCCAACAGAGCAGCAGCTACGGGCAGCAGAGTTCATTCTGACAGGACCACCCCAGTAGCATGGGTGTTTATGGGCAAGAGTCTGGAGGATTTTCCGGACCAGGAGAGAACCGGAGCATGAGAGGCCCTGATAACCGGGGCAGGGGAAGAGGGGGATTTGTTCGTGGAGGCATGAGCAGAGGTGGGCGGGGAGGAGGACACGGTGGAATGGGCCCTGGAGAGCGAGGTGGCTTCAATAAGCCTGGTGGACCCATGAATGAAGGACCAGATCTTGATCTAGGCCCACCTGTAGATCCAGATGAAGACTCTGACAACAGTGCAATTTATGTGCAAGGCTTAAATGACAATGTGACTCTAGATGATCTGGCTGACTTCTTTAAGCAGTGTGGAGTTGTTAAGATGAACAAGAGAACCGGACAACCCATGATCCATATCTACTTGGACAAGGAAACAGGAAAGCCCAAAGGTGATGCTACAGTATCCTATGAAGACCCACCAACTGCCAAGGCTGCTGTGGAGTGGTTTGATGGGAAAGATTTTCAAGGAAGCAAACTTAAGGTTTCTCTTGCTCGGAAGAAACCTCCAATGAACAGCATGCAGGGTGGTATGCCTCCCCGTAAGGGCAGAAGGATGCCACTGCCACTCTGTGGAGGTCCAGGGGGCCCAGGAGGTCCTGGGGGCCCCATGGGTCGCATGGGAGGCTGTGGAGGAGACAGAGATGGCTTTCCCCCAAGAGGACCCCAGGGTTCCCAAGGGAACCCATCTGGAGGAGGAAACGTCCAGCACCGAGCTGGGGACTGGCAGTGCCCCAATCCGGGGTGTGGAAACCAGAGCTTCGCCTGGAGAACAGAATGCAACCAGTGTAAGGCCCCGAAGCCTGAAGGCTTCCGTCCACCACCCTTCCCGCCCCCGAGCGGTGACCGTGGCAGAGGCGGCCCTGGTGGCATGCAGGGAGGAAGAGGTGGCCTCATGGACCGCGGTGGTCCCAGTGGGATGTTCAGAGGTGGCCGCGGTGGAGACAGAGGGGGCTTCCGTGGTGGCCGGGGCATGGACCCAGGTGGCTTTGGCGGAGGAAGACGAGGTGGTCCTGGTGGGCCCCCTGGACCTTTGATGGAACAGATGGGAGGAAGAAGAGGCGGGCGTGGAGGACCTGGATAAATGGATAAAGGCGAGCACCGTCAGGAGCGCAGAGACGGGCTCTACTAGACGCAGAGACCCCACAGAGCTGCATTGACTACCAGATTTATTTTTTAAACCAGAAAATGTTTTAAATTTATAATTCCATATTTATAATGTTGGCCACAACATTATGATTATTCCTTGTCTGTACTTTAGTATTTTTCACCATTTGTGAAGAAACATTAAAACAAGTTAAATGGTAGTGTGCCGAGTTTTTTTTCCTTCTTTTAAAGATGGTTGTTTAACTAAAGACTAAACAATGGGAACCCCTTGTGAGCATGCTCAGTATCATTGTGGAGAACCAAGAGGGCTTCTAACTGTAACAATGTTCATGGTTGTGATTTTTTTTTTAATAAAATTCCAAATGTTTATATAAAAAAAAAGACAACAAGCCAAGAGCTGTTTTTTGAATGGTATGGAAGGGTTGTACCATGTTGTTATCCATCCACTCTTCCAGACCCTCTTGTCATTCACCATGCTTTAAGGTATCTAGGCAGGGCTAAGCGGTCTGGGTCATGAACAGTTAAAAGTCAGCTGATTCAGTCATAAATACAGTCTGCTTAGGCCTTAAAGCCATTCTCACATATTGTTTCAGGACAGAGCAAAATGAAATTTGCATAGAATGCTATGGCTTGGCATAGGCTTTGAAATGGTCTTTGGGATTTTTAGAAAATTGAAAGAGGCATATGGATTTGCACAGGCTGCTTTACTAGTAGAACTGTCATTGTTGGAGCACATTATGGAAATCAAGGCTTAGCTTTTGACTATCAGTGACCCAAATCATCTCTTGACATAGTCCCGTGATACCAGCTGATAGACCACTAAAGATTTGACTCTAGGATGTTAACTACTAAGTCCTTAGAACACAGAAAGGGAAAATGGGAGGAGAAATGGCATAAAGGATGCTAGCAGATTGTATTTTCCAAGATATTCCAGCATCAATATATTTATCCCATTTGACATGATCTTTGTATAATGTGACTGACATTCTTCCCACTAAGAAGGCTTCTTTCTCAAGTATGGATGGGGGTTTGTCACTTCCATGTCCAACAGACTTTGGGAGAAGTGATGATATGTGACTTCCTTGGTGAGATTATAAAAACAATATAATTTTTTATTCTTTCTGTCTCTGCTATTCCTCTTTCTGCCTATGTGTCTCTCTACCTCTGCCTGCCTGTCTGTCTCTCTGGAGTGCAGCCACCATGTTGTGAGGAAACCCAGGCTAGCTAGTTGTATTCTGGTTGAGCATACCAGCTTGGCCATCAAATTACAGTCAGCATCAACCACCAGCCCTGTGAGTGAGTGAGCCAGGCCTCAGATAATTCTAGTCATCAGTCTTCCAGCTGAGGCTCCAGGTGTTGTGGAGCAGAGATAAGTTATTCTCACCATACCCTATCTAAATTCTTGACCCACAGAAACCATGAGAGATAATAAATGATTATTTGTTGTTTTAAGTCACTAAGGTTTGGAGTAATTTGTTTATGCAATGCTAAACAACACAGGAGCCAAAAGCACAGATGCTGGAATGAATGCCAGAGAAATGGTGCCTCCTCCAATTCAGTCAGTTTCATTAGTCTAATGGGACTGACACTTAGTATTTTTTTTTTTTTTTGGTCGAAGACATTGTCTTAACTAATGAACTCTACATAACAATAGGATTTCTGTATGATGATTCCTGAAAGTTTGTACAGTAATTTTCAGCTATTGTATCTCTCAGACTAGTTTAACAGTGAGACTACAATAGGCAAGGTAGCCGTGGAGGCCAGCCGATATGAATGACTAGCGCTGGCCTTGGACCCTGGGACTCTGGGTTCTCATGTCATATCTGAGCCTATGTACATGACTACAGCCAAGTTTCCTAGCTTTTCTGATCCTAGGTGTATTCAATTATGAAAAGGAAATAAGGCCATTTGCTCTGCCTTCTTTAGAAAGTTTGTGTGAAAATCAAAAGCAACAAAAAGTGAATATACTAAAAGACCATGAAACACTATGTCTGGTAGTTTTTCTTATATAAATTAATTTAATTTTTATATACCCTGGAACTTATGCAAATTTAATGAGGGGAAAGATAAATGCCACCCAATACATTTTATTTTTTTAGTATGATACATTTTAAAATACTGAATAGTTAGGTTCTTCAACACTTGCAGTAATATTTGGAAAGTCCTATCTATATCCATCCTAAATATAATATCTTTCCATGTCTATGACCACTACCCTTTTGGTCAGTGCTAGCCCTTAGGACTTCTTTGTGTGAATTAGAACACCATGCCTCTTTATCCAGAAGGGTAAAATCTCTTCCCAAGGCACAGACTCTGTGACTAGAACACAGGCTAGATTTCAGCTCCCATGGGCTCCCTTAGCAAGGCACCCTTGTGTAGTAAACAACCTGAACAACTATATTCAGCCACCCTTACTGTCCTCACTCAAGTCCATGAGATCACACCAAGATTATGACAATAGTTCTTCAGTATACTATCTGATCCTGCCTCTGCTTGTACTCCCCCTCAACTCACCAAACACATTTCTGCCAGAATATAAATCTGGCCATGGTATTCTCATGCCTGAAATCCTGTGATGGCTCTCCATTTCCTAGAGAATAAATTCCTGATTCCTTGGCTTAACACAAAGGGTCCAAGAGCTAAGCCCTATCCTCTAGACTTGTCTCTGTGCTTCACACTCCAAGCTCCTCATCAAAATGTATAGTTCTCCACATGCTTCCTGCTGTTTTATGCTTCTCAGCCTTTGTCCCTACTGATTCCTCTGCAAAGACTGCCTCATAGGCTCACACCTCTTCTTTCCCTTTACTAAATCCTGTTCATCTTTAAGGTTCAATTTGGTGTCACCTCCCCCGGAAATATTCCCCTTGACAAGTCAGCTTGTGCTAAGGATGGCATGAGGATAGGGTGTCCTTCCACTGTGTTCCCTTAGCCCCCAGTGCAAAGCTCTAGCTCTCTACCGCTGTGATAGAACTGACCACATGGATTGTCAATGTTCTACTTATGTCTCTCTCTTCTCTACTAAAAAGATCAGTGAAACAAGAGTGGTTTCTTATTGAATATTTAATCCCAGCAACTAGCAGAGTGCTTGGCACGTATTTGGGGCCCAAGAAATATGTATTGAATATATGAATGAATGAAGAATCATAGAACGTTAGCACCAAATGGGATTTAATAAATTATCTGTTCCACTTTCTTTATGAAATCTGGAAGAAAACTCAGGCTCAGAGAGGGTAGATAGCTGATGAAAGTCACAGAGCTAGTTAAAAGTCAAACCAGGCTCAGGATCAAAACTCCTTTCCTCCCTATCTTTCCATTTTCTTACACTAGCCCTAGATTGACTATCTCTTAAATATATGACCAAATAGACAGGTACTATTCTTGAAAGAATCTTCAATTTCTAAATCTCTGTTCAAATGCTTTTCTCCCCTATTTTCTGGCAAATACCATCTGTCAACTGGTATTTTATGTGAATGGAATAACAGAAGGTTTGTGCTCTTCAAAAAGTGTTAGAAGTTAATACTTCCCGCTGTGATCCATATTTGGTTTCTTAAAGAGAAAAGGTCTTTTTAAGCACAAATAAGGAAAAATAAACTGGAAGCTTAACTAATTCTTTTACAAATTGATTGAGTTCGAGGTTGCTTTGATCATCATGAAACCTTTTTGGAAGTGTAACATGTTCTTTTTTTTTCTTACATAGCTTTATCCCCCCAAAATTTTAGAACAAGAGATTAATAACATTATTAGACTGGAGTCAATTGAAGAAGCTACAAGGGAGAAATGGATGGTGTACACACCATCTACATACACTGAAAAATGGTTAAAATAACAAGGCAAACAACAGATGAGGAAAAGTTATCAGTAAGTATGACAAAGGGTTAATATCTATATAAGCTAAGAAGTTCATACAAGAAAGACATTAAGACACTCAGTACGTAAGTGGACAATGGAAGTAAACAATTTATAAAAGGAAGTGCTATTAGTAAACAAGCATACAGGAAAATATTTGAACCCTCTAGCATCAAAGAAATAAAAATGAAAACACTAATGAGGTGCTTTTTGTAGCCATTAAATTATTCAAAACCAAAATGTTATTGACTATCCCTGATGTTTGTAATGTTGTGGTAAAATTGGCACATGCCTGTATCACGGGTGGCAGTGTAGACTGGAATAAACATTTTGGGTTTAAAAAAAAAAAAAAACATTTTGGGTTTGGATGTGTATAGCCTTTGGCATGGTAATCCTACTTCTGAGAATTCAACTTCAGGAGACAATCCAAAAGAAGAAAATATACTGTCATCATAAAAATGTCTATTTAAGTATTATCTAGGGTAGAAAAATAAGAAACCACCTAAATATTTAATAAAGGTAAATAATCTGGTGAAGCAGTAATTATCTAAATGATGATACATTTATGCAATTATGATTTGGAAGACAATGTAAATGACAGAAAATGTTTATGACATAAGTGGAAAAAGTATAAGGTAAGAATATAACTATAGTACAAACATAGTTATGACAAATGTTTTGTCGGTGTGGATCTTATTCCCCTGTCCTTATGTTCCCGTGAGAGATCTTTTGCTCTACTCCCCAGGAGGAAGTAGTTTCAGAAAAACATTTTTTTTTAAAGGTAGTTTTTTTAAAAATTTTTTTTTATTTATTTATGATAGAGAGAGAGAGAGAGAGAGAGGCAGAGACACAGGCAGAGGGAGAAGCAGGCTCCATGCACCGGGAGCCTGACGTGGGATTCGATCCTGGGTCTCCAGGATCGCGCCCTGGGCCAAAGGCAGGCGCCAAACCGCTGCGCCACCCAGGGATCCCCAGAAAAACATTTTAAGGTATTCTGTTCATCTCTTTTTTCTCTTCTAGGGAGGAAAAACTATGTATATGATTAACAAGGTAGGGGGAGGATCACTGGATACATGCATACATATGTTTCTTACTTGCTCTCTTTGGGGGCACTTGCTCTTTCCTCTAACACTGCTTCCATATGTGGAAAAGACTGCTGGCTCAGGGTTCAGAACCTAGCTTCTCCAGGTAAGAGTAGAAGTCTTTCTTCTTTGACTCCTGCCCATCCAAGATATATGTCAAGCCATGGCCTTCTGTGTGGCTAACTAGGTAATGCTTGGTCTAAAGACCCAACTCTCATGTAAGTCCCATGATATAGACCTGAAAGGAAGTGATATGGAACCTCTATTTTGGCAACCAGTTCAAACCACTTCTTCCAATCTACCTTTACCACCTATAGACAAATACATCAATTTTGCCTGGTTCCTGTGTCTATTTCTCAGCTGTTTTCAGAAAGAAAAAAAAAAAAAGCCTGAGTAATGAGCTCCTCCAACCCCAAAACAGTTGCCTTGTAGGCCTAGAAGGGAATCTAGCAAAATGAAACCCATTTGATTTATTGGAGAGATAAGTATGGTTGTAAATTCTTTCCCTTTCTTTCATTTGGTTTTACATTAATCTTGTTTGAGATATGAATAGCTCCAAACTCCAGGCAGGTAGTAACAACTTCTCCTGGACTTAGTCCAGGTAGTGCTTTGTGTCTGGCATACACCCAGAAACCACTTTTCTAAGGTTTCTGCAAGCTTCATGGGGGCATGGATGATCTTATATTTCCCAGATGTAGCACTCAAGATCATTCTTTGGTATAAGACTGTGAATCACACACAAGCAAGAGCAATAAGCTCTCTTTCCAAATATTTTAAAAGCAAACCTGAGACAATAAAACTGATGTCGAAACTGACTGGCAATGGAGAAAAAGAGCATATTTAAGGGCCGATGAAGTCCTGGTTCCAGTCATTGCTGACAACAAGCTATGCTCCTTCTTCTTTTATACTTGGTAACCTCAACAGATGAATTCTCACTTTTGTATAAACTGGCTTGAGTCAGAATACTGACTACTGCAGATGATACCTGCATCTGTGAAACTGTGTCCCATCAAGGGGTGCTTTTGTGGCAGTAATGAAGCTGCCTTGATCACCATCCCAGGTGTCTTTAAGAAAGTTGAACCAAATTACATCATTAAACTTAATTTCTGTCAGAGAAAGACTATTCTGCATATAATCCATAAGAAGAAGTCATATTTTAAATAATCTCAAGACCAAGTGTTTTTTTTTAGAAGATTAAATCAAAATTTTTCAAAATCACTTACGATTGCATTTCATCAACTCTGTTAGAATCACAGCAGGTATGAATGAGTAGCAAATTCATGAATTGTGCATTAGTTTATATCTTTTCCCCAAGGCTAATTGTTTGCTTTATTTTTTCTTCTATTAGGGCTGTCAGCACAGTGATATATGGTAAGCCTTGCATCTTGATGAGAAACAAAAAGAAAATTTTGAATGTGGGTATAATTATACAATGCCATAGAGTTTGTTTCTTTTTCCTCCCCACCAGCTCTCATCAAGGCAAGAGTTTTGGGAAATTAACACAATCAGCTTTGGGAATAAATATGTCAACAAACAGAGTTTATGTGTCTGCCGACTGCTCTCCTCATGAAGAACATTATCCAGAGTTGATCTTTAACTATTGGGTGGCACAAAGGTTGTGATGTGTGTGTATGGAGGGGGGCTGTTTTCCAAGCTGAGAGCTCCCTTTTTTAATATAAATGGCTGCGTGTGATGATTATAGACTCTGCATCTGGAGACAGGATCTCTTTCTCTCCTTTGCACATTGGGGATTCTTAGCTTGTACCAAGCCCACAGGATAAATCCTTGAGATGGTGGTCAATATTTACTTTGCCTGAGGTCAAATTCTGTTTCTCTTTTACTGTAAGTAACATTTTAGAATACAGAGAATATTGGCGACGCCCAGGACCTCCAGAACTAATTAATACTGTCCACTACATATTGACTTAAACTCCTCCTCTGTCTCCATTTTGTAAATGAATGGGACCAGGTTCTAAATAAGTCCTTGGACACCATGGAACGAAAAAAAAAATGAGGGACACCTGGGTGGCTCAGCGGTTAAGTGTCTGCCTTCGGCTCAGGGCGTGATCCACATTGGGCTCCCTGCATGGAGCCTGCTTCTCCCTCTGCCTATGTCTCTGCCTCTCTCTATGTGTGTCTCATGAATAAATAAATAAAATTAAAAAAAAAAAAGAAAAAAATGACATCACATAGCTATCCCTCAAGGTCTTTTTGAAAGTTTCATTTCAATACAAGTTTTATTTCTCTTTTCTTTCCATGACTGTCTCATTTTTAAAAAAGACATTATATTATTATTTGTTTTGTTTTCTAATCTGATGCTCCTCTTTCCATAACTATGACACTGACCTCAAGCCGCTCTCCAGAAATTTGACTCATTCTGCTTTATGTTTCTCCCAGATATTATGCATCTATTGAAGACAGAAAAGAAAGTGTAATCTCTCTGGGTAGTATAAGTATCAAGATATATATATATATATATATACATATATATATGTATATATATATATATGCTGATGGGAAAAAATTTATTGACATCTTCTTAGATTCTGGCTGTTAGTGAACAAAGACATCTATGGTGCCAATAAGTATGTGGCAAAGGTTTGGATTTCATATCAGGGGGTCCCTGACTCAGTCAAGACTGTCATGTGCTTAAAATACAGATGAAGGTGGTCAACAAAAAATATTAATAAACCTTCTTAAAGGGTGAATGCATAGAAATGTGTAAAGTGAATTTGCTAGTTATGGATATTAGGAAGTGATTGCCTTTTATCATAGCCAAATTATTTGTGCATAAACTTGACAACTTGCAAAGCACCTTCATTATAATTGAGTAAGATCAACATTGTTAACACATCATTTTTCTGCTCCTATTCATAACAAAATTCCTTAAAATAGTTGTCTGTACTCATTGACACTCCTTCTTCACCTTCCCTTTCATTGTCTCCTCAACCAACTTCAATAGGCTTTCACCAAGCATTCTTCAGCAACCATCTTTATTATATTTCTCCATTACCTCCACGTGGCTCAGTCTGTTGGCCAAATCTCAGGATTTCAATCTTTCAGCAAAATTTGACATGGATTTCCACCTTCTTCCTGCCTTGAAATGCTTCCTTCTGAAGCACCACTCTTACTTCTCCTCCTACCTCACTAGCTGTTCCTTCTCAGTTTTCTTAGTTGGCTCCACCTAATCTACTTAATCTCTTAATGTTAGGGATAGCCCAGGTTCAATCCTGGAACTTCTTTCCTTCTTCATCTACACTTTCTCCTTTAGGAGGTGATTTTCCATTTCTGTGGCTTCCCAAACCACTATTACACTGAAATTTTTCAAATGTCTGTTTCTCCATATCTAAGCTCTAAGTTCCAGGCACATACATTTAACTCCTGACTTGACACTTTCATTTAAGTATCCAATAAGAATGTCAAACTTCACGTGTCCACGGGAACTTATGATTCTTCCCCCCAAACTGTGTCCTCTCAGTCTATCCCATGTCGGTTGATATCAATTTGAACCTTTCATTTGATCAGGCCTAAAACCTCAGAATCATTCTTGGCACCTCTCTTTCCCTCATACACCATATCTAATCAATCAAGAGACTTTGTTGGCTCTGCCTCTAAAATATGTCCCAAATCTGACTGATTCTCACTCTCTCTGTTGAAAACAATCAGGATCTAAGCCAACATCATTTCTTGCCTGGATTATTGTAATAGCTTCCTAACTGCTCTCTATTTCCACTCTTGCCCCACCTAAAACCCATTCTTTGCATAGCAGAATTATCTTTTTAAAACTGTTAAGTCAGGGACACCTGGGTGGCACAACAGTTGAGTGTCTGCCTTTGGCTCAGGGTGTAATCCCAGGACTGGGGATCGAGTCCTGCATCAGGCTCCCTTTGGCCTGCTTCTCCCTCTGCCTGTGTCTCTGACTCTCTCTCTCTCTCTCTCTCTCTCTCTCTCTCATGAATAAATAAGTAAACTCTTAAAAAAAAGCTCTGTTAAGTCAGATAAAATCACTTCCTTCGTTGAATTCCCAATACCTTCTCATCATACTTAGAATAAAACCCAAAATCATGACCTAGAAGGTCGTCTATGACTTTGCCGTATCTCCTACTGCTTTCAATTCTCCTTACTCTGTTCCAGCTTATACTTCCAATATATTAAGCATACTCACCTTAAAGTCTTTGTGTTGTCTCCTTCTAGAAGGAATACTTTTCACCCAAAATTTTTGCATGACTGGATTACTTATTTCATTCAGGTCTCTGCTCAGAAGTCTCTGACTCAAAGAAGGCCTCATGGAACATTCTATATATAAAAAAAAAAAGTCCATCTGTTCTATTCATCCCTCACTATTCCCTTATTATGCTTTATTTTCTCCATAGAACATACTATCCTCTGAAATACTACATTATATCATTTGTTTATATATTTGTTGGCTATCTCTCCACTTAGACTATAAGCAACGTGAAGCCAAGGGCTTTGTCTTGTTTATCATGACAATCTTAGTGTTGAGCATATAATAGGTACTCAGAAACACCTGTGGAATTAATAAATCAGACATCCTATTTTACACAAGAGAAAACCAAGGCATGAGAGGTTAAGTAATCTTGCCTGAGGTCACAGAGAATTTTAACTTGAAGTCATATCTCCGTGGTATTTACCCTGTTTGAAATTACCCATACACCAAGTTCTTTCATTATAAATACCAGCAATGTGCTGAATAGCACAAAGCAAAGCCCAACAGAAGAGCTAGCAATAAATTTCTAATGCACACACCAATAAATGAGATTTAAGTTAGCTTTCCAAAGACAAGCCTGTTACTGAACCCAAACTTCAACTGATGATGATTGGGTTTTTCCTTAGATATATCCTGTTTTTTAATGGATGGGTTAATTACAAATAACTCATCTTTTCAGTTTGATCATTACTTAGAGAAACAGAGAGACAAAGCCAGCATCCTTACTGCTGTCTCCCATAAATGGAAGTGGGGCTCAGACCTCCAGGACTGCATATTAATTTGACTTTTTAAAAATAGGGACTGACAACTTTAATAATTCAAAGAATAGATGTCTCTATCTTTGCACATGAGCTTTTTTAATCTTTGGAGACTGGGATAGAAATCATTTCTTTGGTACAAAGTAAAAGAAAGTTTTCTTTAATTGTAGTCTTTTGTAGATAGCTCTGCCTCATGGTACATTAGTGCCAAAAAGCTTTTATTATTCCCTAAGAAAAAGAATGCTCTGCAGTCCTAGATCTGCACCACAGTCCATAAAATGTCTTTCAATGTATGAAATTCTCATATATCTGATTCATTTTTTTTAGATTTCTTAGGTATCAGTCTTCAATTATTTATCTCTTTGAATGCAAATATCGAGGCCCAGAGTCCCCTCTTCTCTCAACCAGACTGCTTAAATGGTCTGTGAAATCCAAAGGGATCTATTTTATCCGCGGTGCTTTGATGGTCTGAGTGTTGGCAAAGAATCATTTGTATCTGTAAGTGATATATGTATGCGCAAAATCTTCAACTCTTTTGATGAAATTAGTTAAGAATTTTTTGGAGTTAGAATGTTGATATTAGCATGTTTCCTCCTGGATTGATCCCTATTTACAGAACAGAGCCAAACACTATATTGAGTGAAGTGGAAACATGTAAGTCTGTGTGCAGAGAGAGTCTTGGGCTTTTGGAAGCAGAACTACCAACCAGAAGCATAAAGTAAAATTTTAGATCTTTGTTCAGCACTAAGATTATTTGAACATGCTTTTATAAACTGGATGGTCCTTGGAGTCCATCTTGAATTTTGTCTTCTATTTTAGAACAGGACTGTTAAGAGTTTGGGAGTCAAGAGAGACCTGAATTTAAATCCTTAAATCCCAGGTTATTGGCTATTTGCTTGTGGCAGGTTATATAATCTTTGTGTCTCCATTTGCTCACCTGTAAAATGGAGATAACATTAGCTCCTGCCTCCCAAGGTTTGTGAGGATTAAATGAACTGATGCTTGTAAAATGCTTAGGGTAGTACCTGACACATAATGCAACTCACTAAATTGATGGTGGTGGTGGTGGTGATGCCTCCCTTAAGTGGTGTCATGCTGTATCTTCAGCACTTACCAGTTGTGGAACTTCAGGCAGGTCAGTTCACATCTCTGAGTCTCTGTTTCCTCACCGTTCAAACAGGGAAAACAACAGCACCTACCTGAAATGGTAGTTTGTTGTGAGGATTACATAGAAAAAATCCACGTAAAGCTCTTAGCAAAGTATCTGGTATATTGTAAAGAGATATATGTCAAAATTATTCTTTTTTAAAAAGATTTTATTTATTTATTCATGAGAGACACAGAAAGAGAGAGAGGCAGAGACACAGGCAGAGAGGGAAGCAGGCTCCATGCAAGGAGCCCGATGTGGGACTCCATCCTGGGACTCCAGGATCACGCCGTGGGCTGAAGGCAGGCGCTAAACTGCTTAGCCATCCAGACGTCCCAATGTTGATATTATTCTTGTTGCTCTTGACCAACCCACATCTTTTCTCTGAAATAAGAAATCTCTTAGTAGGGAAAATAGCGGGATGAGAGGGGTAGAATCTGAGTGCGTGGTTTCTGGATACAGAGAAAGGTGAGGGATTGATGAAGCATCAAATATCTTGACACAACCACATAATTCATACATAGGAAGAGAATATAAATTAAATTAAGCACTAAAATACATTTTTATTTTTACATTGTAGGAAATGACAACATAATGCACCAAATTTGATTAAGAATGAAACTGAGACTAGAAATTATTCCACAGTGTAATAAAACTGGAAGACTTGTTCAAATCATTAACTCCCCCATCCCTTTTTGGGAATTGAAACTCTTGTCTGCTTTGAAGTTACTGAAGTTACTGGAGTATTTAATCTACTTATGTGCCCAGTGGCACAACCCTGTTCTCTGTCATCCTATTACACAATCCTCACTCTGAATCCTGCCCATAGATCAGTTTTTGCCAAAGTAGGTGCTCAGTCTATACACATTGAAGAAGTGTTTGATGTTTGTGCCATATATGAAGAAAATATTCAGTACCTTCGATCACAACTGCAATTTCTGACTTAAAATGAAATACAGAAGAAATGAAAAGGATATATCTAAAATAGTCAAATGCCTGCATCAGTCAGAACTGCCAGTCTCACTGTATCAATTGAATATTCTTTTAGAAACTGAAAGCTGGATATCATTTTGGTATGTGTCACTTATTAATGCTCTAAATACCCTTTAGTTGTCTCTAGATGACTTTTAGAGCCTGTACAAAAAACATTCTAGACAGACTGTGTGCTGATTCTAATCTAATCTAATAAATACACAAATAACATAAAAATATTTCCCAATACCCAAATAGCTGAGATATAGGGCTGGTGGACCTTTAGAAGTCTTGCATGATGTAGTTCATGGTTTAAAATAACATATTTTCCTATGAGTGTCAGAAAATTTGATCTACCTAACTTTCTGTAAAGCCAAATGTAAAGTACTCAATTCCTATTTAAACTATTTTTTCCAAGAACTTCTATTATAAATACCTATTCCTAAGCACTCAGATATATTTATGGTATTGATTTTTGCTAAGAGTAGTTTTATAGGAAACTGGTGACCCAACAGACTCATGTTTTTAAATGATTTTTGCTTCTGCTGTTATTGGTCTTTGATTGCCGCAACTGGTTAGAAATAGAAAACCAAAAATAAAACAGAACAGGTTCAGGTAGCTTAGGTACAATTTAATTGGACCATAACCCAAGTCACAAGTCACAGGTCATAACTTAGCAGTTGCTCAAAAAATCTTGGGAGGTAACCAAAGGGGTTTGATTTCAAATAGTTATTTTTTAGTAGTTAATAATCAGTTTGTAGGATACTATTGATCCTAGTCAATTCTTTCTCTTTTTTGTTGTTGTTCTAAATTGCTTTTTATGTAGAAATAGAAGCTCTTACTTTGGGGAGTCTCATGATTGTTTTTTTAAATTGATTTTTAACTATATTTATGAAGGAGGTGAATATTTTACCAGAAAACAAATGATTACTGAAGGAGATCTGTATGGATTCCCAGAGCTGCAATAAACTCATGGTGGTAATAAATTGTGGTTCCTAGCTTTGATTTTTTCTTTTCTTTTTTTTTTTTTTTCTTGGTGGTGGTGGTGTGGGGACGTGATTGTTGTTTACAAGGAAACATCACACTTTAATGAATGCTTTTTAGTGGCTATCATCGATGCAGCCATTTAGGAAGAACAGAAATATTTGTTACATATCTTTATTTACACATTTCACTTTTTTATTGTCAAATGATACATGGTGCAGTGAACACATCATGGATGTAATACTGCCACCTCTTGGTTATGTAAATGAGGTGTTCCACAGTCATAATTCTCTGTGTTGAAATTTGAAAATGCAAGTGCTTAAAAGTCAACCAAGGCTTTTCTCTTTTGGTTTACAAAAACAGTTGTAAATAAATATCTATGCATGTGTGGATGCTTTCAGAGCCTCTATAATATAAAGTACATTATCTATGCATTAAAAGATATCTGTGCTTATGAAACAAAAGTGACAGTGACATTTTGTGCTGAAGCATTCCAGAAAACAATGTTCATACTTGGAATAAGTTTAGAGTGTCCTTTATTCAATCAAGATCAAGTTAATTTCATCTGTGCCTAAGTATAATCTAAAGCATAGAAATCCAATCATTTTCTTTTTTCTTTCTTTTTTCAAAAGAGCATTCCCTCCTCATTTTAATCAATTTTAATCACTTTAGCAAGGTATTAGATAACCAGATTACAGGCTTGGAAAGCTGGCATTTTCTTATTAAGGACGGTCTAAAACCTTGCCTAAAAGTGCCCCAGGAACATAAAGGCTAGATGACTATTTTTTTTTCTCTCACTCAGGTAAGGAGGAGCTTATGAAGACAGCATGCTGGGTTATCTTCCTGTGGTTAGGTGGATGCTCACTAAGATCAATCACCCATTTCAACAAAACTGGCAAGACCTAACCACAGTGCTACATCAATACTGCCATCTGGGTAAATGTTTTACTCTTTTAATAACAGCTCTCATTTCTACCATGCTTTATATTTTACCCAGCCCCTCCACATCAATCAGCTCACATGATCAGATAGTCAGTTTCCTTGACAGTGGGAGAGCACTCAATGCCGTCATAAAGGACCCGCTGCCTTTTTGTCTGTCAGGTAGTCAGTGGCGCTGTTATTCAAGTTGAGCAATAATACACATATGCTGTTGTCCAGACACAAAGCTGACCCCACTGACACTGTCAGCGGGATAGATACACACTTGGCAAATGTCAGGGGCCGTAAGAATAGTCATACGCTTCTGCTTGCCTGTTTACCCTAGCAACCAAACACTGGTCCAGGACTGAGGACAGAGTGTGTGACTTTAGAATGGGTGATACTCTGTGTAAAAGCTTTAGGGAGAAAAATCAAATATCAACATCAGATTAGACCTTAGAGAGCATCCATTTCCACTCTCTATTTCTCAAAATGGAAAAATGAGTCCTCATAGTGGACGTGAAGAGGTCACCCAGCAAGTGGGTGGCCTAGTGGGACCACTAGTCCGGTTCTCTGACTGCAAGGCTGGTCCCCTTCCATGACATCAGGCTTTCTCTGTGCTTTTTAGCTCTGGCTGCAGCCTTCAGGTAGCTTCACTTCTAGAAGTTGACATCTGATTCCTTCAGAGTAGCTTTCTAATCACAAGAGGTAACCAAAGGCTTTTAGGTCACCCTCCCTCACTCAATGCCCTGATCAGTGAATCCTGTTGGTTTTAGGAAATGATTCTAGGTACAGGAGCAGCTTCTAGGTCAGGGATACTTTTCAGATCTGGGACATAATCTCCTCCAGTGTTAGAAGTAAATGGGTACACCTCAAATAACAAGTCACGGAAGAGGAAGTTGCAGAACACGGCCTCTGACCTTTACATAGCCAATGGAGAAACTGCCACCTCGAAGTGAGCAAAGAGGTGTCTTGCACCAAGTGTCACAGCAGGGTTGGGGTTCTTTGGAGGCTAGTGCTTTTCCTGAAGCAGGGTGACACCTGTATCATTGTTCTAGTGCAACAACTGACAGGGCGCTGGGGAGAAAGAGTTTTTAAAGAAGGAAGGAAAATTTGAGACGGGAGGGTGCCCCATGGAGGCTTGGTAACCCTGAAGGGATAGTCATTGTGTAAGGCAACAGCTGGAAGAGGGGGTACTCATTTTCTTCAACTGAATTTCCCTCAAGTAGCAGGTTTGTCTGCTTCCCACTGTTCTTACTGACCAGCCTGAGACCTGATGCAGTGTTGTGCAGAATTCAAGATATCCGAATAAGTTGGAGTCCAGCCACACTGTGTTCTTCTGGCCCAATAACCAATACCTGGCTCCCGAACTATGGAAGACCACAGAACATTTGTCAAAATGACTCTGTTTCCACAGGCCACAGAGGCCCTCCTGTTCTCTGCTGTGATTCTGTATGGGCCTCTGAGGCAGTGATTACAGCTGTGATGGTGAGGCAGGAAGGGACTCTGTGTAATTGGGCGCCCATACAGTGTTGAAAAGGGAAGAGTTTTGAACTTCAGGTAATGAAGGCCTCACTCAGTCAGTAAATATGAGACATTCTCATTCATTCAGCAACCAGCTGGACAGGGGCCTCGCAAGGCCAGCTGCAGCACATCACTTCCATTAAGAGATGACAGGCACATAATACTGTGGAGGAGGTGGCCTCTAGGGGCATAGTGTAGGTCCGGGGCACTATTCTAAGCCTACATGTTATAAGTGTCATTATTGCTTTTAATGGTCCTGGAACAAGCAAGAGAGAGAGAGAGAGAGAGAGAGAGAGAGAGACAGAGTGTATGTGTGAGCAGTGTGGGAGGTGTGTGTGAGAGCATGCTCTGAATGATGTGTGGAAGTATGATGTTGTGGGCCTGCATGCGTTGTGTGTCTGTGGATGTCTTTTGTGGTTCGGGTGAAGCACTGTAAAGGGGTGAGAATTATAGGGTGTGTGTAGTGTGTTGGGGAGGGGATGGGGAGGGAAACATTCCACCCACCAATGGCCCAGCTAGGTAAAGAGGATAGTGACTTAGTATCCAGCAGTCCCACTGGCTGAGGGATACTGAGTCACCTGATATTTTGGGCTCTCTGGGACTCTAGAGCCACGCATCACCCTAATCCAAAGTTCTGAACTTTCTTCGCTTGCTGACCACTGGTATCAATAATAGCTATAATTTATTGAGCATTTACCATGTATCAGGTACTGTGCTAAACTCTCTCCATATAAGAGTTTATTTTATTCTTATAACAATGCTGTGACATAGGCTTTATTACTGTACAGTTTCTGTGGATGAGGAAAATGAAGCACAGAGTGTTTAAGTAACTTCACCAAGGCCACTAGACTTGTAGATGACAGGGCCAGAATTTGAACCTAGGCTACTTGGCTACATAGCCCATGCTCTTTGCTACTATTTTCTACAGTCTCTTATCTATCGCTTCCTTATCAAAGCCCACTCTTTGGAGGATCCCAACCCCCTCCTGTTACAGATGAGAGAATGGAAGGAGAGGAGAGGCAATTGGCCTTGGGCTCAAGTGGTCATCGGTAGAGCCCATTGTTCACATGCACTCTGCTCCTTCCTGGATGTTGGGCAGCCAATCTCCTGGGGGGAGGCATCTACTCCATGAGAACCATACACAATTCTGTCCCTGCTACCATTAGCAGCCTTTATTTCAGGGGCTTGAGCACATTTGGTTAGGAACAGAGTCCCTTTGCCAGTTTGAGAGCACATAGAATCATTCCATTTTGTTTCTCCTTTGTCATTGATATTGTGAATGGGGGTATATTTTGCTTAAAGCTGCACACATATGCACCTCTCAAAGTACCATAATATATCGGCCTTGGAGTATTAGGGGGAAAGCAAGTTTGACAAATCTAGTGAAACACCTCAGAGGACACTAATCCAGAAAGGTTATAGCCTTTAAAAAAAATAGCCAAAGTGCTAAAGCAGGATCTGTGATAAGACTAGAGGCTAAGCCATAGGAATATGAAGATTCATTTATGAATGGCTCTTGGTGATATGACAAAATGAAATGAAGTATAAGGAACTGTAAAATTGCTTTTTAAGTTTAAATTTTACACTGTGTAGCCATGTGTATCGGATAAGCAAAACAAGACTGCAAATGGTTGATCAGTGTTTTAGACCATCTTAATGGCCAAATTGTATGGACTGTTTGGATGCTAGAATAATTTGTGCACAGATCAGACAAGGCTACCATGTCCAAAATGAGCTGCCTGGGGAAAAAGTAACCTTAGCAGTAATCATGAGATATCCCCTCTCTAAGTTTTTTGAGCAGCATATGGCCCATCTAGTTGTCTACTAACTTGGAAATATGATGTTTTTAACCAAGAAGCAAATTCTAGACTTAGAAGAAATAGATACAAAGCCCAGCTTGTAAATCAGGAACACACATTATGCTTTTTACTCTGGAAATGTGGCAAATGAGCCCAAAAATGAACTGACTATATAAATCACTGGATGAACCAACTTTCTAGAAAACTGTCAGAACAACCATGGAAGATAAAAGGGAGCTTATTTAAGAGTACAACCTTCAAAAATGGCTAGGCTCCTCACCTCATACCAGCTAAGAGGACAGGAGACTGGCAGTTCTGGCGGGTTCAGGATCCTCTGTGTTTTATTCCCAACTTTCAGTAAAAGTGATACCAGGTAACTGCCCATCCCTGGCTCGAAATGGGGGGCAGGGAGTGGGAGATTGACAGTGGCTTTTGACCCACAGGAAAAATACTATTTTAAATATTTATTTCTTTTTTTTTTTGAAAGACAACAACAATTTAATATCAGCTGTCAACAGACAGAAGGACAGGAGAAAGAGGAATACAAGGCATTTGGAAATTAGACAAGTAGGCACAAATTCCTCCCCAATATTTCCATTCCTCCTTTCTGAATAGTTAGGCTAATGTTCAGAAAAGCTATAGACTTGCAGCTGAGAAATGATGCTCCTGAGATCTTAATTGTTATTTAAAAATAATGCAAACTGCAGCAAGAACTTGACAGTATCATGGCTACTAGTCACTCTGGTAGGTTCCAACACAAGACATGTCAGGCATTCTCTGCAAGGTTTCCTGTTCCTTTTGATCTTTTTCTTTGTGTGTTTCCTAAGTTACAGTTTTCTTTAATAACCATCACCATTTATTCTGTTAAACAGGACAACTTTTAAGCTATTGTACTTAAACCTTGGAAAGAAACAATTATCCTGGTCCCAAAAGCTTGAAATGGCATTCAAAGGTGTTCAAATACACAATCTCATTTGAGCCTTACAAACGTCCCTCAGGTATGTATGTAAGGCAGACATGGTTATTTCCATTTTCCAGATAGAATACTGAGGCCCCAAGACATGACGTGACTTACTAAGATTATCTTGTGAGTGGGTGGTGGAGCTAAATGTAAGCCACATCTTCTGACTCTACTTCTCTATCCCTGGACTATGTCTGACTGCAGAGCAAATTGCAAAATATCTGATAACTCAAAGATGTTTACCACTGGATACTGGAGAGAGAGCAGACTTCCACTGAGTAAGGCCAATTGGACATGCATCTTCCCACCAGCCTTCAATCCTCTAGGAGGGACCTGGGGTGGGGCTGGGAATGATCGTTTGTGTGAGCATAGCTCCCCCTGGCTGCAGTGGGCCAAGGCCCCATCTGGGACTATGTGATTTGTGAGGCCAAGCATAAAATGCAAATGCAAGGCTCCTTGTTCAAAAATCATTAAGAATTTCAAGATAGTAATAGCAGAGCATCTAACCAAGTCCGGGGCCCTTCTCAACACAGGCCCTGTATGATAACACAGGTTGCCCTGGAATCTGGCCCTGTCCCCGCCCAGAGCACTGAAGGTGAGTCCAGAAAACTTCTCAGGCACTAGCTCATCAAGAAAGTGACCAGACCATGCCTGATGTGGCTAGCCCAGAGTGCCCAAGAGAAACTGCTGCGGAAGTTTCTGTTTTTCCAACTATACAGTAGAGGAAAGCAAGCAACAAGATAAAAAAAAAAATAGTTGAGGGAATCCCTGGGTGGCTCAGCAGTTTAGCGCCTGCCTTGGGCCCAGGGCATGATCCTGGAGTCCCGGGATGGAGTCCCACATCGGGCTCCCTGCATGGAGCCTGCTTCTCCCTCTGCCTGTGTCTCTGCCCCCCGCCCTGTCTCTCATGAAAAAATAAATAAAATCTTTAAAAAAATAGTTGAGGCTCCAATGAAAGAAACAAGACATCTGTGCAAACACAAATGACAGCGACAAGGGCTGATCAAACATGACACCGGACACAGACGAGGTACTCAAAGAGTATTTGCCAAAGGACTAGCAGGATAGAAGCTGTGCTTTGTCACATTCCCCACCCCCACCCCCTAAGCCCAGAAGGTTCTGTAATATGGAAACATGGGGAGACACGGATTATGCGAGTAAGTGATCTCAGCAGCTTAGCACCTGGGGTCGATATCATTGGGGGAAGAAGCAGTTTTCTACCAGGTAAAACCCTCCAAAGGCTTGGCCAGGGCTGGTTCTCACTGGGCTGGCGTCCCCGGGATTTACGCCTTTGAAGTCAGCCACAGGGTTGCTCACCCCACTGATGGCTGTGATCAAGGATTCTATAGGGTTGCTGCTACTGAAAGGAAAAGTTACATGGGCGCTGGGAGCGAGACACTAAATAGGAACAAAAATAGCTCCTTTCCTGTTAAAGTTGAAAATAGTATCTTGAGAGTCAGTTAAGAGTTCAGACACAGGAATGAGGCCAACCCAAACCCGAAATCTCCCTCTGCTACTTATGAACTTGGTGGTCTTGGTTGAGTCACTAATCTTTCTAGCATGGGGTTCCTGCTATATAAAATGAGGATAATTCCTATCCCATTAGGATGTTGTAAGAAATTAATGAGATCATTAATGTATGAAAATTGCTCAGCATGGTACCTGGCATTTGGTAAGCATGCAATGGAGGCAACTGCTATTATTCTTGGGAGAATTAGATAAGCATTGCTAGGGTTAGGGCAAGACATTAAAGCCCACGTTTTCAAGTTTTTATTTAAATTCCAGTGAGTTAACATACAATGTGCTTTTAGTTTCAAGTGTACAATATAGTGATTCAGCACTTCCATACATCACCTGGTGCTCATCACAAGTGCCCTCCTTCATTCCCATCACCGATGTCACCCATCCCCCCCACCTCCCTTAAAGTCCATTTTAGCTCATGATGAGCATAATGGTCCTACAAAAATATCAGGTATGTTTTTTGGATGTCAGGTTTTAGGCTTGTGAAATATGAGTGGATCTCCTAACAGCTTGTGTGACTTTAGGTGTAGTTTAGAGAGAGTTTGGGGATCATTACAAAGTTGTGTCAATATAGCGATTTATTTTAAACTCTGTTTTGTGACATTTTTTTTCACTTTTGTGAGTTTTCAATTAAAAAGCATTCTTTTACTATATAGGTTTAAATGATAGTTATATAAATAACTGCAATGACAATCATGTAAAATAAATTTATATAGAGAGATTAAGTCTGCAAAGGAAGATGGAAAATAAAAAGGGTTTTGCTCTCAGGGGCAAGAGCTTATTTTTTAAAATTCACTTTATTTTTTAAAAAGATTTATCTATTTATTTTATAAAGAGACAGTGTGTGTGGTGGGGAGGGGCAGAGGAAGAGAGAGAATTCCAAGCAGACTCTCTGCCGAGCGTGGAGCCCCACTCAGGGCTCGATCTCACGACCCTGAGATCACAATCTGAGCTGAAACCAAGAGTTGGACGCTTAAATGACTGCACCACCCAGGCACCAGCCTCCACCACAAAAAGACATAAAAATTAAAAATTCACTTGAATGTTATAGAATTGTTAACTTAGCAAGAAATAGTGTTTTGGTTGTATTTATGTTTAAAGAAGGTAAGATATTCACAAGAATATAAGACACTTTTACTCATGCATAACCAGAAGAAATCAATATTCATCTTGATCTTATATTTCCTTTAAAACATGAAACTGGAAGAAGAGGTCAAGTACGTCCAAATCACTGAAGAATTGCTTATTGATTTTATGTAAACAACATTCTTTGATTTTTGTGTTTAAAATATAGTGTCTTGTTTTCCATAAATCCCCACACTGAAACAAGGGCTCCAGTTTTACTTGTTTCTTCTCCCTGAAATCCACATCTCCAGGTTTTGGCTTCATATGTCCATCTACATCATCATTCCCCCACCACTTACCACCAACAAATCATAACTGAAAGTCAAATGAATACTCCTACAAAACTTTTTGCAAAGTGTATCCATCTCTTTTTCCTATCAAAAGTCCTTAGTGGTACCCAAGTGGCTATAGGATAAGGTGCAAACTCCTTCTTTAATGTGTCATCCATGGTCTTTCACAGTTGGGCTTTTCATTGTCATCTCGTAGTAAAGTTAACCTCCTTTCTCTATTGCTTCCCACACCTGACATACCTTTTACTTCTCAGCCTCCCAGTTATTCAAGGAACAGCCCGGGACCAGCATTCTGCAGGCAAGCTGCTTCTTTCTCTTCAGGCCCTCAGGATCTCTGCTTTTGCAACCTCCTCTGAATATCGATGTACCTGAACATTCTTGGCCCTGGTCACTTGCTGCCTGAGGCGTGGCCTTAATCTCCGTCCTGACACGGATGCTTCCTTTATTACCCATCCAGCAAGGCAGACGCACATCAATGTTTATTGTTGTTGTTGATGATGATGATGGTTGAGCAATCATTGGGGGGGAAAAAACTGATGGAAAAATAGCCCTAATCTTTTGCCTTAGTATCCTAAGCTGTTACCTATAGTTCCAGTTTAAAGCATACATCTGGGTCCGTGCTACCATGTTACCTATAGTTGGTCTCAAGTCATTTTCTCACGGGCATGCTATCTTCCCAACCAGATTCTCAGCTCTCCAAAGGCAAAACTGACTACTTTCTTTTGTTTCTCTTCATCTTGCATTGTATTGGACTTGGTAGGGCCAACCCAGAGATTCAGTTAAAGCTTCTTGCCTAAATAACCATAAGTAATCAAGAAAGGAGGCATGGATAGCACTTGAAAGGTTAAAAGTATTGGCCAAACTCCCTGATTACCTCCTTCCATGCTTCGTTATTTTCATTGACAATGGTATACCCAGCGGCTTGGCACAAAGGCATTTCTTGGTAAAGAATTTAATGCCACCCCTTCATGGGTGTGTGAGTAAGAGTCATTTATGGTGGTGATGGAATTTTTTGGAAGATAAGGTGTTATACTTAAGGTGGAATGCAACTTAGGCTGAAACACATTTAATCAAGAGAGCTTTCCAGAAGGAGTGAGATTGATGGTGGGTTTGGGGCAGTCTTATGCTATAGTGAGAAAAAAACCTTGACTAGAAGTCAGGACACCTAGGCTTTTGTCCCTGTTCATGTACTGACATGCATCTTTATAAAAATCTAGCCTTAATTTTGTCATTTGACAAATGAGAGGCTTTGACTCACTGAAGTTTATAGGATCTCAGAATCCTTAAGGGATCCCATGAGATATTTAAACCTTCCCTCCAACATCTACACCAATGGGGCATTGAAGCACTACTTGTGTCAAGGGGATCTCACAACCTGTTGAGGAAGTCCATTTACTTTTCATGCAATTTTAATTCTTGGGCAGTCTTGTTTTCTCCAAGATGTCCTTTCTGGCTGCAGACCCCTAAAATTGGATGAGATGTCTGGGGTAATCTGGCAGATCAAATTGGAGACCACATTGGACATGGGAAAGTAAACAATGTGTTTGAGAAATGTGTTTGGGAAAATAAAAAACCCTGGAAGAAGGGAGTTCACAAAAGGCAAGGGAAGAAGGAAGAAAAGGACAAAAGTACAAAAGTATCAGATAGGATGCAGAGAGGGTCAGAGAGGCAAGAAAAACATGGGGAAGAAGCATGTCATGGAGAAGCTGCTAAGACAAGCGGCATAAGACCATAAAGAGGGCTACATTTCATCAACACTAGGTGGGCTATGAGGCTCTTCAGTGGCAGCAGCTACTCTCCTAGCCCCCATTTTCTTAGCACATCACTGAGCACATATCAGCTCTCAAGGAAATCTGAAACCTAGTTTGAAACCTCTGGCACTATATGTAAATGATCAGGTTTGCTTCTGCTGAGATTTCTCTAATTTGGCAAAGTATCTAAATGAGTCGGAATCTTGAAATATTCTAACAGAATCCATCTCTGCAAGACCTCCAGTCACCCACAGGGCACCTTTTCAGCTTGCTGAGAAAAATGATCAGTGGGCACTTGAGCTCACAGAGTTATTTCTGCCTCCAGACTACCCTCTCGTCTGGTTGCAGTTTCCATCACCCTGTTGACACTGTCCCTGAGTCACTTGATGTCTGAACGCGCACACCAGCTGCGTGGGAGGCAGTCTCTAGAGGTGCTGAAGGAAGACAGCCTGGAATGAAATGTTTGCTGCAGTAGTCTGAACAGGGCTGCCTGGAAGGTGGTGAGGCTATGTGTGTGCCGGGGAGTGGGGAGAGGGGGTGCTAACATTTACTGAAACTCTTGCTGCTATGTGCCAGGAGCAGAGCTAAAGACATGTTATCTTCTCATTTACTTCCCACAAGACTGCTATAAACTGAGTGTTATCATTATCCTCATTTACATTCATGTATTCATCCATTCAGTTAACACGCATCATCACATACCTTGTCGGACAAGGACGCTGAGCCTGGGAGGTAAAGGAACTTGCTGGAAGGCACAGAGCTAGTGTGCCACTGGGGAGAAGGAGGGTAAAGCAACTTCTTTCCTCATTTTCTGAAAGTGATAACATAGACTGTAGTGAGAAAGGCAGAAGAAATCAGGTATTTATGGGAAGGGGTTCTGCAAGCATACTAAATAAGAGGACAAAGTGACTTGTGATTTGGCAGTTCATCAGCACACCGAATGATCTGGTGGTTAGTTCCACACCCACGTGTCTTCCGACGCGCCACTCTGCTTTGTAAGAGTATGTGATATTTTGGCCTGTTCCCTTGACAAGGCCACCTCTAAGGTAGTCCCGCTATTCCATATCTACTCCAACTGGAGTGACTTCCAAAGGGTCATTTGACTGGATTTTTTCTTTTTTCTATCACTTGAATTAGGTGTAAAGGAATTCAGTAAAGTTAAATTAATGCTGTTACTCCCTCCTAGCTCTGTGAAGCATTGTGAAGCTTGGAGGCCTTCACGGTGTTCAAGCCCAAGAGGCCAAGACTACAATCTAAACATAGGGCTCCAAAGAACTTGGGCATCAGAAAGTAAGCAGCTGCTCCTAGGACCTCTGCTGTTCCCCCACCTGCCCCGCAGTGGGGCCCCATGAGGCTGACAATGACCCTAGCCATGCCTTAGTCAAGTTAAAGCTCATAAAGCTGTAGAGTAAAAGAAATAAAGCCCAATGCCTCTCTCTGCTGCCTTGAAGCTGGGTCTTGGGCATGGCCAGTCCTTGTGGCATTTGGTTAGAGCTTTGATGGAAGCCATAAGTTTTGATAGCCTCCTCCTCCCTTACCAACTTATCCAGAATCAAGGATCTGCCAGTGCAAGAAAAAGCCAGGGCTTAAACCGGTTGCCAATTTACCAAAGGCATCAGTCTCACTAAAGAGGACTCCAAGTAAAAGAAGAGATTAATCTCAAGATGCTATAGGCCAAGAGTCCTGGACAATTGTGACAACAGGGGCTGCTTTTATTTTCTGGAAATCCTTGGATTCCTGATAAAGGAGTAAGGGGTCCTGACCAAGAGGGGAAATCTTAGCAAGTTCCCAAACAGAGGTAGGGAAGGCAGACAGGTAGCAGGTACACACTACAGCCATTATGTGGGCCAAGGGAACAGGGAGGACTGGGGCATCCAAGTGATCCCAGAGAGGTGTGGGAATTACTTCATGCTTAGAGCAATAACGGGGAAAGAGTAATATTTGCAAAGTGACTACTAGATGCCAGGCACTGTGCCAAATGGTAGATACATTCTTTCATTTAATTCTCCTGTCAACTCTATGAGTGAGCTCTTCTTGTCTTGATTTTGTAGATATGAAAATGAAGCTCAGAGACATGAAGTCACTAGCCCAAGGACACACAGCTAGTGAGCATCCAAGTCCAGGAGTGAAACCCAAGTCTGTTTCACTTTATAGTTCCTTTCACTGTATCAGCTGCCTTTAAGAAAAGGGAGCTGAAAGTGCTGAAGCATGCATAAGTCCATCCAGAGTTCCAGAGTCACCACTGGGAAAACAAGAGGACAGTGTGGGCAATAGGAAAGAGGTGGGATAAAGAAGGCGGTATTGCTGCAGGATGCTGAGAGAATTTGGGCCAATAAACATCTTGTCACTCCCTGGTGGCCTCAGAATTCTCAGGAACAACACAGGCAAAGGCCAAGAGAATTTGCACTCAATACTGGAAAAGCAGGAGCAAGAGTGTGATGTCATTAGCACACTATCTTCCTGGCCATTTTCACTCAGTTCCTGCTGCAGGAAGCAAGTCCTCCACATCGCAGATGCTGGCCTAATGAGAGTACGTGCCACAATGCAGCAAAGGGCTCTTGAATCAATAGTGCTTTCTGGCATACACCTCCTTAGTAAGCACTTTTGCAAGGTGGACATAAAAATAAATGTGCAATGTAATATTTAAGAGTAACCTTTAGCTATTAAGTTGATTGCCTATCAAGCTGTTACCTTTGCAATAGAAGCTCACTAATTTACGCTCACATAAAGTCCCAACAGGCAGATATATCATGCAACCTATCCTAAATCTACTGCCAGGGGAAGAGGGAGGGGGATATAAGTAGGGAGGGTTTGCGGCCGCCTTAACTCAGGAAGCACACCATAAAGGACTTCAGTCTCTGACTTTCCACTGTCCTAATAAACAGCAGTAAAATGTCTGTTGCCTTTCTGTGTTTCTGCATTTATGTGCTTGTCCGTTATTCCAAATGAAGCAGTCTGCAACAGACCTTTCAGTCCCTAGCAGGAATCAGCCGAATTTAAGGAACCTTACAAATAAGCCCAGCTCAGAGAGCTGGTATCAGAAAATGAAAAACTCTTTCTGTGCTTTTACCAATCAATTCTTCATGTGGAATATTATCTGACCCAACAGCTACTCTCATTTTTTTTAATCTTTTCCTGGCAAGGAGAAAATTCTTCACATGCTTAATTATCACCTTTCTAGCCTCATGTCCAGAGATCTCCCAGGATTTCTGATACAGCACATTCAGAAAACGATGTAAGGGGAGAGGGGGATGGGTGAAACAGGTGAAGGAGATTAAGAGGCACAAACTTCCAGTTATAAAATAAATAAGTCACTAGGATGAAAATTACAGAATAGGGAATATAGTCAGTAATATTGTAATAACTTTGTATCCTGACATATGGTAACTAGACTTATCTTGGTGAGCATTTCATAATGTATATGAATGTTGAATCTCTGTGTTATACACCAGAAACTAATGTAGTATTGTATGTCAACTATACTTCAGTAAAACCAAATAGAAACAAAAAATGATGTGACATTTTCTTTTAGGAGGCAGAGATGGCAAGTCCTGAATTCACCCTTAGTCATTCGGCTGGCCTAATGAGCAGGGGCATTTGAAACAACTGTCCTTTCCCTGAGCACATCTGCCCGCAGTCTCTGCACAGATACTTAAAACAAAAATTGAATGAGCAATGATTAAGAAGCATCTGCCTATTCTAATCCTCATCAGTTATCTATGGCTTTTCAAGTCTCTCATTGATGGCCCAAATTCCAAATACATACATATGTATATGCATGCATATGTACATACACACCACATGAGACGCAGTCCTGACTTCCGTGCTTGAAAAAGACGAATTCTAAGCATCAGACCAGGCGAACTGTGCTTTATGAAATAAATGATTAGAACATGCATTTCTTGAACACACCCCATGGGCCAGGCAAACTGTCAAAATGTTTTCCTGACATTATTGGATCTGATCCACACATTTTATTTATCACCATTTCATATATGAGAGAAATTGAGACTCAGAGACTTCAAGTAATTTGCCCAAATTCACACAGCTAGTAAGTCAGAAAACTCGGCCTGTAGCCCAGATTTCTCTGACCCACTCTGCAGATTCTTTAGTCATTGATTTCACTGCCTACAGAAAATATGGCAACCCCGTTCAAGATCTGGAGGGTTTCTCAAGGCTCTATCAACTCTCACTGTGGATGGAACAAATGAATGAAAGTGCAGGTCTTATGCAGTGATCAACAACCACTCTAGTTAGAATAGTTGCCTCACATAGCACTATATCCATTTGATGTCTTCAATTGCAGATGTGAATGAAGTTTAATACAGTGCCATTAGAATACTTTTCTATGCAGACTGTGTTGTGGCATAAATTAGTTATTCACCTACGCTGATGTGCCTTAAAGACACTTGGGCAAATTAATGGGCAAAAACATGTATATTTTTCAGTAAGTTTCACTGAGAAAAACCAAGAACACAGAGGGAAAGAAAGAAATTGCCCAAGCAGATTATGAGTTTTAAATTGAGCTTTTTCAGAGTAGGGACAAAATGAATTAGTACAGGAGCTAACCAGATGGTGGGAAAAAGACATTGCTTGACTCAGTGGTCTCTCAGGAGAGGTAAGGAAACAGGTTTTTTGAAATATATAAACTAACCCAGCTGTTCCATTTAGGCTCTCTGGCTGAGTCGAGTATCTGATGTTGAACTAAATACTGAATCTGAAAATCTACCCAGCCACATGCTGACATAAATTCTTTTGCTGTAATGTTAAAAATGTTAGAAGCTAAAAAGTTACTTGAATACTGTATATTTAGTTGAATGCCTTCAACTAAATGAAGAAGAAATGCATGATGGAATTAGAGGCTAATTGTGAGATGTTGGACTTTTGCATAGATTAGTACTCTTCAAACTTTAATGTGCTTACCAGTCACATGGGATCTTATTAAAATGTAGATTTTGATCCAGTTAGTCTGGGATGGAGCTTGAAATTATGCATTCAATGTTCCTATGTTCCCATAACATGTTCCCATGTTATGCTGGGTAGCAAGGGTCAGTCTACCTTCTTAGGAATAAGCTAGCTGGGCTGCTAATTGAGTGAGGGAACCACCTATGTTGGGGAAGGATACTACTGCATATTAGTGTTGAATGCAAAACCTGGACATTGTTCTACAGTTGATAATATGGGTTTCATCAAAATCAAAGTTTTTTGCCCATCAAAAGATACCATGAAGAAAACGACAAGCCTCAGAGTGGGAGAAAGTATTTGTGGTAAGTATATCTGGTAAAGGACTTGTATGAAGAATGTATAATGAACTCCTACAACTCGATAATAAAGAAAACAACCCAATAAAAATGGGCAAAAGACTTGAATAAACTCTTGGCGAAAGAAGATACATGAATGGCCAATAAGCACTTGAAAATGTGCTCAACGTCAATAACCTAGGTTCAGCCATTAGAGATATGATCTCTTACATGCAAGAGAGACAGCAAATGCTAGCAAGGATGTAGAACAACTGGAATGCTCAGACATTGATGACGGAGGTGTAAGGACTTACAATCACTTAAAAAAAAAACTGACAAATTCTTGTGAAGTGAAACATATATCTTCCCTATGAGCCAGCAACTCCACTCATTGGTGTTTATTCAAGAGATGAAAAACATACTTACAACGACTTGGACAAGAGCCTTCATAGCAGCCTTATTCACAATAATATCAAAGAATGACAACACAAACATTCATCAGCAAGAGGATGGAAAACAATTTGTGCTATATTCATCTGATAAAATACTACTCAGAAATAAAAAGGAATGAACTGCTAAATATGCAACAACATGGATGAATCTGGAAACCATTATAAAAAGTGGAAGAAGTCCACAAAAGAGTTAATACTTTAGATTACCATGTCTATGGAATCTCTAAAAAATAAACTTAATCGGCTGTGACAGATATAAAAAACTGCTTACCTCTGAGTGGTGAGAATTAACTTGGAAGGGGTACAATGGAATTTTCTATGTCTTGATTGGCTAGAAGTCACTTGGATGTATACAATTGTCAAAATTCTCCAAACTGTGTACATAATATCTTTGCATTTTATGTAAATTATACCTCAATTTTAAAAACCCATTTTACTTCAGAATAGTTCAAAAAATAATTTTTCACAAATGATGATTGAAACAATGAAATTCTAAAGCCCTTTCTTTCCGAGCAGAATCAGTGATAATATTGATATACATATTCTCCACTTTTAATAAACATTTTCCCTCTAGTTTATAATTTCAAAGTCATATTAATGACTTATTAATGCAATTAATTAATGCAAGTCATATTAATGACTTATTAATGCAATGACTTATTAATGACATATTAATGCAAGAAAATCCTGAAAGGCAGAAAGAAGAAGGAAAAAAATTAATCCCTTTTTCCATAGAAAGTCACTATTAATGTTCTGGTATATGTTCTTTCAAAAATGTTTTCTATTCATACTTATAAATTTTTAAAGCTTATCTGAAACTTATTACTTGTAATAGTTTTTCAATTTTTAAAACGTTCACATGTCGATATTTTCCACTGGAATGGTTTTTAATGGCTACATAGAATTCTACCATATGGACATACCATGATGTATTTATTAAATCTCCTATGAATGGACATCTAGGTTTTCCCACATTTGTACTATTATTAATAATACTGAGATAGGCATCCATGTCACCCATTACTTGTACACATTCCTGATTATTTCTTGAGATTGAATTTCAGCATTATCAAGTCAAAGAATTACCACAATTTTATGATATTTATTAACAAATCAATTCCCTTTTGGAAAGATGTATTCACTAATAAATATACATGATAATAGTATTTATCTCATTTGTTTACATACAATGTTGATAGAACTATATATATCATATATATATATATATATATAGTGTCAATTTTTTGTTACCTTGATATAAAATAGTAACTCATTGTTTTAATTTGCTTTTCATTGATTATTTTGTGATTGAATATTGTTTACATTTTTTTGCCACTTTTATAATTTTTTAATTGCCAGATTAGAGTGTTTATCTACTGGCATGTTTACTTTTTTTCTTTTTTTTAAAGACTTTATTTATTTATTCATGAGAGACACATAGAGAGAGGCAGAGACATAGGCAGAGGGAGAGACAGGCTCCTCACAGGGAGCCAAATGCAGGACTCAATCCCAGGACCCTGGGATCATGGCAGAGGCAGACACTCAACCACTGAGCCACCCAGGCATCCCTACTTTTTTTTTTCTTAGTGATTTCTAAGTGATCTTTATATATTAAGGCTATATCTTTTTATCATATGTGTTGCAAAAGTTTTTCCTATTTTATCATTTGAACTTTACTTTTCTTCATGATAAATTTGTTATACAAGTTAATTTTTACATTATCAAATCCATCAATGCTTCTCAGTTTTAATGACCTTTTCTAGTAATAATGGGAAAAAAGAATAATAAAAACCTCTACATTAATTGGCTCAGATATGACCTAGAAATATTGATACCCAGAGAGTATAAAGAGCTGGTTAGGGCCAGGGAGAGAAACAGGGGTGGACTTGCTGAGTATAACATCCTACCAGTATCCTCTACATGTCTAATGAAAACAAACCCCATTGACCACTTTAAAATATGGGTTATTCAACTGTCTGGCCCCAAACCTGACCAAAGAAGAGAGTTCGAGAGGTTGGCCATCCTGGAGGATTGTTAGAAGCTGTGGAAGGGGGACTGTAGAAGTTTGGAACATAATTCCAAACCTTTCAGCAACATTAACAATTAGACCTCAAATATGCAGGATGTCAAAGGTCAGCTGGCCTGATGATGGAGATCTGTCTAATCTACTTCTCTGTCTTGCTGTGTAGTACTCTGAGGCCAAGTGTCCTACCAAATAATTACTATGGAGTCAGCTCACTGCTTGTGGCACAGGGTACCAGATATGTCCCTCAGACTGCTCATTACCTAGACTGACCCTGTTAAGGATCATTGCTGTCATTAGGGTAAATGGCTTTATCAGTGAGGCCTAATTACCACTCAGCACAATAACGATTTTGTTTGTCATTATATATGTGACCAATTAATTCTGATGTAAGTTCCATTGATTCCCAACACACTATGCCCCTGTGCTCAGTCTGTAATTTGTTGTTCCTTGTTTAGCAGGGCCTTTTGACCAATTCCACCTAACCCATACTTCACCTACCCCAATTTTGATGAACCCTGAGGAATTACAAGGTCAGTATCTGTATTTACAAATCACCTCCATGGTTTTAATGTCTACCTATCACAAACTCATGAGTCTGGATTTAAAAACTCCTAACTCTGGGAAAGGAACAAGGGGTAGTGGAAGGGGAGGTGGGCGGGGGGGTGGGGTGACAGGCACTGAGGGGGGCATTTGACGGGATGAGCACTGGGTGTTATACTATATGTTGCAAATCGAATTCCAATAAAATCTGAATAACTTAGACATTAAGAAACTAGGAGCCAAGGAGCCATCTTCCTCTGCTTCCAAATGTGTATTCTTTACCTTTTTGCTACTCAAAGTGTGGTCCAGGGACCAGCACTATGGCTGTTGTCTGAGAACTTGTTAAGTATGCATAATTTTAGAAGATATACTAGATCAGAATCTGCATTGTAACACTGAACATTTTCACAAGTAATTAGTATACACATTAACATTTGAGAAGCATTTATCTAGGGATCCCTGGGTGGCGCAGCGGTTTGGCGCCTGCCTTTGGCCCAGGGCGCGATCCTGGAGACCCGGGATTGAATCCCACATCAGGCTCCCGGTGCATGGAGCCTGCTTCTCCCTCTGCCTGTGTCTCTGCCTCTCTCTCTCTCTCTCTGTGACTATCATAAATAAATAAAAATAAAAAAAAAAGAGAAGCATTTATCTAGACTAAATTAAGTGCAATTAAAAAAAAACATAAATTAAGAATTGCTATGCTGGTCTAGCCCAGGAAATGTCTACATAGGTACCTAACTCATACTGATACATCCAGTATTTTGATGGCCTCAGTACTTCATAGAAAAAAGTCTACTATCACTATCAGACCCCTCTTTCTGAAGAGTAAATACATCTTATAGGCTCTCCTTTCCTAAGCCTGACTGACTTCTATCCAAAGTTTTTGCTTCTCAGATACTCAGTTAAAGGCAATACTGTCCATTCAACAACTTCAAGTGAGTTTTCTACAATTTCTTCCTATTGGCTTAGAGTTTTATTACCTGAAATGATTTGATATCCATTGCAAACTTGGACAATTTTCTGGATACTCATTTCCAAATTAACATTTTAATTAAAATACCGGTACCAGAGTTTACTCAAAGAAACTCTACTGTTTGTTCATTCATTCAACAAATACCTAGGAAAGATTACTAGCTAGATATACAATGACAAGTCACAGAGATCACAATCAAGAACAGGAAATTCACAGATAAACAGATCCTTGGTAATCCAATATGATGTGTTATGATGGGGTAAGTATTAGGTTGAACATATATTGCCAATGCTAGATCATTTTATAAAGCACTATTTCATATGATTTGACATAATATGGGGAGAACCCAGCAATGTCAGGGAAGACTTCCTTAAAAAGTGATGATTAAGCTGGGAAATTAAGGGCAAGTAAAAGCTGGCCATGTGGAAAAGGATAACAACAACAACAAAAACCCTCTGCATACAAAGTAGTCTCTAACTGTACCCTTTACTTCCTATATCTAAGCTGATTTCCTGATGATGGATAAAGCTCTCTGTCTCATCACTTTATTCTTTTAATAAGTAGTTTGTGTTTTCTGAAAAAATGTCACCATTGTTTAGACACCACTTCTTTCCTGTTGATGACAGATATCTAGTCATTTTTTTAAAATTATCTGAGTAAGTAAATACCTACAGAATTTTGCATATATAGGTATATGTTTTAAAGAACACTTCAGGTTTAAGAGCTGTTTCTAGCTACATGAAGGAGATAAGTTTACACACACATACACATACACACACTCACTCACACGCACGGATTGCAAAACCCATTAAAAATACCACAAGCTATACTTCCAGTGAAGAGGTTCTTATCAGGGGTAAGAAGGAAAAACTTTGAAAATTTAATGAAAAGCTTGTGTTATTACTGTTTCCCAGTAAGAAATAACTGGTACCTTTTGTGAAAAGGATGGGGAAAGCAGATAGCTCACTCTCTACTTTCTTAAGAAATTCTGAATAGTTTTTGAGTATAGTCAGTACATTTTTTTAAGTCAGAACATTTAAATAATGTCTACTTTTAAAGCAATTTTAAGGGGGTCTTGGCTGGCTCAGTCAGTGGAGCATGTGATTTTTGATCTCAGGATTATAAATTCTAACCCCATGTTGTGTGTAGAGATTACTTAAAAATAAAGTCTTTAAAAAATAAATTTTAAGCACTGAAAAATTAAGTGCCAGTTTACTGAGGCTTTAACCAACATGTAATTTGACATCATACTGTACACATACATATGTGTGTGACTACAAATGTAGGAGAGGGGTATAAGGAGGGAGGGAGGGAGAGAGAATGAAGCCTGGAGGTATTTTCATGTTCTAACACTTCTCAAATCTGCTTTTTCATGCTATGATACCATGAATGTGTTTCATTCCTTCATTCATCTAAAAAATATGTACTTGTGGCTACAATGTTACAATGTGCCTGTACTATGCTAGGATACAGAATCTGTTCTCTTGGAGTTTATATTACATACTAGTTGGGAAGACAGATAATAAACAAATGAATAAACAGAATAATTAAAGAATTTTAGACAAAAATCAAAGGAAATAAACAAGTAATCGGGGCATGCCAAAATGAGAAAGAATGGGTAGGCAAGGTGCCTATAAGAAGGTGCCATTTCAACTGAGAGTCAGAGTGAAGATACTCTGGGCAGAGAAAATTGCAAACACAAAACTCTTGAGATGGAAAAAGGTATCAAGGAACGTAAATGAAGTTGTTGGAGCTAGCTAGAGTACAGGTGGCTATTGGAAAGAGCAGTAAGATATGAGATCAAAGAGGTAGGTGACAGGCAGATCACATAAAGCTTTGTAAGCAAATATGACAGAAAGCCATGTAAGGGTTTGAAGGAGGGTAACATACCTTGATTTTCATTTTAAAAATATCACTCTAGCTGCTGGTTGATGTATGGTGGTTTGGAATAAGGAGACCCATTAGTACTATATGGCAATAATATAGACAAGACTTTCATATTCTGCTTTTCTACCTAATATGTACAGAATACCGTTTCATGTCAAACACTGTAAATCTTTACCATTTTGAATGAGGGCACAGTATTCTACTGTATGTCTATAAGAAAATTTAGTCAATTATTTCTCTATTGTTGGACATATGGACTATTTCCAATATTTTGTTACACCAATAACATCAAGAATTGGGAGACACCATTTTGACTTGTGCTAGTAGCTTCACCACATAGGGTCAATCTTGGGCATATTCTGCAGCATGCTTTATATCACTGGTTGGCAAACTATGGCTTTCAGGCCCAATCGGGCCCCCCAGTTGTTTTTGTAAATAAAGGTGTTTTGTTTTGGGAGTTTTGTTTTTCCTTTTTGATAGAGAAAGAGAGAGAGAGAAAGAGAGAGAGAATGAGCAGCATGCGGTGAGGGCAGAAGGAGAGAGAGAGAGTCTTAAGGAAGCTCCATGGCCAGCACAGGACCTGACATGGGGCTCGATCTTATGACCCAGAACCTGAGCCAAAATCGAGAATTGGATGCTTAACTGCCTGAGCCACCTGGGTGCCCCTGTAAATAAAGTTTTATTGGGACTCACCTAGACTCATTCATTTACGTATCATCTATGGCTGCTTTTGCTCTCAGTGGCCAAGTTAAGTAATTACAACAGAAGCCATGTGATCAGCAAGAACCTAAAATAATTACTATCTGATCTTTTTACCAAAAACAGTTTACTGATTCCTGCTTTGAAGTATGAATTTATTAGGGTACCTACTGTATGTCAGCCTTATGATGGACACTGGGTAGACAGACATGAATAAAACATTTTCTCTTCTTCCTCTGGGATAACTGCCCAATTATCCAGATGTTGAGAACATCCCCCAGCTCCCTTCTCTATGTGCCTGTTTGAAATCAGTGAGGATATAGGAAACTTAAACACCATCAAATAACTTGACCGTGCTCAGAGAGCATTCTATAATGCTAATCATATTCTGCCTTAGGATATGCTCACTTGAGTACACTTTCTAACTCCTACCCCTGTATTGAAGCTTAAGAGAAGGGCTGATACTATCTATGTAAAGGAGATACTGGTCTGTAGTTTCCCTTTCTTATAATGTCTTTATCTGGTTTTGTTATCAGGGTAATTCTGACCTCATAAAATTAGTTGGGAAGTATTCCCTCCTATATTTTCTGAAAGAATTTGTGAAATTGGTATTATATCTTCCTTAGACATTTGATGTAATTCATCAATGAAACCAAGTGGGCTATGGTTTCTTTGTTGAAAGGTTTCATTTATTTTTATTTTTTAAAAAAGATTGTATTTATTTATTCATGAGAGACACAGAGAGAGAGAGAGGCAGAGACACAGGCAGAAGGAGAAGCAGGCTCCATGCAGGGAGCCTGATGTGGGACTCGATCCCGGGTCTCCAGGATCACACCCTGGGCTGAAGGCAGAGCTAAACCGCTGAGCCACCCGGGCTGCCCTGTTGAAAGGTTTTATTTTATTTTATTTTTTTTTAATTTTTATTTATTTATGATAGTCACAGAGAGAGAGAGAGAGAGGCAGAGACACAGGCGGAGGAAGAAGCAGGCTCCATGCACCTGGAGCCCGACGTGGGATTCGATCCCGGGTCTCCAGGATCACGCCCTGGGCCAAAGGCAGGCGCCAAACCGCTGCGCCACCCAGAGATCCCCTGTTGAAAGGTTTTAAATTAAAAATTCAATTTCTTTAATGGATATAACGATATTCAGATTTTCTATTCATTCTTGTGTCAGATTTGGTAATGTATATTGCTTATCCATTTCATTTAAGTTAAAATTATTGTTATATATTCGTCCCTATCATACTCTTATCTCCCTTTTATTATCTGTAGGATATCTAGTGAGTCTCTGGATTCATTCCTGATATTGAGAATTTGTGGTCTCTCTCTTTTTTTTTAAATCAGTCAGAGTGGAGGCTTGTCACTTTTATTGATCTCTTCAAAGAAACAACTTTTGGTTTCATTAATTTTCTCCATTATTTGTCTTTCTATTTCATTGCCTTCTCCCTTGTTTTTATTATTTCCTTCCTACTACTTTGGTAACTTCTTTTTTTTAGTTTCTTATGATGGAAGCTGAGATCACTGATTTTGAAACTTTATTGTTTTCTAATGTATTCATTCAATGTTATAAATTTCCTTCTAGGCACTGCTTTAATTGCTTCCCACAAGCAGTGATATATTGTGTTTTTATTGTTACTCAGTTCAAATATTTCTAATTTCCCTTGTGCTTTCTTCTTTGACCCATGGTTATTTAGAAGTGTGTTGTTTGTTTCCAAATATTTGAAGATTATAGTAATTTTCAATAAGTTTTTATTGATTTCTAATTTAATATTGTGGCAGGCAGAAAACACACCCTTTATTGTTTCAGTATTTTAAAAGTTATTTAGACTTATTTCATGATCTAGAAAATGGCCTATGATGAATGCCCCATGTGCCCTTGGAAGGAATGTGTATGCTGCTGCTAATGGATATAGTAGCCTATACATTTCAGCAAGGTCAAGTTGTTTGATGGTGTTCACGTCTTCCATATTCTCATGGATTTCTTTCTACTTGTTTAACCAGTTATTGAGAGAGCAATATTAAAATCTCCAACTAAGATTATGCTCTTGTCTAATTCTTATTTCAGTTCTATGAAGTTTTCTATATAATTAGATGCATAAACATTTATGATTGTTGTATCTTCCTGATAAATTGATCCTTTTATCATTGGCAATGTTCCTTATTCTAAAGTCTACTTTTTTAATGTTAATTAGCTACTTAAGTTTTCTTAAGTGATTAATATTTACATGGCATATCTTTTCGATTTTTTTACTTTAATCTGTGTGGGCATATTTAAAGTATGTCTCTTATAGAGAACATATGGTTGAGTCTGTCCTTTTTATTAATTTGACAAAGTTTGCTTTTTAATTGGTATGCTTTGACTATTTAAATTTGATGTAATTATCTGTATGGTTGGGTTGAAATTTACCATATCAATATTTTTTTTCTATTTACCTTACCTGTTCATTCCCCCCTTTCCATTTTTTTCCTGCTTTCTCTGGAATTAGAAGTTTTGTTTTTGTATTTTGGGGGGTTTTTGTTGTCTGTTTTTTTGGTTTGTTTTAGGATAGAATTTTTTCTCCCCTGTTGGCTTATTAGTTTTATTTTTTGTTTCTCTTTTTAATTGTTGCTCTGGGGTTTGCAATATGCATCTTTAACTTGCTAAAATCTGCTTTGTATATTAATATATCACTTCATGTATAATGTAAGAATTTTGCAACATCCTTCCTCAACTTTATGCCATTATTTTCATACATTTTACTTCTACATGTTACCTAAATCACAATACATTGCTATTTAATTTTTTAAAAATAGTCATGCATTTTTAAAAAAATAATTGGAAGTTTTACAATTTCCAGCATTCTCTTTATTTCTTTGTGTAGATCTGAGTTTGCACAGGTGTTATGCCCCTTTAGCCTGAAGAATATTTCTTGTAGTCAATTCTCTCAGTTTGTGTTTACCTGGAAAAAAAACAGTCTAGATTGACAGGCATTTTTTTTTCTTTCAGCATTGTTTCTGATGGAGAATCAGTGTTTGTTTTTATCTTTTGTTTTTTATATGTAAAGTTTACTTTTTAAACTTTTTTCACATTTTCATTTTATTGTTAGTTATGATGTGTCTTGATGTGGTTTACTTCATGCTTTTTTTCTGCCTGTGCTAGGTTGAACTTCTCATATCTGTATATTTATATTCTTCATCAAATTTGAAAGATATTTGGCCACTTTCTTCAAATGTTTTTCTGCATTCTCCTTCCCCTTCTGGAAATGTGATTATACATTTGCTCTATATCTTTCTTTAAGATTTTATTTATTTATTCATGAGAGACACAGAGACATAAGCAGAGAGAGAAGCAGGCTCCCTGAGAGGAGCCCAATGCAGGACTCGATGCTGGAACCCCAGAATCACAACCTGAGCCAAAGGCAAACGTTCAACAACTGAGCCACCCAGGTGCCCCATTTTCTTTATCTCTTGATATTGTTCCACATATCATTGAAATTCTGATCTTTCCAGTTATTTTTCTGTATGCTTCAGTTTATATAGTTTCTACTGCTACATCTTCAAGTTCAGTTACATTTTCTTCTGCAGTGTTTCATATGCTCCTAAAATTATCTGGTGAACAATTAATTACAGCTATTGTATTTTAAAGGTTTTGAAGTCCCTTATAGAGATTCGATTTCTTCCATTATGTTTTCCTTTACATTCTTTAACATATTTATAATACTCATTTAAAACTCTTCATATGCTAATTGCATCTGCTATTTTTGAATCTAATTTTTTTACTAACTTTTCCCTCTGTTATACATCACATTTTCTTGATTCTTTTGAGGCCTATTAATTTTTTATTGGTTGGTGAATATTATAAAAGCTATTTTGTTGAGTGTCCAGATTTTATTATCTTCCTTTAATGAGGAACTTGTTTTGACAGGCAGTGATTTTACTCATAAATCAGCTTGCTCCTTTTATGGCTTTTAAGGAAACTTTGTTAAGTGCAGTCAAGTGTAGCTTTTTTCTGGGACTATTTTAATTTTGCTACTAAGGTGTGATCCTTTTGGAGGTGAATTCACTTGCCTAAGGGCATGTTAAGCCAAGGCTAAAGCTCAGGTGTGCCTTGACAAGAGCCTGTGCTCCTAACCAACGTGATGTCCAGAAATAAAGCTACTGAAGGGCTCAGTTGATGGCATTGGCAGTGATTCCTACTGGAGATCAGAGGGGCCATCAGTTTGAGCTGGGATGGTCAGAGACCTTGCTATGCAGGGGGTACTTGATCTGGCCCTGGAGGGTAGCTAGAACTCAAATAGGCAGAGAAGATAGCAAAGAGTTTTCTAGGCGAGGAAAATTCCAGAGGCACAGCTATAGACATGGCAATGCCCAAGGCAGGACTGTTCCTGCGACAGTGAATTATCCAGCTGGGTTGGACTGGGTAAAATAGAAATAAGGCAAAACAGCAGTAATGAGGGCCAATTCTATCACTCCTCAGTGATGAAAATTGGAGCATGGACAGTTTGGGGAAGCTTTATACTTCTTTAAGATCCACCTGGATTCACATGGTGGCTCACAAAGCTTTACTGGGCAAATTTGAGCAATGCAAAGCCACCCAGCCTATTAACTGAACTGGAGCCATATTCAAGGGCTAATGAGAAACACATAATGTACCATTTCTAGTCCAGCTTTTTGTAAAGTAATAAATTGCTTTGAAAATACAGTACTTATGCAAATGTGGTATTACTATCAGTTACCACATTTGCATAGCCATCTGCTACATTTTTAGAGCTAAGCTCAGAAATCTTTCCATTCCAAGACTCTAGATAGGCCTTGCAGTATCTATCAGGTTATGTGCCACCAATGGGCTTTGAGGATCACCAGGAATCCATCCTATGACCTAGTTTTGAATAAAGAAACTATCTGGACAAAACGATTATTAATAGAGAGTCAATTAATGTGATCTTGGGCTTAGATTTTATGCACCATTTCTACCCAGCCATATGCTAAATATGCACCATGATAGCCTGGGAACTTCCTCTGGCTGTTAAATACTCAGGGTCTAGCAAGGTGCAAACGGAAATCCACTCAATCATTCACTCAATCAATCAACCAATGGCAAACATTTAGTATCTATTATGTGTCAGACACAGCTCTAGGAGTTGGAGATATAGATATGAACAGACAAAAATCCCCATCTTCATAAATCTTATATTCTAGTGGGGGAAATGGAAACAAATTGGTCTAAAATATGTCACATAGTGATAATGAAGCAAGACAGAGGGACAGTGTGACTGCAGTGGTACTCCAGATAAACTAGTCATGGAAAGCTTTTCTGATGAAATGACATTTAAGCACGCCTGAAGGAAGTCAGGGGATGAACCATGCATGTGTCTGGGGAGAGGGAGAGCTCCAGGCAAAGGGAACAGTAAATGAAAAGTATCTGAAGGAGAAGCTTGCCTGGCACATTTGAAAAAAAAGCAAGAAGATGTTGTGTTTGGAACATAGTGAACAAGGAGGGAAGTGGCAGGAGCTCGTTAGAGAACAGGCAGCCACCTAATCATACAGACTATGGTAAGAAGTTGTCTTTTACTCAGAGTGAGAGAAGATACTAAAAGGTTTCAGCAATGGAATAAAATGTTACATCAGGGGTTCAGATTTAACTTTTTGGAATAGGGTATGTTTTAAAGTTCCTCGAGTGATTCTAATGTGCATTATGGTTGAGAATCATTGCTTAGCAGGATCACTATGTCTGCATTTTGAGAACAGATTTTGGGCCGAGGGAGCAAGGGTGGAAGCAGGAACACCAGTTAGGAAGCTATTAAATAATCTAGGCAAAAGTTGATGATGGCTTGGATCGGAGTAATTTGAGAACAGAGGATCATGAGCAGCTCTGAGCATCCCTGCCAACATCTTGGCTGCTCTATCCCTTCAGCCTTTCTTTCTCTATAGCTGCATCAACCGAACCCACCCCCATGCAGACTCAGAGACTTATTTCCACCCAGTATGTTGGACTCGGGGAGTCTTGGTTAACCATTTCAAGGACCTCAGCATAAAATCATTCTCTAATACAGTGACAAAAATTCTAGAAACTGAGCTTCGTTCTTATGGCTTCACTTCCCAACCCAGATTAAACTAAAGTTCTGTGATAAAATACTTGGTCTCCCTGGTATCTGATTACTCAGACACTTCAGCTCCACGTCCACCCTTTCCCAACCTTCTTCCAGAGTCTCATTTTGATAATGAGTACTACTTATTGAGCATTCACTCTGGGCTATGGACTGTCCTAAGTACCTTATATTAAAAATTCAATTCTTACCACACACCTAGGAGGTGAGTGCTGTAATTATACCTGTTCAACAGAGAATATAACTAGGATATAACTGAGGAAGCAGAGAGAGTTAAGTAACTTGCTCAAAGCCACACTCTAAGTGTGAAGGCCAATATTTAAACCAAGATCTGTATGATTCCAAAGATTGTGTGCTTCTAATCACTTAACCATCTGCCATTCTAGAACCCAGCTTTCAGGCAAGACCTGAAACCTGCTTACAAACACTTTGACTTTACTGCCTCCATAGATCTCCGCCTCCTGTCTGTCATTCCACACAGGCACTTTTCCTCTGCTTCCAATGCCCTGAACTCCAAGCTTGTTTGATGTGTTCAGATTTTACCACTCCAGTTTCAAAGAAGCAGCTGTATCTGGTTTCTAGGTTGCCCTTCAAAGTGGGGTGACTCTCACTACATCTCCAGAAGTTTGCCTTCTTCCAGAACAGTAAAGTTTGAGTGTGTATCAGCTGGACATCCTCATTCCTTATAGTGACATCTCCTCTTGCCCCTCTGGGGAGTTCAGTTTGCTCTTACTCTGGGAAACCAGCAAATTCTTTTGGAAGAGATGGTGCCTTTTCCTCTTACTAGTGTTCTAATTTGCACCCTGGGGAATGTGTACTTGTAAAGGCCTTCGTAAAGCCAAAACTCTGTCAGCACCTGAAATGTTTCAACATCTCTGACAAATGGAAGCAATGCTTTCCTCAAGGTTTACTCTTTTCCTCCCATAGGTTATATATATAAAATGCATGTGTGTGTGTGTATAATGTACATTCTTGCACAGGTCTGTGCACATACATTTCTTTTAACAATGCACAGTGAATTATATAGTGGATTATCTGTTTGTAACTGACGAAATGCATTTGAAGGGGGAGTTCCTTGACATCTTCCAAGTGCCTAGGTGTGGAACAATGACCTTGGGTGGCTTCAGAACACCCAAGGTGTATTGACCTTGGGTGTTGAGTGTATGACAACAGACAACAGAGAATGTTGGAGTAGGCAAGCTGAGCACCATCAAATGATTTATTAAAAACTGTCCCAGAGACAAATTTAAAAATGTTAATATAAAATATGAGCAAGGAAAAGCGATTGAAATATAAACTATTAAGAAAACTGGGAGAGGACCTAATTTGTGTCTGATATGCAGAATTAAAATGTAATGAATTTTGTAAAGCCTAGATTTTACTGCAACTGCCTGTAAATATATAGAGAAATAATTCATCTTCTTGTGCAAAAAAAAAAAAAAAAAGTGCTCAGATTGAAGAGTCATTGTGATATTTGAAGGGAAAAGAAATGTTGGGAAATATCAGGAAGGGAGACAGAACATAAAGACTCCTAACTCTGGGAAACGAACTAGGGGTGGTGGAATGGGAGGAGGGCGGGTGTTGGAGGGGAATGGGTGACGGGCACTGAGGCGGACACTTGACGGGATGAGCACTGGGTGTTTTTCTGTATGTTGGTAAATTGAACACCAATAAAAATTAATTTTAAAAAAAAGAAGACAGCAAACAGAAAAAAAATCTGCTTTGTTTTCAGAGTACAGATCTTTCACTCTTTGGTTAAGTTTATTTCTAGATATTTTGCTATTTTTGGTCAACTATAAGTGGGATTGTTTTAATTTCTTTTTCTGCTGCTTCATTATTAATGTATAAAAATGCAATGGATTTCTGTACATTGATTTTATATCCTGTGACCTTACTGAATTCACTTACTAGTTCTAGTAATATTTTTGGTGGAGTCTTTAGAGTTTCCTACATATAATATCATGTCATCTGCAAATATATCAAAATTAAAAGCTTCTGCACAGTGAAGGAACAACTAACAAAACTAAAAGACAATCTATGGAATGGGAAAAGATACTTGCAAATGACATATCCAATAAAGGGTTAGTACCCAAAATCTATAAAGAACTACAATTCAACACCAAAAAACCCCCCACAAAACAATTCAATTAAAAATGGGCAGAAGACATGAACAGACATTTCTCCAAAGAAGACATACAGATGGCTAACAGACACATGAAAAAATGCTCAATACCACTCATCATCAAGGGAATGCAAATCAAAACCAGTGAGATGTCACCTCACACTTGTCACAATGGCTGAAATCAAAAACACAAGAAACAACAAGAGTTGGTAAGGATTTGGAGAAAAGGGAACCCTCTTGTACTATTGGTAGGAATGCAAATTGGTGTAGCCACTGTAGAAAACAGTATGGAGCCTCCTCCAAAAATTAAAAATACAATCACCATATGATCCAGTAATTCCACTACTGGGTATTTACCCCCAAAATATGAAAACACTAATTTGTAAAAATATATATATGCCTCTATGTTTATTGCAGCATTACTTATAATAGCAATATATGGAAGCAGCCCAAGGTCCACAGTTGGATGAAAGGATAAAGAAGATGTGGTTTGTGTGTGTATACACATTACACATATATAAACATATGTGATATATATGTATACACACACAATGGAATACTATTCAGCCATAAAAATAATGAAATCATGGTGAATAATTTTCTTAATGTACTGTTGGGTCCTATTGGCTAGTATCTTGTTGAGAATTTTTGCATCCATGTTCATCAGGGATATTGGTCTATAATTCTCCTTTTTGGTGAGGTCTTTGTCTGGTTTTGGAATTAAGGTGATGCTGGCCTCATAGAACGAATTTGGAAGTACTCCATCTCTTTCTATCTTTCCAAACAGCTTTAGTAGAATAGGTATGATTTCTTCTTTAAACGTTTGATAGAATTCCCCTGGGAAGCCATCTGGCCCTGGACTTTTGAGTCTTGGGAGGTTTTTGATGACTGCTTCAATTTCCTCCCTGGTTATTGGCCTGTTCAGGTTTTCTATTTCTTCCTGTTCCAGTTTTGGTAGTTTGTGGCTTTCCAGGAATGCGTCCATTTCTTCTAGATTGCCTAATTTATTGGCGTATAGCTGTTCATAATATGTTTTTAAAATCGTTTGTATTTCCTTGGTGTTGGTAGGGTTTATTCCCGGGACACAAGGCTGGTTCAACACTCGTAAAACAATCAATGTGATTCATCATATCAGCAAGAGAAAAACCAAGAACCATATGATCCTCTCATTAGATGCAGAGAAAGCATTTGACAAAATATAGCATCCATTCCTGATCAAAACTCTTCAGAGTGTAGGGATGGAGGGAACATTCCTCAACATCTTAAAAGCCATCTATGAAAAGCCCACAGCAAATATAATTCTCAGTGGGGAAGCACTGGGAGCCTTTCCCCTAAGATCAGGAACAAGACAGGGATGTCCACTCTCACCACTGCTATTCAACATAGTACTGGAAGTCCTAGCCTCAGCAATCAGACAACAAAAAGACATTAAAGGCATTCAAATTGGCAAAGAAGAAGTCAAACTCTCCCTCTTCGCCGATGACATGATACTCTCCATAGAAAACCCAAAAGCCTCCACCCCAAGATTGCTAGAACTCATACAGCAATTTGGCAGTGTGGCAAGATACAAAATCAATGCCCAGAAGTCAGTGGCATTTCTATACACTAACAATGAGACTGAAGAAAGAGAAATTAAGGAGTCAATCCCATTTACAATTGCACCCAAAAGCATAAGATACCTAGGAATAAACCTACCCAAAGAGGTAAAGGATCTATACCCTAAAAACTATGGAACACTTCTGAAAGAAATTGAGGGAGACACAAAGAGATGGAAAAATATTCCATGCTCATGGATTGGCAGAATTAATATTGTGAAAATGTCGATGTTACCCAGGGCAATTTACACGTTTAATGCAATCCCTATCAAAATACCATGGACTTTCTTCAGAGAGTTAGAACAAATTATTTTAAGATTTGTGTGGAATCAGAAAAGACCCCGAATAGCCAGGGGAATTTTAAAAAAGAAAACCATAGCTGGGGGCATCACAATGCCAGATTTCAGGTTGTACTACAAAGCTGTGGTCATCAAGACAGTGGTAATGGCACAAAAACAGACACATAGATCAATGGAACAGAATAGAGAATCCAGAAGTGGACCCTCAACTTTATGGTCAACTAATATTCGATAAAGGAAGAAACACTATCCACTGGAAGAAAGACAGCTTCTTCAATAAATGGTGCTGGGAAAATTGGACATCCACATGCAGAAGAATGAAACTAGACCACTCTCTTGCACCATACACAAAGATAAACTCAAAATGGATGAAAGATTTAAATGTGAGACAGGATTCCATCAAAATCTTAGAGGAGAACACAGGCAACACCCTTTTTGAACTCAGCCACAGTAACTTCTTGCAAGATACATCCACGAAGGCAAAAGAAACAAAAGCAAAAATGAACTATTGGGACTTCACCAAGATAAGAAGCTTTTGCACAGCAAAGGATACAGTCAACAAAACTAAAAGACAACCTACAGAATGGGAGAAGATATTTGCAAATGACGTATCAGATTAAAGGGCTAGTTTCCAAGATCTATAAAGAACTTGTTAAACTCAACACCAAAGAAACAAACAATCCAATCATGAAATGGGCAAAAGACATGAAGAGAAATCTCACAGAGGAAGACATAGACATGGCCAACACGCACATGAGAAAATGCTCTGCATCACTTGCCATCAGGGAAATACAAATCAAAACCACAATGAGATACCGCCTCACACCAGTGAGAATGAGGAAAACTAACAAGGCAGGAAACCACCAATGTTGGAGAGGATGTGGAGAAAAGGGAACCCTCTTACACTGTTGGTAGGAATGTGAACTGGTGCACCCACTCTGGAAAACCGTGTGGAGGTTCCTCCAAGAGTTAAAAATAGACCTGCCCTATGACCCAGCAATTGCACTGTTGGGGATTTACCCCAAAGATACAGATGCAATGAAACACCGGGACACCTGCACCCCAATGTTTGTAGCAGCAATGTCCACAATAGCCAGACTGTGGAAGGAGCCTTGGTGTCCATCAAAAGATGAATGGATAAAGAAGATGTGGTCTATGTATACAATGGAATATTACTCAGCCATTAGAAACGACAAATACCCACCATTTGCTTCAACGTGGATGGAACTGGAGGGTATTATGCTGAGTGAAATGAGTCAATCGGAGAAGGACAAACATATGTTCTCATTCATTTGGGGAATATAAATAATAGTGAAAGGGAATAGAAGGGAAGGGAGGAGAAATGTGTGGAAAATATCAGAAAGGGAGACAGAACATAAAGACTCCTAACTCTGGGAAACGAACTAGGGGTGGTGGAGGGGGAGGAGGGCAGGGGGGTGGGGGTGAATGGGTGACGGGCACTGAGGGGGGCACTTGATGGGATGAGCACTGGGTGTTGTTCTGTGTGTTGGCAAATTGAACACCAATAAAAAATTTATTATTAAAAAAAATAATGAAATCTTGCCATTTGCAACAACATAGGTGGAGCTAGAGAGTATAATGCTAAGCAAAATAAGCCTGTCAGAGAAAGACAAGTATCACATAATTTCACTCATATATGGAATTTAAGAAACAAAACCAAGCAAAGAAAAAAAGAGAAATAAACCAAGACTATTAACTACAGAGAACAAATTGAGGGTTAACAGAAGAGAAGGAGAGATGGGTGGATTAGGTGATGGGGATTAAGGAGGGCACTTGTGATGAGCACCAGGTGGTGTATGGAAGTGTTGAATGACTGTATTGTACACTTGAAACTAATACAACACTGTACATTTAACTATACAGGAATTTTTTAAAAGATTTTATTTATTTATTCATGAGAAACACCGAGAGAGAAAGGCAGAGACACAGAGGGAGAAGCAGGCTCCATGCATGGGCCCGACGTGGGACTTACCGGGTCTCCAGGATCAGGCCCTGGGCTGAAGGCGGCGCTAAACCGCTGGGCCACTGGGGCTGCCCACTATACTGGAATTTTGTAAAGCTGCTTTGTACTTTTTTGTTCACAAGTAATGGTGGGTTTATTTTCTAGTGCTTTCAGTCAATTCATCTATGTGTCATGGGCCTGATAAAAGCCTTCAAGTATCAAATAGAATCTGTCACTGTAAAGGGCATGAAGTGACACCTTGGCTGGTTCCTATTGCAAGTAACAAAGATGTAGGGGGGGCGGGTTCAAGGAACTGGGTATCTCTCACATTCCCTTTGTAAGTCAAGGAAACTGAATTTATTGGTAAAGGACTTTTCCTTCTTCTGTTCTTCCCAGCAAAAAATCTCATAGTAAGCACTTGGCAAGCCTGAATCTGTAGCTGCGCCAAGTGTAATAATCTTGTCTGTGACTGTTTTCTTTCTATCTTATATCTCAAGATTCTTTTTCATCATACCCCAGTGACATTGGGGATCCTGGAAGGTCCTTTCCCCTAGCTTCATGATTGCTTTCTTCCTATTTTCCTTCACTCCCCTTCTTCCATACCCAAACCAAATTCACTTTAGCATTGACCTGAAGTAAACAAAGCTGAAAAGAACTAGTTTCTAACTAAAATGACATTTATAGGCACTATAGGGGGATGACAGTGCATTATTGGCTACTCTGGGAGGTGGATTAGCATGTTATTTTAACAAGTTTGACAATCAGGCTGATCTATGTTCTCATAGGAACTGTGCTATTTTTTTTCTAGTTTTACTGAGAAATTATTGACACACACCACTGTATAAATTTAAGGTGTACATCATGGTGATTTGATTTCCATATATTGTGAAATGATGACCACAGTAGGTTTAGTTAACATCTATCATCTCATATAGATAAAACAAAAAATTCCTTCTTGTGATGAGAACTCAGGATCTCCTCTTCTAACAAATTCCCTATCTATCACATAGCAGCAGTAACTATAGTCATCATGGTGTACGCTATATCCCTTGTATTTACTTATCTTATAACTGCAAGTTTGGAATTGTACCATTTTAATAGCCAATTTACTCTGTAGAACTGTTGTGAGGATTAAATTAGATGATGCATGTTAAGTTTTCAATACAGTACCTAGAATAGTAAAAATAGCAATTACTACCCTGAATCATGCCACTAAGGGCAACCTCAGGAAGACTTTTCAGCACTGAGGCCCTACTGTATGATAAAGCATATTCTGTTCTTAAGTTTCTCACAGACTACCAGGGGAGATCACACTTACACACATGTATTTGTAATATAAAATAGATATTGGCCAGGTTTTATATGAGGAAACCACAGAAGGAGCTGAGAAGGGAAGGGTAGGGAAAGGAAAGGAAAGGAAAGGAAAGGAAAGGAAAGGAAAGGAAAGGGAAGGGAAGGGAAGGGAAGGCAAGGGAAGGGAAGGGAAGGGAAGGGAAGGCAAGGGAAGGGATAAGATTAGATGGGATCGGATAGGATGAGATGAGATGAGATGAGATGAGATGAGATGAGAAGAGAAGAGAAGAGAAGAGAAGAGAAGAGAAGAGAAGAGAAGAATAAAGGCAATGAGCACCATTTACCAGAGCAAATTTCATGGAAGAGGCAGTGTGGACCTGAGCTTTGAAGGATGAATAATTGTTTGAGGTACTTTGAAGCTCAAGGGAGAGATATTATCAATAAAAAGGGGGTAAGATGGCTCTAGACTGTATCATTATATCATTGTTATATCCTTTCATAGTGTCTGGCACATAGTAGTTGCAGGGTCAGTATTTGGGGAAGGAATAAAAATAAGTGCAGAACTTTGTGAATGGAGAGAAGAGACTTGCAGGACATGAATGACTCTGGTTAGGTAAAGTGCTGAAATGCATTCCTGCACATACAACTTCATCTCAGCCCAGGCATTCAGAGTCTCTGGACTTCCCAGCCAGAGCATTCCAAGATATTTCGCCTTCTCATGGAGCTTCATTCACTTTGACACTCCTCAGGATCCTGCTTTTTAGAAATATATTGGCCTGAATAATGGTCATCAATGGCTTAAATCTTTTCTTTGCTTTCCAAAGGTCCTGGGCTTTTCCCTGGTAGTATTTTTTAAATTTTAATTCAATTAGCCAACATATAATACATCATTAGTTTCAGATGTAGAGTTCAACAATTCATCAGCTGCATCAGAGCACCCAGTGCTCATCACATCATGTGCCCTCCTTAATGCCCAATCACCCTGTTATCCCACCCCCACCCACCTCCCCTCCAGAAACTCAGTTTATTTCCTAGAGTTAAGAATTTCTTATGGTTTTTCTCCCTCCCTGGCAGTATTTTGTAAGGCTCCATCACATGTTTTGAGGTCAAGGCTATGTCTATATGCTTAGCATTTTCTGTTGGAGAACAAACAATGTCATGAAATTCAAATAACCAGGGATCTTTTCTCTACCAAATACCCAATCATGACATTTGTCTGCATTGTTGGTTGCTCCTTTTGTTAGAATTGTAGGACTTTGAAAATGGCCTAGAGATTATGTAGCATTCAAACATATCTTCTTCATTTTACAAAGAGAGAAACTGAGGCTCAAAGAAGTAAAAAAAACCATTTGTCCAACGTCATATATTAAGTTATACTAGGACTGGAGCTATACCCATATATCCTTCCTTCCTTTTCTTTGATTATTTTATCATGTAATTGGAGTTACTAACATTTGTTTCATTCTTCTCATGAGAATTCCTACTTTTCTCCCAATCCAATTCTCACCTCTACATAGGGATATATGCAGGGAATTTCATCCCTAAGATGTTAGTGATGCTATCTGACATTTAGCTTTCCAGTCTGAGAATATTAATAGCCCTCAGAGCGTGGCTACTGGGGATGTAGATGATCATTTAAGACCCCCGGCTTGCTGAGAGGGCTTCAGAACATGCTTCTTTAGAGACAATGAGTGTAAGTAGCATATCTGGATTCAAATTTTAACTGATAAACTTAATCACCTTAGGTGAATTTAGCTAACTTGTGGATGCCTCAGTTTCCTTATCTATAAAATGGGGATGAAAGTTTATTCAAAGATTGTCTTCAGGATTAAATATAATAATGCACGTAGAGAGTTTAACAGATGGAGAGGAAGCCTCATCTGTACCTGATATAGACAATTTAAATGATGAGATTTGGATCTTTTAGCTGATGAGATTTAAATGAGATTTTTGGATTTGAGCTGATGAGATGATCAGATTTAGATTTAGGTGGTGTGACTTTGGACTTTGAGCTGATGCTATAATGGGATGAGACTCTTGAGAACACTGTGAATGTATTTCACACTTAGAAGGGATGTGAGTCATTGGAGGTCAGAGGGCAGGTTATGGTCGGCAAAATTCTAAAAGGGCTTCCAATATTCTTATCCCCTTGGTGAATGATCTCTTCCATGTGGGCAGAATCTGTGACTATGATGCACATCACATCTGTGATTACATTATGTTGTGTGGTAAAGATGAAGGGGCTTTGCAGATGTAATTAAGATCCCTAATCAATTTGACTTTGAGTTAATCAAAAGATTATTCTAGGTGAATCTGATACAATCAGGGGAGCCTTTTAAAGGAAAGTATAGAGATCAGAGACAGAAGTCTCTCCTGCTGGCGCTTCAAGCAGATAAACTCTGCCAACAACCACCTATAAGCTCTGAAGAGGACTCCAAGCCTCAGGTGAGACTGCAGTCCTGGTGACACCCTGACTGTAGCTTGAAACAGCAAAGGACCCGGTTAAGCCATTCTTAGACTCAACTCATAAAACTGTGAGATAACAAGTGGGTATTGTTTATAAGCAACTAAGTTTGCAGTAATCTGTTACACACCATAGATGCTTAATACATAAGGGTTCCCTGGGGCACCTGGGTGGCTCAGCGGTTCAGTGTCTATCTGCTTTTGGCTCAGGGTGTGATCCTGGAGTCCCGGGATTGAGTCCCACATCAGGCTCCCTGCATGGAGCCTGCTTCTCCTTCTGCCTATGTCTCTGCCTCTCCCTTTCTCTGTGTCTCTCATGAATAAACAAATAAAATCTTAAAAGAAAATAACAGCTCCCTTCTACCACTTACTTGGTTATTTGAGTGCTTGACACTTATTACTTCTGTATTCTGTGTCATTGATTTCTTCTGAGAAAGCTCCCATGCTTCTCATCTCAAAATGACTTTTCTAAAGTGCTCCTGGTATCCATATACCCAGCCTTGTCCTGTCTGAACTCTACCTGGAGGTCATAGCATCCGCCCTGCTTCTCTGTCCCTGTAGCCACACCTACTAAAGGAGCTGGTGCTCCTTATTCTGGAAAGACTCTTCTCTACTTTTCTTGGTTCTTGCTTCAGTTGGTAATTTTTGGTGAGACCTCAGAGTCCCTTTGGCTGTTCCAGCATTAGGCAGCTCCAACGGAATTCCTTGGGGACCAGATGTCCTCCACTCAGGAAGTTTCCGCTGCCATTGTTGACAGTTTCTTAATGGGCTTGTCATAGAGAACTGAGAGCTCCTGAGGGTGCTGTCCTATTACTTCAATGCCTACTCATTGGCGCCCCACAGTAATTAGTTAATCTTCCAAATGTTCCTCATGCTTTTGACTATGCCAGGCAGGCATGGGAGCACTTGCTTAATCTCAGGCCTATGGGAAAAATCTAGGACACATCTGTGGATGTGCTTGGTCATGGCCTCCCCTTAGCATATCCAGGGGCATGCATAGCCTTGGACCTAAGCTGATGGTTGGATCTTTTCCTCCAATGTGGGAGGCACCACAGATTATAAAGAGTACTATATCCTTGGCTGGCCTCACAGGTCTGCAAGCAGGCTTATTATGCACATAAGAAACTGAGGCTCACTGGGGTTGAAAGACTTGGTCAAGTGGCAGAACCAGGTCAGTTGGACCCTAAACCCCATGACCATAACAGTTTATCATATTGTATAACCTGCTATCTTGGGTTGTGGAAAACTTTGGCTCAGCAATTTGGAGACAGTTTCTGGTCCTGACAGTGCCATTCATTTAATGTGTACATTCAGCCAGTCTTATTTGTTCCTCTGTGAATCTCAATTTTTCCATCAATAAAATGGGGGAAAGAAAGAGGACTGTTATGTGATTGGGCACGTTCAGGGTGGTATGCCCTAGATGAGGACTGTTATGTGAAATGACCTTTTCGGTTCTGCCCTTTATAGACTTTATGAAACATACATTAGGGCCTGGAGTTTACCTGACTATATTGGAATATCATGCTTTGTCACTATAACTGTTCAAGGACCCAAGGCCACTACTAATTTTAATTGACATATTATGGTAATGAGACAATGAGAATTGATGTTTTATGTCAGGTTGTGATGTATCATTTCTGGTTCAATCAATACATATTTGCTTAATGCTTATTCTGTCCAAAGCAATGGATTACATGCTGTGGGGAATTCAGAGAAGTAGGAGAAATATCACCTACCATCCTGGAACTCAGTACTAATCAAGGATGTGGGAACCAACTGCTTATCTATATTCTAAGACAGCAATGTATAAGAAACATGGGGTACATAAAAAGGCATTCAGCTGGGGTAGTTGTCAGTGTCTTGGCTTGAGATACCAGAGACCTAGATTCCGGACTCACCTTTGAGTCATCAACTCACTGTGCCACCATTGCAGGACACTTTTCCTCACTGGGTCTCATTTTCCTGAAGTGAGAAGGTCAGGCCAGAGTATATTTGAGAGAATTTTCAGTGTTAGTATTATGATAGTCTATAAAATGAGATAATTTTTAGTAGAGATGAATGAAAAGTCTTGTTCACTATTAGATTCCCAGAATCATTCCTGGAAAGAAGGGTGGATGGAACAAGGGTAACCAAACTGGGCTCCAACAGATGGAAAGAATATTGGTAAATGGTAAGAATAAGTGAAAGAATTGCATTTCAGTTTAGACAGACAGCATGAGTAGAAGACTGACAAATGGACTTTGAGACTGAGTTTGAGGGCTGGCAGGACTCCTGTATAAAACAAGTAATCCAAAGTACCAAACTGAAGCTCATGAGTGAGGTCTTACCTGGAGCTGGAGCTGTGAAGTTTGTTAATAAAGAGATGGTGATTAAAACTGTGGGAATGACTGAAATATTTGAGAGTGTGTAGGTACAAAAAAGAAAACTGAAGACAGACATGTGGGAAAACTATCACATTTATGGGAAGAAAGAAACTATTTTACTCCTGCTCAGTCTTTCAATTCTTCCACATACATTTTCTGCTCATTTTTTTATCCTCTGCTCACAAACATGCCCCCAGCATCTCCATTTTTGAAGTAACATTGTTTTTGACTCCTCTTCCCAAGTCCTTCCTCTATCACCTGGGTACCTCTCCTCAACCTCTCCACATGTTATGTACTTCTCATTCATCCGCATCACGGACTTCTGATCTAAGCAAATTCTAGAAACAAAAATCACTGAGATCCTCGATGATCTCATATCACCAAATTCAATATGATTTTTCTTAGTTTCTTCTTCTTTAACCTCTGAATATTTTGATACTGCCAATGGCCTACTCTTTGTTTAAACCTGTTTCCTTGTATCTTGATTTTTTTCTATTCTTCTCAAGACTATTTCAAAGAATGTGCAAATATTGAGTGAGAAAGAGAAGTGGTAATGAGGAGATATAACCAACTGAAGAAATTGCAGGTCTAAACTGGGATAGAAGAAAGATCCTGGGGCAGCTCTGGTGGCTCAGCGGTTTAGCGCCACCTGCAGCCCAGGGCGTGATCCTGGAGACCCTGGATTGAGTCCCACATCAGGCTCCCTGCATGGAGCCTGTTTCTCCCTCTTCCTGTGTCTCTGCCTCTCTCTCTGTGTCTCTATGAATAAGTAAATAAAATCTTTAAAAAAAAAAAAAGAAAGATCCTTATTTTTAATATATTTATAATAGTAGCCTTGGAAAATGTGTTAGCAAGCTTTGTGCTTGATTGCCCCTAGCAATATGTGGACACAACATTCGTGGACTTAATCAGTCCCTTCCTTTTTTTATCCCTAATAAATTATAAAGGACTCCCTTCCCTTTCTTCTTCTGTCTTTCAACTTGGCAGGAATAAACACTTGAAATCACAGGCAAGAAACATGAATAATCTTTCAGGGAAGTACAGGTTCCTTCAGAAATGTTTATACTGAGCTATTAAGAAGTTTGTATTATTTAATGATTTTATCATTCTTGTCTATAGCTTGTTTTTGCCTGTTTTTTGAGAAGATATTCTAAAGAAAGGAGTCATCAGGTACCCCAATTTTCTCATAACCAGAGGAACAAGGACATAGAGATAGAGGACTACCCTTGAACAAACATGAGACATACGTTTTGCTGAGAAGAGAAGGTGAGTAGAGGTGCAGATACAAATTTATAAGAGTAAGGGCAGGAAGTTGAGAATATCGTGTCTCAGAAAGCCTTTATTTGCTTAAAGGAAAAGGCAATGCCACATGTTAAGACATACTGAGGCATGGGGCTTCTGGTTCAATATGGTAGTATAGGTATCTGGAAATCCCATGAAAATTATAGTAGTAAAGCTATTGATAATTCAATAGGTTTGAATGTCCAATAGAAAGAGGACTGGCAGAAGGACCATCTCTGGATGAGAAATAGCAGTAAATTTCTAGAGGATAGAAGATAGAAAAGTGGTGACTATCAGTGTGAATCAGAGGAAAATACAGCTGAGAATCTGTGCAGAGGCAACTGCAGCTTAGCAGGAAACTGAGCTGCCTGCTGGGCTCACAGTAAGGCTCTGAACTGGGAAACACCAGGGGACTCCTGCCTCATAACATCTCTCTGTTCACTTCCCAAAGGCAAGGCCAGTCAGGTGAGAAGTCATGCATCCCATATGCCTAGAGTTTCCAGTCAGCTTTCCTATTGTTTGACTCTTTAATATGGATGGAAAACCAAAGACCACTGGCACAGAGTATGAATGAGAAAAATCAAGATAAGTAGATCAAAACCAAAAAAGACCAGTAAACAGATTATTCAGGAAACAAGATCTTATGGTGTTGTACTGAAAAGAAATGGACAGACAAAAAGAAAGCACTCTACAAAAGAAAATGATTGTTAAAATATTGTGTTTAACAGAAGGATTAGAAGATCAAGTTGATATAATCTCCAAAAGAGTTAAATGCAAAATGACAAAGATGACCATAACATTCACTACCAGCACCCAATTCTATCGATGAGGAAAACAGACATGTGGTGAGACCCCAGGTCACATGGCTACAAAGTAGTGCAACTAGGACTTGAATCCAGATAGTTTGGCTCTATGCTAGCCTTCTATTGCTGCTGTCACAAATTCAATAGTACTCATGTTTTAGCTCACAGCTCTGAAGGTCAGAAGTCCAGGCAGGCCCAACTGAGTCAGAATAATCTTCATGCCGAAGTGGCCCATCTTGGCATCCCCTGTTCTCAGCCCCTACAATTATATGGGTATATATGCAGTTAAAATAAGTGCATATTATCTTACCTGAGCAATAGTGCACTAAAGTTGATTTTTTAAAACTCACACCAGGAGGTCCAAAAGCTGACTAAAAAGAATTCCAGAAGAAAGAGCAGAGAAAATAGAAGGAGGTTGTCCCTAAACAAAAGGGCTTATCTAGTGCTCAAAACAAATGCTGACAAATGATTTGCTTTCTCTCCTGTACACATACACATTACTGAAAAATTTCAGAACAGCACAGATAAGGGGAAAATCCTAAAGACTCCCAGAGATACAGAATTGGTCACCTATAAAGGAGTAAGAATCAGACTGCCATCAGATTTCCCATAAACAACACTGGAAACTAGAATACTATAAAGAAATACATAAAAAACTATAAGGAAAACTTAGAATTTTATCTCACTGACACTATTAGTCAAACATTGTAGTAGAATAAAGACTTTTTCAGACATTAAAGGACTCAGAAAGTTCATCCTTGTAACTCCCTTTTAAAAGGCATTTCCTATAACTGTAACCCAGTAAAATAAGAGAATAAATCATAAAAGAAGATATTAGATCAATCCTGGAAGAGTATTGTAGAAGAAATTACTAGGATATCACCATAGGCCTGAAACATAATCAGTTTGAAGTTTGAGTTATAGTGGATAGCTAGAGTGTTCTTTAGGGCTTACCCCCACAAACACACAAACACACATAAAAGCTCTCCACAGATCAAATCATATGACTGAAAATTCAAAAGGACTGCTAAGCTACTGAAGCAGTCCAACCCCTATAGGCTCTCAAAATTGGATGTGGCTTCTTTTGAGTTCCATACTGAGGAAAAGTTAGTGGTAATGGAATCAAAATTGAGCAGGACAGGGACCAGAGACAAAGCAAAGTGAAGGTCCAGAACAAAGTACAGGAGAGGAGAAGGCCAGGGAATCTCAGAAAGCTAGCCACCATGTCTGTGAACACTACAACCACAATATAAAATTAGTGGCTCAGTTGGTTAGTGTCCAACTCTTGATTTTGGCTTAGGTCATGATCTCAGGCTCTGTGCTCAGTGGGAGTTTGCTTGATATTCTCTCTCTCTCTCTCTCCCTCTCCCTCTGCCTCCCTCTGCACACACACTCTCTCTAAAATAAATAAATCTTTTTAAAAAAATGGACAACCAAAGTTTACCAAGGCCAAATCTCATACAAAGTCATTATAAGAAAAAAGAAAATAAGAGGCATACATCACATGATGAAAGCATGCCAGAAAGACCTGCCCACAAAATAGATAACCATGGTAACTTATGATTTCAGACACACTACAATGTATTAAGAAAATGATACAACAAATAAAAGAACAATACCTATCAAAATTTAACACACTCAGAAGGAGGTTGATAGAACTCAGGTAAGAATTATAAATAAAGGGATCCCTGGGTGGCGCAGCGGTTTGGCGCCTGCCTTTGGCCCGGGGCGCGATCCTGGAGACCCGGGATCGAATCCCACGTCGGGCTCCCGGTGCATGGAGCCTGCTTCTCCCTCTGCCTGTGTCTCTGCTTCTCTCTCTCTCACTGTGTGCCTATCATAAATAAAAAAAAAAAAAAAGAATTATAAATAAAAAATAATCATTTGGAAAAGGGTCACTAGAAGGAATAAAGGAGTGAAAAAATGCAAGTGTCCTTTAAAATAAAAGATAAAAAAATGCTTTGTAATAACAGAAAGAAATGGAAATAAGATGGGTTTGGGAGAAAATATATTGATTATAGACAGAGGATTCTTTTTTTGTAAATTTATTTTTTATTGGTGTTTAATTTGCCTACATATAGAATAACACCCAGTGCTCATCCCATCAAGTGCCCCCTCAGTGCCCATCACCAGTCACCCCCAGCCCCGCCCACCTCCCCTTCCCCCACCCCTAGTTCTTTTCCCAGAGTTAGGAGTCTCTCATGTTCTAGACAGAGGATTCTGAACACAGAAATAATAAGAGTTCCTCAAGGAGGTCAAAGGAACTGAATGCTGAAAACTATAATTCAGAAAAAAACTTCCTTGAATGAAAACATTATTTGAAACTACATATTGAAAATGCTCACTGCATATCTTAGAATATTGACCCTAAACCAACAACACAAAGGCACATTCTAATAAAACTAATGGACTTTAAGGAAAAATAAAAATCATTTGGACATTCAGAAAAACAGCAGTTTATTTATAAATGACAGAAAATTAGATTATCATCAGACTTTCTGCCAGAAAAAAAATGAAGTAATATATTTAAAACATCTAGGAAAGAAAAGCTGGAGCCAAGAACTCGATATCATCCAAACTAACTTTTAAGTATAAAGGGCCACAAGTTGTTACAACATGTAAGAAATCAGGAGATATTACTCCCATGAGTACTTCCTGAGAAATCTATCAGAGAATGAGCTTTAGACAGCCAAAATAACTAGAGAGACTTCAACTGGACTGGTGTATAAACAAAGTAATATGTAAAAGTAATGAATAGATGTTAAAGTTTATTTTAAAAATTAAAAAGAAATCATACAATCTATAGAAAAAGCATGGAAAATTTAAACATGGTTGCCAAACAAAGCACATACCTTATCAACCTTGACAACACAAAAAGTAAAAAGGAGCAGCTTGATACAAGCTGGAAGAGGGTGAGGAGATGTAAGACGAAGGGTACCACATAAGAAGCCAAGGGATTTTGTTCATTGCCTATGGATCCACAAATGGAATAGGTTAATTATGCTATTTGAAGTTGCAGAGGTGACCAGTGAGGCTTGCCTTTCCATTATAGAAGTCAAAAGGGTTCTTGGAGACTCCTTCTGCCTACACTTTTTCCAAATCCAGGAGGCCAGCACATGACCCAAATGGAAACATCTGGGCTCTAAACCCAAGAACTTCCAATGTGAAGCAGAGCAATGCAAGGACAGAATGTATATGACTGGGATTCATCCATGCACATAGCAGCACTCTGAGTTCAAATTGTTTCTGCGCCGCTTCCTTCCACTTTCCTAGCCTTGTCTCCAGCCTCCCACTGCACCTGCAAACTTCCCAACATCCTGCCAGTAAAGTCCTTTGTTGCTGTTCTTTAAGTTACCATGAGACTATGATTTATAAGAAATACCTATTTGGTCAGATGAACAAAATTAATTTCTCATATGTATTTGGTCTTTGTCCATTGTTCCTGAGTCACAGCTCCCCAAACTCTTGGAATTTCCTGAGCAATAAGAGCAATAGAGGCATCTTTTATCATAATATTTGACTTCTTGTCCTCAGCTCCTGAAATCCCTTCAGAGCCATAATGGTGAAATAAGTATCAAGATATTATTCAAGATGCTCCTTTCCACCACAACTGGATTTATGTTAATGAGGCGACTTTGGGAAAGCACCATAGGATAGGGCCAGTTGCCAGGGAACTAACCATGAATGGAGGATTGGAACTTTCAGTCCCACCCCGATTTACCTGGGGGAGGTTTAGTTAATTACCAATGTTCAATGATTTAATCAATCATACTTAATGAAGCCTCCATAAACACTCTAAACGACAGGCTCAGAGACCTTCTGGGTTGGTGAACACGTAGAGGTGGCTGGGAGGGTGGCACTCCTAGAGAGGGCATGTGAGCCCTTTCTCCAGACCTTGTTCTGTGCATCTCTTCCATCAAGCTGTTCCTGAGTTATAACCTTTTATAAACAACCAGTGATGTAGTAACATGTTTCTTGGAGCTTTGTGAGCCACTCTAGCAAGTTAATCCAACTGAAGGTGGGGGCCGTGGGAATCTCTGATCTATAGCCAGTCAGTCAGAAATTTGGTGATAACCTAGGCTTGTGATTGACGTCTGAAGTTGGGGGCAGTCTTACAGCACTGAACCTTTAATCTGTGGAATCTGATGCTGTCCCTGGGTAGATAGTGTCAGAATTGAGTTGAATTGTAGGAGAACCAGCTAGTGTCAAAAAATTTCTTGCTGATATAGGGAACACCCCTCCCTATGTTGGAATTGGTTGTAGAACTCCTTTAATTACTGAGAGACTTTAGTATTGTTGGTAGTGATGGAGGTAGGGGTGAAGAATAACCAATAACCAATCCAGTGGATTCCAGAGTTCCTCCTGGTTCTCCTCTAGATTACTCAATTAACAGAGAAGATTGAGACAAAGAGAAGGAAAGAGACTTTCCAAGTCATACCTTGAATTTATAATAGACATACTAACTTAATAAGTGCACCAAAGAAAGTTGAATGGGGGAGAGATAATGACAGGAAATGTTTCTGGGCTTCCACATACAGGTGCTGAGTGTTAGGCCACTCCTATGGTAGGAAATTAGAAGTGCTGAGAGTCTTCCCTCTTTCCTAAGCTACTTCCTTTCCACTCACTGAGAGGCCTGAAATCCCAACAGACCTAGGCTTTGGAGTGCTGCCAATCCCTGGCCCAAGCCGTTCAGCCAACCTGCTGGAACACACTGATGCCAAGAAGATGCTAATTACTGGAGATTTGTTTTCATATGGAACATGAAACTTTCTCATTATCGGAGAAGTTGCATCAGTTAAATTATATAGATTCTCAATGATGACAGAACATGCTCATTTGACTGGGTTGTACAAATACTGCATAGACACCTTACCTCCTAATTGGCAGCAAAACAGAGACCAGAATGAAGCAGTAAAAACCTGAGGGAAGGTCAGGAGGAATTCTGGAATTTCCTAGGTATATGATGGGAATAAAGAAGTAGAAAGCAAGCCCAGGCAAAAACAGAGGTCTAAGCCCAGAGAAAGAAGGTGCTCTCAGTGTCCTTATGGCAAGGTGAGGGACATGAAGGAGATGGACAACTATCAGTTGTCTACCATGTGTCAGATCCCTTACATGTGTGATCTCATTTGATTCTCCTAATCCTATGGGGAGGGGGATAATAATTATTATTCCCAGTCTCAAAATGAGGAAATTGAGATTCATAGAGCTTAAGTGATTTTCCAAGGTCAACAGCAGGTCAGTGGCATGCCCAACTCCAAAGCCAATGCTATTTCTAATATACCATTCCTGAACATAGTAGATAGTTAATACCTGGGTGTGGGTGGGTATCCCACTATGGACTTGGAACCCCAAGTCTGATTTTCATCCTGGTCTCTGGCCTGCAAAGCAAAGGAAATGCTGAGTGAGGCTGTGTTTTTCATACTCATTTTAATCTAAAATGTTTGACAGGTATTAGATGCTGTGGAGGATAAAAAGCCATGGCAGGCCCTTTGAAAAATGTGGCTGTATTATCTACTTAGTCAGAGCCTCTCTGAACATCAGAATTGCATTTCATTGAATATGGTAGGGGAGAGAAAGCAAGCGCAGACTTTCTCTAAATTGTTCCTGGGCCTTTAATATTCAGAGAAGATTGTTTGTTCTTGGGCTGGGCAAGAAGACGGATGGCTATCACTGCTCCCTCTGGCTGCCTGACTTCCTGGCTGAGGAGATTGCATGTCTGAATATAGTGTCTGTCTGTCTTATTTTTTCTCCCAAAGCATTAGGCTTTGTATAATAGAAAATACAGTAATCTTTACCCAGTCACAAGGTTATGTTCCTGAGGGAGTGAATTGAAAATCTACAGAGAGACACAGAACATGGTTGTAAAAGAGATCAGCTCAAGGAAATTGGTGGGGCGACTGGGGGGAGGGCTACAGGGTTCTCTCCCCTCTCCTGATTTTGATGGCCCAGTAGGCTGTAAGCCTCATTAGGTCTGGGAGTCTATATATAATACACGAACTTACAACCCCATGCCTAGCACTTGGCACATGAGCCTGGCACATGGCTGTCATTGATAAGTATTTGTTCTACAGATGAAAGAATTTCCTGTCATCTTGTGAGATATACTAGATTATGAGCTCCTTAAAGGCAGAGACTGTCTTATTTGTCTTTGGATTTCCTTCTCTAGCCTAGCACAGCATGGGCTCTTAATAAATGTTGAATGAAAAAACTTTTTGCCAGAAAATCTCAGGCCAGCCCACTCCCCCACTAAATCTAATTTTTTTTAATTTTTATTTATTTATGATAGTCACAGAGAGATAGAGAGAGAGGCAGAGACACAGGCAGAGGGAGAAGCAGGCTCCATGCACCGGGAGCCCAACGTGGGATTCGATCCCGGGTCTCCAGGATCGCGCCCTGGGCCAAAGGCAGGCGCCAAACCGCTGCGCCACCCAGGGATCCCTCCTCCACTAAATCTATCCTCATTTACCACTTGCTCGCTCCCAGTTCTTCTGGACTCTGCTTTGCTGTCCAGTGTCCTAAAATGCCTTTTCCCTTTAGTAGTTTCCTAAGGGGCCAAACTCAATGCATGGTATCCAGTACCTTCACAAGAAATGAGAGTTTTCCAAACTAGGAGCATTTCATCACTGGAAGAAAATTGAATTTGCCGGTGGCCCATCTTTGCTATCCAGAGCAGGCTTTCAGGTCAGAGAAATGTGTACCAGATAAAGAAGCAGCTTTTGTGAACACTAAAGTACACTCTGAACCTGATAGTTCTATTTGCATCTGATAGCCTGATTTGTATGTCTGGGCTGTGCCATTACTTTAAAGGGCATTAGGGCTTGGGCTGGATGTGGCTACAACCTGGAACCACTAGTAACAGTCGTATCACTGGTAACATTTCCACTGGTCACATTTTGCTCTGTGCAAATGGAGAATTTAGACAGGGATCTTGAATCAGCCTGGGGAAGGGGAAATGCAAAGGTTAACTCTGTGCCTCACTGTTTTGTCTGTTAATTGTGCATAATAATATTTAAATCTCAAAGAATTTTTTAAAGAATTAAATAAAATATGTGACTGTATTAGTCAGAGTTCTCCAGAGAAAAAGAACCAATAAGACGAGCCTATATAAAGAATGAGATTTGTTATAAGGAACTGGCTCATGTGATTTTAGAGATTTGGCAAGTCCAAATCTGCAATGTGAGCTAGCTGGCTGGAGACTCAGGAATGCCAGTGGTGCAGATGAAGTCCAAAGATTGTCAGCTAGAGAGTTCTTTCTTAGGGGAGGGTCAGTCTTTTTGTTCTATTCAGGACTTCAGCTAATTGTATGAGGCCCAGCCATATTAGGGAGGGAAACTTGCTTTACTCAGAGTCCACCAATTTAGATGTGAATTTCATCCAAAACACCCTCACAGAAATACCCAGAATATTTGGACAAATATCTGGGCACCCTGTGGCCCAGTCAAGTTGACATATAAAATTAATCATCACAGTGACAGAGGCAGGCACATAGTAGATGCTTAACAAATAACAGCTTTCTTTTCTTTGTTTTTTAACAGTAATGATATAGTCCACATTGGTTAAAAGCAACCAAAACGCTTCTTTATTTAATGAGAACATAATTTAGGCAAAGTGTGGAGAACTTAAGCTCCAAATGCCATTTTGCTCAATTTGAAGAAAACTTCAAGGGAAACATATACATACGCATATGTTGCAGTGTTCCTGTTTTGTCGTGCAAACAATTGAGATTTTCATGCAAAAAGAGGACTTTTAATACCTAGAACTGAAAGAATTCTGACTTTGTCTCCTGTCTAAAAAGCACATTAGTCCCAGAATGAAGTGCGGGGTGGGGGGTGGGGGGGATCCGAAGCAGGCACAAGTGCAAGCAAGTTGTCCCAGAGTGTTTCATACAGAAATGCCCTACCAAGGGCACTTGACAGGATGAACACTGGGTGTTATTCTATATGTTGGCAAATTGAACACCAATAAAAAATAAATTTATAAAAAATAAATAAAAATAAAAATAAAAAATGAAAAACAAAAAACAAAAGAAATGCCCTACCAAGTTGGGGCTGGGGTCTGGTAGCTTCCAAGGGGAATGCAGTCTCATGCTAGTGCAGTGGTCCTGAACACGGGAGTGGTGGTAGGAGTGACTCAATCTGAAATTTCAGCTTGGCCATTTCCTAGCCAAGTAAACTTGAGCAAGTGTAGTACTCAGGGTTCTCCAGGGAAACAGGACCAGTGAGACTGTGCATGTGTGTGTACACACTCTTGCACATTTGCACTCATGTAAATTATAAGGAATTGGCTCGTGTAATTATGGAGGCTGATAGGCAGGCAGCAGGCTGGAGATCCAAGAGTCTGTGGTGTGGTTCCAGTCCAAGTATGAAAGCCCGAGAACCAAGGAAGCCAATGGTGCCATTCCAGTTTGAAAGCCAACAGGCTGGAGACCCAGGAAACTCCAGGGTTTCAGTTGGAGTCTGAAGGCAAGAAAAACCCTGTAGCTCAGCCAAAAGGCAGGCAGGCAGATGTTCCCTCACACTCATCCACCGCCTCTTCTTCTTCTCCTTCTTCTTCTTCTTCTTCTTCTTCTTCTTCTTCTTCTTCTTCTTCTTCTTCTTCTTCTTCTTCCTCTCCTCCTCCTCCTCCTTCTCTTTCTTCTTCTTCTTCTTCTTCTTCTTCTTCTTCTTCTTCTTCTTCTTCTTCTTCTTTCTTCCCTTCAATGGGTTGGATAAGGCCACCCACCCAAGGGAGGACAATCTCCTTTATTCTGGTGATTATAATGTTGGTCTCATTTGGAAACACCTTCACAGACACCTAAAGAGCCATTTGACCAAACACTTGCCACGGCTCTGTAGCCTCGTCAAGCTGGCACAAAATTCACCACCACGGTGAGCTAGTTCAACCCAGAACCTCCTATTCTTCATCTGTAAGTGGAGGAGAGCAACAATTTTCTCTGAGTCGGTGTGAGGATTTAATGAGATAAAGCATGTGAGAGAACGTCACCCAAAGGCTGGTGCGGGGTAGATATGTGCATACGTGTGTATGCATATAGCATGTGCAGATGTGAGTGCGCACACGCGTACATGTTGGATTCCCAGCTCTCTCTGAGGCTCAGGTAGAGTTGACGGCTTTAGTGACACAAAGAGCAGCAGATGGCGATAGTAGTTGTGAGATTGGTTTTCCAGAGCTGGTAGAGCCAAATCAGCACAAGAAAGACTTCTGGAAAAATCATTCCCTTTTTTTATCTCCTTATGGGACTAGGATGGCAGAAACCCGAGAATGCATGAGAAGAATACTCTCTGTCTATAGCACCCGCTGCTTTAAAAAGAAGGAAATGAATAAATATATACTCTTTTCTTTTCCAAACACTTCTTGGATGACAGAAACTGTGCTGAGCACTTTCCATGGATTGTTCATTTCATCGCCACACCCCTATGAGGTAGGTTTCCTGTGTTACAGAGGATAGTTCTTTTGTGGTCTTATCTGTGGGGCCCATAGAAATTAGTGACTTGCTCACAGTCGTACACCCTGTAAGTAAGTGGTAGAGCCCAGATATGAACTCCAGCTAGTCCAACTGCCTGATCCCCCTGTAGGAAAATTTGCCCAGCTTCTCCTGCTGCCAGGTAAGACCTGGTTGCCCTGCTCTGCGCTCCTACAACCGCCCCCCAAGTCCCACAAAAGCACAGCGCTTGTTGCAGGGTACTCTAAGTTTTCGTCTGTATCTCTGACTTATTCTACCGTGAAGCCCTTGAGGGTAGGGATGCTGTTCGGTTCACCAGCGACTCTCTGGAATTCTTTGTAAACGTGTGTTGAATAGACAAATGGATTCAGAAAAATTCTAAGCTGCATTTGCCTATTTCCAACCTGGAGGGGTCGGTGGTTGTGTTAGGGCTTCTGCACTGGAGCTGCGTGTGATTCTGATTCATAGCTCGTACTTCTAGCCCCGAATTGCACATGAGCTATAAAGATCCCTCACTGAATGCCTGCTCATTACTTGCCTGCATTTTACTGCTCTTGGCCATAACAAGTCCCTTTCACATTCCAAAGATCCTTTTTATTAGAGAAAAGTTTCCCTGAACCAAGCTGAACCCATTTTCCTTTTATCGTCCTTGTCTCCTTCTATCTTTCCCTCTTGTAATTTTTATTTGTCCCCTGGAACTCATTTAAACAATTAGTCTCCATGCTGGTTGTTAGCCATTTATGTTTGGTATGCTGGCTTGATCCGGGTTTGCTCTGAAAAACATTCCATATTGATTTTAAAATGTAGGGCTGGTGTTCGCCACATTTATCAACTCTGTCAGGTACAAAAATGCTTTCTTCCTGTCAGGGCAGATTAATAACTAGCAAGCTTTCCAACAGGTGTAAAATGGGCCCTACCTCACTGACAATGCATTGTCTTTTGGCTTTTGTTTTGACTTATTTTTTTTTACTCTCAATAAATTAATTATTTGTAATTAAATCTTCACATCCAACTATTGAATGATGGACATATGCATCCTTTGGCATATGTTTCTTGGTGCAGAAACTGGTGCCCTTGGCTCAGGATCTATAAACACTACTTTAGTACAGATTTTTTTTTCCTCCTAGAGGGAGGGCAGTAGATGGGAAACAACTGCTAATTTTCATGAAATATCACAGGAGAAGGTATGCTGGAAAATTGATATTCAAAAATTTTTAAAGATTTATTTATTTATTTATTTATTTATTTATTTATTTATTTATTGAGAGACACAGAGAGAGAGGCAGAGACATAGGCAGAGGGAGAAGCAGGCTCCCCACAGGGAGCCTGATGCGGGACTCGATCCCAGGATCTCAGGATCCTAACCTGAGCCAAAGGCAGACACTCAACCACTGAACCACCCAGGCACCACTGATATTCAAGATTTTATTTATAACCCCCCAACTTAGATTTTATAACTTTGGATAAAATCAGCTCAGAAAGATGGATCTCCTTAAATTGGGACACTAGGTCATGTTTGGCCATTAACTTCTTTTCCTCCATTCTCTTGAGAGGACTCAAAATCCCTGAGACTCCCTGAAGAAACCATGGCCAACAGGTTTTGCATTATTTAGTAGGGTGATTACCGATGGCCTGTCGGCCTGAAGGTCATCTAGAATGCCAGGTAATAAATCTTCAAAGCTTCCTCTTGCATCTTCCTCATGATGAATAAAAGCAGTCTTTTTGACACTGTATTTCCAAGCTCTTTTCCCACCCCTCTTTTCTCCATCAAACTAGTCAAAAGGTGAAATCTACGTCTTTGCCTTTTGGCTTTGAACACTGATGGAAGCCTTCAACTTTGGGTTGTTGGATGGAAGAGCAAAGCACTCTAGGACCCAACAGGGAGAAGCCATCAGTTTGCTCTGGGTGTATCATACAGAGTACACAGTGTGTCTGTTGCAAGCTTCATCCCCCGAGCTGGCATGGAGGAGACAACCCTGGAGTTGTGTAAAGAGGCAGGCTACAGAGGTGGTGTTTCGACTCAGTGAAGCAGTTCTTTGGTTAGTTGCGATCGGAACATGGAGCTTGAGTGTGCAGGCCTGTCAGGGCAGCTGTAACAAGCACAGGCTGTCTCCTCTCAATTACCTGAAATGTAAAAGCCCTACAGTCTTAAAATGTCAGGCTGCTTGTTCTGAGGTCCTTTGCCTCCAACAGCGCCGACCCCTGAGCTGACTGTCCCCTTGCTCAGATGCCTTGATGGTCAGGCAAAAGGCCTTGAGCTCAGTGTTGGGGCTTCACTGGGGACAGGTCTGCCATCACACAAATGCCATAGCCCTGAATAGGATGTGGAAATGATCTCTTTATATTGTAAGTGCTAGCTGATCCAGGGCAGCTTTACCATTTATAGCACTAGAATCCTGGTTCTCAAACTTTTTCCACTTCAGAATCATGGTGGGGGAGGGGAGGAGAGAATTCAGATCCCAGTGTCCCACCTTTATAAATTCTGATTTAGCAGGTCTGTGTGTGTGTGGGAGGGGGCGTCTAGGAATCTATGTTCTTAACAAGTCGCTGCCCAGGTTGTTCCTGGACCATACTATGAAAGAAGAAGGCCCAGAATTTTGGGGAAAGTTCTTGATGACCATCTGAGCAAAACCACTATTTTATAGAGGAGTTAACCAGAGAGGAAGGTTTATCTGAGGTCACACAATGATGTAATGCCAGAGACTTTTTAGAAGCAAAGTCTATCACCCCCTTCATGCTTTGTCCTGAGGAGAAGGAGACAAAGTGAAGCTATGACTCTGTATTCTTCTAAGTGGGCATGGCCTGTTGTAGGCCTGCAGTGATTCTCATAGGGATATGTTGGCATTTTGTAATATGTGAGGGTCTAGTTCACTGCAAGCCCGAGTTTTAATGCCAGTAGCTCTCCTACCCTGAGTCATTCCGACAACTCAAAATAACTACACACATTTCCAGATGTCCCTGAGTGGTAGTGGGGAGATGGTGCTGCCTCCAGTTGAGAATCACTGGTAGGGAAAGGAGCTATAATTGATTATTCATCAAAGCAATTCTGATTTTGAGTCTTAATATTGCCACGAATTTCCTGTGACCTGTGGGATATCCCTGACCCAACCAATGAGGCTGTGTCCCCGTTTCTTCAACTATGCAATGAAGGGTCAGAAAGATCTCTTGGGACCCCCACAGCTGACTTTGTAAACCCAAGGTGCTGGTGGAGTACACAGACAGGAAGCAAACACTCATGTTCTTTCTCTTGCATGGATGTAGTCAGCACAGACCATGAATAACACTGTCAGGAAATGGATCCATTTCCAAAAGAGATGAACAAGAGGCACTTCAGGGCCTTAAGCCCCATATCTGGAGCCATTTATCAGGCACTTTAATGTCTCCTGCCCTACTCAGTTTGCTTTATACCTTTGATTCTTCGCCTTTAAGAGAACATGACTTGGCTGTGTTCATCATGTCAGCTCTGGGTTCACAGCGATGGAGAGCCTCTGTATCCAGAGGTAATGTGAACCCCCATCACGATTCAAGTGTATTGAATTCAAGGTGATAAGTTCCTGTAATCCCTAGCCAGACTGCAGAACTGTTAGCTACTCCACCTTCTTTATGAAATTGGGAAGGCTGTGCTTGCTGTGTTGAGAAGTAAGTCCTGGTACATTGTGAGGGTACTCCGATTTGTTTAGGGGGAGAGGAAAGGGCACTCAGGGATTTGTGTGTGTGTGTGTGTGTGTGTGTGTGTGTGTGTGTGTGTGTGTTGGGGGGCGCTCCGTATACCTCCTCTTTCAGTATGGGAGCCTTTACCCAAGTCTACAGCCACCTTTTGCATTAGCAGTGGCTTCCCAGCCAACACTCTTGGGCGACACTCTGGCCAACTGGTGTTCTCTCAAAAGAACACAGAGCTTTTTACCTCTCAGAACTGCAATTTGGCTCCTTCGGGAGAAAGGCATCAGATTAATTTCTAGGATGGGAGCATGATTAATGAAAATAATAAGCTAGTTTAATTATCTTTTCATCTACTGGTTACTGCCTTCTCAAAGGGCTCTGCAGCAGAGCTGTTGACCAGAGCTGTTATGCATTTTCAGCTCAGCTCATAGTAGTTCATAGTAGTTATGTCATCATGACTTTATTCTTCATTCATTTTCCCAGAACAGCAGTGTTGAAAGGGACAGATATTAAGTCCAGTTTTATTATTTTATAGCTGGGTAAACTGAGAGATCTAGTGAAGAAAAGGATCTTGCTTAGGGTTATATAGCTAGTTCATGATAGAGGTAAACCCAGAACAGAGATCTTCTGACTCCCAGTCCAGTGCTCTTCCACATGTAAGTCCCTCATGGAGGTTGCCTTTGTACCAAATTCCCACTTTAAATTCTGTTACTAAAACTTCTAGACCAAAACATACCAACAAAGCTCCCCAGCCCCACATATACACAGGCACATACCAAATGTTGTGCTATGGCCAGTTTCAACTGACAAAATCCCAAAGATACGTTACTAAGGAAACCACCAAGAAGAAATTCCAGGCAGGAGAACTTTTCTCTGGTAATGTGCTCATTTTTCATCTTACTACCTGATATAATGTTTGGAGATGTGGCTCCATTCTGCTGAACTTAATTGCCATAATGGTGCTAAAAAGGAACCTTTAAGAGAGTGATAATCTCAACGTTTCAAGGAGTCGCAGATGAGGCAGGGCTTTGTAGATGAAAGGAAAACCCTCTACCCACATCTGTGAGCAGAGCTACTGAACTGACATTAGGTGAAATATCCCCAAGTAGATTTTCTCTTTCACCCCTTTGGAAACCTTAGGACATTACTCAAGCATTGGAATTCCTGAATACAGAGACAGACACTACTTACTAAACACACACACACACACACACACACACACACACACACACACACACACCTGGATTAACTGTGTGTCAGACTGTAGACCATTCTCAGGTTCTACTTCCTCTTCAGAAAGACCTGAATTCTTTCTCAGGATATGACACAGACACCTGGGACAAAAACAAATCTAGAAAGATCAGTACCACAGTCAGCTCCTTTGGCCAGTTCCATGCCTTACCAGGCTTCCAATCCTGATTTAGCAGTCTCTGTACTTGCCTCAAGCTCCTGGGCTCTCTCTCTGTGAATGATATCACCATCCACTTACTTGCCCAAGTCAGAGGGCTGAAGGTTTTTCTTGATTCTGCCCTCGGCTCTTCCCTCCAGCTCATCACAAAATGGGGTGTAGTCTCTCTCTGTCCTTAATATCTCTGATTCTTCCACTTCTCTCTTTCTCTGAACCATCATCTGGTCTACAACAACCTCTTGTACCAGGTCACATACTCAACCTGGGGGAAACGGCAGTAAGCGAAGCAGACTAGAACACTGTCATCGAGTTTGGGCATGTATTCTAATTGGCCATTTATCCATTTGCCTCCTTCAGTGGGCCATGAGCTCACTGAAAGCATGGCCCACGTCTAACTCGCCACTATATCTCTAGACTGTGGCAAGGTACTCAGTGCATATTAGGCACTAAGCAAGTAAATGTCCATGTTTGAATATTCAGTTTTCACAACTGTGTAGTAGCTAAAGCATGGCTCTGCCTATTATGAGCCCAGAAAACGGCCCAAACTTTCCTCCTTCCCATTCCTGACCTGTTTCTCCTGGTCAGGCCAGCCCTTTGGGACACTCTTGTGTTATCCTACTCATTTCTTTCATGTCCTATGCTGTTAGCTGGAGTTCTGGGCTGTATCTCTTTTTCTGGAGAACCCTCTCCAGCTTCTCTTCTCTCTCCAGGCAAATTGCTACCAGTCTTGTGCCTGGTGGCCCAGCCTAGAGGTATAGCCAGTTGGGTTCAAGGCCTCTGGTGAGGTTGCAGGGTTAACTAGACAAGGTCTGAACAGACAAGGTCTAAAAGCTTGGCAACTCTGGCCCAAACTGGAATCTCCAGCCTCCAATAATCTTTAAGTCAGGAAACATCTTCCACTTGAACACTCAAACTGTATGTTCACGACCACCACAAAAACAGTTTCTAGGCCATGTAAATATTAACTTAAGATTTGGGCAGAATTTGTACTATTGAAAAGAATCGCCTAAAATAGTAATCGAGCATTGGTCCTATCACAGTGCTTCCACTTCTCTGAAGCAAGGGAGGGAGGAGAAAGACTATGTCTACCTTGCGGGATCCAAGAGGTGAAGGAGCTGAGGCTGTCTTTGTCTATCTTTGAATTCCCAGTGCCTAGTGCATAGTGGTATCTCAAAAAATGTTTCTTAAAGGATGAGAACCATAGGCAGTCCTATGGGTTTATGCATCATGGCAACTGAATTCTTCATTCATAGAAAGTGGGTGGGAAAAAGTCTTAGAGTACAACAAATTAAAACTCTTCATTTTACAAGTGAGAAGACTCAGGGCAAAAATGACTCAGTAACTTAGCTAAAATCACAAAGCAAGTTAGTGGCAGAGCCTGGACTCAAATCAGGCTTCCTGGTCTCACTATTCTTTCCCCAGCACCAAATCACCCACCTCAAGCTTAAACCGAAGCAAGAGATCTTTATAAAGATTTATGACCAAAATCAGGCCTATTGTTCCAAACTTATATTGTGTATGTTTTGATGCATTTTTTAAAAGATTGACTGATTGATTAATAAGAGAGAATGAGAGAGCGAGTGTTCATGGAGGGAAGGGGCAGAGGGAGAGAATCCAATGCAGATTCCCTGCTGAGCGCAGAGTCTGAGGCGGGGCTGGATCTCAGGACCCTGAGATCACGACCTGAGCCGAAACCAAAAGTCAGTCACTTAACTGACTGAGCCACCCAGGCACCCCTGTTTTGATGCATTTTTAAAAAGCACAGATATTAAACTTGTCAGAGAGCTGCTCCCCTTCATTCCCATCCACATTCCCCTATAAAGCTATTTTTTTTCTTTTTGCAATAAAATTAACTTTTAAAGGGCTCTGTATTTTTAACACATAGAAATGAAGCCTATCAAAGCCAGATGCACTAGATAACTATAGATAAATAAATCACTTGCTCTAGTGTCAGAGAATTCTGTTTGGTGCTGATTTAATAGATTTTGGGGAAAATAAGCAAAGAAATTCAATAACTAGCACCTGCTCTTTGCAATAAACTTACCGGGAAACAGCCAAATGTGAAAGGAATTAATTTAGATGTAAGTGACATGATAACCGCCTATCTGCTGGGAAGACTTGAAGCTGCCCCAGCTTTGCATGCAGCCCTTTGTCCTCTCCTGTCCTGGTCTCTGCGTCATGAGGGTTCAGTGCTCTATCTCAGGTGTAACATTTCCATCTATGCAGAAGAGCATCCCTCTCACCATCCTGGCTTCCATGGAGAACTAGATCTGTAATGTCGGGGCTTTTTACCAAATGCTTTCACATCTCTTATTTTGGTCTTTTTAGTTTACTCCCCTGACAGTCCTGCAGAGTCTGGTAGAGGAGGACTTGTCATGCTGAAGTGATGAAATGATTGTGAGGGGTCACTGGGTTTGTCAGGGGCAGAGACAGGGACAAGAAGCCAGAGCTTCTGACACACAGGCTAGTCCTCCTCTATGAATGCCATTTCGCCACTGAAGGAGACACTCTACAGGGCAATTTCTTCCTTTTCACAAAATTTATGGGCTGATATATTCTAGGGGAAGCAATTAAAAGGTCACAGGTCAGCATCACTTTACTTCGGTGTTGGCAATAGGGAGCCCTAAATGGAATAATGAGATAGATTTATTCATTTCTCTCTTCTGGTTCATGACAGTGATGCCCAAAAATGTGGCTCTAGGATGACACTGCCCAGGAAATATCTGGACACCAAAATTTTGGAAACAGGAACATGCTTCCATAGGTAGCAAAGTTCTAGTTCTTTTATGCTACGTACCAGGGGTTGGCAAACTATGGCCTACAGGCCAAATCTGGCCACTAGCTATTTTTTTGGAGAAAGTTTTACTGGCACCCCACTCCAGTCATTCATTTCCGGATGTTCTAGAGCCACTTTTACACAGCAACAGCATGACTGAGTTGTAGCAGAGATGGCTGTCAAAGCCTAAATTATTCACCCTCTGGCCCTTTACAGAAACATGCTTGAAATCAAACTCTAACCCCACTCAGGAGGAAAGGTTCCTTTTGTCAGGATAGGGAAGTTCGGTCTAGGACAGAAATTGCTGGGGCTTAGAAGAGACTCCAAATTGCGGAAAATCCCTGCGCAGGTTTGTGGGAATGGGTATTGCACCTGGGATAGGCACAAACATTTTTTTCTTGCCCTTCTTTATAAAATCAGTCTTGAGCCCTCATTTCTATTGTGAAAAGATCTACTCTAGTGTCTTCCAGCTATGTAACAATTCTTGGCAGGATTCTCTTTGTTACCAGTAATATAATATCAGCCTGGTGCCAGAGGGTTAAAGGACAATGAAATCAATAGCCTGCACCAGACATTGCAGAGATTACGGATGTCTCTTCCTTCAGTGTCCTGTTTTTAGCTTATTCTTTCAAGCAGGGCCATCAACAGATGATGTGTGAAGGATCTAGCTTCCTGGGATCTTCTGAAGTTCATGCACATACAAAGATGTGGGCTAATTCAGGGCAACACTGGCCTCAAAGAGGCCACAGTCTATGAAGTCTCTGCAGACTTTTGTGTAAGAGTCCGTAAGTGGCAGTTCCCATACACTAGGATCCAAGGGCCTGGACATCAGAATTAACAAGGAGAATGAGGAAGCTCCCTTTCCTCTTCTAGGAAATCACTGCTTCGTTTCCAAAAGCCTTCACAGGGTCTTGCCACAAGGAAGCTACATCTGCATCTTCAGAATGCCAGATTGGGTTGTGGCTGAAAGTAGGAGAGGCTAGGATGAAATATCAGCCAGGATGCCTACCAGGAGCTGTAAGGTAAGAAATACCTCAGTATTTCCACTCCTACTGTATTCCTTTGCTAGGGCTGCCGTAACAAAACACCACATACTTGTGGCTTAACCTACGGAACTTTATTCATGTGTGGGCAAGGTTGGTACCTTCTGAGGCCTGTAAGGGAAAACTCTATTCCATGCCTCTCTAGTAGTTTGTGATGGTTTGATGGCCATCATTCCAATCTGCCTTCATCATCCCAGAACATTCTCCCTATGTGTGTGTCTATGTCCAAATATCTCCCTTTTGTAAGACCACCAGTCATATTGGACTTAGGTTCCACCTTACTGAAATCTGACCTCATATTATAGTAATTATAGCAATTATATCTGCAGAGATTCTGTTTACACATAAGGTCACATTCTGAAGTACTGGGGTTAGAACTTCAACATGTGAATGGGGCGCACAATTCAACCTCAGACACCTACCCACCAACTCTCATCCATCCTTCCTCCACTCTCACCTCTTCAGGGTTCTACTTTTCTGCCTCCGATTCTGGACATGTTCTAATACCACTAAAGCTTGTCAGAAGACTATAGCCAGAGAACATGAGGTATATCGTCATCCTTCATTGGAACTCAGTTACTTCTTAGGTATGTGAAAGGAATAAGTTTCATAATGTCTTAAGGCCTCAGTTGCTGCATTGGGAAGCTGGGAAGAACAACATTCTTTACTTCATGGGATGGTTGGTTTGGATCATATTACATACCCTGACTCATAATAGCAAGGCTCAATGAACAGTAACTACTATACTTATCTGCAGTAGCTAACTATGGCTTTGGCACTGGGGACAGCCTTGGCCTCAGAAAAGTAGGAGAGAGCTGAATAGAGCAGATCTGGCAAGAGTTCACTCCTTTGTCCAAAAGAATATGTGTTGAGCTAGGGACTTTTGTAGGGCCTGGGGATTCATCAGTGTAGACAACAAAGTTCCTGCTGTCAAGGAGCTGACAATCCAGTGGGAGAGATGGACAAGACACAAAACAAGGAAACACATATGATCAAATCATATTGTGATAAAGGCTACGAAGAAAAAGACCATGGGGTGAGGGGATAAATAGTGAAAGTGGCTGGCTAGTAAACAGTCCTGAAAGGGAGTAGGAGATTGCTGAGAAGCACAAGGAACTGACTAGGGGACATTTGTCCTCATCAATTGGCTTAGATGTGAATATTGATTACAATTCACCTCTTCTCTGTCTGCTGAACCCTAATGTCTATTCAAATCAGTACTGTACCACTGAGTGCTCAATTATGTTCTCCCCAGCATTCCTGACTATTATTTCTCCCATGCCAGTGCCTTCTTGACCTGGCTGTTGGCTCCTTGGAGGCAGGGTCCCTGTATCACACATCTTTCGTAATGGTCTCATTCTTAGTACAATGCTAAAACAGGTACCAGTTTCTCCATAATACTGGTGCATTAAATAATTAAACAGAAGAAAACAAAGTTCCTCTATTTTTATAGGAGGTAGTGACTAGAGCAGAACTCCCAGATTTATTAGGCCTATCTTGAAAGCAAAAAGGAATCTCTGCCTCCGGGGATCACCAACTGATTGAATAGCATCATCTGGACACTGTTTGAAGGGGCCCAGTATTCCCCATGCTACAGTTGATAAGACTGAATGGCCTGAGAGACAGTATAGCAAAGTGGCCAAGGGACTGGCTTTGGGATCAATTCAACCTGGGATCAAATATCAGCTTGGCAACTTCAGAGATGTGTGACCTTGAGCAAGTAAGATTCCTTGTCCAAATCTCAGCATCCTCCTCTGTAAAATTAAGAATAAAACTAGTACCCACCTAATAGGATTTTAGGAAAATCAAATAAACTAATAAAAAGCGCATAACATAGTGTCTGGCATATGATAAGGACAAATAAATGTTAGCATAAGTTATCCAAAGTGCTTAACAGGCAACTGGTTGAGGGATTTAATCATTGACCCTTGGAATTACGTAGACTGGATACCATCCAGTTGGGTTTTCAGCCAACTGGGCAAGGTAGCACACCTCTTGGGCTTTTCAGAAAGATGTCATCACAGTTTGGGTGGCAGGTTGTAGTTGTGGCTGAAACTGTGGCAGAAACTGGGGTGTGGGATGGGGACTGAACATTCTCAACTTGATTTCCTCTGTAACAGATTTTGCCAACACAGACAATCCCTAACCATGCTAAAGGAGGAATGAGCCTTCTAAAAGCCTCATGGAAAGTAGGTGGTCTCCATACATTTCAACTATCGAGCCAGAGCTTGTTTCTGATTAAGCCGGGGTAAAGAGGATGGGCATGATAAATTTTTTTTCCATGTTCCCATAGGGCTTATCAAAATGTATCAGGTAGGGCATAAATATACCTGTTAATGTTTCTTACAAGCAGAGGAAAGGCAGCCCATATGTGAAGTAGCATACGGTTATTGGGCCACAGTGTTATTTCTCTCTGCCCTCTGCTTCTTACAGCAAGGAGAGGGGTCCAAAGTTCGCAATATATGACTAAAGAGCTTGAAGCAAAAGACCATTCCCAGATACTGCTTCTTTATGTGTGCTCCCTCAAAAGGCCCTGCAGCCTTCTGCCATGCTGGCCTCTGACCCATAATCCTGCATCCAGATGTATGGCAATCTAAGGGGCTTCTCCAGGAAACCATGTAGCCAGCTTTAGACAGAATTTGTCTAAAGATAACTTCCTAACTTTATTTTAATCTTACTTTTCCCCCTGGGAAATTTACTTTAGTAATTTTATACATATTTTTGAAGCAATCCCAAACTTACACAAAAGATTCAAATACAGCCAATAACGTTCACAGACCTTTTCTTCCCCCTGAATCATTTGAGAGCAAGTTTCCATCGTGATGCCCTGTTGCATTACTATACTTCAGTATTTCCTATAAATAAGGGCATTCTCCTATATAACTGCAATGTGACCATTGAAATCAGGGAATTAATGTTAATATATAACTCTAATCTTATCCTTAGACCCCACCCAAGCTTCACCAATCAATCATGTTGTCCCAATCATGTCCTTTATAGTAAAAGGATCAAGTTTAGAAACATGTGTTGTATTTAGTTGTCATGTCTTTGGAGTCTCCTTCCTATGTAGCCCCTCAGCCTCTCTTTCACTCTCTAAATCTCAACACTCTTGAATATTTCCAGCTAGCTACTTTGTAGAATGCCCTTTCATTGGAGTTCGTCTGATGTTCCTTCATTATTTGATTCAGGTTGTGCACCTTTGGTAGCAATACCACACAAGTGATGCTGTGTTCTTCTCATTGTGTCCTATCAGAGAGTTCCAGAAGAAACAGTTTTTAGAGTTAGCTGTCATAGTGAGCTCCTGAATCTGTTTCACCATAAGTTGTGACAAACATCCAGTTGCACTTGACACTGGGCTCAGAATGCTTAAAGTGGGGGCACCTGGGTGGCTCAGAGATTGAGCATCTATCTTTGGCTCAGGTTGTGATCCCCAGATCCTGGGATCAAGTCCTGCATTGGGCTCCCTGTGGGGAGCCTGCTTCTCCCTCTGCCTATGTCTCTGCCTCTCTCTCTGTGTCTCTCATGAATAAATAAATAAAATCTTAAAAAAAAAAGAATGCACAAAGTGATCTGACAGGTACTTGTAGTGGCTCCACACTAAAATCTACTCAAGTGTGGTCTTCATCTACCTTTATAGCTTTACCTCCTGCAGCCTTACAGGTATATACCACACCAACTTGCCTTTCTTCCACATGCCCAGGAACACGTTCCCATCTCCATTCTTGCCAATGTCTCAGGCCAAAAGCTGATTTGTCCTTCAGGGGCCACTTCAAATGCCACACTCCACATGAAGTTTTTTTCAACACCCCCCATCCCTAACTTGGAATTTTACCTTTCCTTTAGCATATTTTGCCTTTAAAATTTTTTAATCATCATATTATCCCTTATACTAAAAATAGATAATAGACTGCAAGCTTTTTATAAGCAGTAGCTTTGTGTTATCCATCTCTGTTTTGCCCCTAATCCTGCCCCCCTCCACCCATGCACTGACCATTTTATGTGATGTTGTGTGTGTAGTAAAAATAGCTAACATTTTTAACTGCTAACTACGTATAGGCACTGTTCTAGGTTGTCTGCATGGATTATTTCACTTAATGCTTATAAAGCTCCATAAATTAAGGGACTATCATTGTTCCTATTTTATAGAAAGTAATTGAACAATAATGAATGATAAATAAATATCCACTGATGGCAAGGATCATTTCATGAATCCAAAATATATATATTTTTTAATCCAAAATATATTTAACAAAAAATTATTATGCCATGCTATCCTCAGGGCCTTTTAGTCCATGATCTGGAAGGTACTGTTTCTAATTAGAAGGTAAGATTCACTATTGGGCAGGAAAACCAAGCCATTGAAAAATGAAAAGTCAGAGTCACTTGGAAATAGAGAAAAAAAAAAAAAGCAGATGATGAGTAGAAACCAAAGCACCAAGAGCTAGGCAAGGTTGCAACAAACGGAGTCAAGCACCTCAGATCCACAGACAAATCCCAAGCACAAGAGACTAGCTCAACAAAGAGGCATATGTTAACATTGACAACAGGACTGGACCTTGGGGCCCAGGGGCTCCTTAGAGTCACTTCGCAAGTAGCAGCTCCAAGGACCACTTGGAACATAGATACCACAATTATCTCATACCCAGAGTTTACTCTCTATACCTTTGGTCAGTGGTCTCTGTGTCCAGCCCTGAATAAGTTGGCTTTCTCAGTATACAACAGCCAGACAGCCTCAGGGTAACTGGGTGGCTCAGTTAAGCACCTGCCTTCGGCTCAGGTCATGATCCCAGAGCTCCAGAATCAAGCTTGGCATCAGGCTCCCTCCTCAGCAGGGAGTCTGCTTTTCCCTCTGTTCCTCACCCTGCTTGTGCTCTCTCTTTCTCAAATAAATAAATGAAAATCTTTAAAACAAAACAAAGGCCAGACAGCCTGGATAAGAGATGGCTAAGATGTGAAAATTCCAGAGGAAGTATCCTATGGCAAGTCATCTTACCTGTGTGAGCACCAATTTTCTCCTCTATAAGATGGGATTCATACCCACACCACCTATCTCATGGTGACTATACAGCACATATAATTGATAACTTACATTAGTCCATTATCAGTATTTGTTCATTTCTCACATATGCAAACAGCTATTTCTTATGGTTCAACCAAACAGGATGCAACTGTGAGGCCGTCTTTATTGGTGTATTCTCAGCATCAAGTACAGTGTCTGGCACAGGGGAAGCATCCAAAAATCATTTTAACAGATTTATCGAGGTATAATTGACACAATAAACTGCCCATAGTTCAATTCTACAATCTGACGAGTGTTGATATGTATATACCTGCAAACCACCATCACAACCAAGATATAATGAACATATCTACCACTTCCCAAAATTTCCTCTTCAAGAAATATTGGTTGGAGAAATTAGAAACACATCCTACTGCTCTAGAGATTACAAAACACCAACACCAAGGGATTATTGCTAAAGCCTAATGAGGAGACTGTTATTCCTCACCTCTATACCTAGGGTGCAGGGCCCTGGGAAGGAGAGCAGGCAAAGGAACCCTGGATCATGATGGGTTTGGAGGTCACAGCAGAATCTACTGCCTGTCTGGAGGAATTAATACATTGATGAAGCTTCAGGTCATGTTCCCAGCTTTGGTGCCAATTGACTTATAATGTTCGGTAGTTTTGTTTGCCTAATTCTTCTTCTTCTTCTTTTTTTTTTTTTTCAGAAAAAGCCTATTGATCAGGAAAACATTTTAGAGCTGATTGGGTGGCTTTAAATCTCATTCTTTTATGAGATTTTCTTTTTACATTGTCTTTAGCAATAAACTTGGACAGAGATGGATGGTAAGGAGTGCTAAAATAAAACCGAACTGTAACTTCGAGTGATTTCACAGCCAAGATGGGGTGCTTTACTCATATTTATGACAGTATGCAATACTGGAAACTTCCACAGGGCAGTAAGGGCTGCCTAATTAGCTAGGGAATTGGAGATTGTCCCGGCCTTGTCTAAGTGGGGCAAACCTAATAGCTCACCTCTCCCTCAAGTGACTTAGAGAACTGAGGACAGTCCCAATTTCACCCTGAACTTTTGCTTTGCTTTGCCTAGGACACTGAGTCTAAAGGTATAAGCTTACCCAGCCACTCATATTTGCATTTCATCTTGGCCCTGTCCAGATCAACCTGGCTTTCTATGTGGAAGTCAAAATACTATGAGTCATAACAAGTTCAGGAATGTCTGTTTCTATAGTAAGAGCAAAAGAACAACATAGACTATTTCAAACTCATGTGATAAATTGAGGCTCCCTAATGAGAGGGCCCAGCAGATGTCTACCTTTTAGTATTTTCTTACAGAGACTAGATATTTTATGTCATATTGGAGACAGACAGGATCTTTGAGATTACTACACTCAATTGTCTTTCTATAGCAGAATCTAGAATACAAAGAAAAATTTACATGGAAATTCAATATATACAACTATATATATATATATACATGTGTATATATATATAGCTTCATATTTTATATATATATAATAAAAACTATATATATAATAGAAATTATATATGTACAAATACACATATAAAAGCAAAGTAGGTTTCATTGAAACTGGGGGTCAAGGTATCTACCCTTTCACTACCTTGAGAGTTGCAGAGGCACCTTCATGGACTCTTAGGATTGTGTTGAGCAATATTTGAAACTTCTAGTTTCTCTGAGCTTTAGCTTCTTTGTAAGATGGAAGAATGATAGTGTTGGGGAGACTAGATGGCTCAGTCGGCTAAGCAACTGCCTTTGGCTAAGGTCACAATCTCAGGGTTCTGCGATAGAGCCCCATGTCAGGTTCCCTGCTCAGCGGGGAGTCTGCTTCTCCTTCTCCCTCTGTCCTTCCCCACACCACCCCCGCTTGTGGATGCTTTCTCTCATTCTCTCTCAAATAAATAAATAAAAATATAATCTCAAAAAAAAAGAATGCTAGTGTCTACCTCCTAGGATAGTTTTGAATGAGATAAGGTATTAAAGAGTTTGCACAGTGTCTATTATATGGAAAACTTTCAATAAAAAGAAATGTCCTTCTCTTCCCATGCCCCGGGGCCTGTCACCTTGTAAACAGGAGAACCACATCCTAGAGAGTGAAGTGATTGCCCTCCATTAGATAGCAAGTTAGTACTGTTCCTAAAGCACCTTCCACAACTCCCTCCCACTCCAGGGCGCCTTTCAGTATGCTACAGTTGTTCCCTGCCCTCTGCTGAAACTGTGATGGAAAAAAACAGTGCCTGGTCCCCAGTGCCTCTGAGATGTTATCTGGTCAAATCCTGAGAACAGAATAAAGAAAGTTGCCCTCCAAGGTTCACATAAATAAGTGAAGAAGAAGCCTGGGTGTTTTTCAAACATAATCACAGTTCTGTTAGCTGTAAGTCAATCTAAATCCATAGATTACTAAATTCATAGAACCTAAATGATAGTGACAGTCTCCCAGAAAGCCAATCCACCTAGACAGTAAGCAACTTAAAGAGGTGCTGCTAATAAAGTCACAAGCAGCATTCTGTACTACCTCTACATGGTATCAAAACCATGTATCGAGGCATTAATGTTGAGTGACCTCCAAAATGGCAGAGCCCTGCATATGTGATCTGACTGCATTGGTCTTTGAACACGACTTTGAATGCCTTTCTAAACTGAAGAGTCCTTGCCCATTAGCATTTGGTGAATTAAGGCAAGCAAGACTCACAGGAACCCCAAAAGCACTCTATTTCAGTATGTTTTTATCACAGTAGAAGTGTATTTAAAGTAGCCCAAGGGGGATCCCTGGGTGCTCAGTGGTTTAGCGCCTGCCTTGGGCCCAGGGTGTGATCCTGGAGTCCTGGGATCAAGTCCCACTTCGGGCTCCCTGCATAGAGCCTGTTTCTCCTTCCTCTGCTTGTGTCTCTGCCTCTCTCTCTCTCTCATGAAAAAATAAAATTTTTTTTTTTTTTAAAAAGTAGCCCAAAGGGTGCCTGGGTGGCCGCAGTTGGTTAAGTGTCTGACTTCTGTTTTCGGCTCAGGTCATGATCTCAGGGTCATGGGACTGAGCTCCATATCTGGCTCCAAGCTGGTTATGGAGCCTGCTTGGGATTCTCTCCCTCTCTTACCCTCTGCCCCTCCCCACTATTCTTTTCTCTCTCAAATAAATAAACAAATCTTAAAAAAAAATAAAGTAGCCCAAGAAGCTCTTCTGCAGTCCCTCTATAACTTCAGCCTTTTTTTTTTTCAAAAAAAGAGTAATTAATGTCATTATTATTCAACATGTGGAGTATTCCCACCCTCCCCACACTAACATGAAATGTTATTTAGAATCAAGTAAGATTCTAATTTCCATACTCTGGCTGAGATTTGTAGTGTGGAGCTAGGCAGCTTGAAGGGAGGCTTTGGCATTCCTCTCAGCCAGGCCTCTCTGCTACTACATAATAAAGCCATCTTGTCCATAAATGGAGATACTTTGCATATTGGTTAGAAACTCCTCAGGCATGCCAGTAAATTGCACCAGCCCTGCCAATAAGCATGGATAATCTATGCCATCACTTTCCCGTGAGCCCAGGGCCAAATGTTTTCCATGTCTGTACAAAATGTATGTGTCTCTGGTGGATGATGACATTCCTTTTTCACTTACAAACACAGTAACCCATGAAATCCAGGGAAATTACAGAAAGAATTCAGATGACAGATGTAATTCTATATGCAAAGAATTGGTTTGGGGGGCAGGATTCACACACTGGAAGGTTTAGGTTATATTGCTGGAATAATGGATCCAAGATTTCTGTGGCCCGTGATTTACCTTGCTGAGTTAAAATAAGAGGTGGAAGAGAGCACCCGGCTGGATCACTTGGTAAGGCACGTAACTCCTAATCTCAGCCTCATGAATTCAAGCCTTACAATGGGCATGGAGCCTACTTAAAAAAAGAAGGAAGTAAAGAAGGAAGAAAGGAAAAGAAAGAGAATGAGAGATGTAGGTCATTGTGACTTTCTCAACACCAGTTGTCATGTAGGTTGTCATAACAAACTTCTGATTCTCACCTCTAATGAGATAATTATGAATTAACAAGGAAATTACTTCTTGGAATTATTAAGGCTCAGAATCAGGTGTGACTTTTCATAATTGAAAAATGGGTAAAAATGAATTGCTAAAATCAAACATCATTTGGAAATTTCATAAAACAGAATAATATAGCTGAGAGGGACTTTCAAGGTAAAACCAGTCTAGTGGTTTCCAATCTGATACCATGGGGTTCCTATTGGCTTTCTAAGCCAATAATAGGATATATGTAGCTATTTTCCATTGGAAACCCTAGCTTCTCAAAAATAAAGTTACATAGGCTAACTAGAACATCAAGTGTCTTTGCTTTGGTTGAAGTTTTATGAGCTTAGTATGATTTAACTGATTACCTCACATTCATCAGAAGCTCTTATTGACAGATCCCTATGTAGCTAATCACTTAAATATGAGAAAATAAATTACTACTTACTAAAAGGCAATTTGTATAGTGGATTTAGTATTTCAAATCATGGGGTCTGTGGGGTCTGTGGTATTATTGAGGGTGAGAATAGGGATTTTTTAAAAAGTCTCTGGTTTTGAGAAGGTTGTATCGCCCCAAACTTATCAAAAGTCTTTATTTTCAAAATGATCAAACTGAGGCACAAAACATTCCTGTCCCTTGTCAGTAATCCTGCATCATTTAGAAGTGCAAGGGTAATAGCCTATGTATTAATAATGTCTGTCTCAGCACCTCCCTTAATACATTCCTTTTTCTCTGTCCATCAGTCCTTTATTTAATCACTCACTCTACTGAGGAAAAAAGTTTCAAATTTATGAGTCACGTAAGTCTTTAGTGGTTATCCTTAAATTCCCCAGTCCAATTTGATTCACTTTTCTTTGGCTGTTATCTACACAGTTGAGTGGGTCTACCATTTTAACTGAATTGATTAGTCAATTCAGTTAAAATATCACAGGGTATTTCATCCATCCCAATGGAGTCACACTAGATGCAGTGGAGTATAAATAGATCAGAAACATCCTCAGTACTGGTAAAATCTCAGCAACTCCTAGGCTGAAAGTAGTAGGCCAGGAATACGGTATTTTATTACTAATCCAGAAGAAAGGAGGAAAACCGAGCTTTAGAGACCTTCTGTTTCTAGCTAGCGCCATCTCTACTTTCCCCTTCTGGCTTAGGCCAAATTTTCCAAGAAAAAGACTTTGAGATGAAAACTTGTGTGCAGGTGTTTTCTTGGGTAGTGCTGTCTGAACAGTAATGTAAAGTGGTGGAGAAAGCAGGATTTAGTAGAGGGAGAGTCTACCGATATGCAGTTGCAACAGAGGCCTCAACTGATCTAGAGTTCTACAGCTGGGATGGGCCTCTTATATTGTTCTCAATAAACATAAAGGGTACTGGCTTTCTACACCCACATTGCCAAGTACTGGATGTGGACTGTCCCTGGGGAGTAACAGTAGCCTCGGGTGAGGAAATTACCTTTGGATCACAGTGATTCTCAGAAAGAAATTCAGTTTGAAGCTTTCAGAAGCTAACACTCTAGTTAGGATAATGAACACCTCATTCCTGATGTGGGAATCTGAGGATACACCAAATATGTATCACACCATCTTGCCCTTAACACTCCCTGTGTACCCCCATCTGTAGACAATGTCCCCTCTGCATCATTCCCATAGAAAGAGGAACCTAGATAATAGACCTAGACTTCCTTCCTTTCCCCACAAATCTTCCTTATAGATGGTACAGCACTTTTGAGAGCTGGCTAGCTAGGGTTAATGTAAAGTTTATAGCTGATGGACAGAGAAAAACAGAGATGGAATAGTCCCTGTGAGTGTTTGAAGTTCCTTTCATTATTTAAGGTGCTTCTTTTGCTATTCAGTTATATAAAGATTAGAAGACAAAGTGGAGTCAACAAAAGAAATGAATCATTTGAATAGCACGATTGCCATTCTGCAGTGATCTGAAAAATCCAATATCACCATTTAAATCAGATTCACTTTTGTCTAGAGAAAGAGACTTGACCTTTTCCCGTGGACCTAAGTAGAAGGTCAGACAGACTAAGAAAATGCTTCAACCTTCTTTAAGTTTCTTTTATTCTTTTAGCTTTCCCTTGTTCCAATCTATTCTACATCTTTAACATTTTTTCTGCACTGAAAATCTGTTTATCAGACCATGTCTACATGAAGCCAAAGTAAGTATCTGAAAACAAAAATTCCATTAGTTTAGTTAGCTGAAATAGTTTATAATCCCTTCACCCTTGCAAGTACTGGATGGACTTAAATAGGCATGTGTGTAGGGGCACAGTCATTAAAGTTATGCGAAAATTTTAACATACCACATTTTAGAAGTATCTTTACATAAGCTATGGCTCTTAAGCTACAGATTATAGCTTATCAAGCAAGAAGCAACTTGGATTGTAATATACCCGATCTTGCTGTGTTTTAATAGACAGCATCAAAGATCATTGGTCAGTGAAACTTCATCGCCCCTCAAAAATCCAAATGGTATGTTAACCATTTAGAAAAAAATGAAGGCAAAAGAGCTGTCATTTTGAGGGTTATTTCTTCTTCATTTGGTTTGTATTAAGAGGCCTACCAGAAGAAAGTGCACAATTTAGAGCTTTACATTTGTAGGTTCTAATCCCAGCAGAAGATAACTACCAGTAACATATTTGGCTGAAGCATTTTGTGAATCCTAACCTTATGCCATTGAGCCATGTTTTTCTACTATGGGAAACTGGTTGTTGTTGGAGGGGAAGAAGAGATTGTTAGCGCAGATTCTTCTTTCCTCTTGTGAAATAAATCGATAATGTAATTTTCGAAACATCAAATACTTTTGCAAAGAATGATCTGGTGATGCGCCCAAAAATCTCTGGCTGTGGAAATGTTGACACATCTCTAGGATTTGACTACATCAAAGAGTTGTCTTAATACCTGTCAACACATCATGCTTCTGCATCTCAGTTTTCATATATTGCAAGAAAACTATCAACATTTGCTTCGTTACATAGTACATTTGAGGGAGGAATGAGAAGAAAAAGTAAAACTGTGTTGTTGGAGGTCACACTTCCTTCTTTGGTTTTAGCTGACACACTCATTCTCACATTCCTTGAAACTCCTCCCATTTTTAAGCTCCAGGACAATATAAGTTAATTCCTCTCTGATTTCCTTTTGATCTCACTTGATAGTTTCCTTTTTTCACTCTCTAGTAAACCATGAGCATCTTCAAAGATCTGATCATCAGCCTCTGCTTTTCTCTAGCCACACTCACACCTTTGGGAGAGGTGGTCTATCTGAGACCATAGCTGCAAATCCAGCTGACCTCTCCCTCCTTTATGATCCAGTCTTATATCTTCATCTCAAGATTTTCTGTTATCTGTGAGCAAGTCCTATGACATTTTCTTTTTAAAGAAAGATTAATTAATTAATCTGAGACACACAGAGAGAGTCAGAGACAGAGAGACAGAGAACAGGAAGATAAGAGGGAGAAGGAGAGAAGCAGACTCCCCACTAAGTGGGAAGCCCAACATGGGGCTTGATACCAGGACCTTCAGATCATGACCTGACTAGAAATCAAGAGTTGGCATTTGCTTCGATGTGGATGGAACTGGAGGGTAATATGATGAGTGAAGTAAGTCAATCAGAGAAGGACAATCATTTATGGTTTCACTCATACGGGGAATATAAGATATGGTGAAAGGGATTACAGGGGAAAGGAAGGAAAATGAGTGGGAAAAATTAGAGAGGGTGACAAAACATGAGAGACTCCTAACTCTGGGAAACAAACAAGGGGTAGTGGAAGGGGAGGTGGGTGGGGGGAATGGGGTGACTGTGTGACGGGCACTGAGGGGGCACTTGATGGGATGAGCACTGGGTGTTATACTAAATGTTGGTAAATCGAACTTCAATAAGATATATTAATTTATATTAATAATTTATATTAATATTAACATTAATATATATTAATATGTATTAATATATATTTAAAAGGAGTTAGCTGCTTAACCAACTAAGCCACCCAAGTGCCCCAACATTTTCTTCTTATAAATGTCCATGGTACTTACTCTCTGACTATATTTCTTATTTATTCAAAAGTTTTATTGTGTGCAAAATGGGGATACCTATATACCTATTTCATAGAGTTAGGTGCTCAATAAATGTTTGCTGTAATAATTTTTAAAAGTTCTAGCTCCCAGAATGTCCAGTGTAGAGTTCCACATATAGCAAATATAGTGTCCTTGAAACATACCTATGCACATTATGACACTAAAGTCCTATCTTCTTCAGAATATTAACCACTTCTCAGATCTTTATCATTCTTTACTTCACATTATACTCTATTTGTACATCACTTCTTTAAATCTCTTTATCTAGCAAGCCTTTTTCCATGTTTTCTCACTCTCTTAATCTTCTTTGTATATGCCATTCCCCCTACTGAGTACATAGTGTTGTCCCTCACTTTTCACCTTCCTTAGGCCTTAACTTAGATATCACTTCCTCTAAGAAGTCTCATTATTCCCCAAGTCCAGGTTGGATTCCCTTTCTAGTCACTCCCATAGAATCCATCATTGTACAGTGGATTATAATAGCCTGTTTATCTGTTTCTGTTTCCCACTAGGTCATAAGTTTTCTGGGGTCAGAGACTTTTTCTTTCTTATTTAGTATTATAATACCATTGTCTGGCCCAGAATCTCATACATAGCAGTTTCTTTTTAAAAAAAAATGAGCAAATGTTGTTTTTGTAATATCTTGCCAACACAAACATACACACACAGTTGCCTCTTGTGAACTTCCCTTGAAATTCATTTAAACCTTATTCTGCTATGGGAAAGTCTGACACAGGAGCATATACTAAGTTTCACTTCTCCAGAAAGAACATTTACTCACCCAAAGTAGATATAGCAATAAAATCTCTAGGGTCTTCACAGACTCCTATATCCCTGATTAACTGTAGCCATTACCAACCTCTGCATATCTCACCCTGCCAAGGTGTCTAAGTTTCTCCAGTTCAAGGCATTGCCAATCTCAAACCACGGGGCCATTCTCAGAGACAACACTCAAAAGGTACTAACAAGGAGAGGAAAGAGGAGACAAGTTAAATCCTTTCATTTGTCATAAGATTTTCTGCAGCCAGGATTGGTCAACAGCTTGGCACTTAATAGAGCCTTGTATTCCCTGATATCTTTTTGGTATATAAGTTAAATAATGACTAAGAGGACATGCCAGCTACTGAATCACCAAGAGATACAATTATCAGCAGAGCTGGTACTTTGGGAGAAATAGATGCAATTGCACCCAATTCTTTTGCTCCTGCCATCTTTTTTTTCGATAAAAATAACTTAATAAATTTGCTGTTCTTACAGGAGCTGACCTACCTTGCCAGAGAATTGACATCTTATAGCCAGAAAGCCTGACTATGAAACGCTTTAGAAAATTGAAGGTAAGTAACTAACTCATTTCCAATTTCTGGAGTTTAGGGTTCTAATAAAATCAGAAATTACTAGGAAAAGAAGTCAACAGCACTTTTCATGTTTAAATTTGTTAGGGAGTTTCAGTATCAACGAATGAATGTGTCATGCAGCAGATGACCCTCTAGGATGAATTTGATTAATTCTCCACAACAGCAAAATTGCGTAATCAGATGGTGCTGCTTAAGGTCTTCTCTTGCCTTGTTGTTGAATAACCTAAATTGTGCAACCTCTAGTGGATTTCTACTCTGTCAAGTATCAAAGATCATCCCTACAGATGGAAAGAGAAGATTTTCTTTTGGGCTGCATGTGATCTCAGTGGGAAAGGTAAAAACTGGATGTATGTACTTTATTAAATTTAGCTCCCTCCTGACTGGGATATGCTAGAATCAGTGACATTTCAAGTATGGTGACCATAAAAATGAGACGGAGGGAGCTCTATCAGAAAAAAAGGATTTCAGTTCCAATCTTAACTACTAGCTTGCTTTGTGACCTTGGGCAAGTCTTTTGCTCTCTTTGGGCTTCAGTTTCTGCTCTGTACAGTTAGGGAGAGTAGACATTTTCCTTGATGATCTCTAGGTTCTTTCTACCTCATGAAGCCCATTAAGTCAATTAGTTAAATGTCTCGGGTGATAGCATTTAGGGTGCAAATTAATTGGATGGTCCTCTCAATTCTGCAATTAACTTTGTGTTTGGCTGTCTTACAACAAATATCTGGATGGATGTCTTCTTTTCACTTTTCATCTGGATGTTTGAGTGCCAGGTAGATGTTGAATTTGTGAATCTAAGCCACAGTGGCTAATATCAGTTGAATAAAGGGCTAACTTTTTTCTTACAGAATACACTTGATCTCTGAAAAATGAAAGGATTTAGGGGTGCTGACGCCCTGCACAGTTGAAAATCTGTATTTAGTTCCCCAAACTTAACTATGTATAGCCTACTGTTGACCAGAAGCCCTATCAGTAACATAGTCAATTAGCACATATTTTTTATGTTATGTGTATTATATACTGTATTCATGCAATAAAGTAAGCTAGAGAAAAGAGAAAGTTATTAAGAAAATTGTAAGAAGGAGAAAATACATTTACAACCTTGTATTATATTTATCGGGGAAAAAATCCGCATATAAGTGAACCCACATTGTTCAAACCCATGTTGTTCAAGGGTCAACTGCACACATTTTCTAGAATAACTTGTAACATTTATTTATATTGGAATTTGGTATACATTTCATATTTGGAAGCAAATTGGCACTGATAAGTGCCTGCTTATACTCATCTTCTGTCACCCTTCAAACTATGGAATAACTAAATTGACTTTTACTACCTATAAACAGTGTTGTCCTGACTGGAACTATATCAGACCCTAAAGAGAATAAATTTTAAAAGAGGTTGTTTTTCTCTGAAAACCCTTATATTATTTCCCTTTTTTCACCCAACATGGAAATGTGGCTTAAACTATATGTCAGTTAGGCTCTCTCTGCAAAAGCAGATGATGAAACAGAGGAGTGCAGATGTTTATTGCAAGTAATGCCTGTGAAGAGTAAAAAGAAGAGTAAGCAGAAGTGGGTAGAGAAAGACTTTAGACTATGATGCTACTGTGAAAGGAAAAGGGACAGGAAGTAGGATTAGACAAGAGTCAGACTGAGGCTCAGATCTCACAAAGCCTCATCTATGTTAGGTCGTAACATAGAGCTCTCAAGCAAAAATGTTGCATTAAAGAGTCTCATGATGGAGAGAAATGGCCAGGCCCTAGTACCTCTACACATGCTCAGTCATTGACTGGAGGATGACCATGAAGTCATGGCAGAACCTGAAGGTAGAGGTTGTCAGATAAAGGCTTTCCTTACAGCTGATTTACAAATGCTTGAAGAGGGCAGCCCAGGTGGCTCAGCAGTTTAGTGCCGCCTTCAACCCAGGGCCTGATCCTGGAGACCTGGGATCGAATCCCACGTCAGGCTCCCTGCATGGAGCCTGCTTCTCTCTCTCTCTCTCTCTCTCTCTCTCTCTCTCTCTCTCTGTGTGTGTGTGTGTGTGTGTATGTGTGTGTGTCTCATGAATATATAAATACAATCTTTAAAAAAAATGCTTGAAGTGAGATGCAGGCAACATGCCTCCATAACTGCCAGAAATGCCATTTTTCTTTATATTCCAGTTTGAGCCTATAATAATATGCCTACCACATTAAACCTAAGCTTTTGTTTCATTTCAAAGAGAAAAAAGTACTTAGGATTAAGTTTCACAAAGAAGTGTAAAATGCATATTCTAAAAACTACAAAATATTGTTAAAAGAGATTAAAGAAGACTTAAATAAATGGAAGCCTATCTCTTGTTCATGGATCAGGAGATTTAGTATTGTTAAAATTACAATATGCCTCAAATTGATCTATAGATTCAAGGCAATATCTGTCAAAAGTCTGACTGTCTTCTTGATTCTTTTTGCAAAAATGGATGAGCTAATCCTAAAATTCCTATGGAAACTCAACGGATCCGAACAACCAAAACAATCGTGAAAAAGAATAAAGTTGGAGGATTCACACTTCTGGTTTCAAAATTGTTACAAAGCAACAACACTCAAAAAAGTCTGGCACTGGTGGGGCGCTTGGGTGGCTCAGTTCGTTAAGCGGCCGAATCTTGATTTCAGCTCAGGTCATGATCTCAGCATTGTGAGGTCAAGCCCCGTGTTGGGCTCCATGCTGGGCGTGGAGGCTTCTTAAGACTGTCTCTCCTGTCCTTCTACCTCTCCCCCATCCCTCTAAAAAAACAGTCTGATACTGGCATAAGGAGAGATCTATAGAAAAATGGAATAGAACTTCAAATTCAGAAATAAATTCATTCATCAATGGTCAATTGATTTTCGACAAGGATATCAAACCTATTTAATGGTAGAAAAAATGGTGTTTTCAACAAATGATGCTGGGACAACTGGATATCCATATGCAAAACAATGAATTTGGACACCTTCCTTATACCATATTTAAAATTAAAAAGTGCTTCAAACGACACTGTCAGAAAAGTAAAAACTTAATCCATGGAATGGGAAAAATATTTGCAATATATCTGACAAAGATCTAATACCTAAAATATATGAAGATTTCTTTTGACTCAATAGTAAACAGATAAACAACACTATCATAAGTGTCCAAAAGATTTGCACAGGTATTTTTCAAAAGATAATATGCAAATAGCTAGTAAGCACATGAAGAGGTGCTCAACATCATTGGTCATCAGATATATGCAAACAAAACCACAAGAGGATATCATTTCATAACCACTAGGATGTCTATAAAAACATATACTTTTTAAAGTGGAAAAGAACAAGTGTTGGTGAGAATGTGGAAAAACCGAAATCCTCATGCATTGCTGGGAGGAATGTTAAATGATGGAGCCACGCAGCAAAACGGTTTCCAGTTCTGCAAAAAAAATTCAAGAGTTACCACATGACTCAGCATTTTCACTCCTAGTATTATATCCAAGAGAACTGCACACACATGTTCACACAAGAATGTGAACACTGAGCGCTCATGACAATCTTATTCTTAATGGCCCCCAAGTGGAAACACAAAATGTTTATCATCTGATGAATGGATAAACAAAATGGGCTATATTCATATAGTGGAATATTATTTGGTCATTAAAAGGAATATTCTGATACATGCTACCACATGGAAAAACCTTGAAAATGTTATGTTAAGGGCAAGAAGCCAGACATTGTACGATTCCAAGTGTATGAAATGTCCAGAATAGAAAAACCTGTGGACACAGAAAGCACTTGGCAGGGGGATGGGGTGAAAAGGGAATTGAAGATGACTTCTACATTACTGGGCTTCTTTGGGAGTGATGAAAGGATTCTGAAATTAAGGAACATACAGGGAATATAGAAATTCATAATGTACTAAAAACCACTGAGTTGTACACTTTATTTTTTTAAGTTTTATCTGTTTGTTCATTTAAGACACAGAGAGAGAGAGGCAGAGACATAGGCAGAGGGAGAGCAGGCTCCATGCATGGAGCCCGATGTCAACTCGATCCCGGGACTCTGGGATCACACCCTGAGCCAAAAGCAGACGCTCAACCGCTGAGCCACCCAGGCATCCCTGAGTTGTAGACTTTAAAGGTGAACTTTATAGTATGGGAATATGATCTCCAGAATATAGTTAAAAGCAAGCAAACAAACAGTACACAGAAAAGGACCTTGCCATGAGGACAAACTAAGATTTTAACAACAAAGAACTTGTCCCAGACAAAGTATATCCATCCAATAAGAAGCACAGGACAATTATGAACTAGAAAATGTCATGGAATCTAAGTAAGGTACTGAGTTAAACCAATAGATTTCATTTATCTGTTCAAAATAAACCTACTTAGTACATATTGTGTTCCAAGCCTATTTTAGGGTCTGGGATTATGGACAGGGACAAAATATGGTCTCTGCTTTCAAGGATGTGACAGTTCAGAAACAGGCAAGAAAACAGGTAACCTCAATATGACACGATAAGTGCTATGAGAATTATACACGGGGAACATGGGAGTTTAGAGGAGCAGCACCCACCCTAGTACAGTCAATAGATGCTTCCTGGAGGATATTTAATATGAGCTGAGTTTTGGAAAAAATGAGGATTTAGCTAAATTAAGGTGGTCACATAGTGGGTGTGGGAAGATGGTAGAGGCAGCATTACAGCAAAACAAAATAGTATATGCTCAAAAACCCAAGAGTGCAAGAGATAAATAATAGTATATTTATGGAACTGCAAGAGTTTCAAGATGACTGGGGTAAAGGGTGAATATGAAGAAGTGGTGAGAGATAGGATTTCAGTGGTTGTGGGTGCTTGCTCATGAAGAACCTTGAGTACTACTTGAAAAGGTACGAGCCAAAAGCCTATCTCTCGAGACATGATTCCTTGAGGAACTCCCCGGTGGAAAAATCCAAAAGACTTTAAAAATTGCTGTTATATTTCTTCCCCCTCAGGAATAGAACTTTCACCAACATCTGCCTATTTTCTCTAGATTATTATTTCCTTTGGGCACCAGACATCTTGCTTTCTCAGACATAGTGACTCCGTTTAATATGGCGGCAAGGGCAAATGTCAATTTGTGGAGCGTCATAGTAACAGTAAAGACACTGAGACTGGAATTCTCAGAGACAACCACAGCTCTTGATCTCTGCCAGGAGCATCTCTCCTGATGCCAGGAAGAAAAAAAAAGGTCTGTCTTAGCTTTTGTGTCTCTTTGTGCACCCGGAGTAATGCTGTTTTCTTGCCAGGCATTTCACTGACGCCTGCTGTGGTCTCCTATCCCTTCTTCTCATTTATTCAAGAGATCAAGGCAGCAAATATACTAGCACTTAAGATTTTAAAATAGGGGGGGCACCTGGGTGGCTCAGTGGTTGAGCGTCTGCCTTTGGCTCAGGTTGTGATCCTGGGGTCCTGGGATCGAGACTCGTATCCGGTTCCCCTCGGGGAGCCGCTTCTCCCTCTGCCTGTGTCTCTGCCTCTCTGTGTGTGTCTCTCATGAATAAATAAATAAAATATTTTTTAAAATTTTTTAAATAGGGCTTTGTGTTATTTCATTCCTGGTTAGAGATGGTGACAGAACACCGAGAAGTAAGTTGGGTAAGACAGAGACGATCTTACAGAGATAAACAGCACTGGGTGTTGTTCTCTAATTAAGAACACTACCTCATCACTGGGGAACAAATGTGAGAACAATTAGGACTATTAATAAAGAGCATATAGGTTGCATGTGCAACACAGCCTCCAAAGTGTTAAAATTGGTTTATTTTTTTCTTAAGTACAGTGATAATTTGATAAAGATACCGTGTGCATTTTTCCTCCTTCAGAGGCACAACAGAGCTTGGTCCTCCACTTTCAGCTTCCCTGCTTGCTATGTGCTTCACCAGTTACCGGGACTGACCAACAATTATGGGTACTCTCTCAACTTGGAACACTTTTTCAGTTAACTTCCGGGAGGTGGCCTTTTCTGCTGCTCCTCCTCTGTTCAACTTCTAAATACTGAAGGTCTCAGGGCTTGGCACTAGTCCTCCTGGTCTTCTCTGACACACCCTCCCTAGTGAGCTCATCCAATTATATTACTTTGATATTGTCTATTAACTAATGACTTCCAAAGATTATGTCTTTAGACTTGACCTGTGCTCCAGGTTCCAATCTTGTACATCTAGTTGCCTCTTTGTGTGTCTACTAGCCAGCTAAAACTTTTTTTTAAGTATACTTAATGTACAGTGTTATATTAGTTTATTAGTTTCAGGTGTATCACAGTATAGTGATTCAACAATTTGATACATTTCTCAGTGCTCAGCAAGATATGGGTACTCTTCATTGCCTTCACCTATTCTACCCATCCCCCTACCCATCTCCCCTCTGGCAACCATCAGTTTTCTGTATAAAGTCTGGGGGTTTTGTTTTGTTTGTTTTTCTTTTTTTGTTTGTTCATTTATTTTGTTTCTTAAATCCCACATATGAGTAAAATCATATGGTATTTGTCTTTCTCTGATTGACTTATTTCACTTACCTTTATACCCTCTAGGTCCATCCATGTTGTTGCAAATGGCAAGATTTCATTCTAGACAGCAAAAATTTTCTTATGTCCCAAACAAAACTTCTTTCTATCCTGCCCCACATCCTGCTTCTCTAATCCCTCTCAACTCCGTGAATAACATCACCACCTGCCCAGTGGCTCAAGCTAAAAACTTTGGATTCCCCCTCTTTCCCTTTCTCATCTGTAATTTCCATTGATTCTACCTCCATAACAGATGCTGAATCCACCCACTGCTGTCCATCTCCATCATTATTACTCTAAGCAACACTGCCATCATCTTTCATCTGGACTAGCTAATCTTCTATTCTTCCTACAATCCACTTTCCACATGGCAGCAGATTTTATTTTTTGAGATGCACATCAGATGATACTGTTCTCCAATAATATCACCCATATTTAGAACAAAATTCAAACTCCTTACCATGGTCTACAAGGCCCTATGTGATCTGACCACTCTTTACCTTTTTCTTAAGCTGGTATCACTCTTTTTTGCTCATTATACAACAGTTATACTGAACATTTTGTTCCTAAAAAACACCAAACTCATCCCTGATTTAGGACTTTTTATTTTGCTATTCCTTTTGCCCAGAAGATTCTTCCCCTTTCATAGGCCTATTTTTGTAAATAAAGTCTGATTGTAACACCCAGCCATGCCCATTCATTTACAATTGACTATGGCTGCTACTATGCCACAATGGCAGAATGGAGTAGTTGCAACAGATACCATATGACCCACAAGCCCTTTGAGCAAAAGTTTGCCAAACCCAAGTGTATCTTTGAATGGCTGTCTCCTTTTTTTTTTTTGCATTCATTCTTTTTTTATTTAATAAATTTATTTTTTATTGGTGTTCAATTTACCAACATACAGAATAACACCCAGTGCTCATCCCGTCAAGTGCCCCCCTCAGTGCCCGTCACCCATTCACCCCCACCCGCAGCCCTCCTCCCCTTCCAACACCCCTAGTTCGTTTCCCAGAGTTAGGAGTCTTTATGTTCTGTCTCCCTTTCTGATATTTCCCACACATTTTTTCTCCTTTCCCCTTTATTCCCTTTCACTATTATTTATATTCCCCAAATGAATGAGAACATATAATGTTTGTCCTTCTCCGATTGACTCATTTCACTCAGCATAATACCCTCCAGTTCCATCCATGTTGAAGCAAATGGTGGGTATTTGTCATTTCTAATGGCTGAGTAATATTCCATTGTATACATAGACCACATCTTCTTTATCCATTCATCTTTCGATGGACACCAAGGCTCCTTCCACAGTTTGGCTATTGTGGACATTGCTGCTATAAACATCAGGGTGCAGGTGTCCCGGTGTTTCATTGCTTCTGTATCTTTGGGGTAAATCCCCAACAGTGCAATTGCTGGGTCGTAGGGCAGGTCTATTTTTAACTCTTTGAGGAACCTCCACACGGTTTTCCAGAGTGGCTGCACCAGTTCACATTCCCACCAACAGTGTAAGAGGGTTCCCTTTTCTCCGCATCCTCTCCAACATTGGTGGTTTCCTGCCTTGTTAATTTTCCCCATTCTCACTGGTGTGAGGTAGGATCTCATTGTGGTTTTGATTTGTATTTCCCTGATGGCAAGTGATGCAGAGCATTTTCTCATGTGCGTGTTGGCCATGTCTATGTCTTCCTCTGTGAGATTTCTGTTCATGTCTTTTGCCCATTTCATGATTGGATTGTTTGTTTCTTTGGTGTTGAGTTTAATAAGTTCTTTATAGATCTTGGAAACTAGCCCTTTAATCTGATACGTCATTTGCAAATATCTTCTCCCATTCTGTAGGTTGTCTTTTAGTTTTGTTGACTGTATCCTTTGCTGTGCAAAAGCTTCTTATCTTGGTGAAGTCCCAATAGTTCATTTTTGCTTTTGTTTCTTTTGCCTTCGTGGATGTATCTTGCAAGAAGTTACTGTGGCTGAGTTCAAAAAGGGTGTTGCCTGTGTTCTCCTCTAGGATTTTGATGGAATCTTGTCTCCTTATTTAGGTTTGTGTGCTAGTGTCATCCCCTTAGAGAGACATGCCCCCTAGTCACCCTTTCATATTACCTTCTCGATTTCTTCATAACACTTCTCTGAAATTATCTTATTTGTTCAATTGGCTACTATCTGTTAATCCCCATTAGACTATAACTTTTTTTGTCATATTCCCGGTGGCTCCCTAGGTTCTGGCACTGTATTTGGCACACCATAGGTCCTCCATAAATATATGTTGGATAAAATAATACATGAATTTAGGTGGGACATCAAGATGTTTACAAAACAATGAATCCATATACATATAACCATAGAATTTATTTAGATATAGCTTATGAGCAAATGTATGGTCAGGAAGAGAAAAATCTCTTAAAATAAGGGTACAGGAGCATTAAAAGATGGATGGAGAAACACTGTACGGTAAAACAAACCTCAAATTAATTTATAATTAACTGGATCTTGACGAGCAAAGTTTTAACATCTATTTTGGAGCGATGGTTAAAGAAATCAAGTAGAAAGTTCCCACAATTGCTTAGCTACTCCCTCTGTTTGGAAAAAGATGTTAATATTACCTTGTTGAATTCATTTTGATCAGCAGATGGAAGGCAGTGGGAGGGGTAAATGTGGGTGTTGAAGAATGACCCTTTTAATAGATTCCCAAACTTGGCTTCATTTATGTCATCTCTGCACTTTTTTGGGCAATTATTTTTGCTGCTGTCTTTCTTCCGAATGATGCACTTTCTTGAGCACCCTCCCACCCACCCCCAAAGGCTTTCGTTCTCCTGCGCATTGCTGCAGCTTCGCAACTTAGCTTTGAGCTCCCTCTGCTGGCACCAAAAAGGCTGCTCAGTTGGTTTCTTCTGGAGTCCATACCCTAAACTAAAGGATGCAGGATGAAAATAACCAGATTAAAAGTACAACCTTTTCTCCCTTTCAGTTCAAGAAAATTAAATGGAGTCTTGATTTATACATTGTAGTCATATCATCAATTGAAGCATTTAGCAGGCATAGCCTGAATGACTGGCTCAATCAAAATCCATGTTAATGAAGCTTTTCTCTATTCATCTGGAGCAGTATGATTACCTTTATTCTTTCTTCCTAAATATTGGATCTGTGCAAAAGTCCACATAGCCTGTGCAGATTCTCTGGATGTCTGGTGGGCATGATGAGATGTATACACATGTGTTTTTAAAGCAACACAAAGAAATGTGATGCATATATCAGTGCAATTACCTCTTTCAGTTGCTGTTCTTTTAGACTCCTTTGGACATGGGTTTGGGGATGCTGGTAATTTCTATATTCAACATGACTGATAGCTTGGTTTTTTTCTTTTTTCTTTTTCTTTTTTTTAAGATTTTATTTATTTATTCATGACAGACACACACACACACACAGAGAGAGAGAGAGAGAGAGAGAGAGAGAGAGAGAAAGAGAGAGGCAGAGACACAGGCAGAGGGAGAAGCAGGCTCCATGCAGGAAGCCTGACGTGGGACTCGATCCTGGGTCTCTAGGATCACACCCCAGGCTGAAGGTGGCACTAAACCACTGGGCCACTGGGGCTGCTCTTGATTTTTTTCTAATAACTGGATGTGCAGTAGAAAACATTGGTTGAGGATTGATTTTCCAGATAGATAGCACTAATTTAAAGGAAAGGATGAGAGTTACAAGTTCCCCCACATATAACTTTAATAGCTATAGGCACTCCACTGTCTGTCCTGCACTGCAACCGAACTGGCAATATGATCTCAGGAAAGGAGTTTAACTTTTATGGATCTATTTCATTAAGTACCAAATGAAGAAATTGTATGAGGCCATCTCTAATGATTTGATGATTTGGTGTTAATTGATACACCATCCACAAAAAGACTTTTCCAACTGTCTGGTAAAGATTCATCTGAACATTTAAACTATTTTACATTTTGCAACTTGGATGTTTTATGTTTTGACATTTGAAAAGAATAAGGAAACAATGATGCTCATGGAAAACTGCACATCATGAGCATTCACTCCAGTTATATACATTTCACTGGTTTATGAACAGTCTCTAGTAGGCTGAAAATAGCTTAGCTGTGGACAACAAAGAGTAAAAGGGATGGAATGCATTAATTTTTCTGTCCTGTTAGTTTTTGCTGCATAATAAATAACTCCAAACGCAGTGACTTCAAATAACAACATTTTTTAGTTCAAAAAAAATGGATGGAATGGGAAAAGATATGAAAAGGAATCTTTTCCCCTGGAAACTTGCTGCTGTGAGTGGAAGGAGCTGGCTATTGGAAATTTTCCCCAAAGTTACCCATCTAGCAAGATGACATATTACTAATAAGATTAAAATGTCTCCCTAGGAAGCAGCCAACCTTAAATGCAATCAGTGTAAAATAAGTTATCAACCCGGAAGTTATAACAGGTTCTACAAATCTATTAAAATAAGAAGGATGATGTAATGACAAGTACCAATTGGGCAGCACTCGTGTCAGAGTCTAGAAAAAGAGTAATTGGAGTGGGCCCTTGTCAATGTCTCTGGCTACATCCAGGGAGATAGTATCTTGACCTCTTAACATCTGGTTTGGAGGCACGTGGAGTGGAGGGAGCACTCATTTGTCACCATGGCTGGTGACCTTTTCTGCATCCTATTTCAACGAGGACATCATCTTCATCCACCTTTAGATCACATGATCTTGGGATGCCTGGGTGGCTCAGCGGTTGAGCGTCTGCCTTTGGGTCAGGGCATGATCCTGGAGTCTCAGGATCGAGTCCCACATCAGACTCCCTGCATGGAGCCTGCTTCTCCCTCTGCCTCTCTCTGTGTGCCTCTCATGAATAAATAAATAAAATCTTTAAAAAATCATGTGATCTCCCTTCCGGAAGGAGACTGGGCTTATTTGGCCAACAGGGACATTTCGGTTTCCTTATAACTTTTATTTATTGTTCTAAATTAATTGATTTTCTGTGTGATTTATCAACAAGTCTAATGAAAACTTAGGTAACATGAGTTGGATCATTCCTTCTTCATGATCATTTACCATTCCAGGAAAAAGTGCTCAAAAGTGAAACATTAGACCCTGGTGACCTACACAAGAGGTGTAGTATCCCTTAATGTCTATTCAATTTCGAATTCCCAATCTCTCACTCTCAAAAGCTCCTATAATCATCAACACTGAGCGTATAAGACCACAACCTGGACTTTGTAATTACCAAAAAACATTCCATCTCTTAAATCTCAAATGTGAATACCAGTCTCAGAGCTACCTTTTATATAGCTCCCTCACTCCCTTTACTACTGCTCTTCATCTTAACTAAAAGACTTTGTTCCCTTGATTCCTTCATCAGCTTCCAGTTTAGCAGTGCCTCAATCTCACTTTCTTCCTAGTGCTACCTGGAGCCCAGGCCAATAGCATGAATTTCTGTTTCATCAGTCTTCTTAGCTCCCCCTAACCTCTGTTTTAGGTTTTTTGTGTGTGTTTAGCTATTATTTATTGATGGCTTATTAAGTGTCAGGCAATTTACATTGATTCTTCCACCTAATTTGCCAACAGTTAAGTCGTTACTATTATTGCCCCATTGTAAAGATGAGGAACTGAAGTTTTTGAGAGGATAAGCAAATTGTCCAAGCTAACACACTTTAGTAAGCAGTAGAGCCAGGACTCCAAGCCTTGGCTGTGACTAAGACCTTCACTCTTAACCACAACACAATACTGCCCCCTGCTGCTGGATCTGCCCTACGGATTCTTAGCATAAAACCTGCCTTCCTTCCTAGAACCAGAAGGCTAGTAAAGAAAACCTCGTAAAATTGTGCAAATGAATGCCTCTACAAATCCCTAATTTCTGACCTCAGTGGAGCCTACCAATCCCTTTACCTATTATGAGTTTATTCCTATTTCTCACCATAACCATTCCAAGTCTTTGTCTCTCAAGTTTTCTACCCAATTCCCAATTACCTCACTTTCAGATTCTTATATCATCAATTCTCGGCCCACTGGGGGAAATCCTTCATTGTCCCAGTATTCCACCTATGGAATTCTCTCAGTACCACCCATTCTTCTTCCCCATTGCATGAGCAGGAGCATCTCTCTTCCTACTGAAGGCCAGCCTCTTCACTTGTGCCCTCTGTTGTTTCTTCCTGAAACTTGCTCCTTCGTATGTTTTCTCTCAGTACTTGATTTGCAATTTCTTTCCATTATCTTCTTACCTTCAGTATGTAAGTAGGTTTAAACACGTTCTAACCCCAAAGACTCAATTGGTGTTGAGTGTAACAAGTAACAAGGCACTGCCCAAGTTACTTTCTCCCTTCTTCTCTTCTCAGCAAACCTTCCATAAGAGTCATCTACTTTGGATATTTATTTCTCTGCCTCTCCTTTCCTGACATTAAGCCTTCAATACTCCACTTAACCTTTCTCCATTTGCCTTCATAATGTCCTACATATGGATACTATTTATCTTTTTTTTATTATTCAAGCTTAATTGACATACTATGTTATATTAGTTTCAGGTGTACAAAATATTGATTCGACAATTCTCTACAATGGCTACCATCTATCTTCATTTTGCCTGACCAATGCTAGGTCATTTGGTTTTTATCTCTTTTAAAAACTCCTATCTCCCTCAGTTTATATGACATCAGATTCTCCTGGTTGTTTTTCCTTATCTCTCTGTTCATATCTTTTTGGTCTTTTTTCCTGGTCTCATCTTGGCCTCTCTGCCCCTTAATATTACTTTTCCCAAAGACTTTAACCTTGATTCTCTTCTGCCTCTTTCTCCTCACTTAGGAAAGTACATAAAATGAGAGACCATTAACTTCCATAATTTTAATTTTCATCTATGTGCTATTTTCAGTTGATGGCATTACCTCCTTCTTTAATGAAAAAAATAGAATCTACCAGAGGCAAAATTATTTATCCCTCCCTCCCCCTGATAAGTCACAACTTATCCAATCTGAATACAGAATAAGACATTTCCACTTAAATATGCTACAAGTCCTCAAAGTCAATGTGCCCTGAATTCAGCTTAGTCTTTCCACTAAACCAGCATTTCCTACTCATAATTTCACTCAACAAATATTTTTTGCATCCCTATCCATTCACTGACTAATGCAATAAAAATGAAACAGGTAAACTCCTGCTCATATGAATTTACATTCTAGTGTGTGCCGGAGTAGGTTGGGGAGAGGCAGACAATAAGCAGACAAACATATTATGTCAGGTGATAAATGTCAAAAAGAAAAATAAAACCAGGTAAGGGCACAGGGAGAACTGAATGGAGGGGTATTTTATAAAGGATGGTCCAGAAAAGTTTCACTACTAAGGAAAACAGGAACCTAAATTAAAGAGAAACTGTGAGCCATGTGGACATCTGAGAGAAGAGTCATCCGGGCAACTAGAAAAGCAGATGCAAAGGCCAGGAGGTAAAACTGTACTTGGCAAAGAGCTATGTTGTTCTTGAAACAGAGTAAGTGAGGGGGAAAGTGGTAGAAGGTGAGATCAGAGAGATAGTGAAAGTCAGACCATAGTAAAATAATGGAATTTTACTCTGAGTGGGACAGGAAGACACTTCAGGTTTTTTAAGAAGAAGAGTACATTTCTTGACTTATAAATTTTAAAAAATATACAGTAAAGAGAATAACACAATAATTATCTATATACCCATTACCTAGACTCAGCAAATGTTAACATTATGCCATATTTACTTCATATATACTTTATTTGTTGAAGTATTTTAAACTAGAAATGCCATGACCTTTTAGCCCCAAATACTTCAGTATACATCTTTTTAAAGAACAAAACATTTTCCCACATAATCATTGTATGTATTATCATACCTACCCAAACTAACAATCCTAATCCCCAGTTGATAATCATATTTCCCTAGTCATTCCCGTAATTTCCTTTATAGTGGTTTTGTTTAAACCAGAATTAAGTCAAGGCCCATGCATTCCATTTGATTGTTAGACTTCTTAGTACTTTTCATGTAGAACAGCTCTCCGATCCCCATCCTTTTTCCCTATGGCATTAATTTTTTGAAGAACGAGACTCAGTTATTCTGAAGAGCTTTGTCTGCTTGTTTTCTTGTGTCGTTTAACTCATTACTTCATCAGCTGTTTTTGTAAACCAGAAATTAGAAATAATGGCTTGATTAGATTGGCATACATTTAAATGAACCACTCTGGATGATTTGTTGGAGAATATACTTTGGAGTAGGAGTAGAGACAAAAACACTAGTCAGGAGGCTATTGTAATATTCCAGGTGAGAGATGATGATACCTTGGAATAGGGTAGAAGAAGTGATATTGGTGAGAAATAGTCATATTCTGTATGTGTTTTGAAGATAGAACTGACAAAATTTAACTGCCATATGGGATGTGGGGAATGAGAGAAATCAAGAATGAGTTCATGCTTTGAAGCTGAGTAACTTGAAAGATGGCATTGCTATTTACTGAGACAAATGAGACGGAAGCATTAACATGTTTGGGGGTAAGATAAAGAATGGATATTTGAACATGGTGCCACTTATTGGGTTACTTTGATATTTTGATGCTATTCTCCACTCCCCCTACTTAATCATCAATATTTTCTGATTTTACCTATCAAGCACAACAAATCTATCCTGTCTTGTTTATCTCTGTTGCTACTGCCATTGGTCAAGTCCTCATCTCTCTACTGGATTAGTAATAATCTCCAAACTCACTCTCCCTCCAGTCTCTTATCCACAAGTCCCCTGAGTGGTCTTTCTGGAAAGGAAGTATCAGTTTGTGTCACTCTCCATCTTGAAACCCCTTAGTGATGCCCCTTTGTCTTCAGGCTTGAGGTCGGTGTGCCTTGGCATAATCCATAAGTCTCTCCATGATCTGGCCCTAGACTCATCTTCTGTTACTCCTTCACTATCCCCTCCCCACACATCCTTATACTCTATGATTTGCCCACAGTGAACTCTAGTATTTCTTTTCTTTTCTTTTTCATAGTAGGTTCCAAAAAATGAAAATAAAAAAAATAAAGTAGGTTCCATGCTGGGCACAACTCACAACCCTGGGATCAAGACCTGAGCTGAGAGCAAGAGTTGGATGCCGAACTGACTGAGCCACCCAAGGGCCCTGCACTCTAGTATTTCATCAGACAGACCATGCTGCTTCATATCTCTGGGCCTCTGTATCCACTGTTCTTTCTACCATGAATGCTTTTCCTCTCTCAAAGGCATGGGCAATGTTGCATTCAAATATGATTTTTCAGAATTTAGCACATGTGACAACTGACTAAGAGGTAATCAGTTACGGCTGGCTGTTGAACTAATGTACCTTTGAAAAAAAACAACTTATTTTGAACTTACATATCACAGTTCACAAGGATACACATTACCATTCTCAACCAGCATCACCCCAAACAAACCATAGAAATTTCTGAATTCTGATCAATGTCATCTATACTGATTTAAGCATAATCAATCACTCTATGCTGGGCACGATAAAATTGAAGCTTTAATATCTCTTTGAATTTTCTTTGACTTATCATTTTGAATCAATTTTTTAAAGTCCTGCTTTTCTCTCTGAACTTAAAGAAATTGAAATTATGAGTAGTAGACAGGAAGCACTTTACAGAGTAAAATTATAAGGTGTCATTTTTGTTATTATAATAGTAATTGCCTTCAAATGAAAAAGTCTATCAAAAGCAGAGCGTGAAAATTAATGATTGATTTTTTATTTGTCTTCAGGGCCAATTTGCCATAAACAGAACAGGCTTCATGATTCATGTCTCTGATTCATGTGAGCTCTCAGCTTGTGGATCCTGTCTTTAATTTAGCACTAAATGTGTTATATTTCATTTTTCCTTGGCCAGTACTCACTTGGCCTTGGATGCTAAATGAAGGCCTATTCACCTTCCAGGAAGCCAATTACCCAGAGAAGGACCACTTAGTTGATATTCATCAGAGTGGGTTATTTTTCTTCCCCTTCATTGCCAGAAAACTTTGATTGGAAAGTTGAAGGACTTGTTTTCCTGGCACCTAGAAGAGCACCAAGACTATGTCTGGTTCTTTGGTTATCAGAGAAATGTCTAGAAATTTAGGATCAGATTTTCCTTGGGAACAACTGTAGCAGGAATGATGGGGAAAAGAATATTTCTCAAGTGTTTCTACTTCCCCTATTGCTACATTCCCAATTGCATACCCTAAAGAAAAAGGTTTCTCTTTCAAAGATTGATGATTGTTCCCTTTCATTCTCTAGCATGTGTCCATTTCAATTACTTCCTGACCTAGCATACTGTAAGCCAGTCATTCTGAAGGTAAAAGTGACTACTATTTGAGGACTTCCTAAATAATAAATGATATCCAGATGTGATAATTCACAGATGCACAGTCTCCTTCTTCAACAAGTCAGAAGAGCTCCACACACAGGTCACATTTATCTAGATTTTACCACCCTGAGTGTCATTAAGTAAAAGAGTACTTACTGAACTAGAGATTAGAAACTCAGGCTCTAGTCCAATTCTCTTACTAATTGCTGGTTCATTGCATGCAAGTGTCTCTCTCTTCTTGGATCTCATTTTTCCTAATTGTTCAATGAAGTCAGGAGAATGAGCTTTAAGTGCCATTCCACAAGCAAAAGTTTTATACTCTTTCCAGTATGGATGTATCCCAGCTCTTCTTTGCTCAAATCCAAACTCCAGCCCAGTGAGCTCTCCTAGTAAGATATAGGCAGGTATCTGTTAGAATAATTACCTGTGGCCTCTTAATCCTCAGAAAGGAAGTAGGAGTTATTAAAAGGAAAAACTACTTCCAAAGTTAATTACACTTTTCTGTATCAAACAGAATGGTGCTTTCTCGATTATTCATCTGAAAAACATAATAATAACTATAAGCCCAGATACTTCACTTAACTGATCACTGGAAGGTAACAATAAGGAGAATTAACTCCCCCAGTATGCAGTGCCTATCAGAGTGCTAAACTCAATAGTAGGCCCCCAAATCAATGTTTTTAAAGAGCATTTGGGGAAATACTTTTATTTCCATACATTAACTTTAATATTTCAACAGGAAAATTATACTTTAACAACAAACAAAATCACATGCAATAGAGCATTTCAGCTCAAAACAAACTTCTCATTGAGACAGAATATTTATGTTTTGTATATATTTTCCAGAGATCATCAGAGAGTTTAAGATTGGCTTTATACCATATAATGAGGTCAGAAGGCATTTTTCTGCTCTGTTTGGAATGTGAGAGAACAATCTAAAGAACCAGAAAGAAAGCAGGCTAACAGTTGACCTCTGGTCAGAATGTGTGTGACCTAAAATCTGGTTGCATTTAGTTATTTTGAAAATAGCCTATTAACAGTTGGTTGACTGAATACAACTGGTAGTTTGCAAATCACCTGCTTTTCGACAAGATTCAACCTTCTTGATTTTTCCTCATTTGGTTTAACTGTATTCAAACAAGTGCTTATTATTCCTCTCCCCACTGTGAAACCTGAATATACATACAGAAACATTCAGAGATGTGCCTGGCATGTAATAGGTGCTCAATAAATGATTGAACTATAAACCAGGGTTGTCAGTTGGCCTTAAGATCAGATAAATATCCATATCCAGTTGTGATGATTGCCTATTCTATTCTTGAAGATTTTGAAGCTATTCACTATAGCCATTAAGCTAACACAATTATAATTAAGTTAACTGCTTACTGCCAAACTTGGTTTCAAATTCTCTACTTCAAAAAAAAAATTCTCTACTTCAGGAGGATCAATGAATTACAGAATTAAAAGGTGTCATGTAAGATAATTGGTTCTTACAGGAAGACTTACCTCATTGCTTCCACAATTAACACAAAAATAGGTATAATGAAGACTAAGTATTTTAGTGAAGTTTAAGTCATTAACAATGGATTAGGAATAGAATCCAATTTCCTCCTCTATCCATGATATATTGGGCATTGCTATTATCCTTTCAGTAATGAGGAAAAGTGTGTTATACTTTGTTTCCTTCCTTGGTAACATCCTGATGACTAAGTGGATATTTCAATAAAGAACCAAGGCAAAATTTTAAGCTAGGAACACACTTAAAGGATACTCCTTTCCTCATAAATAGAGGCCTATTTATTTATCACAAGAACCAGTCAAGACTAATACTAACCGTATAGCTAGGACAAGGATATAATATTCATTCCTTCCTCCCTCCCCACCATGATGTTAAAATTCAAATTTGAAATCCAGTGGTTGGTTAGTCTCATGCTCCAAGTAATCAACCCACATTCCACAGTGTCCCTCTGCTACACTTTGCCCACTCCAATCAACTACCATTAGTGTTGATTCTATGGCAGCTCTTCACCATCCTATCTCTATTCTCACTGGTTGGGAACTAAATAACTGGGGTTTGTCCTCTCTATCCAGAGAGGTTAGTCTTAATTCAGTGGATAATGACCCAGAGAGCTCTAATCCTAGATTTGTTTACTAGCATCTAAGAAACTGTCCCTTCCTTGGCAGTGCTAGATGATGTTCTCAAGTGCTGTGAACCAGTGACTCACTGCCATGAGCTGTAATCGTCATTCAGTAGCTTTTAACATTCCAATGGGAATTCAGGCTGAAATGCAAATATGAAAAGAATTTTAAAGGTAAAATCAGCTCTTTAGAAAAATTCCATCATTTCTTCAAGAGAATTTTATGTTACTTTATTATTTTATTTCCTTAAAACTCTTTTATCCAAATTAAAAGTTTGCTCTAGAAAAATACCCACTCCATTGGTGAAGTCTTTCACTCTAAAGTCATGATAAGTGACATTAAAACATGAAAAACAGGTGCATTCCCTAGATAAGTTTATTTAATTTCTGCATCATTCTTGTTTCCAATTATTCTAAAGATAGCAGGGCCAGAAAAATGATGAACTTTTTATTTTGAATCACATTCAGAAAAAAAAAAAAAAAAGAATCACATTCAGCAACTGGCTTGATATTTCATAATGAAGTAAGGGTCTGAAAAATATATTCTAAAGAGGAAATGGCTAGCCAATGCTTTGTTTGGGGTGTATTTCATGAATATTTTTGGGAATGGCCCTGTTATGGGAAAGGGGATCTTTAAAATAAGGGAAAAGGTGGAGTGCGTGGGTGGCTCAGTTGGTTAAAATAAAGGAAAATGTAAGGTGTAATAAACACTTAAGTCCACAATTGTCAAATTGAACTGAGGGTAAGAATGCGTGTATTAAATATGTTAATTTTCTTATTCTGTAACCCTAGTCAGTGTGGTACAATGGGAAAATCAGGTAGGAAGCAAAAAACTGGGTCCTTGTCTGGATTTTGCCACCCACCAGCTATACAGCCAAGAGCAAGTGGCTCAACTTCTTGATCTGTGCATGTGTGCTATACTTAGCCCACTGAACTATTGTGGGAACCCAGTGAGATAGGAACCAAACATGAAAAGGCTTTATGAACTGTGAACTACTATGCAAATGAAGAGTTACACCTAAGACTTTTGCAAACTAAGAAGTATGCACACAAGGACTTAGAAATCTATGATCTTTCTTCCTTATGAAGGGGCAGAACCAAGTTGGAGATAAAGGGAGTCCTGAGACTTTAAAGAAGTCTTCTTTAACTGTTTCCATTTTTTGAGGTTACGTTTATATTAAAAATTAAGAAGTGCCAAAATATATTTCTAAGAATTGAGGTGCTTCAAAAATTTGTAATACATATATCTGTAAGTATAATATCTTGTGGAAAGCCTACATTTGAGGCCATTTGTGAATTTCAGACCTTGGCCAAATGGTCTAGATCCCACCTAATAATAGGATCTGCCAATGAATTATATATAAACATTCCTGGTGCTTTTATAATGATTACTTTCTCTATGTAAGTTTCAGAATAGGAGAAATAGAAGTCAGACTTAAGTTTTCCTTTTTGCCACCAAACAAATAGACCATACGCATATTCCAAGTTGGTGGCAGGGAAGAGAACTGTAGAGGGAGCCGAAAAGAATGAGAACATTCAGAGTGTCTAAGTAAATATCAAACTACTGTCTTGTTGAACATGAGAGACTCTTAACTCTGAGAAATGAACTAGGGGTGGTGGAAGGGGAGGTGGGCGGGGGTGGGGGTGACTGGGTGATGGGCACTGAGGGGGGCACTTGATGGGTGAGCACTGGGTGTTATTCTATATGTTGGCAAATTGAACACCAATAAAAAAATAAATTTACAAAAAAAAAAAAGACAAACTACTGTCTTGTTTCCCTTACTATGATTCTGGGGGGAAAAAGGAAAGAAAAGAAAGAAAGACGGTCATCCTGGAAATCACCCAGAGGGAGTCCAAATGTGCCTGCAGAGGAAAAAAAAAATCACATTCAGAATTGTGATTCAGTCTCAGAGTGGTGTCACATTCAAAGAAATATAACTCAGAAAAACTCATTTCAAGAAGTAATTCTGAATTTTACTCATATATTTCAAAAAGCATTAAAATGGCTACAATCCATAACCACCACCCCCAACACCTTTAAAAGCTCCTGTCCTCTCCATTTCTCTCATGACCTTCAGCTTCTACAAGTCCTCTCAACTCTTCAGGAAACCATGGCCTTGGGGCACCTGGGTGGTGCAGTTGGTTGAGAGTCCAACCCTTGGTTTCAGTTCAGGTCATGATCTCAGGGTCATGAGATCCAGCCTTGCGTCCAGCTCCATATGGAGCTGGGCATGGAGCCTGCTTGGAATTCTCTCTCTCCTTCTATACCCCACCCCCCACTGGAGCTCTCTCTCTCTCTCTCTTTCTCTCTCTCTCTCTTAAAAAAAAAAGGTAGGGGGAATTCTGATTTAATGAAAGCATTTCTTTCTTTAAAAAAAAAAAGATAATCCAATAGAGTGGGAGAATGAGTATATGGGGGTTTATTTGTTTTTTTTTTTAATTTTTATTTATTTATGATAGTCACACAGAGAGAGAGAGAGAGGCAGAGACACAGGCAGAGGGAGAAACAGGCTCCATGCACCGGGAGCCCGACGTGGGATTCGATCCCGGGTCTCCAGGATCGCGCCCTGGGCCAAAGGCAGGCGCCAAACCGCTGCGCCACCCAGGGATCCCTATGGGGGTTTATTATATTATTTTCTTTACTTTAGCATATGTTTGAATTTTTCATAATAAAAATCTTTGTAAAATTATGTCTGTTTATCACCTGTATGGGATCTTCCTTTAAAGAGGATGCTAGAAACACATCTACATCATTCCAATACACTAAAGAAAACTTGTTGCCTTAAGGAAAACAGCAGCTGATCTGAAACTAACCAGGGCCCAAATCAGTGCCTCCATTTGGTCATTCCAGTTGAATAGGACTCTAATTTATTTGAAATTTGAATCTTCGAAATAGGCTCTGCAGTAGCCAGGCAGAAGCTTGTATAAAGAAATGTCCTCCCAGTGCTCACCCACAGAAAGATTTGTATGAAATGCTTGGTGGGTAGAACCTGTTAATGCCAGAGCCCCTGGATACCACTGCATTTCTCTCAAAGTGTCTGTGTAGGGCTGTGTAGAAATAGTTTCTCATCAAATATGGTATTGGGCTGGAATTCTAAATTACATCACTACCATCTTAGTCCTCTATTTTTAGGAAGGAAAATCTTTTTGCTATGATGAACATCCAAGGGAAAAGCCAAATCCTGACAGCCACAGACACAGTTGTCCAGAATAGAATGTACCCAGAAATGCTACATGAACTGCATACAGAAACCTCTCTCCTCAACTGCATAGGCAAACAATTTGCTTAACTACCACCCTGCCGCCCACAGTTTTGGCAGTTTTTATAAAATGATAGAAACATCAACTAAAGGAAGAAAAATTCATCAAATTGAGGTCCAGTGAACCAGGGTTGTTTTTTTTTTTTCCCCATTAACTCTGGAATTGCAAATAAATTCAAAATTCTGTTGAATAAAGACATAGTGCAGGGGCACCTGGGTAGCTCAGTGGTTGAGCGTCTGCCTTTGGCTCAGGTCATGATCCCAGGGTCCTGGGATGGAGTCCCGCATTGGGCTTCCCACAGGGAGCCTGATTCTCCTTCTGCCTATGTCTCTGCCTTTCTCTGTGTCTCTCATGAATAAATAAATAAAAATTGTTTTAAAAAAAAGACATGGGATCCCTGGATGGCGCAGCGGTTTGGCGCCTGCCTTTGGCCCAGGGCGCGATCCTGGAGACCCGGGATCGAGTCCCACATCGGGCTCCCGGTGCATGGAGCCTGCTTCTCCCTCTGCCTGTGTCTCTGCCTCTCTCTCTGTGTGACTATCATAAATAAATAAAAATTTAAAAAAAAAAGAGGAAAAAAAAAGACATAGTGCTAGTAGGTGGAATTTGTTTTCATTCAATTAATTACTTAATTATTTAATAATATTTATTGAATAACACCTATATGCCAGACACCGGGTTCTGGAAATTTTTTGAAATGGGCCTTATACACATAATAAGAAGATAGTCAGTGGTGACTTACAAATGACCAGGCATCTTCTAGAGATTGTGTGAAAAGTAAGGGTCCTTGGGCATTACCTGTTGAGTAGCTGAGTGTCACCTGACTGGGATGGACTTGGAAGCCTTGCCAGGTTAAGTCTGCCAGATTCTTAGCAAACTTGCCTTTGTTTATGGCAAGTAAACAAGACACCAGTTTTGACATACTGGTGTCTGAAAATTGAAATGTTGATATATTTGACTACTGGTCCATCAACCAGATATTCTTTTTTTAAAGATTTTATTTACTTATTCATGAGAGACAGAGAGAGAGAGAGAGAGAGAGAGAGAGAGAGAAAGGCAGAGACACAGACAGAGGAAGAAACAGGCTCCATGCAGGGAAACCGATGTGGGACTCAATCCCTGGACTCCAGGATCATGCCCTGGGCTGAAGGAAGGCACTAAACCACTGAGCTACCCAGGGATCCCTCAACCAGATATTCTATCTGAAAGGCACACACTGTTATAATGAGAGCAAAGGCCTTGGAACTCACCATCTGAGCTGGAATTCCTGTGCCACCAACTCACTAGATGTTCAACCTCTGAAGCCGTTACTTAACCCTGATGAATCTTAGTTCCTCCTCGGCATGAGGGATAATAACACAGATGCTGTTGAGACTGTTGGGAGGGATTAAATGTCCTTATGAATGTTGTTTTTTCCACTTAGAATTCCTTTATCTCTTCTGTCTCTTATTAACGGCTATGCACTGCTTCACCAGTCTAAGACCAAATGCTTTTACCTTTAAAAGTAAAAATGAAAGGGGTGCCTGGGTGGCTCAGTTAGTTAGGCATGTGCCTTTGGCTCAGGTCATGATCCTGGGGTCCTGGGATCTCCCCAAGCTGTGGCACTCCCTGCTCAGTGGGGAGTCTATGTCTCCTTCTGTGCCACCCCCCTAACTCGTGCTCTCTGTCTCTCAAACAAATAAATAATCTTTAAAAAAAGTAAAAAAATAATGACTCTGAGCACTTATTTTGTCACCATGAAAACCCCTTTCTCTCTGTCACAGGCTCACTCCTACTGACATATTCTCTTTCCTCATTTCTGGTAACTCCCACTTGGCCTCTTACAAATCTGCCACCTTGACACTGAGAATGCTACCACTGCCACCAGAACTTGCTCTAAAAAGCCTGCTGCATGGTGACATCATGCCAAAGACCATAATTCAGTACTGAGAAACTCCAAAAAGATTTGGCATCCCAACTACCACCAAAATATCAGCATTGCTACCACCAACGTGTTTTCCATGGGGCCAACCTCAGTTCTTCTAAGCATAATATAGAACAAACAAGTGTGCTGTCATAGATACACTGGTAAAAGCAAATCATCCTACATACCAATATTTTTCCTTATTTATCACTGTGGTGGCTTCACTGCTACTCTTGCAGTAACTTTCTATGGATCAGAGAAGAGGAGTAGAGGAAGAAAGTCTCTCCCCTAGAGTCATGATCAGTTATGCTGTTCGACACCTTCACCCATTATCAAATGGCCATTAATCTATTTGTGTGTACACACAAATCCAAAAGCACATCTACAGTGCAGGGGAAGCCAGGCCAAGAACACTTTTCACTCTCCCAATATATTGCGTTGTAAACAGATTCTCCCCTCAAAGAGGAATGTAGACTCAAATGCTGAGCCTGGATCACCAATCCATATTCCATATTCCCGCATGATGAATTAGTTCTTACAGGACTGCTGGCCTTTGTTCCTGCTCATGATCTCAACTGGGACCAACTATCTCATCTCAGACATCAATGATGTCCTAATAACATTTAATTTCAAAAGGGAAAAGTATTGGGGTCTCCATCCTTTCTTTTATTTTTTAAAACATTTTATTTATTTATTCACGAGAGACACAGAGAGAGAGGCAGAGACACAGGCAGAGGGAGAAGCAGGCTCCATGCAGGGAGCCCAATGTGGGACTCGATCCTGGAATTCCAGGATCACACCCTGAGCTGAAGGCAGACACTCAACTGCTGAGCCACCCAGGCATCCCCCTTCTTTTATTCTTTTACTGTGGTAAGATATATGTAAAACAAAACTTACCATTTTAACCAGTTTAGTGGCATTGACTATATTCACATTGCTGTGCAACCATCATCACCATCCATCTTAACAACTTTTTCATCTTCCCAAACCGAAACTCTGTACCCATTAAATAACAACTCCCATTTCTCTCTGCCCCTAGCCCCTGGTAACCACTATTCTACTTTCAATCTCTGTAAATTTGACTACTCTGGGTACCTCCTATATGTGGAATCATACATTTGTCTTTTTGTGTCTGGCTTCTTTCACTTAGCAGTATGTCTTTAAAGTTAATCTCTGTTGCAGCATGTGTCAGAATTTCCTTGGTTTTTAAGACTGAATAATATTCTATTGTATGGATATTTTTATTTGTCTATCCACCCATCAATGGAAACAATCCAAAGACTGTTTCTACTTCTTGACTATTATAAATAATACTTCTAAAAAATATAAATAAATAAATAAATAAATAAATAAATAAATAAATAAATAATACTTCTATGAACATGAATATACAAATCTGCTCGAGTCCTTACTTGTAATTCTTTTGGGTATATACCTAGAAGTAGAATTGCTGGATTGTATGGTAATTCTATTTTTAATTGTTTGAGGTCCACCCCTTCTCTGCTAGGATTTTCTTGCTCCCAGTGTAAATTTGCCTGTACTTTCCCTAGCTATTTCTCCTTTAGAACTTAGTTGAAGGGATACTTTGTCCAGAAGTCTTCTCTTACCATTCCCCGGCCTTGTTAGGTACTCCGCCTTTGTATGTTCCTATATAATGCTCAGAATGCCTCAGTCTTATTACTTATCAGATTTCACCGCAGAATTGCTTACTTTCCTATCTTCTCCTCCATAATGAGCTCCACTGTGAGCTCTGTCAGGACAAAGATTTTGCCTGTTTAGCACTGAATTCTGAGCATCTGGCATCTCGCCCAGCACACAATGGGTCCTCAGGAAACGACAGGCCCTTCTCCACAACCTCAAACATTCATTTGGTTTGCTTTTATACCCACCCCCTCACAATGAATTTATCTGGTTGTTTTATCCAAGTGTTTCCTGGAAGTGTTCCCTTTAAGAGATTTCTGCAATATCAATATCTTTCCTACCCTCACATCCTTCGTAGGACGTCAAGAAACATTTTGGGACAATTTGTCCCAATCTTTAAAAGTTAAGTCTAGACATTTCCAAAGACTGACCAATTTATGACTTACTTAGTCAAACAGCAAATTTAGTAATGTTAATGCAATATATTTTGAGTTTCTAATATCAAAAATCATAATATACTCGATTTTAATGAGATCCCAAATTTTATCTCCTCTGCTTCTTGAGTTGTTAGCCTCACAGGTACAAGGTTAGCTTTGCTTTATTGTTTAGTGAAAATGAAAGTTGACAGTTCTATCCATATTAATGACATTAATGAGAAATTTTGGGACAAGCAGTAACAAGGTAACCTACTCCGTCCATCGTATTGGCATAATAGGCCCAAGGGACCTTGCCTATTCACTCTGTGTTTCCTCTGCAGTATATAATTAAGAAACCAGCACCACAAGAAGAATGGGATGGCTCTGCATCATTCTTAAGTTCAAGTGCAAAACTCTAGATGAGTTTCTTCATTAGTCAATTTTTTGGGAAAAATAATGGTCACAATTTTTCAGCCAGCTCCCTTTAACAGATACAGAGAGCTTCTCCCCAAGCATCTACAGATGGAAATGCAAATGCAGATTTATGAGAGCCATGAAGGCCCTCCATTGAAGTAGGAGTCACACAGACAGCAGCGTCAGAGGACTTGTGACCAGACAAGAATGAAAGACCATAGGGTAGAGCACAGAGCTTCTCTAACTTTCCTAGCCAAGTTCCCCCATAGAGGGGTGGACTTCAATATACTGCTTTTGGATCTCATATTTTATCTTCTAAATACTGCTTTTAGATCTCATATTTAATCTTCTAAATTCATGAAAATTTTGTGTTCTAACCAATAACATCCTCATATTTGCTTTAATTTTTTTACACTTTCTTTCTTCCAAATCTTCACGTATACTTGGAAATAACAATACTTTGAGACTACTAATAATCGCTAATATTTACTAAGTGTTTACTGTGTGCCAGGCATTGTTTTAAGCATTTTACCTGGATTAACTCATACATTAAACAACCCACTTTATAGACAATGAATTAAGACACAGAGAAGTTAAGCAAGTTGCCTGAGGCCACAAAAATCAGAGATGGTAGAGATGGGTTGATAGACCATATTTCTCTTTTCATGGTTTCATGCCTTGACGATCAAGGTATAGGTATTCCAGTTGGAAATACACTATGTAACAGAAAGAGAAATGTACTAAGTAAAAGTCAGCAAGCTGAATATCACTACTGCCTTTCTTGAAGATCCTTTTGAGGATTAATTTCCACTTCTGAAAATGATGGCAAGTGATACCTCTAAGGGTTTTCCAGCTCTAATATGTTTTATCACTTCAGAGCTTCTAAATTACTTACTGATGATGGGAACTAGAAATGAATGAAGTCTACACTTATGGTTTCACCATTATTCCTTCTAATCTTTAATGAAGATACCCGCTGGCTTTCAGTGCTCTTAACAATGATAATCAAAATCAAAATCTTTTCTTAAACAATACTCATGGTGGTCAGTAAACATTTTCTACGCAGGTAGTAAATATTTTAGACCTTTTGACTGTCACAATCTAATTCTGCCATTATAGACAAAAGCAGCCAAAATTATATATAAGGGAATGGTCATGGCTATGATCCAATAAACCTTTAGAAAAACATGTGTTTGGCCAGATTTAACCCAATTGGGTTATAGTTTGTGGATCCCTGCTATAGACAAAGAATTATGCAGAACTGGGCTTTGTTCTCAGTCAGTTTAGATAAATCAAGTCATTGTGATATCCAAGCAGAGTTAAACAGTAGACTTGCTATGGTGATTTATTTTAAAATATTTTGGTATAAAGAGGTTGATGCAGACAACTACGTAAGGTAGCGTTAAATCTATAACTCAGGGCAGTTAGCTACCAATCAAATTTCCTGGTCAGGAATCCACAATCCAGGACAGCTTAGTGAGCTTTTACCACTTGAAAGACCTTAAGTCAGGCTTCTACACTCCAAAGTGGGCTAGAGCAAGTGCTTTAAATAGTGTTATCTAAATCTATACCAGAGACTGTTAATTGGCATAAAAGGTATTAGAAACATATCATTGACAAATGAATGTTGTTCAAAATATGTGATTTAATAGAAAGATTGTACAAGTTCACTCATCCTTGAACAAAGTCCATTAACCAATGAAGAGTAACATCCTAAGTCCTGAACAACTCTGTCCCAGAGTCCTGTCACAAAAGGAGGACTAGATGTTGGCTCTTTCCTGCTGTCAAAATTTCATTATGGCAGCCTTGAGAAACTGTTTTAGGTAAGACATTTAATAGAGTGTCTGAAGGTTCAGTCAGGAGAGAGCATTAACAGTAGTGATTTGAACATGGAAAATTATATGAAGTCTTATTAATTAGGTAAATGGTAGTTAACTATTAAAAGGGCACAAGAGAATTCCAAAGTGTAAAGAGGTAGCAAATGCTGAGGAAAACAGGAATGAGAAAGGAACTTGGACAATGAGAGGCAGAGCCCCTGCCAGGCTGAATTTCAGATTTCTGAGGAGCGTGATGGCTGTCACAGAGCCAGGCTGCACTTCTGTGGTAATGAAGAAACTTCGAGGGTGGAGCTCTTGCTGGGAACTGTGAGATCTGCAGCCACTGTGGTGACAAACTTGCCAGAGAATGCCTGCCTCTGATGTGCAAGAGCAGCCTGCTGCTCTGGAGGTGAGGAAATTTGCCAGACCGTGTGCATTGCTGAGATATGAAGGTCAATAGGCCTCTCCATATACCGATGTGCTTGCTGCCATGAGGAAAACAGCACACTGGCACAAGAGTCACTTTGAGCTTCCACCTGGCATTCTCCATGACTGCACTCTATTGGCAGAACTTAACTTGGAGCAAAGGAGAACTGTAGTCAGCAGGGTCAAACTCCAGTGTCACAAAGTAGGCAAAGAAGGATAGGTCTGACGCCAAGAAGCAATAAATTACCAACTGGTGCAGTGCCCAAGAACACAGTGGGATTTCATCAAGTCTTCAGAACAGGTGGCATGACTAACTGGTCCTTGCTAATTTATGCTTATATATACCTGAGACTTGCTTTCTTTGTAATTTGCCACCAGGTAGAAGGGTCATAGGACAAACAATATTTTCCAAAACAACCTGACAATTGTTAGACTACTAAATTGCTTATATCAGTTTGTAATACCTTGACTCAGATCTCAGCAACAGTCTACAAGTTGCACGAATTTGGACAAGATACTTAACCCTTCTGAACTTCAATGTTCACATGTGTGTAGTAAAAATTAAAATTAATTCCCATCACACAAGTCTAATGTGAAAATTAAATGACTTAAGCTCCTACATAGTAAGCACTTAATGAATGGTAGCCATCATTACTAAATAAACATATTCTTACTGAGTTCAAACTATGCTCAAGGCTCTGATTCTAAAATTTATTTGGAAGGGCAAAGGTACTAGAAAGCTAAAACAGTGCAGAAAAAAATAAAGTTGGAGGCATTGTAGTGCCTGATTACAAGACTTACTGAGAAGTTACAATAATCAAGATAGTGGTATTCGTGAAAGAACAGATACAAATCAAGGGAAGCAAATACAGAGTCCATAATAGGTCCACACAGAGGTATTCACCTAATTTTTGACAAAAGTACAAAGCCAACTCAGTAGAGAAAAGACAGTCTTTTCAATGAATAGTCCTGGAACAAGTGGACATCCATAAATAAATAAATAAATAAATAAATAAATAAATAAATAAATAAAAATATAGACACAGACTTTACATCTCATATAAAAATTGAGTCAAAATGAATCTTAGAATTAAATGTAAAACATAAAACTATAAAACTTGTAAATTAAAACAGAAAATCTGTGTGATTTTGGTAATGACATTTTAGATAGAACACCAAAAAGTACAATCCATTAAAAACTAGATTTTCTTCAAAATTAAAAATTTAAAACTAAATTTAAAAATCAAAAGGAATTTGCTCTTCAAGGACACAATACTGGTTCAATAATTAAAATCAAGGGTGCTTGGCTGGCTCAGTCAATAGAGCATGCAACTCTTGATCTTGGGATTGTAAATTCAAGCCCCACATTGGGTGTAAAAATTACTTCAAATAAAATCTTTAAAAAAATCAGTTAATGTAATTTATCATATTAATAAGCTAAAGAAAAAAATTGCATGACCACATTAATTGTAGCAAAAAAATCACTTGATAAAAATCAAAATCCATTATTTAAAAAAGCATTTTAAAAATAGCAATAGAGGGCATTTCTCAACTTCATAAAGAAAATATAGAAAGATTAAGAGCTAATTTTATATTTAGTGATGAAAGACGAAAAATACCCCCTCTAAAACCCTCTTACACTATTGGTGGGAATGCAAACTGGTGCAGCTACTCTGGAAAACAGTATGGAGGTTCCTCAAAAATTTAAAAATAGAACTACCCTACAATACAGCAATTGCACTAATAGGTATTTACCCAAAAGTTACAAAAATACTAATTCTAAGGGATATATGTACACTGATGTTTATAGCAGCATTATGTACAATAGCCAAATTATGGAAACAGCCCAAGGATCCATCAACTGATGAATGGATAAAGAAGAGGTGGTGTATATATACAATGGAATATTAGTCATCAAAAGAATGAAATCTTGCCATTTGCAATGTGGTGGATGTAACTAGAGAGTACTAAATAAGTCAGAGAAAGGCAAATACCATAGGATTTCACTCATATGTGGAATTTAAGAAACAAAACAAATAAACATGGGGGTATGGAAGAGAGGAAAACCAAGAAACAGACTCTCAGCTGTAGAGAACCAACTGACGGCTACCAGAGGGGAGGTGGGTGGGAGGATGGTTGAAATAGGTGATGGGATTAAGGAGAGACTTATGATGAGCACCAGGTGTTGTATGTAAGTGTTGAATCATTAAATTCTACACTTGAAACTAATATGTATTACACTGTATGTTAACTAACTGGAATTTAAATAAAAACTTGAGGAAAAAAATAATAATGTTTCTTAAACCCCTAAAATGGAATCACAACATAACCTAGCAAATTCACTATTAGGCATTTATCTCAGAGAAAAGAAAACTTATGTTCACACATAAACCGGCACACATAAACCTTTGTAATAGCTTTCTTTATATTGGAACCCAGATGTCCTGGAGTGGGTGAACTGTTAAACTGTGGTTATCCATGCCATGGATTATTACTCAGCAATAAAAATGAATGGAAAACTGGTGCACACAACAACCTGAATCACTCTCCAGACAATCATGCTTTGGAAAGAGAGCCAATTTCCCAAACTTATATATTGCATGATTCCATTGATAGAACTTCTTGAAATGACAAAATTGTATAAATGGAAAACAAATTAGTGGTTGCCAGTGGTGGGGCCTGGGGGAAGGGGGTGTGGTTATAAAAGGGCAATATGGGGGATCCTTATGGTGGTTATAATATTCTCTATCTTGACTGTATCCATATCAATATCCTGGTTGTGATATTGTACTACAGTTTTGTAAGATGTTGCCTTTGGAGGAAACTGGGTAAAGCATATATGAGATCTCTATTATTTATTTTTTTAATAAAGATTTTATTTTTATTTATTCATGAGAGATACAGAGAGAGACAGAGACATAGGCAGAGGGAGAAGCAGGCTCCCTGCAGAGAATCCAATGAAAGACTCAAACTCAGGACCACAGGATCATGATCTGAGGCAAAGGCAGATGCTCAACCACTGAGCCACCCAGGTGCCCCCAAGATCTCTATTATTTCGTATAACGGCATGTGAATCTACAGTGATCTCAAAACAAGAAGTCTAAGTTAAAAAAATCTGTTTCCCTGTGAAAGATATTGTTAAAAGAATGAAAAGATAAGTCATATACTGACTTATCAAGGAAATTACATATCAAATAAAGGACTTGTATACAGAATGTATAAAAACAATATTAAAACTAAAATAAAAAACCAATCTAATGAAAATATGTTAAGAGATAATTCACCAAAGAACATATATGAATGGAAAATAAATATACAAGAAGATGCTCAAAATCATTAGTCACTGGAGGGACACAAATTAAACCACAATGAGAGATCCATACATATCGATTAAAATAGCCAAAATAAATGAACCTACTGATATGAAACATTCCTGAGAATCCTGAGTAAAAGGAGTGCTCATTTATTGCTGTTGGGAATGGAAAAATGGTATATCTACTCTGGAAAACAATTTGGCAGTTTCTTAATAGAGCTAAATATGCACTTACCAGATGACCCGACAATCCTACTCCTAGATATTTACCCAATGAACTGAAAACTTATGTTCACACAAAGATATGTATGCAAACATGCAAATATGTATAGCAGCCTCATTCACTATTGCCAAAAAATGGAGATAATCAAGATGTCCTTCAAATGGTGAGGGGATACACATACTGTGGCACATTCATACATACAATAGAATACAGTTCAGCAATTTAAAAAGAATAAACTATTGATTCACAGGACATGGATACATTTTAAATATTTTGTTAAGGAAAAGAGGTTAGACTAAACTGACATTCCAGAAAAGGCCAATCTACGGGAAAAAATAAATTAGGGTTGCTGGGGGTTCTGAGAGGACAGTTGGATTAAGTACAAAGCTGCCTCATAAAATGATATTTAGGATGATGGAACTGTTCTGTATGGCACTGCGGTGGTGTACAAACATAACTCTATGCATTTTTAAAAACTCATAGACTTGTCACACCACAAAAGTGAACATGACTGTATGAATTTTTTAAGATTAAAAAATAACCTGGATATCAGGGATCCCAGGATTGAATGTAAACTGACAAATGAATTTAATACAAAACATATGGTATGACTTGCTGAAAGGGGTGGGGAATCGATAGAGCCAACAGGATATTTTAAGGACAAAGGCAAAAGGAGCTATACAGACATTTTCCTACTCTGATTTATATTTTTTTCATGATGTATAAGTTAGCAATCCTGAAACTTCTTTGTAAATATACTGTGCATACTAGGAAATAGATTTCTCACCATTGGAGAATTAGGTGGCAGATAAGCAGGAGAGCAAGGTCAGAATGAACCTGAACCCTTCAGTGATGAATTGTAGTTGGAGATATCAACATGAACTGCATTTAACATATATTTAGGGTTTCTCTACCTCAGCATTATTGGCATTTGGGGTCAGATAATTCTTTGTTGTGGGGAGCTGTCCTGTGTATTGTAGAATGGTTAGCAATATCCCTGCCCTCTACCCACTAGATGCCAGTAGCATTCCCCCAGTAGTGACAAACAAAAATGTCTAAAGGAACTACCAAATGTCCCTTGGGAGAATTGTACAAACACCCACAGTTGAGAACCAGTGAGACAGAGAAATAAATATAGATGTTTGTAAATACATGTTACAATATACATGTAGACAGTGGTATACAAACATATTTCCAACCCTGTCCACTGAGAAAGCAGGGAAGCAATGTCAGCCCAGCAGCAGCAAGTACAACAAGCACCTATACTTTGGCTTCCAAATACCTTTTCTACATCAAAGGAATCAAGGCTCCCTGGAGAAATGCCTGGAACTAGGACTGAAACAGCAAAAATAGATGAGCATGGGACAGCTTACAGTGTCAGAAAGGAAGAATGTGCTTTAAAAATTAAAAAAAGATAAGGTAGGTTAAAAGAACACAGGTGTCCATCTGAAAGTGCCCAATGATCAGAGCTTGATCAACTTGAACAACAAAAATAAATAGCAATATTGTATTATAACCCAAATAATAAATGTTAATGAGTCCTTATGGATATAAATAACTTATTGAATAAAGAAATAAATGGGAAAGAAGGAACATATTTTTATAAAGAGAATTTCCAATATAGAAGGAATGATGGAAATAGAAAATCATCATTAGGAAATTATAGTAATAATTGCTATAAGCATGATACACAAATGAATGTGAAAATTAATGGCGGAGGGAGAAAAAAACAGTATATTTGCTCAGCTCAAAGTTTATTGCCCCAAATTCACTAATTAGTGGGATGGCTTTAGCATATGTACACAAATTATTTGATACTCTTCCTTCCAGGAGATGGAGCTTATTTCTCTCCCTTGAGTGTGGGCTGAACTTCAGTGGCACATTTCCAATGAATAGATTATGGAAAAGGAAATAGTAAAATCATAATAAAGAAGCTAAGTAGACACTATCTCAACCAAATGATTAATGCTAACATCACCAGTAATAAGGCAAGTTTATATCATGTGCCCTTGATATGATGTAATGAGAAGGACATATCACCTCTGTGGTATTCTTTCCAAAAATCCAAACCCTAGGTGTAATCATTAGAAAATATCAGTCAAATCCAAATTGAGATATGTACCAAAATTCCTAACAATTGCTCTTCAAAAGTGTCCCGGTCATGAAAGACAAAAAAGACTGAGAATCTGTTATAGTTTGTAGGATATTAAGGAGACAGAATGGCTAAATGTAATACATGATACTGGACTGTATTCTGAAACAGAAAGGCCATCAATGGAAAAGCTGATGAAATCCAAATAAAGTTTGTAGTTTAGTTAATAGAATCGTATCAATGTTCATTTCTTTGTTTACACACACACATACACACAATGGTTACATAAGATGTTCACATTAAAGGAAGCTAAGGAAAGGTTTAAAGAAATATTAATATTTTTAAAACTTTTCTGTAAACCCAAAATTATCTCAAAAGTTTCTAAAATTTTATGTAAGATAGAACAGGAAAGATAGAACTAAATATGGTTGAATAAGGAAGTCGATAGAAATAACAAAAAGTTAAGGTCACGTCAACATTCAATAAAAGGAAAGATAACTATTAACAGTCTATTCACACTTCAACAACTTGAGATGAAGAATAAATTGTTGAATTGTTAATGTGTCAAAGTCTTGACAGTAATATGCATCATGTCTGAAAATAATCAAGCACGTACATGTTCCTATTTTTTAGGAGTAATTTGAGTTCAAATTACATCCATAGGAACTGCAAGTTTTTGGCCAAAATGAATACTTTTGATTATTTTTTTCAAAACGGAATGATACCTAAATATTCCCATTTCAGAATTTGACTGAATTAATCTAAATAGTAGATAATGGCATGAGTTACCAAGTTCACTAAGAATAAGTTCCAAATTTAGAGTAAATACATATCAGAGAGCTTCCCACAACTTGAAAAAAAAATCTCAGCTGATCTATGTAAATCAATAGGCAATTTGCAATAGTTTTTTTCCTAATGGATCCATTGTAAAAAATTATTTTCACTGAACATCTGTTTTTCCTTATCCATATCCCTTCACACACATATAGACATCCCCACATAACCCACCATATGATTCTACATTGTCTGTGCAGCATTATTCACAAAATGGATAGTGGCTCAGTCACATGTCATCATTCACCCACGATATACAGTACAAAAAGAAATGTATTGTAATCCTTGCATGGAAAAAACTATAAATCATGAGAGAAGAACAAGGGAAAATTCTACAGATGGGACTGTTGCCTGGGTTAAGAAGGAAATCAGATGTACACATCTACCAAAAAGTTATAACTAAAGTGAACACATTTCACAGAATAATATACTTGAAATATCCTTACTCCATAATCTGGTAATAGCCCTATATTTTCGTCATCAGGATCCCCACGCTTATGGACAAAGTACTGCACTTGTGATCACTATGAAGCCCCATTTTACTCCCATCCATCCCTACCATGCCACATACAGTCCAGTTAAATAAAACTCCTTACCATCTCCCAAACATACCAGACTCTCTCACAGTTCTGTTTTTACACATTCTAGTCCCTCCATTTAACATACCCCCCTCCTACCTGTCTAACATTCTTTTAAAAAAAAAAACTAGTGAGTTATTCCTTTCTCTTTATTAACATTTTCCACATTTCATTGTAATCATCCATTTAACTGATTGTCTCACATGCTAGAGTGTGAACTCATTGATGGAAAGGACACAGTGTCTTTTTTTTTAAGATTTTATTTATTTATTCATGAGAGACAGAGAGAGAGAGAGAGAGAGAGAGAGAGAGAGAGAGGTAGAAGCAGGGTCCATGCAGGGAGCCCAAACTGGGACTCCATCCCGGGTCTCCAGGATCATGCCCTGGGCTGAAGGCGGCGCTAAACCACTGAGCCATCCGGGCTGCCCAAGGACACAATGTCTTGATCACTTTTTATCCTTGGCACCTAGCACAACCCTGGCACAGAGCAAGCTTTGATAGAAATTTTTTCTAAAAGTAGAACCATTGCCAAAAGAGAGATATGGCCAGGGGATCCCTGGGTGGCTCAGCGGTTTAGCGCCTGCCTTTGGCCCAGGGCGTGATCCTGTAGTCCTGGGATGAGTCCCATGTCAGGATTTTCTCTGGTGGCAAAGACAGGCTCTAGGGCAAAAACAGATAAGCAGATTATGGGATCATTTCAGATGGTATTTAGCCAAGAACATTCAGTGAAAGAATGCAGTAAGTGGTGGTGCCACTCACTTAGAGAGGAGATACATTTTCTTTGACTTGTTCTTTCTCCTAGGAGATAACTTAGGGTAGTGGAAAAAACAGATTGAGGTGTCAGACCAGAGTTCTAGACATAGTATGCATTATCTCTAAGACCTTGGATAAATCCTTTCCCCTTTCTGGTCCTCAGTTTCTCCATCCAGCCATGATGAGTTTGGATAGTCCTTTCCAGTTATGACATGCTATGACTCTGTGAAGCATATCGTGATTTCCAGAGTTCACATCCAGAAAGTCTGGTAGAATCCAAGTGTGTGCGGACATATTGTGCTGCCAAATTCAGACTGCAATTTGTCCAAATCCTCTCCTGTCTTCACTGATCCAGACCACACTTAATTTCTTAAATCTTTGAGTGCAAAGACACAGACACAGGTCACTAAAAGCAACATTCAAAACACCCAAGGTATTTCTAGCTAGCATCAATCACATGGCTCAAGTCTCACCATGCTTGACATATTCAGAAAGGCAAGAGCACATACTCTCTACTCAGGAGCAGAGGTCAAATATACCCTTCTTATAAATGTCAATACATTTGTGCTGCCCCCAGGCCTCTTAGTCCAATGCTTTTACAGATATTAAATTTATTCCAAAATTTAAAGTTAGAATGATAATACTCTCAATATTTAGGCAATGAGAAACAGAATGCTTTTCAGAATTTCTGGCCCCCATGGAATATGTTAAGGCATCTCAAATTTAATTGACTTGAAATTCTAAACCAAGAGGATGAGCATTATGTTTGAGGTCACATTTTTCTTAAATCACATAAACCCTGTAGCAGATTTGACATATGAAATTCATCTTCCTCAGATGGGTAAAGGGCTAGACGTTTTCTTCCACCTCTGAAGAGCTGAAGTAAAATTCTGAATGCAAGACTACTACTAGAGCAAGGCTTGTGATCTGGATTGGATTTCAGAATGTATGGATCTTGGATGAAGTATCTGGATTTTTTCAGTGTTCTGCCACATAGGCTGGTGTTCTATAATCTTCCTCAGCCCAGGACCTACATCTGCTCCAAGCCACATCTCTGTCTGGTACACACATTCATTCATCTATTTACTTTTTAAAAAATATTTTCTTTATTTGTGGCACACACACACACCCACACACACACATACACACAGAGGCAAAGACACAGGCAGAGGGAGAAGAAGGCTCCATGCAGGGAGCCCAATGTGGGATTCAATCCCAGGGCCCCAGGATCATGCCCTGGGCCGAAGGCAGGCACTAAACCGCTGAGTCACCCAGGGATCCCCTTCACTCATCTATTTAGTCAGCCAACATTATTATTAGTATGAGTGTATAACATCATATTATGACTGCCTACCATGTGCTAGGTATGGTGCTCAGGTGTTGAAAATGCAGAAATAATAAGATACAGTACTTGCATTGAAGGAGCACATAGGCTAGTGGTAAAAAGAGGCACAGAAATATGCCATTATATTAAGAGAAGAAATCAATCATAAGCATATACAGTTAAGACTCAGATCAACCTGGGTTTGAACCAGAGATCAGCTATTTTTAGCTGTCTGACCTTGGGCAATAATAACAACATGGATTTTTCCTGTAGGTGTTGATTGATGGAAGCCTCTACCCTCATTTGAATGGTGCCCTGAGAAATAAGTTTTCTGATAAAGATAGGAAGGTAAAGGTAATTCCAGAGGATTAGAGATATATGAAAAGACACAGAGATAAATGGAAAATCTTAGCATACTGTGTGAGAGTTAATAATTAAGCTGTAGAAGACCTGAAAGGAATAGAAAAATCTGAATCTAGAAAAGTTGCCTCACAAATGTGGGGTAATTTGCTTTATATTATTTAGCAATAAGAAGATCAAGTGGATGTGAAATTCAAGTGTTAATCGAAACTTCAGAGAGGTGCACCTGGGTGGCTCAGTCAGTTTAACATCTGACTCTTAATTTTGGCTCAGGTCATGATCTCAGGGTCGAGGGATTGAGCGGGCATTGGGCTCTGTGCTCAACAGGAAGTCTGCTTGAGATGCTTTCTCTCCTCTTTCTGCCCCTCCCTCTCTCTCTCCCCCTCTAAGGTAAATAAATACATCTTTAAAAAAAAAAACTTCAGATAAAATAAGATTTCTTCCAGCCAAGATGGAGTAATAAGGACTAGATTTACATGCTTGCATGAAACAACCAAAACAAAACAAAAAAGCAGGCAAATATATTTTTAAATGATATTCAAAAATAATGGAAAATCAGACAATGAAGGACAGTGAAAGAAATGGAAAACAAACAGGATGAGCTCTATAGTACCCCTAGCTGACTGGAAAATTTTCCAGAATTCCAGAGAAGAAAGAGCTATATAGAGAGAAAATCCTAAAGATCTGCAGAGGTCCCCTCTCAAGTATTTAGCAACATATTGATCAGTGCATGTCTGTGAAGAAACTATCAAAGGCTAAGGCGGCAGCTCAGGCTGCCATAACAAATTACCATGGACTAGGTGGCTTAAACAACAGAAATTTATTTATCACAGAACTGGAGGCTAGAATTCCCAGATGAAGGTCTGACAGGGTTGGTTTTTGGTGAGGGTTCACTTTCTGGCTTGCAAAAGGAAAAAAAGTCTGCAGGGCATGAGTGATATGTGTGAAACCATCAAGTATGTGAACATATACATAAGGGAGGTCCCACAAGATGAGTGAAAACAGGGCAAAAGTGTATTTGAAGAAATAATGGCTGGGAACTTCCTAAATTTGATGGAAAACATCCGTCTACACATTTACGAATTCAATGAACTCCAAATACAAATTTTAAAAGATATAGTCAACTTATTGAAAGATAAAGAATCTTGAAAACAGAGACAAGTGACCCAATCACATAAATGATCTGTAATAAAATTAAACAATACTTCTCATCAGAAACCATGGAGGCCAGAAATATGTGAGAGGATACATTCAAAGTGCTGAAAGAAATGATCATCAACCAAGAATTCTATATCTTGCAAAACTGTCCTTCACTAAATAATTTGAATCCACACAAAAAAAGAGAACTAGAGAAAGTTTCTACATAATTATAAAAATAGTAAATGTGTATTTTTTATTTTAATAATTTTTCTCCTAGTTGATTTAGAAGACTACATAAATCAGTAAATCAAATGTATGTTGATGGGCGTATATTGTATAAAGATGAAATGTGAATGACGAGAATAATATAAAGGGGAGGATAGACCTATTTTGGAGAGAAACTTTTGTGTACTCTTTAAGTGAAGTTGCCATTAAATACAATTAGATTGGTTTAAGATTTTATTTATTTATTCATGAGAGACACACAGAGAGAGAGGCAGAGACATAGGCAGAGGGAGAAGCAGGCTCCATGCAGTGAGCCTGATGTGGGACTCAATCGCGGGACTCCAGGATCACACCCTGAGCTGAAGGCAGGCGCATAACTGCTGAGCCACCCAGGCATCCCCAATTAGATTGTTTATCATGTTAATTGTAGCGGTGCGTGGCTGGCTCAATTGGTAGAACATCTGGCTCTTGACCTCTTCGAGCCCATATTGAGTGTAGAGATCACTTAAGTAAACAAAAATTTTAAAAAGATGTTGATTGCAATCCCAATGCAGTTGCTAAAAACAATCTTCAAAATACATTAAGAGAAACAAGAATGTAATTTTAAAATGATATATTAGAAAATTTCTAAGGAAAAAGAATGAATTAACAAAAGAATAAAGTCATAAGTTATTTAGAAAACAAGTACCAACATAGCAGTAATTCACACATTGTAAATATGTACAATTTATTATATTTTCATAATACATCAGTAAAACAGTAAAAAGAAAAAGGAAGATAAAGGAAAGTATTATACAATATATAGTATTGTATGATGCTGAGTGGATATAGGAGAATTAAAAAAACACCAATTTTCTGGTTAAAATAACTCTAAAGATGTGTATATCAATTGGGAGACAATGCATGAAATGTAAAGTAGATCTGTGAAAGGGAATGGATAAGTAAAATTTTCCTCTTTTCTCAAGATTTTATATAATGTTGATGTTATAGTGCCATTTATAATAAGGAAGATTAAATGTTTTTTTAAAAAATAGATTAAATAACAAAGGCATTAAAAACTATAGTTGACGGCTTGGGGAATTCCATTGAAATCCTTCTACTGAAGTTTTTTTAAGAAAAGCTAATCTGTTTCTGGGGCAGCAAAATCCACTTGATATTCACAGGATTAGGAAAGACCTCTGTGTGTAGCATCTTTTTAGGATTGGGAAAAGAAACATTAAAACCCAGGTTTTCAAAAAGGTTGTCTGAAAATAATCTTGCACTCAGGCTTAATGGAGAAGGACCAGAACTGCTAACCACTTCTAGCCAAGAAAGGAGCATTTTGGGACTTGTGGCAATGGTAACCTGGCTACTGAACACAGACTCTGAGCACTCTGGGTCTGGAATGGATAGAAAACCTTGGAGGTTTTTTAGCAAACACACACTCCAAGCCCATATCTGTCTGATAAAGTTTGGCTGCTGGTGGTAATATCAAAAAAATCTCTTTCTTTTCTGGCTTGTTCCACTGTAAAATATGAAGAGTATCTTGCAGGTATACCTGGGCCAAAATAGGAATGAATGTTCAAAGAGGCCCTGTATTCGGCACTCTGTTCGCTAATCCATGCATCAGAGTTCAGTTCTCTCATCCCCAGGGCTGTTTGGAAAGGTTTTTTCCTCTCCCCAAACAATTTCAGCAATGGTTGTTTTTTTCCCATCACTAATTTAAAAACATACAGCTTCCCCCAAACCATGTGATTATTCTTCAATACAAAGGTGTGTGTTTTTTGCCTCTCAAGAGAGAAAACAATAATGATTTAGGAGATGTGTTTATGAAATAAGCAGTGGCAAGGCACATGTATTTAAAATGGGTCTTCAGATGCAGAAGAGTGAAAAAATGCAGTTGGAAGTGAAAACAAATATTCTAGAATCTTAGCTTGCTTTCGTAGCCTCGAGTGCTGGGCAATCAACGGCTGGATTTTCAAAACTCAGATCCACAGGACTCAGAGGCAGAAAGGACTGAAGATATCATCTACCCAAATGATTTTTGAACTTTTAGAGCCATATAAATAAATGTTTGTTAACATGAAAGATTTCTTGGAACCTCACTACTATCTAAAACAAAAAGAAAGTGATACCTTTTGAAACAGGGGTAGGAAGCTTCAGAGTCCTTCTCCTGACCCTTGCTCCATAGCCTCTGCCCTTTGACTCCTAAAAGGGCTCTGCAAGGCACAGCTTCTTTATTTGCAGAAAATGAGCTCCACAGGGAGAAAGAGTTTTACCCAACATCTCTAGGTTAGTCAGTGGCAGAGTTGTGGCTAGAACCATGGTCTGTAAGCCCAGAGTGTTGTGCTATACCATATTTCTGAAAAATCTACAAACTTTGAAGAAAGCAACCATAAATTTATTTTCACTCATGCCCAGTTTACTTGAGTGGGGAGGTGGGTTCTGTGTGACTGGTCTCATTTCTAAATTGTAGGGTTTTATCTCACTTCCCTTGCTCATCTTTTACTTCGGTTTCTTAACTTGCATGAGTAGAAGCCACGGATTGGAACAGTGACATGATTTCAGGGAACTGTACATCCTAGTTTCAAAGCTTTCCAGAGCAGCAAAGGATTTATTATTGTGAAGCTGGCACTTAATTTGATGATAAAAGGTCTACCAGGATGGCGCCTGGTACTTAGTAGATGTTAAATAAATGTTAATGCCCTTTCTTTCTCCTCTTCACTTGACAAATGATAGATTGGAAGCCATGCTCCCAAGTGCCAGGATAAGGAAAAAACTGGCAAAAGAATAGGACTCTGATAGTGTAACTGAACACCTTAACTGGGTTCCTCAGGAACAGGGGAGATCTTGAACATTTTATTTAAAGATATACAAGCAAAGGTCCTCATGCTTTTCTCTTCCCATCTGGCATCTAAGCAGCCATCTCTTCCGGCAAATACTCTGTGATATGTACTCCAGATCAGAAAACAAAAGATATGAGTTAGTCCTGCTTAAGTGCATCGTTGTGCTAATGAAATTAATCAGTGGCAATGACAGCCTTAGAGCAGCAGGGAAGCTTACAAAATGGTAGCAGTTAAGAAGTGGCTGCTGGAGAGAGAAGCAGAATGCAATCAAGGATGAAATAAAGCAAAACAAGATTGGGTTAGAAAAAAAACTCTCAGCAATCAAGTATCAATAGGGCCTCGGAATAAAGGGAGAAGAGGGTTATTATTTGAAGTCTAATGAAGAAAAGGCTTGCAGAGATTGTGATCCCTTTCCTGTTTTATTGTTTCTTTTTCACAATAGTTCCAATTTCAATAAATCTAACAGAGAGAAAACGTTCTCAGTAATTGTACAAATATGTACAAAAATATACAAACATGTGGACTTAGTATAATTTTGTAAGCCAGTATGTAGAAAAAAGGGGACTGAAGTGCAGGACCCCGGGTTCAGCTCTGCCAGTTGTCTGTCTTCCAATAAGCAAGTCCCTTCCCTATTTTAAGTCTGAGATTCTCCATCTAGAAGATGATAGGGTAAACCAGATACTCTAAGGTAGATCCTTCTAGTTCTAACATTTCAAAATCCTGTGGCTCCTGGGAGAAGTTCTATTACAAAAATAATTTGCAGTGTGTCATAGATATTCATTGTAAGGTGGACTACAGGAGTCCTAAGTACTAAAGCTCAATTTTCTTGATGATGTTATGGAATCTTCATACATCTGAGATAAAAAGATGTGAAGCAAATGGATAAATGGCTTTCTAAATAGGTTTGCTTTGAATACTATTTATATTTTGTTTTTCATCGCTAGACCTCAGCCAACATTTTCCAAATCCATAGCTAATAGACCTCACTGCCAGGAAGCGTTTTGTGATGATTATCATAAATTTTCTCTTCTGCAAATTTTTCATTTTCTCGTTTCCTCAACTACAACCTCTCCCTGCCACGTACCAATAGAAAGATGGTTGGTTTTTCTTTTTTAAGCTGGTGTTCAGTAGCCTAAGGGAAAATATTAGAAAATCAAGACAATTTCTTTTAAGATTAAACAGGTAGAAAAAGGTCATAGCAAGTAATAGAACTTTCTCTGAGCCCCGTGAACCTGGAAAATCGCTGTTTGGATTCACTCACTATAAATCCAAGCAAAGAAATGTGGTGCCTGGGGTGAGAAAGAGGTTCTTACATCCATAGGCATGACTAAGTGATCCTGTGTATGGTCCAAGGTCAAGTTAGGTTCCCCCTAAAGATGATTAGCTCCTATGGTGCTGCAGTGGATATTTGGAAGTTGGGTTTAGAGAAAATTTATGTGAGAACTCTTTAATAAATTTCATTTGAGGGCAACCCCGGTGGTGCAGCGGTTTGGCACTGCCTGCAGCCCGGGGTGTGATCCTGGAGCCCCGGAATCGAGTCCCACGTCGGGATCCCTGCGTGGAGCCCGCTTCTCCCTCTGCCTGTGTTTCTGCCTCTCTCTGTGTGTGTGTCTAAATAAATAAATAAATAAATAAATAAATAAATAAATAAAATCTTTTAAAAATTTTCATTTGAGGAAGCTCAGAATTGGAAACTTCTCCATTATTTACCAGAAAAATCAAAGAAATGAAATGGTGTTTCTAGCACCATATGAACTACTTCTTAAAGTGGTTGTGGGGGAAAAAAAAAGTGGTCGTGGAAGCTTGTGTAGCTTGGAGCTTGTGTATCTTTAGAGGCAGAACCAGCATGACTTACAGTGAATGCAGTGTGAGCGATGAGGAAAAGAGAGATATCAAGGATGACACTTAGGTTTCAGATTTAAGCAAATGGTATCATTTCCTGATGGCAAAATCTATTATGAGATAAGGAATTCTAAGGAAGAATAAGGGAATGATGTGGTAAGATCTGAGGCCTGGGAATGAGAAAAAAAATAAATCAATAGTTAAGCACATTAAAACTAGAAAATGATAAAATGAGAAATTGGAGACATTAAAGGAGAGAATAAATAAAATGACTCAACAGAAGGAGAGGAAACAGATCAAATTAACTTGTTTTTTGGCCTTGGTCTTGATCTTTTTCACAAAACCTGAAGAGTTTACAATGTGAGTCGTGTCTGTCCAAGTTAGTAGTTGTAAGGGCTGCACAAACACTTAATCATATTAAATATTCCTGGAGGAGTTTCCCCTTTTGCAAATAGGATATAGTAATGTAGACCTGGTCTTATTTTATCAAGGAAGCATCCTGATAAAATCACTGTATCCTGCTAATCAGAATCTTCTACTAGTGCTTACTTCCTGAGGATGAAGGTGGAACTCTTTAGCCTGTCAGCAGGATCTTCACCATCAAACCCAACCTACTTCACCTCCTCCTGCCATTCCTTTCTTCTGTCTATATTCTAGCTCCATGGAATTTTCCTCAATTCTCATTAAAATGATGTTTTTTTTATGACTAAATGACTTTGCATATACTATTTCCTATCCCTGAAATGTTCTTTATTTTTTTGTTGTTGCTATAAATAAAGTCCTTGATTTCCTTTTAGATTAAAAAAAAAGTCATCTCTTCCAGGAAGGTCTACAAGACTTCCCATTCAGATAAGATTTGGTCCCACTAAAATCCCACTGCCTTCTGCAAATCTTTCCATTAGAGCACTGGTCACAAAATTGTAATTTGGAATTTTCTCTTTATGTGTCAGTTTCTCTTATATACTGTGACCTCATCAAGGGACCAAATAATCATCTTTTTGAGAAAGATTTTATTTACTTATTTATGAGAGAAAGAGAGAGAGTGCACACACAAGCAGGAGGAAGGGTAGAGGGAGAGGGAGAAGCAGACTCCCTGCTGAGCAGGAAGCCCGATATAAGGCTTGATCCCAGGACCCCGGGATCATGACCTGAGCCGAAGGCAGCCACCCAACCTACTGAATCACCCCAGGTGCCCTCCAAATAATCATCTTTATAACCATATTACCTAGAGAATAAAATCTAATCTTTGTTAAATTTTCAATTCTTATCTTCTTCTTGTAAGTCATAAATTTTGTGAGAAGAAAGGCTCCTTCCTATCTATTCATTGTTGTATTTCTAGTGCCCAGCACAGAAATTATGAGCTAATGGTATGGTAGTTTCAGAGTTTAGGAGATGATACTGGGCACACATAATTAACAGTATTTAGAGATGAGAAATAAATGAAGGAGGAGTGATCAAGGCATGACATGGCCTCTTGAATACATGGTAGTTTGATTTGCTGAGATTGTATTCACTAGAAGAAGATTGAGGGTGAGGGACAGGACGAAGATATGTATTTTCTTCATTTAACACATTAATTATTTTAGTAGGCATCGGATACCATTTTAAGTGCTTTAGAAATATTAATTCATTTAATCACCATGACAATCCTCTGTGGTAGGTGCTTGTATAATCTCTTTTAAACAGAATTGAAGCAGATAAGTCCAGAAATACTCCCGAGGCCATCCAGATGTATGAAGCAATGTATGAAGTAATGTAGATAAGCTTCAAATTCAGTGAATTCATCTGTAGAATCCATACTCTTAATCACTTTACAGGCTACTGAATTCAGTTTTGGATTTAAATTCTGGATTAGTTCAGTTTTGGACACATTGTATCTGAGATACCCACAAGGAAATCCACTATCTGTTACATAATCATATGTTTTATCATAATAATTCTTGATAGGGAAGGCTTGTGGCTCAGTCTCTGTATGAAGTGGAACTTAAAGAATTATTGTTTAATAGCCAAAACTAATTTATTAATTTTTTAAAAAGATCTTAGAGTACATTCCAGTATAAATCTACAGCAATCCTTATTTATATCCTCTTTCCTCTCTAATCAACTAACCTTACACCATGAAGCCCCTAAGACTCTACTCTCTGACAGTCCCCTGTGAGGATAACAGTTTTCCTTTCCCCAACTTTGTCAGCTTTCTTCCTTCTTTCTCTTCTCTGCCCCTCAAAATTTTCTTAAGTATATGAACAGCCTTTTCTTCACCAAGAAATAATTATTTCTTTCTAGGATGCTGAGAGAAATGGAGAAATTAGATGGCAATTATAAGATTTCTTTGAAGATCTGGTGACTAAGTCTGTAAACATTCCCAATGTGAAAATGTTTTCCTTATGTCACATAAAGATCTGGAAGAAAGAATTCTGCAATATTCACTACAAAAACTATTTGTATATATGTGAATGTGATCAGTGAGAGAGTTTGTGCATGCAGAAGAAAAGTGAGCCAAGGATGAATCTCTGACAAATTAGTTTAATCAGCCAGTAAAAACTCTAAAAAGTAGACCATAAAGAAGCAGTCTGAGAATTTAAAGTAGGAGAACCAAAAGAGTTGGTATTTTAGAAATCAAGGAAGCAGAATTTCAAAAAGGAGTAAAGTGGTCAACAGCCTTGGATTACAGAAAGATCTAGTAAAATAAGGTCTCAAAAATGTCTTTGAATTTTACAATATAAATTTCACTGGATATCAGATAAAGGGCTAGTTTCCAAAATCTATAAAGAACTTATTAAACTCAACACCAAAGAAACAAACAATCCAATCATGAAATGGGCAAAAGACATGAAGAGAAATCTCACAGAGGAAGACATGGACATGGCCAACATGCACATGAGAAAATGCTCTGCATCACTTGCCATCAGGGAAATACAAATCAAAACCACAATGAGATACCACCTCACACCAGTGAGAATGGGGAAAATTAACAAGGCGGGAAACAACAAATGTTGGAGAGGATGCGGAGAAAAGGGAACCCTCTTACACTGTTGGTGGGAATGTGAACTGGTGCAGCCACTCTGGAAAACTGTGTGGAGGTTCCTCAAAGAGTTAAAAATAGACCTGCCCTACGACCCAGCAATTGCACTGTTGGGGATTTACCCCAAAGATTCAGATGCAACGAAACGTCGGGACACCTGCACCCCGATGTTTCTATCAGCAATGGCCACAATAGCCAAACTGTGGAAGGAGCCTCGGTGTCCATCGAAAGATGAATGGATAAAGAAGATGTGGTTTATGTATACAATGGAATATTACTCAGCGATTAGAAACGACAAATACCCACCATTTGCTTCAACGTGGATGGAACTGGAGGGTATTATGCTGAGTGAAATAAGTCAATCGGAGAAGGACAAGCAGTGTATGTTCTCATTCATTTGGGGAATATAAATAATAGTGAAAGGGAATATAAAGGAAGGGAGAAGAAATGTTGGGAAATATCAGGAAGGGAGACAGAGCATAAAGACTCCTAACTCGGGGAAACGAACTAGGGGTGGTGGAAGGGGGGAGGAGGGCGGGTGTTGGAGGGGAATGGGTGACGGGCACTGAGGTGGACACTTGACGGGATGAGCACTGGGTGTTTTTCTGTATGTTGGTAAATTGAACACCAATAAAAATTAATTAAAAAAAATAAATTTCACTGGAGATCTTGAATTATATACAGTATGTTCAGTGGAGTGGTGAGCTCCAAATTGTAGCGGGCTGATAAATATCTGGAAAATGTAGAGGTCAAAAGAGTAGGTAGTGTTATTTGGATAAAGAAATGATCATTGGGGATCCCTGGGTGGCTCAGTGGTTTAGAAATGATCATTATTAAAATCTTTCCTACCTCTTAAAAAATTCAAATGCATGATCCATTTTATTTATCTCTAAACTTTTATTATTATTTTCAAATATTTTATTCATTTATTTGAGAGATACAAAGAGAGCACAAGTGAGGGGGAAGGGAAGAGGGAGAAAGAGAAGCAGACTCCTCACTGAGCAGGGAGCTTGACACAGAGCTAGATCCTAGGAACCTGAGATCATGACCCGAGCCAAAGGAAGATGCTTAACTGACTGGGCCACTCAGGCACCCCAAACTTTTATTATTTTTATTATTGAGCTCTCATAATCAAAATAAACAACTGAAGTAGTTTAAAATGTAAATACATATGCATAGGACATTTAAAATAATAATACCAGATATTTGAAACTATATAGAGCAAATTGGTAGTTCATTTTACCAGAAACTAGAAATGATGCATTTACTGCAACTGAACAATAAATTTCAACTTGTACTTTCTGGCATTTAAGGCAAAACATTAAACCCAATTGGTTATACAGCTCTTATTCTCTCAGACTACAGCTTCATCACAAAAGAACATTTGAGGCCTCTAGAATCTAGAATTCTGGAATTAATTTTCAAACTAACCTGAGCTTTCTTTATATTCTTACCCCTTTTTTCTGGTTCCCCATGAAATATTTTATATACCTGGATAAATATTCTTTAAAAATCAGTATTTTTTCAACCAATGAATAAATATTTCCAAGCATCCTAGAACTTTCCTTTTCCTTACATTTCTCTGCAGACCAAATAACCAGCCCAATGCTCTTAACACACTTATTTTTCTCATGGTGAATATCAATTGGAATGAAACTGTGTTTTGTTTCCCCAATGACTTGGAGGGGAATTTTTTTTATTTTAAATAAGACCATAATTAAAAAGAGAATGGAAGTTACAAACTATATCTTAACCATATTTGATTAGAAAAATATATGTCACTTAGGGAGGTGGGCGGGGGGCTGGGGGGACTGGGTGATGGGCACTGAAGGGGGCACTTGACAGGATGAACACTGGGTGATATGCTATATGTTGGCAAATTGAACTCCAATAAAAAATAAATTAAAAATGAAATAAAACAGTAGTAGATTTCCAGTCATGATAAAGTAATTGTTATGGAACTTTTCCTTTTGCCATAGGCAACCAGAAAAAAAAAGCATGAAATAGTTGTTTCAGATATTGGATGACAAGCAAGTCAAAATTGTAATATCTGACAGAAAGTTCTACAATTTGTCCTGGTTTTTTGCATGGGGACATCTTCTGGGCAAAGAGGAGGATCTCAAGCAGAGTACAGTAGTCTCATTAGGTTGAGGAGAAAGACATCAGAGTTTAGGAACACTGAGGTGGCTGGAATTTGCCGGGAAGGACACTAGGGAAGATGGAACTCTCAAGAGAAAGAGCTTCATCAGTTTTACCGAGGGGTCTTTTTAAGACTGCCGGTGAATACTAAATTGTGCATGCGTAGGAGACATTCCATGAGGTGTAGCAAAGAATTACTACTAGTGAGAAAACAATTACTGTAAAGCTGTAAACACACACCAGAACTTGCACATGCTGGAAAATACTTGAGTCCAGCTACAGTAAATAGAACTCCTTGAACACTCCAGAAATTTAGTAGTGAACCCTGGAAGATCAATCTATACTGATGGGGCTAAACTAGCCCAAGAGTAAAAGATATTCTAGATCTACATTAGCAAAGCCTAAAAACAAATCTCAATATCTTGCTTCTGGCCATGTTTGACTCCTGCCAATTACCTTTTCACTACAAAAACCGGAAACTGGACAAAACATATAAACATATAAAACTATTTTTAGACCTTGAACAACAGGATCATTGAAATGTGATTCCTGAGTGAAAGGAAACAAATGAGATAAATCCTACAGTCTTCCTGGCTTTCTATCTGGCAAAATATTCTGGATCACAGAGTAGAAAGGATGACAAAAAATACAGCACAGTGGGCTCATTGAGTTGAAAAGATGGAGTTCAGGGAGGCTGAGGCAATTGGGAGTTTTGGGGAAGAGTTCTGAAAAGTAGGTAGCTACACAGATATAAAGGGCTTCAGAAAATTTCAGAGGGATTTCCTTTATTATTGGTTAAATAATAAAATCTGTATGGGCATACTAAAATTTTTTGAGACCAAGCTAAGTACACTCATGAAGTTGTGAGCTGCTCAGTCTAGGGAGGTCACATGTGAGGCATTTGAATTCTAACAAGCCAGAGTGGAGGATCTTCATTGATTAGTATTCAGTAGAAATACAGAAGGGTATTCAGTAGAAAATACAGAAGGGCCACATCTTAATAATGAAGTTAAACTATTCCTAGAGTAAAAGCTATTCTAGACCTTACCTTATAAGGCTTTCTAAAAAGCTTCAAAATGATCAAACTGAATGACAGTTATTTAATTGCATCAAGAAAAAAATTTAAAAGATACTAAAAAAAATAAAATCACAATATCTAGCCTATAATAAAACATGATTAGACATGCCCTAGTTGTACTAGAAGGAAAATATGGCCAATAAACTATTAAAAAAACTCAATAGAAAAAGACAGAGAAATGACTGAAATTGAGTTACAAGAAAGTAAAACAGCTATTATAACTAAATTCATATATTTGAGAGCAAAGGTAAACTCAGTAAGGAGAAAAGTGAACAACATTTAAAAAGGAAACAAATAGGAGTCCCGCATCTAAAGTGGCAGAAGTTCTGTGGACCTGTTCCTCAGTAAACATACATACTGGTGGAGATTATATTCTTAAAATGCCATTTAAAGTTTCTAGATGGACGCCTGGGTGGCTTAGCGGTTGAGCGTCTGCTTTGGGCTCAGGGCATGATCCCAGAGTCCTGGGATCGAGTCCCACATCAGGCTCCCTGTATAGAGTCTGCTTCTCTGTGTGTGTGTGTGTGTGTGTCTCTCATGAATAAATAAAATCTTTTTAAAAAGTTTCTGAAAAAAAAAATTTTCTGGAAATGTCTGTGAGGGCATTCAGCAAATGAATAACATATATTCAGGAAAACAAATGAAAAAACAAATGAAACCTCAGTGAAAACAAAATGAGTCTGTGACATGTGAGCCAAGACTTACTCCTTCTCTCTTTCTCCCAGTTCAAGATGACAGTGGCTCCACTCTGACTGTGTGTGGTCAAAAATGACAGGGATCCCTCTCTCTTCTCCTCCCTTTCAAAAGAAATGGGATCTTACTGGGAGGAGCAGGCCACCAGCATTTCTCATGTTGTTCAACTCCAACTCACAGCAGCTAGTTTTCTGTTGAGTGTGGCTGAGAGTTCATGGCCTCTACCCGGTCCTAACTCATAGAGTGGAAGCTCTACCCTAAGAATGGCATACCAAGAATACTAGGACCACAATTGCCCTCATTGCAGCCTACTTATAGGGCAGAGGATCCACATCAGGAGAAGCAAGCCAAGGAGAAGAAGACCCTGTTAACAGAGCATGGGTGTCATTCCTCCTCCCAGCTCCACAGCAATGGCTCAGAGTATAGCTGACAGGCCAACAGTGAAAATAAAATGGAATTATTTTTTTAAAGTTAAATAACACAAAAGAAGGTTGAGAAAGAGGAAAAACACAAAGAATGGATGAGACAAATATAAAAGAAGCAAGATGGTAAAGTTAAACTCAACATATAGTAGAGTTACAATTGTTAAGATAGACAATCACATTAAATTTAAATGGCCTAAATACTCTAAATAGAAAGCAGAGATTTTCAGACTTTTGTAGAAAAGAAAGCCTTAACTTTGGACTGAATACAGTATATTCATTTGTAATGTAAGGACACATACGCTGAAAGCTAAAGAATGGAAAAATATATATACCATGCAAACACTAAGTAAGATGAAGTGCCTGTAAAAATATCGTATGGAGTCAACTTCAGAAAAGTTAAGATTACCAGGGATTCAGATGGATATTTCATATAATAATAAGACCAATTAATTGAGAAAGTATCATAATCTCAAATGTATATTTGCATAATAGAAGAACTTCAAAATACATGAAGAAAGAGCCGACAGAACTGAAAAGATAGACAAGTATATAGTTATTGCTGATGATAAGCTAAACTCTTTGTAATTGTTGAAGTAGTAGAAAGAATCAGTAAGGAAGTAAATGACCTGAACACTACCACCAAACCAACCTGTCCTAATTCTAACCAACAAGAAGAGCATACAGATTCTTTTCAAGTGCACATAGATCACTGACCAAGATAAATGATGTGCTGCAACACAAAAAAATTCCAAATCAATTTTTAATTATTGAAACTCTACAGAGTGTGTGCCTTGACTACAGTGAAATTAAATTAGAAATTTAAAACAAAGACTCTGAAAAATACCAAAGTATTTGGAAATTAGGCAACATAGCAAATGGAAGTTAGGTTAACTAACACATTAAAAAAGGAATTACAGCATATTTTGATAGGAATATAAAAAATGCAACATACCAAAATTGGTGCGAAGCAGCTAAAGTACTCCTTAGACAACTGAGTGTTGTATGCAACTGATGAATCACTAAACTCTACCTCTATAACTAATAATAATACATTATATGTTAATTAGTTGATTTTAAATAAAATAAAAAAATAAAGTACTGCTTGGACATAAAATAATAGCATTAAATGCTTATACAAATAGAGTTCAAAGGTGTCAAATCAGAGTCCTAAAATTCTACCTGTAGGAAGATTGTAACAACTTAAACTCATAATAAGCAGGAGAAAATAAATAATTAAGAATGTTCTAAATCAATGAAATTGGAAAAAAAGAATAAATGATGCCAAAAGGTGACTATTTGAATATGTCAATAAAATTGAAAAGTATCTAGCCAAACTGATCATGAAAAAAGAGAAAATATATCAATTATCAGCATTAGAATCGAAAGAGTGAAGATCACTACAGATACTCAAACATGGAAAGAATAATAAAGGAATACCAGGACAACTTTATGCCAACACATTCAGCATTTTAGATTAAATGAAAAAATTTCTGGAAAGAAACAAACATACAAACCTCACTATTAATGAATAGATAACCTATATGTTTCTTTCCATATTTATCACATAAATTTAAGTTGCATTTAAAAATCTCCCCAAATTCCAAATCTCAGCAGTTTCACTAGTGAATTTTACTGAACATTCAGGGAATAAATGATACCAATTTTAGACGTAGTGTTCCAGAAACTAGACAAGAGAACACTCATTTAATGAAACTAGCAATACTCTGACATCTATACCAGCCAAGACCCTACAAGAAATGAAAAACACAAACTGATATTCCCTATGAAAAGATGTAAAAATCTTTAACAAAATTTTAAAAAACAAAATACAGTGGTATATAAAAAGGATAATACATCATGACCGAATGGGGTTTTTCTCAGTAATACAAATGTAATTTACCATGTGAAAAATCAATATAATTTACCACATTACCAAAATAAAGGGGAAAAAACTAAATATTTTTTTCACAATAGATGCAGAAAATGCACTTGATAAATTCTTTTTTTTTTAATTCTAATTTTTTTTATTTTTTATTTATGACAGTCACACACAGAGAGAGAGAGAGAGAGGCAGAGACACAGGCAGAGGGAGAAGCAGGCTCCATGCACCGGGAGCCCGATGTGGGATTCGATCCCGGGTCTCCAGGATCGCGCCCTGGGCCAAAGGCAGGCGCCAAACCGCTGCGCCACCCAGGGATCCCGCACTTGATAAATTCTAACACTAACTCATGTTACAAGCTCCAGGCAGACAGTGACTAGGGAAGATCACCCTCAAAATAATAAAGGATATCTACAAACAACCCGACAGCAAATATTACACTTAACGGCGAAAGGCTTTCACCTTACGAACAGGAACACGGAACAGATGCTGTTTCTCTACTAATAACATTGTTCTTGAGGTCCTATTTAATCCTTTGAGGCAAGAAAATGAAGTAAAAGCATAGGAAACAGAATGAACTAAGTAAAAATATTTTCTTCATAGATGACATAATTGTGGACATCCACGAAAAAAAGTGAGTAGAACTGATAAATGAATTCAGAAATGTTCCATGATACAAGGTTAAACTATAATATACAATATACAAAATTAAATTATTAAATGTAAGCAACAAATTATTTGAGGTTGAAAATTAGAAATAGCAAGAAGAGCATCATGAATAAGGAAATCTATAAAACTTTGAGAAATTAAAGAAGACTAAATAAATCCTATGTATGGCTTAGAAAATGCAATATTGTTAAGATATTATTTCTCCCCCAAATTGATCCATAAATTCCATGCAATCTAATTAAAATCCCAGTAGACTTTTTTGTAGCAATTAATAAGCTAATTCTAGTATTTATACAGAAATAAAATTTAGTTAGATCAGTTAAAGCAATTTTAGAACAGAGAAGAGAAGAACAATTTAGAATTTTAGAGAAGATCAATTATTGGAGGGGTTGGACTACTAGATTTTAAGAATTACCATAAAGCAACTGTAAACCAGGCAGTATATTATTGACATAGGTATCAGCTTATAGATTGGTAGAGCAAATGCTGATTGCATTTGACAAATGCCCTGGGTAAGACTATTTGCACTGGGCAAGTCAAGTAAAAAAAAAAGATAAACATGGAAGTGGGGTCTTCCATGGAGCCACCAAAGAGATCAAATAATGACAATTCTCTGGAAATGGGGCTTTTGATGATTTCCAACTCAACCACCTCTGCCAACTCCCCAGTTACTACTAGGCTTTTGGTTTGTAAGGTCACAGATTACAGCATAAGTACCTAATATATATATATATATATATATATATATATATATAACGTTCCATCAAAAAACAATAAAATACACATTCATCACAAGTGCAGATGGAACATCCTCCAGGATAGATCATGTGTTAGGCCACAAAACGGGTCTCAATAAATTCAGGAAGACTGAAATCATATCATGCATCTTTTCTGATCACAATTGTATGAAACTAGAAATCATTTTTAAAAAGTTATTGGATAATCATTTTTTACTACATTCACTAATAACTTACTCAGATAATTAGTAAATGATGACCTCATTGCAATTCCTTTTGTTAAAGTGGTATAACCCTATTATAGAGAGGCTTTTCAATATAACCAAGTAAAATATATATGCTTTTACAATTGTCTTTAATATCAATGATTCTCTTTTTGGAAACCACTTACTCCTTTCCCTTCTACTACACCATACTACCATATTTGCCCATCTATCCCTTGAATCATTCTTCTTCCATTTCCTTCTAGAGCTCCTCTTCTTCCTTCTAAAGCTTTAGTTATTTCCCAGGTCGCTGTTCTCAACTACATTGTCATTGATCTTATTCACTTTCATGCTTCACTCACCATCTGTAAGTTGTGAATCCCAGATCTATATATTGAGCCACAGTCTTTCTTTTGGGCTGCACATCCAGAGTATTCAGCTATTCACTAAACTTTTCTTCCTAACTTTTCCATAAGAATGTAAAATGCAACATGCCTAGAACTGAACTGATCATTCATTTCCCTCATCTCAAGCCATGGACGTGATCTGATGGATCAAGAGATCCATCCTATCAAAACACTCAATGGAATGCCTCCAAGCAAACACATGCTAATTGATAAGAAACAATAATGAGAAACCAAACTTTTCCAGAGACCATATCCAATTGATCATCTCATAACCTAAGGCTGAAATAATGGTTAGTACTACTATTTGTTTGAGAAAGACCAAGAAAATGGGTTGGAGTCTTTGGTGGCACAGTAAAGAAAGCTTTTTTTGATTATGAAGATATGAATCTTTAAGCAGAAGTCTTGGGAGAACAGGTTGTGTGGGGTCAGGTCACTGCAATGATAGTTTGAAGACGTTTTGGAATAGTTTTCAGGGACATGGTTCACTCTAGTTTCAGGTTGCCCTCAAGAAAAAAGTTCATACTTCAAACAAGGAGCAAAATACAATCTAGGACTCAGACTTCAAGAACCTTGCTTCCTCAGGAATAAAAGGATCATAAAACAATCAAAAGGACCAGAAGACTCAACAGATTAGTCTAAGTGCTGGCTAATATATAAGTTCATGAAGTACTAGATGGGAGTAACAATGCTTCAAGGCAAGTCAAGCTGAGTAGAGGAATGCATGATTATGTACTTGACAGACAATTACAAACTATCATTTGTAATGAATGATATATCTGAGGAAGACTGTAGAGATCATCTGATATGACCTTTAGTGCACGAGGCATAGAGAAGTCAAGAGACACATTTAGAGTCACAAAGCTAGGTAGTAGAAAGAGTCTCTAAGATTTCTAACTTTTGGAATGGTGCCATTTCCCCCTATATCATGTTTATTTGCTCTGTGATAAAATAGTTATTTTATATAATGGCTGCATAGAGGCCACACTCAGTAGACACTGAGTAGGAAAGTATACCATAGGAAAGGTGAAAGGAACATTTACCTGAAATCATTAGGGTTCAGTCCTTGAGGAAAAAAAAATCACCTTAATCCTTTGGTAGGCAGAGGTAGAAAAATACCTAAGCTACTTGGAACCCAGCCAAGCAGGGGTGCAGATGTTACTTAATCATTTGGTTGAAAGTACGTTTTTATTGCAAGTTATTGCACACAAATATTGAAACTAATTTGGGCAGCTAATGAGTTAAAGTCTGTAAAAAAAACTGGAAAGATATATGTCATTAAAGAGTAGGCTAATCGTATATTATATATGTTTATAGTATGTAATTACAGTAGGAATAATTACATTGTTTTAGAAGTTCATGTAATTTTAACAAGTGCATGGTAGGAATGAATAAGTAAGCATGAAGGTGCTTACCTTCCTGATGAGGGGGTAGATATATGTGCTTAGTAAAAATTTATAGTACCCAATATTCTTTGTGTAAAACTTAATGATAATGTTCCTCTAAGTTTGAATAAATGTTTAAGAAAAGAAAAAGAAAGAGTAAGCTCAAAGAAAAAAAAAGCCTCAGCGTCCTTCACTTTGTCAGACTGCTCTGTTCCTGCAGAAAGGAGGAGCTGTATGCAAGTAGAGTTACTCAGCTGGCTCACTTGTTTTTAGCCAGGGCTATTTCATCATTTTGAGTTCCCAGGACAGAAAAACACTTGCAAAACAAAAGGAAGTGAAATGATTAGATGCAAGGCTATGGCTGAACAGTTCATTTAATCCATTTATGCAATTGCTGTAATTTGCACTTCGGGGTTTCCCTGAAATCAGATACAACATAACCATGTGCCCCCGAGTTACTGGGGCCCAATACGCCCACCAGCTAACAACATACCAAGCAGGAGCAGCACATAGAGTGTGCCTACAGGGCTTAAAAGCTTATCAAACCTGAATTCCCCCCTGAATATATCTGTACACTGGGTCTGAGACTCCTAGGGTGCAGTATTCTCCTAGGAGTTGAACACAAATCTAGGCTGGAAAGGAAGTTAGTATTCCCAAAATTCCTCTCTGAGATTCTGGAAAAAGAAGGCCTCTTAAATACCACACTTTTCTTGTTCTTACCCCTGCCCAACCCCTTTACTACCTTCAAAGCCTCTATTTCCACAGACTGCAGAGCAATGGACTGAACAGAAGTGAGCTAGATTAGCAAAGAAGTGACACACATGCCTGTCTAAACCAAACACTTATAGGCATTTCTCATCTGATCCTCAAAACCACCCTAGGAAGTTGGGAGAATTAATATCTCTATTTTACAGATGAGGACACAAAGTCTCCAGGACATGAATGGACCTGTCCATAATCATGCAGCTGAAACAGGCAGAGTCAGGATTTTAATCTAAGTATTCTAACTTCAATTCCCATGTTCTTTCTACCCTTTTGAGATGCCTTTCAAATGTCACCTCCTCCATGCAACTTCTTCACTCACTCCCCGAGTCTAACTTTTCCTGCACCCTCAATGTATTCTGATGGAATCATCAGTTTGCCTCATAATATCTTACAGGTGTGTGTGTGTGTGTGTGTGTGTATGTGTGTGTGTGTCTAATAATGATCAGAGCCCCTGACAACTACTATACTGCTTTCTATCCCTATAGATATCCACCTATTGTAAATATTTCACATAAATTGAATTTTATAATATGTGACCTTTTATGTCTATTTTTTTCTGCTTAGCATGCTTACATTGAGGTACATCCATGTCACAGAACATTGTGTTAGTCAAGTTTGTCCAGAGCAATAAACAATGGAGATATACACCTATATCTCTATCTATCCATCCATCTATCTAGGTTTATTATGAGGAATTGGCTCAAGGAATTATGGAGGCTGAGAAGTCTCATGATCTGCTGTCTGTAAGCTGAGACCCAGGACAGCTGGTGGTATAATACAATCCAAGTCCAAAGGTCTGAGAACCAGGGAAGCAAGCCTATAATGTAAGTCCCAGCCCAAGAACAGGAGGACTGATGTCTCAGCTCTCATAATCAGGCTGGGAAGAGTGAATTCTCCCTTCCTCCACATTTGTCTTCTATTTAGGCCCTCAGTGATAATGCCCACTCACATTGGGGAGAGCAATCCCCTTTACCCATTCTATGAATTCAGATGCTAATCTCATTTGGACATACCTTCACAGACACCCAGACATAATGTTTAACCAACTACGAGCACTCCTGTAACCCAGTCGAAAAGCCACATAAAATGAACCATCACAAATATATCAGCACTTCGATCCTTTCTCTGGCTGAATAACATTTCACTGTATGGATATATCACATTTTGTTTATTCATTCATCCAGTGATGGACACTTGGGTTGTTTCCACCTTTTGGCTCTTGTGAATAGTGCTGCTATGAATGTTTCTGTACAAGGATATGTTGGAATACCTGTTTTTAGTTATTTTGGGTACATATCTAGGACAGGAATTTCTGGATTGTATTTTAACTCTATGTTTAACATTTTAAGTAAGCGCAAAACTTCCAAAGAGGCTATAGCATTTCACAGTCACATCAGGAATGAATGAGTTCCAATTTCTCCAGTCTCACTAACCATTGTTATTTTCCGTGTGTGTGTGTGTGTGTGTGTGTTGGTACCTGGGTGGGTCAGTTGGTTAAGTGTCCAACTCTTGGTTTTGGCTCAGGTCATGATCTCATGGGTCATGGGACTGAGCCCTGCATTAGGTTCCACACTCAGCAGGGAGTCTCTTTGAAAGATTCTCTCCCTCTGCCTCACCCCACTCATTCTCACTCTCTCTGTCAGATAAATAAATCTTTTTTTAAAAAAATATATATATATACATATAAACATTCAATTGTGTCTGTGAACTGATATATCATTGTAACTCTGATTTACATTTCCCTAATGACTGATGATGTTGATCATCTTTCATGTGCCTATTGGCCATTTATATATTTTCTTTGGAGAAATATCTGTGGAAGTCCTTTGCTCACTTAAATTTTTTTTCTTCTTGTCATTGAGTTGTAGGATTTCTTAATATATTCTAAAAAATCAATCCTTATATGATTTGTAAATATTTCATCTCATTTTTGATGTTGTCTTTTCACCTTCTTAATAACGTCCTTTGATGTACAAAGTGTTTAATTTTAATATATCTGTTTTCCTCTTTTTGTGTGTGCTTTTGGTGTCATATGTAATAACCCATTACTAAATCTAAGATCATTAAGATTTACTCCTGCTTTTATCTAAGAGTTTTGTAGCTTTAGCTCTTACATTTCATTCATTGCTGTATTTTGAGTTAATTTTTGTATATGCTGGAAGGAAAGAAATCTAACTTCATTCTCTTGCATGTGGATTTACCTAAGTATCTAATTTAGCCATTTTAATTTTTTTCTATGTATGATTCACATTACTGTTTAGTGTCCTTTCATTTTAGCCTGAAGGAATCCTCTTAGCTTTTCTTATAAGTCTGCTAGTGATGAACTCACTCAGTTTTTAAAGGAGAATGTCTTCATTTCTCCTTTATTTTTGAAGGGTAGTTTTGCCAGATAAGATTTATTTGAGGGGGGGCACTTGACGGGATGAGCACTGGGTGTTATTCTGTATCTTGGTAAATTGAACACCAATAAAAATAAATTTATTATAAAAAAAGATTTATTTGTTGACAGTTTTTTCCCCAGCATTTTAAATATACAATCTCATGTGTATCATTTCTTCTGGCCTTTGTGGCTTCTGATGAGAAATTGAATGCTAATATTATTAAGTATCCTTTGTATATAATTAGTCATTTCTCTTGCTGCTTTAAAAAAATTCCTTCCTTGACTTTTGACAGTTTGATTATAATGTGTCTTGGTGTGAATCTTTGATTTTATTCTGTTTGAATTTTATTGAGCTTCTTGGATGGGTAGATTTGGTTTCTCATCAAATTCAGGAAGTTTGACTCTATTTCTTCAAATATTCTTTCTCTCCCCCTTCCTCTGAGACTTATTTTGCGTATGTTCATATACTCGATTGTATTCCACAGTTTTCTTAAGCTTTGTTCATTTTCTTTATTCTTTTATCTTCCTGTTCCTCAGACCAGAAAATTTCAAATGACCTATCTTTGAGTCCACCAATTCATTCTTCTGCCTGCTCAAATCTGCTGTTCAACCCCTCTAGTGAATTTATCATTTCAGTTATTATACTTTTCAGCTCCAAATTTTTTATCTCATTACTTTTTACAATTTCTATCTCTATTGATATTCTGCATTTGGTGAAAAAAATCATTCTTCTGGTTTTCTTTCTTTGTCAGTGATTTCTTTAGCTCTTTGAATATGTTATTTAAGACAGATGATTTAAAGTCTTTGCTAAGTCCAACATCTTGGCTTCATCGTGGACAGTTTCTTCTTAGGGTTTGTTGTCACCGCTTATTGCAGGTTGTTGCTGTTTGCTTGTTTAGTACATTTTCTACACCATTTTTGTAAAGTCTGAAGTATTCTTCATCATGTATTGTGTTCTGTGAGCTCTGTGTCCTGTGAGCTTAATGGTCAGCTTGTATTTTTAAAGTTATTGTAAACACCTAAAGGTGTTTGGAGACCACCACCACCACACACACACACACACACACACACACACACACACACACACACGTGTGTGTGTGAAGGAAAAGTAGAAGAAAAAATATTCTCCTAGTCTGCAGATTGACTGTTTGTTGGGTACTTCAGTGCTCAGCCAGGCTGCTTACAACTCTATCCTTGCCTTCAATTCCTGTTGGTGCAGAATCTGAAGGCTAATTAGAAGTGAAACCTTAGGATTTTCTCAGTCATTTTCTGAGAGAGTGTTCAGTCTTGGGTATGCAGATTGCTTTCCAATTCACCATTATAACAACATTATATCTTAAGGCTTGAGTATGACCTTCTTTAACTTGATGTTTCCTTCTCTGGGTGGTGGGGCCCTACCTTCCAGGAACACTGGGGCATTCCCACCCCCATGGCTTTGGTGGACATACCCCACAAGGGAGTTTTCCCAAGCTGGAATCATGTGCCTATGGCTCTACTGGTCTGATGTCTCAGGGACAGCCCCAATTTCATAGCTTTAGTGGGAATGGCTCCACCTCCACAGTATTGGGTGGGATTACATGCTTGCTGAAACCCAGGTCATAGTGCCCCGTTTTGAAATTGAGTGGGCAACTTTAATGATCCTGAATCACTTTTGGGGTCCTTCTTCCTTTGTCTTGAAGAATAGCTTTATGGCCCCATCCTATAAAACCTAATAAGCCTGATAACATTTATTCATTCCTTCCTGTCTCCTTCCCCATCAGTTCAGATTGGTTGCTTTCCCCCTGATATGGCTGATTAAGTTTATGGTTCACACTTATACTAATCTTAACGAAACATCACGTGGCCACATGCTTAGTGTTCTCTTCTGAACACGTTTTCTCATTTTTTTACAATATAATCAGGCTGAGAATTTTCCAAATGTTTTATTTCTGCTTCCCCTTTGATGAACAATTTTACATTTAAGTCCTTCCTTTCTTCTTGCGTTTTACTATAAGCATTTAAGTGAAGCTAAGCCTCACCTTCAACACTTTGCTTAGATATAGCTTCAGCCAGAAACCCAATTTCATCACTCACAAGTTCTTCCTTCCAAAAAATATTAGAACATGAACACAATTCAGCCAAGTTCTTTGCCACTCTATATCAAAGATTATTTTTCCTCCGGGTTCCAATAACATGGCCCTCATTTCTGAGACCTAATCAGAATGGCCTTTACCATCCATATTTCTATGAGCATTTTATTCACAACCACTTCAGTTTTCTCTAAGATTGAGGCTCTATCTGTAAGCTATTTTCTTCCTTTTCTGAGCCCTAATCAAACTTGCTTTTAACACTCCAACCATAGCAGTGTAGGGTTTTCCTAGCACACATTTCAAACTCTTATAGCCTCTACCCATTTCCCAGTTACAAAGCTGCCTCCACATTTTTCAGTATTTGTTACAACACCACCCCCACTTTTGAGAGCCAATTTTCTGTCTTAGTCCATTGAAACTGCTATTATAAAATATTTGGTAGCTGTTAAACAACAGAAATTTACTGTTCACGGTTCTGGAGGTTGGATGTCCAAGATTAGGGTCAGTCAAGGACTTTATCCTGGGTTGCAAACTTCTCTTTGTGTCTTCACATGGTGCCAGGTGCTAGGGATCTCTCTGGAGTTTCTTTTAAAAAGCACTGATCCCATTCATGAGAGCTTCACCTTCATGACTTTAGTACTTCTCAAAGGCCCCACTTCCTAATATCATGATCTTTGAGGGTAAGGATTTCAATATATGAATTTTAGGGGTACACAAACATTCAGACCATAGCAGGGCTGAATAGCAAATATGAACAGGCAGAAGAAAGAATAGAAAGATTGAAGATAGGTCAATTGAGATTACATAGTCTGAGGAGCAGAAAAAATAATTAAGAAAAAGGAGGAGAGCCTCCGAGATGTGTGCAAAATCATCAAGCATACCAACGTAGTATGCACAGTGGGAGTCTCAGAAGGAGAGGACAGGGAGAAAATGGCAAAAGGAGTGGATGAAGAAACAATGGTCAAAATCTTCCCATATTTGATAAAGTCTAATCTATACTTCCAACAACATCAACAAACTCCAAGTGAGAGAAACTCAGAAAGATCCACACCTAGACATATCATAATCAAATTCTCAAAACCCAAAGACAAAGTGAAGCCCTTGAAGGCAGCAAGAAAAGCAACCCACCACAAGAGATCCTCAATAAAATTAAGGGCTTATGGTTCATCACAAATGATGGAAAACAGACGACAAAGGGGTGACATAAAGTGCTGGAAAAAAACTTGTCAACCAAAAATGTTTTATACAGCAAGACTGCCCTTCAAAACTGAAGGAGATGGGGCACCTGGGGGGGGGGCTCAGTGAGTAGAGTGCATGACTCTTGATCTCACGGTCTGAATTCAAGCCCCACATTGTGAGTGGTGTCTACTTTTAAAAAAAAATGAAGGAGGGGCACCTGGGTGGCTCAATGGTTGAGCGTCTGCTTTGGTTCAGGTCATGATCCCAGGGTCTTGGGTTTGAGTCCCACATCGGGCTCCCCTGTGAGGAGCCTACTGCTCCCTCTGCCTATGTCTCTGCCTCTCTCTGTGTGTGTCTCTCATGAACAAATAAAATCTTTTTGAAAATGAAAGAGAAATTAAGATATTACCAGATATAAATTTGACAAAACTCAGTGCTAGCAAACCTGCCCTATTATGAGTACTAAAGACAAGTCATTCACTCAGGAGGAATGAATTGCGCTATATAGAGAAAAGTTTTATATGCTACTAAATGCTACTAAAATTAAGTGGGTAGTAATCCAAATGAGATTGTTGTAAATTAGCATGTTAATTGTAATCCCAAGGACAACCACTGAAAAAATAACTACAAAATGTAGTGTGATTGAAAACAGGGCCTCAAACACATATTTGTACAGCAATGTTTAAAACAGCATTAAATAAACTGACTATAATATCAAAAAGTGGAAACTACCCAACTGTCCCAAGTTTACAGATACAGAGAGTAAAAAGGAGGTTGCTTAGGGCTGGGGAATACAGAATGGAAGAATGAATGGTTCTGGGCAGTGTATCAGAGCATCCACTATACTGCCAAAATGCTGACACCAACCTCTATGCTTGGGGAATTTCTCTTACCTTAGGAGTCGTAGAAAGCAGAGCCATCTCCCGCTGTCCAGGATTACACTTGCCCTTGCAGCTAGAGTGAGGGCAGGTGGTTTGGCCACCATACATCAAACACTCCTGTCCCATAATAATGGGACAGAAAGAAATATTCTCTATGGAAGTGGTGACAGTCATAGGAAGCTCAAGCTCCAAGGGCAGTAGTGGCACTCATGTGCTCAGTGGCAGTAGCAAAAATGGTATTCTTGCTTGATCACTTTTGCAGTGAGAGTTCAGCCATTGCTCCTGGTTATGTGTTCCCAAACGCGGGAACAGCCTTCTCTGTGATTCTGGGGATTACTGAGTAAATTTTCCACAAATTTATTTCTGATTGAAATAGTCAAAGAGTTTGTTTCTGCTGTTTATGACTAAGAACTTTGCCTGGTGCAGGGGAGGGCTAAGGAAGTTAAGGCAGAGAATGTAAGATGTGCCTGAAAAGGGAAAAGGAAGAAAAGAGAACATTGATCATGGTCTACCAAGTCCTGAACTGAACTTTGACAAATCTCTAATGTTAACTCTTCCTCCCATCAACACTGGTATTAGTATTCCCATTTTACATGTGAAGAGACTGAAATTCAGAGATATTAAGTGAATTGCTCAACATGATACTTAATAGGCTAGGATTTGAACCCAGTATGTCTGACTCCAACACTCAGGCACTCCTTTATACTGGTGTTTTTATTTTTTTTTAAGATTTTATTAATTCATAGAGACAGAAAGAGAGAGAGAGAGAAAGAGAGAGAGAGAGAGAGGCAGAGACACAGGCAGAGGGAGAAGCAAAGCAGGCTCCATATAGGAAGCCTCACATGGGACTCGATCCCAGGTCCCCAGGATCACACCCCAGGTTGCAGGAGGCGCTAAACCACTGGGCCAACGGGGCTGCCCTATACTGGTGTTTTTAAAATGTGCTCCATGAGGTTCTCTCTGAGGGAATGGGACTAGGGGGGGTGGTAGGCAGGCTGAGCCAGGTGGATGTGTGCCAGGCCCCACTTCAGTTTCCACTGGAGTGGCTTTGATTTGTCATTTTTTTGTAGTGAAGTTTTATTTAGGATTTCTGTTTTGAAAAGTAAATTACTTATAGTTTCAGGAAACGGCCCTTCCTGGTCACTTACACTGCTGCTCCCTCAGCCTACCAAACTCCTCTCCTCCTCTTACACTTGGTTGATAGCTTATTAGGGTCTTAGCAGAATCATTACATCCTCGTAAATGGTCAGCCCCTGTTAGATTTACCTGCATTCTCCAATTCTGGGCCTCTTCGCGACTATGTACTTGGCTTTCATAATCACTGAGTCAACACCTGTCTTTCCTACGAGATCTCAAGTTCCCAAAGGGTAGCAACCATGCCTGCATGGCTCATTGTTCTGGTCCCAGTGCACAGCACACTTCCTGGCATGTAGTGAGTGCCACAAACATGTCTGTCAAGTGCCCAAATGGCTGTCACATGGGATAATCACTCTAATAGGATTGATCTATATTTTAGCAATTCTTTCCTCCTTACTCCAAAAGAATGGCTGAAGATGGGGTGAGGCTTTCCATGAAATATAGATCCTGTGAAGCAGATGAGCCTTCCAACAGCCTCACAGGTTATTTTATGGCATCAGCCTTGCCCTCGGCCCTCATCTAAAGGTCCATTCTGCTACTTGGGACTATATCATCAGTATGTCCTTCCCCACCTGTTAGTACCAGTAACAAAGAGTGCTTTCTTTGTCCTAAGGTCCAGTTGGGATGCAGTCGTTTTAATGGAGGCTGAATTCAGTTAGTGGCATGGTCAGTTAGAGAGCAGGTCAGTCCGAGGCTTGGCCACCACCCTGGCCATGTGGAATCCTTTGGACCAGTTATTGTCTCCAAGGAAACTTGAGGTTTCTGCTATTTCAAGGGCATAGTTGTGCCAGCAAAGGCTTTGCCATATTGGCTCACAGCTTGTGGGTGGGTGTCATGCAAATGGAGTGCAGAAAGCTCCACATCAATGTCCTAAGGAAAACATCAAGAGCCTAGCAGTCTCAGGGGAGGTCAAAATCATGTATCAGGCAAGGCCAGCTGAAGGTATTCACATGCTACTCTCTGCCAACATCTCCTAGGAGGCTATCCCTGGCAGAAACAAGAGGGAGGACTGCTCTAAAGGCTGCTGGCCATAGGTGTAGCTGTGATGAGTACTCATTACAGGGTCCCTTGAAAACTCTGCTTCACCCTGCTCATCTCATCCATGACTGAAGGGCAGATGAGATGAGCAACCTGTCACTGGGTCCATGCTCAGTTTGGAGCATTGAGAAACCAGAGGGCTTGCCAAGAAAATGATAAGGAGTTTCCCACCATTTTCCTCCTTTTCTGACATTGCTCAGGAGGGTATTCCTAAGGGAAACTGGCAGGGAGGGATGAAGGGAGAGTACAGTGCTGGGCTGAACGCAGAGTCAGCCAGGCCTGGCTTGCATTTCCAACTCTGTTACTTATAAGGAACTGTTAGTCAAGTCAACTCCTTTTTGAGTTATAATTTTCTTTTTTAAAAGATTTTATTTATTCATGAGAGACACAGAGAGACATAGGCAGAGGGAGAAGCAGGCTCCCTCTGGGGAGCCTGATGTGGGACTCCATCCCAGGACCCCAGGATCACGACCTGAGCCAAAGGCTGAGCCACACAGGTGCCCCGAGTTTTAATTTTCTCATCCACAACATGAACATGGCTCTAGTTCTTAGCAGTGCTGTGGGAAATAAATTAAAAAAAAATTATACCAGGCTTAGCAAGGTGCCTGGTATAAACAAAATACTCAACAAATGTTAGTGTCTATCTTACATCATAGGCCCAATTTGTTGGGCAAGGCAAGTCTTCAACAGAGGCAAAAAGGCACCACATACATGTCCTTTCCCCTACAGGTAGTCGCCCCGACAGATGATGCAGCCACAGCAGGAGTTCATTTTACACCATCTCTGCCACTCCTCTCTACTTTTCCACCAGCCCCCACTTTCTCGATGCTCTTTTGGGCAAGTCTGGCCTTTACCTCACTTCCTTACGCAGGTCCCTAGAGGACCAAAATCCCAAAAGAAAAACATCAGAAGGGACTTAAATGTCATCTAAGTTCAGTTTCACATCAAACATAGAAATCCCCTCCTGCTTCTGTTTGAATGCCTCCAGTGACAGCTAGCTCACTGTCCATTGAAGCAGTCCCTCCCATTTTGGGATAGCTTCAGCTATTGCACAGCCCTTATAAAGAGGGACCCCAAATGTTAGCACATGTGACCACCTGCTGACAGTCTTTACTGAGACTCATGTGGATACATGTGGACAGACAATGGAATTGAATGCTCGAAATTGGCACGGTCAGGAAAAATCCAGAAAATCTGTTTAACAAGGAATTACAAGAGCCATGCAAAAGGGAGAAGGAAGGAGGGACCAAGCTCAGAATTAAACAATTAAATGAGTGTGAAGAGTGGGCCAGGTTTCCGGTAGCCTCTACTGAAGGAGGGGAATGGGAGTGGTTTAGCAGTGGGTGCACACACACATCCGCATTGTAACCCAAGAAGAAAGTGGGGGAAAGGCTCTAGAAGTTGCCCATGGAGGGTTAAAAGTCTAACCTATGGGCTGCCACTCCAGAGCATGTAGTACTCTTGGCACACTTTATCAGCTCACCAGTTCTGGCCGTATCCGAGACTCACCAAGGTGACATATGCTGGAAGTGGAAGCTCTACCATCTCTAGCTTGGGGGTGTGTTTATTTTTTATGATTTTAAATTTTTTTTTATTCATGAGAGACACACAGAGAGAGGCAGAGACAGAGGCAGAGGGAGAAGCAGGCTCCTCAAGGGGAGCCTGATGCAGTACTCAATCCCAGCACCCCAGGATCACGCCCTAAGCCAAAGGCAGACGCTCAACCTCTGAGCCACCCAGTGGGGTGGCTTTAAAAACTGCATTGGGCCCAGACATAATTTGAATCTTTACCTACATCTGAGGCAGATCTTGTTCCAGCAGAAAGGGAAGCTGCCCAGAGTGATGTAGCTGAGGATACAGACTGTTAGACTTGATGCTACCAAACTGACACTCTCTCCTCTCCTGGATAATGTCTTTAAGAGCCATGATGTCAGCTGCTACTACCCCAGAGAGAACAGGGTCCATCTTTTGTTGGCGAAAGCCATGCCAATACTGAAGTTTTGTTTTCCACACATTATTTCACTCTAGCCAAACTATCCTCAAAGGTGCTTGTTGGAGTAGCCTGAACTTTTCCCTGGGAATCGTGAGCACATGAACACTCTCTATGAACTCCATGTAGTTTGAAAGTGCTTGTGATAACATTCTTCAATTTTTAAAAAATCAATAAACTAACATTAAATATTGATGTCAAACTGTTTTCTGCCACTCTGAGTGTGACCCAGCTTCTGGAAAGATAATGCATTACCCATGATTGTTGCTTAAAATCAAGATAACAACCAAATACTACAAATACTCCCATCTGAACACATGAGCCCATCACAAGCATGTTGTGGGTCATGTACTTGCAGAAGGGGAGCTCTCAACTGCTTCCCCCAAATGGACATGGTCTCCAAAAAGGTAATGACAAGGTGGCTGTGGGGTTGTTGTTGTGAGTTCACGCTTTCAGTGGACAAGAGTGGAACTCCATTCCTGCTGACTCTTTTTTTTTTTTTTTTATATCCTGCTGACTCTTAATCACAAATTCTGATCAGTTTTTACAAGTGCTGATAAAACACTAACTGGATTGTCACTTCAAAAGAAGTCTTTTTTTTACTCTCAGGATAATTATTCAAGCAGGAGTCATCTAGGACCATGTAACATGTGTGATTCCTCGTTATGGTCAGATATTTGCTCTGTGAATTAGTGTCTGCGCTACAAGCACTTAAGTTCCAGCTGTGTTCTTCCCAGCTGCCCTGCCAACTTTTAGCGTGGCCTCTGCTTTCTCCTGTGGGAATGGGAAGACTGCACTTGAGAGTTAGCCAGAAGGGTAAAAGGGGTGAAATCTGCCAGCACCTAGATACGGCACCTGGTACATAGTAGGTGCTCAGTGGTACTAGATATTTTCATGTCTGCAGGTTACGAGTATATATTTTATTAAATAAATTAGGTCACAATACAATATGGCCACTGCCTTTAAGCACAGATGGAACATAAAACAGCTTATCGTGGCTTCTGTATATTTTGGTTTCTTCTACTAAGAGATCTATTTTTAGTTGAATGATATCCACAGGGGTCCAGAAATTCCTTTGATTAAAGCTTGTTTGTTTTCTACTGATCCATATTTGATGCAGTTTATTTTTGGAACTTAGTCTTAAATGTAACATATCATCTTGTTTTGTTTTATTTTGTTTTACTTTCAAGAAAAAAGAATAAGATTCTTGCTTTTATTTTCAAGGGATTCGACTTTAAAATGTTCCTGAGAAATGTTTACGAACCCTTTATTTATGTATGTATTTTTTGGTAGACAGAGAGCCTGATATGAGAGTCATGGAATGAAATGAGGGAAGACGGGGCAGCTGGGTGGCTCAGTTGGTTAAGCATCTGCCTTCAGCTCAGGTCATGGTCCTAGGGGGCCTGGGATTGAGTACTCGGAGGGGCTCTCTGCCCAGCAGGGAGACTGCTTCTCCCTCTCCCTCTGCTCACCACCCCCCAGCTCGTGCTCTCTCTTGCTTTTTCTCTGTCTCTCGCAAATAAACACATACAATCTTAAAAAAAAAAAAAAGAGGGAAAGCATTAGTTCAGAGAAATTGGCCAATGGCATGAGAACCAAGGAGACTTGCTGCGCTCAAGATAGCTAGAATGTGTGGAATGGGCTCCTAGCTAACTTCAATTTCTTTTTTAAAAAACATTTTTTTTAAATCTTTTTTTTTAATTTTTATTTATTTATGATAGTCACAGAGAGAGAGAGAGAGGCAGAGACACAGGCAGAGGGAGAAGCAGGTTCCATGCCGGGAGCCTGACGTGGGATTCGATCCCGGGTCTCCAGGACCAAGCCCTGGGCCAAAGGCAGGCGCAAAACCACTGTGCTACCCAGGGATCCCCTTAAAAAACATTTTATTTATTTATTCATAGAGACAGAGAGAGAGAGAGAGAGAGAGAGAGAGAGGCAGAGACACAGGCAGAGGGAGAAGCAGGCTCCACGCAGGGAGCCCGACGCGGGACTCGATCCGGGGTGTCTGGGATCATGCCCTGGACCAAAGGCGGCGCTAAACCTCTGAGCCACCCGAGATGCCCTAATTTCTATTTCTTTTTTTTTTAATTTTTTATTTATTTATGATAGTCACACAGAGAGAGAGAGAGAGATAGGCAGAGACATAGGCAGAGGGAGAAGCAGGCTCCACGCACCGGGAGCCCGAGGTGGGACTCGATCCCGGGTCTCCAGGATCGCGCCCTGGGCCAAAGGCAGGCGCCAAACCGCTGTGCCACCCAGGGATCCCCCTAATTTCTATTTCTTATGCATAGAAGAGGAGGGGACCAGCCCAAGGGCATGATAGGAGCGGAATTTAGACCGCAAGTCCATCAAAGAGAGCAAAGTGAGCTTCTGCAGCCAGACAAAAAGGACAAATTCAGAGAGGGGGAAGAGTGTGAGATGCTGGTCAGTAGCAGCTGGAGGCCTAGAAAGGAGGGAGGCTGCCAAAGTGGACAGCTGTTAAGACAGAAGCAAATATTAGCTAGCTGAGGTCCTGGTTTTCATGTCTGTGCTATGTGTCAATGAGTCACAGAGAACCCAGGATGAGAAGTCAGAAGGCCTGCGGTCTTCTATGGCCCTATCAGTAAAATGAAAAGTTCGAATGAGGTGACCTTTAGGGGGCCTTCCAACTTCATTACCATTCTGTTTGTCAAAACCCAGAGATGTGAAAGCAGGGTTTTTGTTGTCAGCCTGTGTTTCTATGCCCTCCTCTCCCAGGAAAGATCTGGTTCTTTCTAGGTAGAGACCATGAGGAAACACTGCTTACATATGATTCAGCAGACAACTACCTTTAAATACTTCTCACCACTTTGATTTCTGTGGAACTTATGGCTTCAGTGCCTAATTCTGGGCCTAAATAGCCTGGGTGTCTTTGGACTAGCCAAATCAAGTTGAAGTACTTGAGCTTGGAAATGCTGTAGGAAGACATACCCCTGGACAAAGAGCCTGGGCTGGGCTGTGATTGCAATCCCAGAGGTGCCAGGGCCCCTCCCACTGACTTCAGTACTTCTCTGAAGAGCCAGGCAAATGTTCAAGTGTGAAAGTTCCCATCGAAGCCTGATCTTTTTAGCAGAGTTGTGTTTTGAAAGCAAGCTCAAGACCACAGGGGTTGCTGGGCTTAGTGTGAACAATCAAATTCCAAGTAAACAGCCTCATCTTCCACCCTTCATCTCCCTGTCTCCTTCTGGGTTTTGCTATCCATTTGGGAACTGCTCTTTCGTTTGGTTTAGGGGACCCCCTTCTGAGCCAGATCCCTTTGTTTTAGTCAGAGGAAGCTCCAGAGATGTCAGAGCTTGTGTTAGCCTCACTGTTTGGCAAGGTGTTATTTGAAGCTGCTAACTTGCCCTTTGGTGAGTATGCTAAATGTGTATGGAATGAAAAGGACCATTATTCCTTCCTAATTCTTCCACTAGGCCAATCTAAAGGTATAATCGTTCCCCGGGATGACACAAGGTGGTGAGGTGCAGCTGCCACAGCCCCAGAGTTGTGAAGTTCTTATCTGTCCTCAGGCCTGCTTGTTCAGGTCACACCCTGCATTCAGAATTCTCGAGTGCTCTCACATACACAGCAGAGACCAAGCCTCCTGGATTTTTCAGGAAAGTTTTCTTTTCTGAAAAAAAGTTCTTTTTTCTCTTTTCAGGAAAGTTGTCTTTCAGGAAAGTTCTGCCCACTCATACTTGCATCCAGATTTTGGATTTGAACAAGTCATTTCTGCATTCACCTGCAGTGGTGTGACCGAAGTTCTCAATGAGTACACTGTTTTTAACTTAGAATGATCCTAAACCATTGGGTCATGTGGCCTTTAAATTCTTACCTCCAGGCACTCGGGTGGCTCAGTGGTTGAGAGTCTGCCTTTAGCTCATGTCGAGATCCTGGAGTCCTGGGATTGAGTCCTAAATCGGGCTTCCCACTGGGGGCCTGCTTCTCTCTCTGCCTGTGTCTCTGCCTCTCTCTGTGTCTCTCATGAATATATATATTCTTCTCTCTGCGGTACTCATTTGTGAACTTGGGAAGTGGGGTGGAGGGTCAGTAGAACAGTTTCTATCTCTACCTTCCCAGGTAATCAGGTGAGAATGGGAAAGGTCCCTAGACTGTTTATGCAGTATTGTCCTTTGATATTGTCCTTTGACATTAAAGTTCCAGCCACTGGGTGTCTGAGCTAAAAGGAGCCCTAGAGATCATTCCCAACTTTTATAAATAAGGTCACTGAGGCTCAAAAGGGGAAGTAATTTGTCCAGGGGTGCCTGGCTCAATGGGCAGAGCATGTAACCTTTGATCTTGGGGTTGTAGGTTCGGGACCTACAATTACAAGTGCCACCCACACACATGTCACAAACATAGCTGTTAGTCATCAGGCTGGAAGCCCATCTCCTGGAAGTTGCCAAATACTTTCTCCTCAACATTTTTCTTATCAGTTGTTTATTCATCTCAAACAAACCTTGGTGGCTTTGATTCACTTAGAGTTGCCCAGGATTCCCAGCAGAGTTGTTGACTCCTCTTGTACACATCTCTGGCAATCCAAGGCTTCTCACACCAATGTCACACCTAAGATGGCCACAACAATGCTTATCCTGTAGTTGCATTAATCATGATGATGGTGGTGACATGACCTACTGAGGCTTTGCACCAGAGAACCCACTTCCACTTCTAGTGGTTGTGGTTTGAGTCCATAAACATCCATAGAGCCCCTACTGTGTGTAAGATTTTGTACCTGGCTCAAAGTAGGCACTCAAATATTTGCTGGTGGATGGATTGATTGGAGGGATTGCCACAGTTAGTAAAAAACATTCTCTACCTTCAGGATACTGACATCCAGTGAGAAAGACTGATTCGTACAAAGCTAGTTTGCGCTCGAGTTACCTGTGATAAAGGTTATGTAAAAAGTATAAAAAGTGCAATTGGGACTAATTCCAACTGGAGGAAACTGGGTAAGTCTTTAGGAGAAGGAAGCATTCGATGTGGACCTTTGGGCTAAGTGAGATGTTGGCAGTCAAAGAAAAGGACGTTTGTCACAGAGAACAGAGCAACCACAAGGAAGCAAGAAAGAGCAGACATTCTTATTGGCAAATGATAGTGTGGCGGTGGTGCGTGCGTGAGCATGTGTGCGCATGCATGCTGAAGTCAGATCATGAGAGCCACGATGGCCTTGCAAATAATTTTCATCTTCACTTCCATAGGTGATGAGGATCTAGGGAAGATTCTGAGCAAGGGGATGGTGAAATTAACTAGTTTTTCTGAGTTATATTACTAAATAATGACACTTCAAAATTACTCAGACACAAGTTTTCCACCACCACTAAGGCTGCTGGGGTCAGAAGAAAAATTAGAAAGCCACCAAGTTTTGTTGAGATGAATAAACAACTGATAAGAAAAATGTTGAGGAGAAAGTATTTGGCAACTTCCAGGAGATGGGCTTCCAGCCTGATGACTAACAGCTATGTTTGTGACATCAACATTTAAAAAAATTTTATGTGACATCAGCTGTTAACGTCAGGATCAATACTTGCTACAGCAGAGGTCACTGCTGGCAAATATTAACCAAACACTGATACGGTTTTATCTGAACTGAGTTTGAAAGAATGGACTGCTCTCTAGAGTCCACAAGAGGGAATGCCTTGCAGATGAATATAATGTTGATATGAATTTCATAAAATATAATTTCTCCCAGATGTTACCAGATTTCAACATTTTTTAAAGATTTTATTTATTTATTCACAAGAGGGAGAGAGAGAGAGAGAGGCAGAGACACAGGCAGAGGGAGAAGCAGGCTCCATGCAGGGAGCCTGAGGTGGGACTCGATCCCCTCTCCAGGATCACACCCTTAGCTGAAGGGAGGTGCTAAACCTCTGAGCCACCCGGGCTGCCCTAGGTTTCAACATTTTAAAAAGGGTTCTAGGGTCAAATAAGTTTGGAAAATGATCATCCAAGAAAAGTTAAACTAGTTTACTTGCTGCAGGAATGCTCAGATCCATCCCTGTGCTGCTGTGTGTTATGATTCATCAAGAAGGACCTAGAATACACAGCATTTTCCAATTTCCTGGACCACAGAAACCTTTGATTTTAGTTCAGTACATAGGATGACAGTTCTTTCCAACTCATGTTGGGTAATGTTGCAGAGACCAGGATTAGATTCAAAACAGCATTTTGGACTTGGTTCTTACAGATCACTCATGTTGGTGTTTGCTGTAGATTGAATGTTTGTGTCTCCCCAAATTCTTATGTAGAAAGCAAATCCTCAGTGGGAGAGTATTTGGAGGTAAGCCTTTGGGAAGTGATTAAGTGATGAGAGTGGAGTCCTCAATGAATGGGATTAGTGCCTTTATTTATTTTATTTTTTTAAATTCTTTTATTGGAGTTCGATTTGCCAACATATAATATAACACCCAGTGCTCATCCGTCAAGTGCCCCCCTCAGTGCCCGTCACCCAGTCACCCCATCCTCCCACCCACCTCCCCTACGACTACCCCTTGTTCGTTTCCCAGAGTTAGGAGTCTCTCATGTTCTGTCACCCTCTCTGATATTTCCCAGTCATTTTCTCTCCTTTCCCCTTTAATCCCTTTCACTATGTTTTATATTCCCCAAATGAATGAAAGCATATAATGTTTGTCCTTCTCCGATTGACTTACTTCACTCAGCATAATACCTTCCAGTTCCATCCACGTCAAACCAAATGGTGGGTATTCATCGTTTCTAATGGCTGAGGAATATTCCATTGTATAGATAGACCACATCTTCTTTATCCATTCATCTTTCAATGGACACTGAGGCTCATTCTACAGATTAGCTATTGTGGACATTGCTGCTATAAACATTGGGATGCAGATGTCTCGGATTTTCACTGCATCTGCATCTTTGGGGTAAATCCCCAGCAGTGCAATTGCTGGGTCGTAGGGTAGCTCTATTTTTAACTCTTTGAGGAACCTCCACACAATTTTCCAGAGTGGCTGCACCAGTTCACATTCCCACCAACAGTGCAAGAGGGTTCCCCTTTCTCCACATCCTCTCCAACATTTGTTGTTTCCTGTCTTGTTAATTTTCACCATTCTCACTGGTGTGAGGCAGTATCTCATTGTGGTTTTGATTTGTATTTCCCTGATAGCCAGTGATGTAGAGCATTTTCTCATGTGCTTGTTAGCCTTGTCTATTCTGTAAATATCTGTAAAATCCATCTGGTCCAGTGTATCATTTAAAGCTCTTGTTTCTTTGGACATGTGCTTAGAATATCTGTCATTTATAGAAAGCGCTGTGTTGAAGTCTCCTACTATTAGTGTATTGTTATCTAAGTATGTCTTTACTTTGGTTATTAATTGATTGATATACTTGGCAGATCCCACATTAGGGGCATAAATATTCATTATTGTTAGGTCTTTTTGTTGGATAGACCCTTTAAGTATGATACAGTGTTCTTCTTCATCTCTTACTACAGTCTTTGGGATAAACTTTAATTTATCTGATATGAGGGTTGCTACCCCAGCTTTCTTTTGAGGACCATTTGAATGGTAAATGGTTCTCCAACCTTTAATTTTCAGGCTGGAGGTGTCCTTAGGTCTCAAATGAGTCTCTTATAGACAGCATATAGATGGGTCTTGCTTTTTCATCCAGTCTGAAACCCTGCGTCTTTTAATGGGATCATTTAGCCCATTCACATTCAGAGTAACTATTGAAAGATATGAATTTAGTGTCATCGTAATACCTATTCACTCCCTGTTTTTGTGGATTAGTGTTTGGGTGTTCTTTTTCTCCTATAGGGTCCCCCTTAATATTTCTTCCAGAGCTGGTTTGGTGGTCACATATTCTTTCAGTTTCTGCCTATCTTGGAAGCTCTTTATCTCTCCTTCTATTCTGAATGAGAGCTTTGCTGAATAAAGTATTCTTGGCTGCATGTTTTTCTCATTTAGGACCCTGAATATATCCTGCCAGCCCTTTCTGGCCTGCCAGGTCTCTGTGGAGAGGTCTGCTGTTAATCATATATTTCTCTCCATATAAGTTAGGGATCTCTTGTCTCTTGCTACTTTAAGGATTTTCTCTTTATCTTTGGAATTTGCAAGTTTCACTATTAAATGTTGAGGTGTTGAACAGTTTTTATTGATTTGGGGGGGCTCTTTATCTCCTGGATTTGAATGCCTGTTTCCCTCCCCAAATTAGGGAAGTTCTCCCCTATGATTTGTTCAAATATGCTTTCTGGCCCTCTGGCCCTCTCCGAGCTCCCTGGAATCCCAATTAAATGTAGATTTTTCCTTCTGAGGCTATCATTTGTTTCCCTTAATCTTTCCTCATGGTCTTTTAATTGTTTTTCTCTTTTTACCTCAGCTTCCTTCCTTGCTATCAACTTGTCTTCTATGTCACTCACTCTTTCTTCTACCTCATTAACCTTTGTCATTAGGACCTCCAGCTTCGATTGCATCTCATTTAATTGATTTTTAATTTCGGCCTGATTAATCTAAATTCTGCAGTCATGAAGTCTCTTGATTCCTTTTGCTTTTTTCCAGAGCCACCAGTAGCTTTATAATTGTGCTTCTGAATTGGCTTTCTGAGATCGAATTGTAATCCAAATTCTGTAACTCTGTGGCAGAGAGTACTGTTTCTGATTCTTTTGTGGTGAATTCTTTCTAGTCATTTTGCTCAAGGCAGAGTGGCTGTATGAGCAGGCTGAGTCACAAGTATCAACCACAACCTAAGTAAATTTTACCCTAGATAATTCTGCCGAGGTCAGAGCCCAGAAATTGAAAACAAAGATCAGAACAATATAAAACAAAAGGACCACTAAAGTGAAAATCAATTTTAAAACAAAGTAGTAAAAAATAAAAGGCCAAGAATCCCAAAGAAGAGAAAAAAAGGGGGGGAAAGAAGAAGAAAAAAAGGGGGGTGGGACTGGGAGATGGTCGTGGTGATGAAGTTGTATGGGAGGGAGAATCCAGCAGTCTACCTGAGGAGTTCTAGAGGGTGATCCTCTTAGTTCTGAGTATATTAAGTTCTGTATGTTAGAAGATGCACAGTTCCAAATTTATATAAACCAGAAATACTTGTAGAAGGCCCCTACATTGGCCACCAAAACATAAATGAGATAAAAGAGGGGGGCAGAATGGGAATGAGGAATCTCACAGAATGAACCAGCACGGTATACCACTTGGTTCTGGTTGTATGCTGGTCATGTTTTAGGAGGTATTAACTTCTGCCATTGTAGAACAAAATGAGGCAGAAAAAACAAAAAAACACAAAACAAAAAAACCATATCTTGTATATCTCCCAAAATTAAGTTGAGTATGTTGAAGGGAATCTAAAAGTGGAAAATATATCTAGAACCTGTAATTGTAGAAATATGAAAGTCAAAAAGGAAAAATATTAGAAATGAAGAGGTGGTAAAATATTATATTTAAGGTGGGGAAAGAGGAAAAAAATTGGAAATTTACAGTCTGAAAAAAAAGGAGCTGTACTGGCAAAAGGAAGAAAAGAAAAAAATAGGAGGGCTGCCCTCTGGTTCTATATAATGTAAATCCCTCGACTTCTGCTGGAGCGTTCCAGCGCTGCTTGGTCCAGAACTTGCTCTTCCCTTGTCGTTCCAGCTGGTCTTCTGGGGGAAAGGCCTGCTGTGCTGATTCTCAGGTGTGTGTACCTTGTTAGAAGCAAAAACCCTTCTCTCTGTAGCATTCCAGCTGTTCTCTCTTTAAATCTCAGGTCAAATTCGTAGGTTTGGGGGATGGTTTGAAAGTAACCTAGGTAAGTTGGTGAGGCCGGGTGAGGTGAGGACCCCTACTCCTCCACCATCTTCTCACCTCTCCTGTGCCTTTATTTTTTTAAAAGATTTTTTTTTACTTATTCATGAGAGACACAAAGAGAGACAGGGACACAGGCAGAGGGAGAAGTAGGCTCCCCATGAGGAGCTTGATGCAGTACTTGACCCCAGGACCCCGAGATCATGACCTAAGACAAAGGCAGATAGATGCTCAACCACTGAGCCAACCAGGTGCCTCAGGATTAGTGCCCTTATAAAAGAGAACCCAGATAGCTGCCTTCTGCCATGTGAGAACACACGGACAAAACAGCCATCTATGTACCAGAAAGTGAGGTCTCACCAGACACCAGATTAGCCAGTCCCTTGATTTTAGACTTCCCAGTCTTCAGAATTATAAGAATTCCATAGTTGTTTATAACCTCCCCAGTCTATGATCTTTTGTTACAGCCACCCGAACAGACTAAGATGGTGTTCTGACATAGGGCAATTTCTATCTACCCAGCTGCTCTGTTTCCTAGCATAATGCCAATCAATTAGAACAACTCTTTTGCACCTACCTCGGTATATGTTTTGCAGGAAAATTTAATCCATGATTTTTCCAGGTGGACAACACATTGTCTTCCCTAATACCCTGCCTCGGAAAAAAAAAAAAAAAGACTATTTTATTTATTTGAGAGAGAGAGCAGAGGGAGAGGGAGAAGAAGACTCCCTGCTGAGCAGGGAGCCTTACAGGTGGCTCCACGGGGGTGCCCAGGGGGCATAATAGGGGGCTTGATCCCAGGACCCCAGGATCATGACCTGAGCCAAAGGCAGACACTTGACCAGCTGAGCCACCCAGGCACCCCACCTAATACTCTGCTTCTCACCCTCAAATGGTCTCTAACAGGTTATTATGCCTATGTTGTCTCCTCTTTCCAATCCACCCTATGTGATTTTGGTAGCACCGGTCTCATTAGGTTGCTGCTCTGCTCAGTTAGAATAGTTTTCTTAATGAGTAGGAAATATCAGTGAAGGTGACAGAACATGAGAGGCACCTAACTCTGGGAAACGAACAAGGGGTGATGGAAAGGGAGGTGGGCGAGGGGTTAGGATGACTGGGTGATGGGCACTGAGGGGGGTACTTGACAGGATGAGCACTGGGTGTTATGCTATATGTTGGCATATCGAACTCCGGTAAAAAAATAAATAAATAAATATATATATATATATATATATATATATATATATATATATATATACAAAAAAAAAGAATAGTTTTCTTGTACTTACTTTTTAAAAATTCTCCTCTATGGCATGTAAAGCCATCCAATTCAGGCCCCAATCTATCTTTCCAACTTTCTTTCTCTTGAGTCCCTCATTCCCCCAGCTTGCATTATCGCCATGCTTGAATCAAACTGGTCTACTTGTGGTTTTCTCCTAATCTCCACTCTACCTTACTGCCTCTATCATTGTACTAAATCTGCTCTTTTCCCAGGAAAATTCAGTTCAGATACTTCCCTCTCCACAAGACCCCCCTCCGAATATGACCAAGAAACGAGATTACTCCCTCACTTGATCAGAAGCACCCTGTATTACTAATAAAACATTTACACTGGTACATCCTATCGTTGTTTGTATGTGTATTCAGATCCCAGCCTTTCTTCTTCCTAGCTGTGTGAGATTGGGCAAGTCACTTGACCTCTTTTAGCCTCAATTTTTCATTTGAAAAATGGGACAACCAGCATTTACCAACAGGGTTGTTGTGAAGATTGAAATAAGACATTTAAAGTAGTTGGCTAGCTTAATCAATGCCACTTTTCCATGTTATGTGATAAACTTATATTGAAAGCTCTTTGAAGAAAGTAATGAACCTGATTCTTCTATGCATCCTAGGCACCTAGCTCAATATCTGTCCCTGGAAAGCACTTATGTTTTTAAGTGAATTACACGTGATTGGCCTTGCTTCCTCTCTCCTGTCTCACTGCCCTACTGTAAAGGCAGGGCTTACCTTACCAGGTTAAACCACACAATTTAGCCTGTAGCCTTATCAGGCTAAGCACACATTTCTTCTATCTATGGCTCACCACTGCCCTTTAGTTTCAAGCACAATTGCTTGGAAGTTCAAGAATAAAGTCAGTTCTAATTTTTAAAAATAACTCAAGAAAGAAAAAAACCCCAACTCATTAAAATACAAATGAAGTTTCACTATAGTACAAAGTGTCAATCCTGAGTCATATCAAAATTAATCAAAATGTCTTCTTTTATATTCTGCTATCTACATATTTTTCCCTTTTCTGTCACTGATTTAATTTCAAAGAGCAAATATTATTCCCTTTGATAAATTGATCAAGACTGCCACCTATTCACAATTTGGCTGAAATGCCATACATGTGACAATCTCTCCATACCCCCAAAAACCTAGCAAGCTTCTCCTGAAGAGCTGCCATTCACCTCAATGGATCCAGTGAGCTTGTCTAGGGATGAACATGGGGATAGGGATCCAGGTCAGAAACCATCTCTTCTGATACACAGGAAAATGTAATCCTATTCTTGCTGAGATACACATATAGGTATATAAAGTCATAGTTTTCTCATAAACCTGAATATTAAAAACATCTCTGTGTTGGTTATTTTCTAGTTAGAGTTGCCAGGTAAAATGAATGATGCCAAGTGAATATTGAATATCAGAGATAATAATTTTAAATATACAAGTATGTGCCAAATATTGCATGGGACATACTTACGCTAAGTAGTTTCCATTATTTATGACTATAATTTATTGTCATTTATAATTTATATATCAAACTTAACTGCATACCCTATATTTTTATTTGCTAAATCTGGCAACCCTCCTCTAGTGGCCCTTTCCCTATCTACCCTCTACCCTTTGGACATCCAGCTTTGTGTCCTGAGAAGCTGATCACAGATCATAAAACCTGGGCTCTCTCTGCTGTCTGCCTTCCATTTGAGTTTCACCAAGGGAAGTACTGGGGTGTGCTTTAAGGGTGGAAGGAGAAAGAAACTGACTACTTATCTCTACCTCTCATGCTTATGGAAGTGACTACATTCATCACTGGCCATAAGTCTTGCCAGGTGGCCTCTATTCCAAGGCCTCGATTTCTCTCCAGGTTCTTGTAATTTCATTTCTTCCATTTGTCTCTTTAGGGTTAGGAATGGAAGGGCTTCCCACAGTTGTAGATTCCTGGTGCTTCAGTGTCCTATGAGGTTTCCTTAAGCCTGCCCATCATTCTGTAACTAGTCTCTTCATTTTGTAACTAGTCTCTTCATTCAACGATTTTCAACTAAACTCTTCAAGGGTGCCTTCAAGGGTTTATTTCCTTACTGACAATCTTCAAATGACCCAGATACATACCCACAACATGAATGTACATATCACTTTGGGTCCACTCAATTAAGGAATCTAGAGACCCAAATCAGATTATTTTTAAGTGTAAGAAATTTGCACCTTGAATTCAGAAAAAAAAACTTTATCTAAGAATAATATTGCCACTGAGCAATGTCCATGATAACAACAGCCCCGTGACCCTCATTCACTTATATTGCAGGATCGATGACATTCAGGGGTACTAACTAGTGGCAGCCAGTACCTTGGCAGCTGCCAGCTGCTCCACTCTACTGGTGAAGTGACATGCTTCCAAGTCTGTCCAGGCACAGTAACTTCTAGAAGTTTGCAGGTCTCTCTGACACTCTGGCCCTCATCGGGAAGAAACCTGACAAATCCCAATCCAGATAGAGTCAAGCCCTTTCTGCAGAGGATGAAATCTACCTACAGAAGACCAGGTCTACTGACATTCTCTGTCAAAAGTCACCCTTCCAAATTTTCACCTGGACACCTCAGCAGAATCTTAAAGATGGGTAAGAGGATGTCCTATATATGCTGACAGCTATCTGTACAAGGAAGAGCAACACAAAAGAAGCAGTAGGTTTCAGTAGGTGAGTTTCAGAAGTTGAGTAGAAGTTCACATGACAGACTGTCTGGACAGAGGCTTCAGAGTGATGGAACCGAGGCACGGAGTCACACAGCAGCCAGGTGGGCCATGGGAACTGTAAATATCACAGTATGCACAGGACAAGTGTGGATTAGAGTGAGGGTGTGAGCTGGGAGGTAGGCAGAGGGCCCCATCTGGGAGGTCCTTGTCTGCCATATACTAGAGACTAAATTTGGAAATCACAATAATAATGATGATCATAATAATAGAAAACACTTACCTGATTCTTAACATGTACCAGGCACTGTTCTAAGTGTTTTGCATACAGTCACCTCAAAATAACCCTGTGAGATAAGTACTACTTTTGACAGATGAAAAAACCGAGACACACAGAAGTTAAGTAAAGCATGCAAGTTCCCACAGCTCTTAAGTGGCACAGCTGGGATTCAAACAAGGGCAATCTGGCTGCAAGTTTAATACTCTTAACCATGATTCTCCTAATATATTCCATGCATCAAGGAGACAAAGGCAAGAAAGACGAGATCTTTGCCCATAAGGATTGCAAAGTCTAGGGGGAAACAGACACAGAAACACGTCTTGATAGATCCAGGTGATTGCCAAACCTTTCCCTGACTTTAGATCTTCTCCCACTTGAAGCCAGTCCCTTTGCAGTGCCGGCAAATCCTAGCCTGTCCACAGTTCTTTGGTTTACAGTCTGGGGTCTGCCACTTGGAACAGACTTTGCATTTGCTCTCTGGCGCGCCCAGCTGGCAGGTCCTCCTCATGGGCTTTGGCCACTGGGCATTACTAGCTCTTCTTGTTCCAGATCCTAACCAGTCCCTTAGGCATCTACCCCTGGCCTGGATGCACCAGCTGGCTAACTGGCCTTACCCACTGTGAGAAAGAGATTTGGACATTTTCTGTGACCTGATAATTCCACGGGAACTCTCGTTACCATAGCAACAAAAATAAGCTGACAGCTGCCTTCAAATCCTCAAGCCTGATGAACATGGAAGTGACTGACCTCAGAAAACACAGGCCTCTGGGTGAGGCACCAATCTTCTTTCCTCTGTTGGATGAGGGGTAGAGGGGCTCACCCCGTGCTTTTGCAAGCTGAAGCAGCTTTAGCTCTGCCCCCCTTGTTTTCCTATAGAAAGAAAAATCCAGGCAACATAAACTGCCGCTACTGCTTTAAGCAGCCTCAGTTGCTCATGAACACCTAGGAAACATGGTTCAATGGTGGTGGTGGGACTGGAAAGAAGTAATATATGCCTTACTTAAGAAGTGAAAAGAAGACATTGCTTAAAAAACAGTAATAGCAAACAGTTGCTCACTATGTGCCAAACACTGTGCTAAGCACTTAACATATATTATTGTTTTTATTCAACCCCACGAAAATTCTGCAAGGTAAATATTATGATTATCCCCACTATACATATGCAGAGAGTGAGGATCAGAGAGGTTAGGTAATATACCCAGGATAACACAACTAGAAAATGGCAGAGCAGGGTTTTAAACCCCTCTCTGGCCAACTCCCAAGCCCAGATTCTTTACCACTTGTTCTATATTGAATAACTTCAAATTTTCTGCTGGGAGAATTACACTGGAGTTTTGGTTAACTTGGGACGTAGTTGGTGACACTGCCTGGGAAAGCACAACTAACAGGGTCATCTGATGGCCCTGGCTACAGAAGGGGAAGGTCATGTACTGTGCCACAGGTTCAACCTGGTAGAGACTGTCTGACACTGTGTAGAACAGACAACGTCGGGCATACGGTCCCAGTATAACTGATTCCGGAAATGCCACAGCCAGCCAGCATCAGAGGAACCAGGGCACTTTGGCCCTTGATCCAGGCTCAGTATACTTCACAGATTTTGCAATTGCATATGTATATGCTGGCTGCTAATCACACTGAGAATGGCTGGCTCTACTAGTGGATTCTGGGGAATTGACCAGCCTGGAAACCCAGTTCAGCCCAAACCCTCTTCTGTGGGTAAATTGGATAGGCAGACACCTGTATCTAGGCCAGGGGGACCCTGCCAGTCAGAAGCTACCCCTGCATAGTTCAGCTTGAGGGAGTGCTCAGAGTGAACAGTGCCACCATCCACATTCCTGTGACCCTGGGCCTTATGTGATTGGAAAGTCACAGTACCCCACTCCACGGTATGTGGGCAGCAAGGGGACAGCTAGCTACTTCACATCCACATCCAATCCTTACATTTGGGGAACCTCCCCCTGTTAACCTCAGTGGGAGGCCGGGCTCCAAATCCCATAAAGGAAACTGCAAAGGCAAGATACCTGTTCTCCCTGCCCATGGCCTAGTGCCTAGTGCCACAGGCATATTATTTGTATGAGATCAATCAAATGTTCTCAATCTCTGAAGAAAATGGCACAGAGAAACAGGGCATTTTGGAAACCAGCTCGTAGTGGGAACAGTAGCAAGATGATCAACACCGAGAATATCACCCTAACCAGCTGGTTCCTAGAGTGTGAATACTTGTGGCTGGGCAATCCTGACACTCACAAGTCATCCCTGAACCCCTCAGGCAACTGCAGCCAGCCAATCCCTGCCATCCACATTCCCCATCATCCTTGGTCTTCTCTGGCTGCCGACCCCACAATGCACCTCTTTATTATGTATTGGGCAACAGGGAGGTAATCATCTGTCCAGCATCTTACACTCCCATCATATGCTAGCTGGGACTCTGACCACTTAGCTTCATCGGGCTATTGTCTCATTCTGGTTTGCCAGTATTGACATTGATCCCAAGCATCTTTTTAAAAATATTTTTTGTATTTATTCATAAGAGACACAGAGAGAAAGAGAGGCAGAGACACAGGCAGAGGGAGCAGCGAGCTCCATGCAGGGAGCCCGATGTGGGACTCAATTCTGGACCTCAGGATCACGCCCTGAGCTGAAGGCAGATGCTCAACTGCTGAGCCTCCGGCATCCCAAACTTAGTGTCTTTAAACAACACTTTTATTATCTTACAATAGTGGAGGTCAGAGGTCCAAAATCAGTCTCACTGGGTGAAAATCAAACTGTCATCAAACTGTCACTATGTTCCTTCTGGAAGATCTAGAGAAGAAGTTTGCTTTTCCAGCTTCTAGAGGATGCTCAGATACCTCGGCTCATGGCCTTTTTTTTTCCATCTTCAAAGCCAGCAACATAGCATTTTCAAGTCTCTCATTCTGACCCTCTTACTTCCCATTTGGCAAGGACCCTTCTGACTAGATTGGACTCACACACAGATAATCCTAGATAATCTCTCTAGCCCCAAATCGTTAATTTAATCATACTGGAAATTCCCTATTGTCACGTAAGAGTAATGTATTCACAGGTGCCAGGGATTAGAACATGGACATATGGGGGAGAATCATTATCTGTCTACCAAAGAAATCATTATCTTCCAGCTAATCCTTTGTCTATCAGAACCATCTAGAAGAACCTCAGTGTTCATGAAGTTAGATCTCTGGAAGTGCCTAGAATTTGCTTTGGCTATGAGTGAAAGTGTATTTTCAAGAAGTGTCAAAGTTGATGAGAGTAAATCATGATGTTTGTGGCATAGCTAATATCATGTTTTCCCCAGCCTTATTAAGGTATAATAGAAAAATAAAACTATATATATATATATATATATATATATATATATATTTAAAGTGAACAGTGTGAAGATTTGATATATGTATACACAGTGAAAGAATTACCACAGTCAAGTTATTAACACATCCATCATCTCACATAGCTACCTTTGTGTGTGCGTAGTGGAAATGCTTAACATCTACTCTCTTAGCAAATTTCAGGTATACAAAACAGTAACTGATTCTTGTCAGAATGCTGTACATTAGACCCCCAGGACTTATTCATCTTAGAATTGAAATTTATACTCTGATCAATATCTCCCATTTTCCCCATCCCCACAATAGTAACCACATTGACCCTTTTATTCCGTTTTTATGAGTTCAGCCTTTGCTTCCATTCTACATAGAAGTTGAAATCATACAGTATTTGTCTTTCTCTGCCTGATGTATTTCACTTAGCATAATATCCTCCAGGTTCATCCATGTTGTTGCAAAAGGAAAGATTTCCTTCTTTCTTAAGGCTGAATGATATCCCATTTATATATATTCTATATACATAAAATTTTACATATATAAAATTTTCTTTATCTATTCATCTGTCAATGATCACTAAAGTTATTTTCATATCTTGGCTATTGAGAATAATGTTGCAGTAAACATGGGAGTGCAGATGTCCCTTTGAGATACTGATTCTGTTTCCTTTGGGTATCTCTGGATCATATGGTAGTTCTATTTTTAATTTTGGCATGACAATATACACATTATGGGAGTCCCAGAAGGAAAAGTGAAGGAAAAATGGGGAGAAAAGTTTTTAAAAGAAATAATGGCTGAAAACTTCCCAAATTTGGGAGCAATATGAATATCTGGTTTTGTGGTTATCCAGTTACATATCATACAGATTCAATCCACTTAGTTTTTCAATGAGACACACTATAATAAAACTGCCAAAAATAAAAGAAAAAAAGAGCATTTTGAAAGAATCCAGAGAAAACAAACTCCTCGCATACAAAGGACCCTCATAAGGCTAGCATCAGATGCCTCAGCGGAAACCTTGCAGGTGGGGATCCCTGGGTGGCTCAGCGGTTTGCTGCCTGCCTTTGGCCCAGGGCGCGATCCTGGAGTCCCGGGATCGAGTCCCAGGATCGAGTCCCGCCATCAGGCTCCCTGCATGGAGCCTGCTTCTCCCTCCTCCTGTGTCTCTGCCTCTCTCTCTCTCTATGTCTATCATGAATAAATAAATAAATAAATAAATAAATAAATAAATAAATAAATTAAAAAAGAAAGAAACTTTGCAGGTTTCTCATGAGAACAGGATTCCCATCTGTGTTACTCATTGCCATATCCTCATTTTCTAGCACAGTAAGTATACACAGTGGGAACTCAATAGATGTTTACTGAACAAATTAATGCAACAACTAACCTGCTTAACTGTACTGTTCAATTGATGCCTATTGCTCAAGTGAAACAGATACTACATTCCTATCAATGTCATTGCCAGTTCTACTGCATAATCTAGTTCATAGGGAGGGGTATGGCCTCAAAATGGAAGCAGTAAGCCTCCCTTTTCAAAAAAACCCTAGGACACATTTTAGCCTTTCACCAAAAAGGCTAGCCACATCCTACCTGTCAGGGGTTAAGGGTAGAACAGAGCCGTCTCCCTTGGTTCTGTGTCTTCAAGCCAACATGACACTTCTAGGACCCATCGACCTAGTGATCCTTAAAGGGAAACTGAACCTCAACAGACTCATTTGCTTATTTCAGATATTTTCCCACTTCTTTTTTTTAAGATTTTATTTATTTATTCATGAGACAGAGAGAGAGAGAGAGGCAGAGACACAGGCAGAGGGAGAAGCAGGTTCCCTGCAGGGAGCCCGACATGGGATCAATCCCAGGTCTCCAGGATCACGCCCTGGGCCGAAGGTGGCGCTAAACCGCCAAGCCACCCGGGCTACCCTCTTCTCCTACTTCTTATCAACACCCACACCCCTCTTTTTCACAGCTGTTGGTTCTATAGTTTCCCATAAATGCATGCCTCCTTCCACTGGTATTTCGGATATCTGGTCTCTTTTGGCTCCTGACTTTAAGCTCCCTCTCTAGGACATGGGCTTGCATTTGCCCCACTGGTTCTCTCTAGTTGGGACATCAGGTGGTGTACTGTCTCAGAGCCTTCATGGTTATGGTTATAGTTATGGTTATGTGTGTGTGGTCTTTCTCTCACTGCATCTCTTTGTTCTGCTTCCCTCTGCATAGGCTCTTCTTTTCAAACAAGCCTTCTTCATGTGTCAGGGAAGGTGATTACCCTCACATCTATCTAGATCAGCAACCCCAGAGGAAAAGGGCATCTTCCTGGCTGACTTCCACAGAAAAGTCTCCGGGATAATTATGTTTTGCCCTGTCCGGGTAATAAGCTCATCCCTGAACCAATCCCTGTGTCTGGGGTACTCTGCCAGACCAGGGCCACATTCACAGCCAGTGGCTTGGGGTGGCAGGTAGGTGGCTGAGACTGGTTAATAGCCTTTCTCAAACCACATAGAGTGGAGGAAGAGTGCTCCAAAGGAATAGAGTGTTGTTATTAGCAAAAGGGTGAGGGAGATAAGAACATCTTTCTGACAAAACATGAGTTTTCACTGTCCTCTAAAGTAGTCAATACAGTTGTTTGTGAATCCAGATCACTGAATTGATCAAACTCACACATGTTAACATGTATTAATGTGATCACATTAACATATGATCAAATTCACACGTAATAACACACAAAAAAATTAGTTGACCTTAAAAGGGGTGGTATATAGGGGCACCTGAGTGGCTCAATGGTTGAGTGTCTGCCTTTAGCTCAGGTCGTGATCCCAGGGTTCTGGGATTGAGTCCCGCATCGGGCTCCCCACAGGGAGCCTGCTTCTCCCTCTGCCTGTGTCTCTGCCTCTCTCTGTGTGTGTCTCTCATGAATTAATAAATAAAATATTTTTAAAAAATAAAAAGAGGGGGTGGTATAGAGCAAGACAACATGGAAGGGCTATTCAATAGTTGGAGGAGCCTGAGTCATGCCAGCAAAAGGAGCCTTAAGAAACTCTAAGACATCCTGGATTTCCCTTTTTTATTCACTGAAGCCTTCTAGCAGAGGTGACAGAAATGAGGGATCTAGAAAGGTAGTAGTTTAATTCTACCTGGTACTTTTTAGTTAGAATTAGCAGGGAAGATTGCCTTTTGCTTTGGGGTTGCAGTCAATGAATTAACTACTAAGGATTAGGATTTTCAGAGGTGAAAAAATTCTTGGTGATTACAAGGTCCAGACAGTGACTACAGGAATAGCTGAAGTAAAACAGGAATAAGGTTTATTTGCTAAAGAGGACCAGGAACTGTCTGGTTGGTTGTCTGCATGGACAATGATGTGTTATGGGTAATGATAGCACTTAGGACAACAAAGAAGTTTGGGAAACTTGGATGCATTTCATGAATAGAACAGAAAATAGTAAAAGACAAACACAAAGAGGAGTAAGGAGTAGTAAATCCAGATGGCATGTGCCTGCAAGGAGGAGGAATTCTTGTATAACAGTAGAAGAATACTTGTTGGGAGTCAGTGATGCCAAAACTCTACCCTATTTTAGTTGCAAGGGCTGTTGTAGCAAAGTGCTACAGACTAACAGCAAAAAATTATTTATTTATTGTCCCATAGTTCTGAAGGTTTAAAGTCCAAGGTCATGGTGTTGGCAGTGCTGGTTCTTTCTGAGGGTTATAAGGCAGGGATCTGTGCCAGGCCTCTCTTCTTGGTTTGCAGATGGCTATCTTCTCCTTGTGTCTCTTCACTTTGTCTTCTACCTATGCATGTCTGTCTCTGTATCCAAATTTCCCCTTTTTAGAAGGACAATGGTAATATTGGATTAGGTCCCACCCTCATGACCTCATTTTACTCTGATCACCTCTGTAAAGACCCTATCTCCAAATAACATCATATTATGAAGCACTGAAATTTAGAACTCCCACATATTTTTTGTGGGGGGACACAGATCACTCTATAATATATGCCTTTTACGTCTCTTTCATGAAGAGTGTCTTGCTCTTCAAGCCCTCCTTAGCATTGGAGCAGCGGTTCCCAACCTAGGGTTACATATTAGAATCACACTGGAACCTTTTTTTAAAAAAAAGATTTTACTTATTTATTCATGAGACACACACACACACACACACACACACAGAGAGAGAGAGAGAGAGAGAGAGAGAGAGAGAATGAATGAGGCCGAGACACAAACATAGGGAGAAGCAGACTCCATGCAGGGAGCCCAACATAGGACTCGATCCCGGGTCTCCAGGATCACACCCTGGGCTGAAGGCGGTGCCAAACCACTGAGCCACCCGGGATGCCCACACTGGAAGCTTTTAAAAATCTGAATGCCCAGGTCACACTCCAGACCATTTAAACCAGAATCTCCAAGGACAGTACATTCTGAAAACAGTATTTTTTTAAAACTCCCTGGATGTCTCTAACGTGTGAAATTGAGAACCACTGCCTACAAAATTCAGAGACATTCTCAGAAAGGCACAGCTGGGTTCCTAGGGTTCCAGCAGGCAGTGCAAATTTATTCAGCTCACTCTCAGGCAACACTCGACCACATGATTCATATTTATCATCTAAAAACACCCAAACAATCACAATCCATGGAGGGAAACTGAGTTCTATGTAAAAAGTAACTAAACAATTCTCTGCATGTAAGTTTAAAGCAATCTCTCTTACATGAATTTTCTATGACTTTGAATGAAATTCTTAATAGTAACATCATAAGGCAAATGGGGGGAGTGGTGACTTGGAAATTTCCATTTTTAAATATGTGTGATTCTGCACACTAGCCTTCAGAACATTTCTGGAAGCCAAGCACAAAGGAAGGTTAAATAAGCACTCCTTACTCCATCACCATGGCTAATGATCTATGCCAACTGCCCCATGGAGATACATAATTAGCATGCTTGTATGGCTGAGCACTTTGCTAAGAAACTGTGTCTCCACAAAACAGGACCTACACTGCATCTGCTTCTGACCCGAAGCATGGGTTCATAAATGGCAGATGTTCCGGAGATGCTTCTGCACACGTAGAGACAGAATCCACATCTGAGTACATAGCAGACTAAAATGATGCCCACCAAAAAAATAGGAACAAATGGCTAGAATGACCCACTTAAAAGCTATCTAATAGGAGACTTTTGTGACTTTGTCTCCTATAAGATTATGTCTTTGTCTTACAAGGCTTAAAATTTCATGTGCTGCCTTGACATCTTTGACCTTCACGGGGCCCTAACAGCGAATTCCCTTGCTCTCACCAGATATACCCTCCCAATCCAATGGCAAAAACTCTCCACCTAGATAGGACCCCCAATAGTCGGACCAGCTGCATTGAACCCAGTTCTCAACCCAATGGGGTTTTATCTCTGTGCTAGCATACGAAATTATTCAAGTAAGTCAGCCACATCCTTCCATGGGAACTAGGGGGCACTTCACAGCCCATGCTTGTTTGCTCTATTTTAAGTGTGCCCCTCTATCGCCCTGTGTGGCACACCAGGTCCTCTTCTAGCACCATGTGCTTGATTTCATCTGTCTGATGCTGAATGTCTTGTGCTGGTCATCTTGCAGTATGTAGGGCAGGGAATTCCTCTGTCACCAAGAGGGTGAATCAAACCCAGTCTTTGAAGGACAGTGTTTCCCATAATGTGATCTGAGGACCATCTGTGTCAGAATTACCCTGGGAATTTAGTAAAATGCTTATCACGTGGCCTCACATCACATCACCCCGGACCTACAGAGGACCCTCTGGGTATAGGAACTGGGAATATGCTTGTCAGTTTCCCTAGAAAGCATATTCTGAAATGTATTAGCATGTAGGCAGTTCATGATGGAGTGCTGCTGGAATTGAAACCTGGAGGGGCATGAAGGAAAGGAAGCAAGATTATGCAGAAGAAGAAGCTGGGCTGTGACAGGGTCTCAGGAAGGAGCTCAGTTGACCCCATAGTGAACGCTGAAGCAGAGATAGCCCTTTAGAGTTGCCCTGAGTGGAAGCAAGGGTGCCAAGTCTTTCTAGTCCATCATTAATCAGGCATTACATATGGGTTCAATCCAAGATGGTAAGTAAGCCTAACCTTAGGTGGAAGAGCTTTCTTCAGCTAAGGAAAATTCCTAGACAGGGCTGACAACTGAATGCCATTCTCAGCTACTAGGATACAAGTACTTTAGCCTGAGAGTGGGCTTGGTGCCATACTTCCCCTCCACTACAGTCTATATCTTATGGTGCTTTGATCTACTTTTTTGTATAAGTTCTAGGAACAACATCTGCAAGATTCTGATAGGCCTCTCTTCCTGGGGAAACTAATAAGAAGGTTGGTGGGACAAACTACAGTGCTGTTGCAGCTAGAATCAAGGCCATAATGATGTTCATCCACTCCCTCCTCTATCACCCATTCTAGATTCCTCTCAACCACAGCTAACTCTTCTGCAAGTCTAGACAGCTTGTTGGTGGCATGATCCACACCCCTCTTCCTCAGTGGTCACCATGCCATTCTCAGGATACGTCTGCTGCTGCATTTATCCATTTGTCTTCAAATTGGCACTGCAAGGGAATACTAAGAGGTGGATCATCTGGGTGCCACACATATTCATTCCTTCCTGTCCCCATTATATGACAGTAGCTCTGTCTCCTGTCTTAATGACTAGAATCAATCATTCATGTCAAAATGGTAACTTTTCTTGCCTGCTGGTTTGTTGGCACAAGGATCCCAAAATGCCCAGGCATCAGTCATAACTTTAGTTCAGTGAGACTCTTGCTGCGTTCCTAGCTGGTAGTCTTTCCCTTTGGGGGACTAGAACATTGAATCCCACAGAATGTATCAATACAATGGTGGAAAGCACAAATTCCCCCAACATGGTTTACTAGACCTGATGATAAGCAGGGATGCTCATACTTCTATACTTTGGTTGCCAGACTCATGTGTTCCACCAACTGGAAACACAGAAACTTACAAATGTCTTCAGTTAAAAATATACACCACAGCCTGAAATATGGTGCCCCACCTTACAGGGCACCAAGTTTGTGCCCTCAACAGGCCAGTAGTTTCTGAGTGGTATGGTATGTGATTCCTTGGTAATAGATCCTCTGATAATATACTCTCCTTTGCTGTGAAGAGGATCATTTAGTCCATGCAGTGTAATGTGAGATCCCATGTCAATAGACCAAATACAGATAAGGACATGTGAGAAAACTCATATAAAGAAAGACAAACTCATACCAAAAATGTGTGTTGATTCTACCCAAAATAAACCTCTGCCCCTTCCAGGATGAAAGGGGTCCAACACAGCCAAATTGCCAACAAGTAGCCAGTGGGGTCCCCTCAAGAGAAGATGCCATATAAAACACTCAGAGTTGGTTTTGACAGATTTGATATTTGCAGCAGTAATGTAGCTGCAATTAGATCAACATTGGTGAGTGGGAGCTCAGGTTTTAGGCCCATAAGTACCCCTCATTCTGCCATTATGGCTTTTCCTTTGTATACCCATTAGTTAACACTAGGGTGGCTGATAACAAAGCTTCACTACCATCATCTGGCCAAGTTATTACACCTACTTGGTTGTTTAATGTCTCTTCTGTCTCTTTAATGTCTCTTCTTTGTTTTGAACATGCAACACAAAGATATCCACACTTCCAACCTACTCCTAAAAGTCCATCCACATGGCTCTACCATAGACCTTCTAAGTTCAATCTTCCAATCTTTCTCCTTGCAAGCTCCTGACTAACAAAATGACTTGCCACGGTTGATTCATCCATATATGTTCTAACCATAAGCTTCTAAACTCTCCTCTCCACACAAAACAGATGACTGTGTACATCTCCAAAGCTCTGCCAAGAAAGTGAGAAAATTTTCTCTCCCACTATTTATCAAGGCCACTCTTAAATGGGGGCTGAACTGCAGCCTTGTTGGTTTGCCCTTCATACCTAGATGACCCAGCCATGACCTAATCTTGGCCTTTTCCCTCTCCATCAGCTAATCATAAGAGACTCTCTATGTGGCCATAACTATGAGTTGAGGAAAAGGAGCTGGTGCAATAACGGTAAATAACATGGGAGTCTGGGAAACTGTTCATGGAGCTTACTTCTGCCCTTTGGTCCTTCTCATGTCTCCAGATGTGCCACTTCTAACTTATGGTGAATTCCTGCTTGGCCTGCCCCAAGTTTTTACTTGATGAGACTGACATAAAGCAGTTCCTGGTATACAGCTCTGGCTGCATGGTCACTTGTTGAGCTGTAATATGCATTTCACTTTTGTGGGGGCAGTATTAGGGGATTAAATAGATATAACATGAATTATTGCCCCTGAATTGTTTAAGTCATTAAGTATGGCATTTATTTGTCATTCCATTACTGCCAAAACCATGAGGTTTTTGTTTTGTTTTTGTTTTTTTACTGCCTTAGTCAAGTATAATACTGGGAGGCTTCTATTTGGCCTTCCCTACTACAAGAGCTTGCCTCACAGGAGTTTTGCCACTACCATGTATGTCCATCCATTCTAATTATATACTTGGAAATAAGGAAATGATCAAGGGATGGGTCCATGGTCCTAGCGTTACTCACTGCGAACCAGCCCTAAGCCAAGGATCCATTTATTATCTGGCCTTCATATAACTTCTTTCTTTTTTTTTTCTCATTAAACTTTTGTTTTAATGGGTCTCAAAATTCTGTGACAGATTTTTGGTCAAGTTTTTTCCATTAAAAAGTACTGATTTTAAAAACTAATAACTTAAACTGCCACACACGCACAGAAAAAAAACAAATGGTCCACAAAACATTCTCCCTTCCTTCTGAAGGTTTTATGATGTTATCATTTAACCAATCTTTTACTATTAAACTTAAATGTCCAATTGACACAAACAGTTCTGAGACAGTTCTTCCACCACTGATTAAGACTGGGGTGGCAGGTATTGGGGATAATATTCATTTAGCCTTCTGAGCTTTCTGGGCAGACTTGGTGACTTTGCCAGCTCCAGCTGCCTTCTTGTCCACTGCTTTGATGACACCCGCAGCAACCATCTGTCTCATATCATGAACAGCAAAACGGCCCAGAGGAGGATAGCCAGAGAAGTTCTCAACACACATAGGTTTGCCAGGAACCATTTCAACAATGGCAGCATCCCCAGATTTCAAGAACTTGGGACCATCTTCCAGCTTTTTTCCAGAATGACGATCTATCTTCTCCTTCAGCTCAGCAAACTTGTAAGCAATGTGAGCCATGTAACAATCCAGCACAGGTGCATATCCAGCACTGATTTGGCCTGGATGGTTCAGGCTAATCACCTGAGCTGTGAAGCCAGCTGCTTCCATTGGTGGGTCATTTTTGCTGTCACCAGCCACGTTGCCACGACGAACATCTTAGACAGATACGTTTTTGACATTGAAGCCCACATTGTCCCCAGGAAGAGCCTCACTCAAAGCTTCATGGTGCATTTCAACAGACTTTACTTCAGTTGTAACATTGGAGCAAAGGTGACCACCAGGCCAGGCTTAAGAACACCAGTCTCAACTCAACCCACTGGGACAGTACTAATACCACCAATTTTGTAGACATCCTGGAGAGGCAGATGCAAGGGCTTATCAGTTGGAGGGGTTGGTGGCAGAATTCAATCCAGAGCTTCAAGCAGTGTGGTTCCACTGGTATTCCCATCTTTACGGATGACTTTCCATCCCTTGAACCAAGGCATGTTAGCACTTGGCTCCAGCATGTTGTCACCATTCCAACCAGAAATTGGCACAAATGCTACTCTGTCGGAGTTGTAGCCAATTTTCTTAACGAAGGTGCTGACTTCCTAACGATTTCCTCGTATCTTTTCTGGCTGTAGGGTGGTTCAGTGGAATCCATTTTAACACCAGCAATTAGTTGTTTTACACCCAGTGTGTAAGCCAGAAGGGCATGCTCACGGGTCTTCCCATTCTTGGAGATACCTGCTTCAAATTCACCAACACCAGCAGCAACAACCAGGACAGCACAGTCAGCCTGAGATGTGCCTGTAATCATGTTTTTGATAAAGTCTCTGTGTCCTGGGGCATCAATGATGGTCACATAATACTTGCTGGTCTCAAAGTTCCACAAGGAGATATCAGTGGTAATACCACATTCACGTTCAGCTTTCAGTTTATCCAAGACCCGGGCATACTTGAAGGAGCCTTTCCCATCTCAGCAGCCTCCTTCTCAAATTTTTCGATAGTTCTTTTGTCGATCCCACCACATTTGTAGATCAGATAGCCAGTAGTGGTAGACTTGCCCGAATCTATGTGTCCAATAACAATGATGTTGATGTGAGTCTTTTCCTTTCCCATTTTGGTTTAGGTTTAGCGGTGGTTTCCACGACACTTGTGTTCTGGCGGCAAACCCATTGCGAAAAAGCCATATAACTTCTTTCTAACAATGGGGCCATGATGACATTTTGAATCACCAGATATCAGTATTAACTTGAACAATGTGTCTGATCATCCTCAAAATGTTTGGGTGTTCACCTTTCCCCAGTGTTCAGTTCCCCCAAGTAAGGCTCATGCGTCCCTTTTAGGAAGGACTGGAGAAATCAGTACAGTATGTATTTCCATAATATTCCAGGGTTCTTCCTCCTAAGGGGTCAGCTTCTCCCTCAGACAGTTTCTGGGTCAGAAACCAGGTCCACAGCTGGAAACTAGGCAAAGGATTGTGCCCTTTTATTAGGGAAGCTGCTCTCAGCTTCCTGACCATCCATCTTTGTTGCTTGATTGTATATACTGAAAAATACATGGCTGTCCGTCCATCTATCTTGCACTAGGGACACTGTATTCAATTAACCATTTCCATACCTCTCTGATGGTCAGGGCCCCTGACTGCTACTCCGACCTTGATGCTTATTGTCATGACTGTATCTACCTGGCTTCTGATAGTTAAGTGCCACTATCTGGCTTTGATTATTTCAGAATCCCATTGTCCTTATTGCCACTAATGACCTCAGTTCTATGACAGCCTCACCTACCATCAGCCTTGGCCTACAGAGAGCAACTTGTTAATGTTGATACGCCTCTCACCAGCTCATTCTGTATTGCTTTGGTAAATGGAGTATCCTTCAGGCCCACTTATGGAACATAGTTTTCTATCCTTACATAAATACATCTAGGATGCCCACATCTCTATAGCCTTTAATACCTTCTCCCACTGTCCATAATGCAGCTCTGCCATTTCTACTTCACTTTGTGTGGCCCATCAGTTTCTCCAGGTTTCTAGGAGTCATCCTACCAACATGTTTATCCTGTGTCTCAGGGTCCTTGAGAAGCTGTTAAATCCTGTATCCTAGAAGAACAGTTCCTAATTGTTGACCCACCCATATTCTACATAGTTCCTCAATCTTCGATCCATAATCTAGATCACTCAGAACCTAATCCAATACGTACTCCACTGATACATGTAACCAATACCTGTTAGCTAAGTCCTATGGCTCTCTTGGGGCATACTATCTTTCTCCTTTTAGCCAGCCATAATTCCTCTCCTGAATTGTGTTGTGAGTGGCCCTGGTCGTTGCCCTAGTAGCTATAGGTGAGGTAGGTCAGATTTCTAGAGGGGCAGATGTTTTCTTGATGTGGAGAAGCCTCTACATTGTCTCCAACTAAGATGAAAGCCCCATCTCTTAACAAAGAAGAAGGTGGTCTTCTGCAAAAACAGAAGGCTCAGGGAGTGTCAGGTTTCAAGATCTCAGAGTGCATCAACCCAGATGTCTCTATGCTAAAAATGTAGCATGACCTTAGATGAGGTCTTCAACTGAAGGAAATTTCTAGAAGGTACTGGAAGCTATAAGCTGGCAGCGAAGAGCACTCTCAGCATCTGGGAAAATAAGTCTTTCAGTCTTAAAGCAGGGTCTTAGTGACAGCAGCAGAGCATTTTTTACTTCTGCATTTTTATCAAACTCTCAAGGTGATTCCTTTTTTTTTTCTCCAGGTGATTCCTATGTGCACTAAAGTATGAGAATAACTGTTCCCCTGGGATACCTGTGTGGCTCAGCAGTTGAACGTCTGCCTTCGGCTCAGGGCATGATCTGGAGATCCAGGATTGAGTCCCACATCGGGCTCCCTGAGAGGAGCCTACTTCTCCCTCTGCCTATGCCTCCTTCTCCCTCTGCCTATATCTCTGCCTCTCTCTCTGCGTCTCTCATGTATAAATAAATAAAACCTTTGAAAAAAAAAAAGAGAATAACTGCCCCCAGGAGATCAAATATGCATTTGCCTCCACTATTCTTAAAACATTTCCATAAAAGTTGGGATCTCTGGAAAGGATTGAGGACAAGATGGGCTTTGAAAATAAAGAGACTTTCAATTCCCAATAATACTCAAGTGGTTGGTGAATATCAAAAGTATTAACAATTTTAAAAACTTTCTAATATTGTTGCTTCAATTCTGTACAGAAGTAGAATTTCTTCATTAAGCAAATATAGAAGGAAATTTTCCCCAAAAGATACCATATTCTATAATTCATCACGAAATCTAGACATTACCTGGAAATGCCATTTTCATAACATATATGGTAGTCTTTAGAGAAAGTCTCTACTGCCTGCATTTCAATCTCATGGATTTTCCTATGTAGTCACACAGTTATTCTCTAATTTTCCCACTAGTGGACACTGTTGAGCTTCCAAACTTAAAGCAATTTCTGATGGGATGGTGAAGAAGCAAAAGAGGAGACATGAATGGAGAAATAAAATCAAAATTAATACAGCAACAACCTTTCTACAGTCCTGTTTATTCACCATGTAACAGGCTAATAAATGTTTCTGTCAATCATATTTAGAATAACAAACAAAGTCAGAACCAACTAAACTTCCATTGCTCGCAAAGAATATTTTTACAGCAGGGAAGCACTGCTTGATGGCTAATGGCATAACTAAACTACAAAACAGTATTCTATTCCTCAGGGAAATGACATGCTTTCTTTTCATGAAAAATTATTTCTCATTTTTCTAGTTTCTTTTTCTTCACAACACTTTGAGAATGTTGTCAACCTTTTCATCAATATTCAAACCAAATGCTGCAAAGTAGAAGATAACATGCTATCATTAAAGGTAGGTTTGTGAACAGAATTTGGGGGAAAAGATGATGAATGAATTTTAAGTAATTTATAATTTATTTTATTTTAATGAATGGGGAATTCTCAGCTTAGCATATAGATTATAAGAACTTCTGTAATGAGAAACCAATATCGTTTCACTCTATGAGCTATTGTGATGTTGCACTAGCAGTCACTAAATTATGTTAGAGGTAGCGTTTTTTTTTTTTAAAGATCTGTTTATTTGAGAGAAAGAGAGAGAGAGAGGAAGAGAGGGAAAGAGGAAGCAGAGGGAAAGGTCAGAGGGAGAGAGAGCCTTAGACTCAGCACTGAGTGCAGGGCCTGACTCAGGGCTCCACTCAGGGCTTGATCTCACCACCCTGAGATCACAACCTTGAGATCACAACCTGAGCTGAAATTAAGAGTCGCTTAACCAACTGCACCACCCAGGAGACCCTGGAGGTAACATTTTTTATAGGAAGATTATAAGCTCTACAAAAGTTAGGAATAAATTCCACTCCTGCTGCTTACTTGCTGCCTGGCATTGGGCAAGTTGCTAAACCTCTCTGATCCTCCATTTCCTCATTATAAGAGTGGGGATAAATAACACCTTCTTCGTAAATTTACTGTGAGAATTAAGTGAGAAAGTGTAGGGCCAGCAAAGTACCTGGAATAAAGGAGATTGTCAGTAAATTGTAGTTTTATTTCCATCTCCTAAAATAAGCCAAAATCAGAGAGCTCTTCTTTTAAGATGAGGCCAAAGCCCTGGGCTTTTGAATGAGCATAGGCACCAGCAATCAATGGTTGATTAATGCCTCTCTCTCTCTTTCTAGTACATAAGTTCCATGAAGAAGGCTCTGAATGTGTTTTTGCTCACCATTAGATCCCCAAAGTAACTGGTACATATTAGGGGCTCATTCCATATTGGTTGAATGAATGAATACACTACTGAGATCCAAAAAATATGAGTAATTCCTGTGACAGGGAAATTGTACTGTTATCACAGTTAAAAGGTGATAATAATAACGTAGTTCAAGATGTCATGGCAATTCTGAGCCACACATAAGAATTTGTTGGCTAGAGGGGCACCTGGGTGGTGTAGTCGGTTAAATGTCTGACTCAGTTTTGGCTCAGATCATGATCTCAGGGTCTTAAGGTTGAGCCCTGTGTTGGACTCTTATCAGCACGGAGTCAACTTGGGATTGTCTCTCTCTCTCTCTCTGCCTCTTCCCATTTGGCTCTCTCTCTCTCTCGCTCGCTCTTTCTCACCCTCTCAAATAAATAAATCTTTCAAAAAAAATTGGGGCAACCCCGGTGGCGCAGCGGTTTAGCGCCGCCTGCAGCCTAGGGCTGATCCTGAAGACCCTGAATCGAGTCCCATGTCAGGCTCCCTGCATGGAGCCTACTTCTCCCTCTGCCTGTGTCTCTGCCTCTCTCTCTCTCTCTCTCTCTCTCTCTCTCTCTCTGTGTGTGTGTGTCTATAAATAAATAAATAAATAAATAAATAAACTTTTAAAAAATCTTTCAAAAAATGAACTTGTTGGCTATAATCATATTAAGTACTCAGGGTCACCAACTCAACTAGGTTCTAATATGAGAGTCAAGGGCCAAGGGATACCTTCATGTCATTCCTGAACACTACCTGCAAACCATCCTGAAGAGGGTTGTTGCCCCACCAACTTAATAGTGCCATACTTGAGAAATGTAAGCTTGTTCAACATGTTAGTATCAGGTTCTTGATCAGGCTCTTGGGGTCTATCCTCCCAAAAACATTAGTGAATGTACCAAAGTGTTATTGGTGTCAAGAGTGTAGTTCTGTCAAAGAATAGTGAGTCACAATGACTTTTGTGTATTTTCCCCTGCTCACCTTACATATCAGTTTCACTTCAGCTGTTTCAAATTGTAATCAAACTACTTCCAGTGCTGGGGATGGGATCTGTCTGGTCTTTCTACACTCTGAATCCATATACCTAGTCCTTTGGGTATAACTGTAGAGCTCTTGGTTTATCAAGCTCCTTTCCATTGGTATATGTTTTGCTAGTGTTCTCTTCTCTGCTTTTGACTTCTTATATGTACTGAAAGCTAAATCATGGAAACTAAACCACAAGAATGAGAAGTACCATGTAGTTCAAAGAAAACTGGACTAACAAAAATCTGGTTGAAATTCTTAGCCACTCCATTTCCTAGAAATGTTACTGTAGGCCTCTGTTTTCTTGTTGAATAAGATCAGTGATGCCCAGTCTATTACTTTATAAGGCCATGAAACATAAAGGTTGAGAGTAAGCTTTATCCAGGGGCTTCAGAAAATAAGCCCCCACCCAAGCCCAGAGATGGTTCACTGACATTGCTGCTATCTCCAGACTGCACCAAGGAGAGTATCAAGTCATCTCTATGTTTTTCCTGAAAACATTTGTGATCAAGTACTTTTTGCCATAAAATCTCTTGATAGACACAGAAATTTCTACAAAAGCCTCCATCAGATCTTTCAGGACTCCTAGAGACCTAGTATATCATATGTGTTCCCATGAAATATGAAACTTGGACCAAGGAGTCACCTGGAAAGACTAAAAGTTCTTTTCATCAGAGCCAATGCATTCATCAGGGACTTGTCCAAATTCTGGAATTATGGTGCCTGAAGAAGCAGACACATTGAAACCAGGACTTGTTATCTATAGGATTTCTGCCCCTGTTTGGGACAGTAGTCCCCCAAATAATCCTAGATCACAAGAGTTTCAATTATTTCATTTAACATTGATAAAATTTTTATTCGCTCCCAAGAACTCTTCTAGCTACTTTAGAGAGCTGGATCCTATGAAAAGGGCCTGCCTGACAGTAACTGTGGCCTTAGGTAGATGAACACAGTCACTGCCAAACTGTAGCCCAGTTAGGAGGAAACCAGAAAAACAAATACCCTAAATTCTCTCTCATCTCCTTTTCTGATTTCCTGATGGTACTTTCATTGACCAAACCCAACCAACAGGCTATGGAGCCCATTGATGTAGCCCATAGTAGTCAGTCTTCCAGGATAAAATGCAGGGCAGATAATGGTGTAGAGTAGATCTAGAGGAAAAATGGAGAATGTGAGCCACAATTTGATATGCATCATATATCTTTCATATTCACTAACTTAATCTTCCCTACAACCCAGGGGAGTAAGAATTACTGTCACTATGCTACAAATAAGGAAACTAAATCTCACAGAGATTAAGGATTAAGTGATTTGCCCAAGGTCACACAGCTGGCAAATAACAAAGTCAATAGTAATTCTCATATCTTTCCATTCAAGACCATGCTCTTAACTACCATGTAATAATACCTTCTTCTATGTTACAAACAAGAACAATAATATCAGAAAGTAAGACTATACAAAAGACATGCTAAATGAGTTTACTTTTCATAACTACTAGCAGGTTGATCTTTACCAAAGAATCCTGAAATTTTCACTAAAGTCCCACAGCCACCCACAATTTGCTTGATATTTTTTTTATTTAAGATTAAAAAAAAAGAGATAAAAAGCATATATCCAAATGATATCAGTGAAAATGGCTGAGTAGCTTTTTCAAGGGCCCACCCCCCTCTAAAGAAACATTTAATAAACAAAAATTGTCAGAATTAACTTTGCAAAAATTCTGTTAAATAGTCAAAGGTTTACAGCAACTAAGTGAATGTTGAATCAAGAAAAATGCAAGTTTAAAAGATTAGGAAAGCTTTGTGCCATTTTTACTTGTCCTTTTCTCCACTTCCCTCCCTGGCTCAGCATCAGTCTTGAAGACAGCAGCCCACAGTCATAGTGTGAGTCCTGGTTCTTGGTTCCAGAGGGAGCGAAGCAGACCTTACTCTGTCTGAATTGTGTTTGTTCTAATCTGTTTGGGGCCGCCTAAAGTTCTGATACAAAGTACTTATGGTTATTGTGCCTAACTTGGAATTCACTCAGGGCTGAAAAACAATAGGAAATCTCCTTGAAAACAGATGAACAGCCTGCAACAGCCTAAGGCAAAAAATTTAGTCTGGAAAAATAATAGGGCACAAAAGCCTGGGAGGAGAAGCTAAGGATAGAGTTTCTTTGGGCAATTAGAGTGTCCAAAAGTGCTAGTATATACTGGGGAATTTAGCAAGACATATGCATACTCAGGGCGGAATGCATGCTCAGAAAATACCTGAAAAGACTTTAAGGTTTCCTCTGTAAGCTTAGTGCAAAGAAGTGAAGGCTAAGGCAGAGTTATCAACAGCCTGGCTAAGTGCTAAAGGAGTGGCCAGCACAGAGCAAATCTGCAGACTGCTAAAGTTTTTATCTTTTTTTCTTTTTTCTTTTGTTTCTTTTCCTTTCCCTTCTTTTCTCCTTTCCTTTTTTCCTGCCCTCCTTTCTTCCTGTCCTCTCTCTCTCTTCTCTTAGCATTCAAGTAAATCTCTACCAAAACACTAGTTAAGGGGCACCTGTGTGGCTCAGTGGTTGAGTGTCTGCCTTTGGCTCAGGTCATGATCCCGGGGGCCTGGGATCAAGTTCCCCAACAGGCTCCTAACAGGGAACCTGCTTCTCCCTCTGCTTATGTCTCTGCCTCTCTCTCTATGTCTCTCATGAATAAATAAATGAAATCTTAAAAAAAACAAAAGCAGTTTGGAAAACTCACTAAACAAATAGTTACAGCACACAGCAAGCACCAAATAAGCTTGGGGATGGGAGAAGCCTATTTCTAGGATCATGCATTATAATGTGAAAAAAATTTCCAACTTTATTTTTTTAAGATTTTATTTTTAAGTAATTTCTACACCCAACATGGGGCTCAAACTCAGAACCCCAACATCAAGAGTCGCATGCTCCACCATTTGAGCCATCCAGATGTCCCTGCCCCCCCAAAAGTCCAATTTTCAACAAAAGGTATCAATTATGCAAAGAAACAAAATATGGTCCAATCAGAAAACAAATTCACAGACTGACACAAAGGAAGCACAGACATTGAGCTCAGTAAACAAAGACTTTAAATCAACTCTATTAAATATGCTCAAAGAGATAAAAGAAATCATAGATGAAGAACTAAAAGGAGTCAAGATAATGATGTATGAACAAATAGAGAATATCAGCAAAAAGATAGAAATCATATTCTGGAGCTGAAGAGTACAATAACTAAAATCCAAAACTCACTACAGGGTACCATAGAAGATTTGAGAAGGCAATTCAAATTACCTAGTGTGAGGCACGGAAAGAAAAAGAGGAAAAATTAACAGAACCTAAGACACTTGTTGGAGGCCATCATGTACCCCAACATACACAAAATGGAGCCCCAGAAAGAGAGGAGGGGGAGAGAATGGAGTAGAAAGAATATTTGAAGAAATAGTGATTGAAACTTCCTAAATTTGATAAAATACACAAACCTACACATTCCAGAAGCTCAATGAACTCTATGAATTATGAGATGCACATCAAATATATTCTAATTAAATTGTCAAATCCCTGAGACAGAGAGATAGTCTTAAAAGAAGCAAGAGAGAAATGACTCATCATATACAAGCGATCCTCAGCAAGATTATAAATGAGTTTCTCATCAAAAACGATGGAGGTCTGAAGGGAGCAGAATGACATTTTAAAGTGTTTTTGATGGTTAATTTTATATCTCAACTTGACTGGGCTAAGAGGTGCCCACATAGCTAGTAAAACATTATTTCTGGGTGTGTCTATGAGGGTGTTCCTGGGAGACATTAGCATTTGAATTGGTGAACTGAGTAAAGCAGCAGGCCTTTGATAATGTGTGTGGGCATCCTCCAATCCTTTGAGGGCCTGAATAGAATAGAAAAGCAGAAGAGTGTTCTAGCTCTCTCTGCTTAAACTGAGACATCCATCTTTTGTCCTTGGACTGGCATTCCTGGTTTCTGGGCTATGAAACTCAGACTGAGACATATACCATGAGCCCTCTGATTCTCAGGTCTTTGGAGTCAAACTAAATTACACCACCAGCTTTCCTGGCTCTCCAGCTTGCAGATGGCAGATCACGGAACTTTTCAACTATGTGGATCAATCCTTATAATAAATCTATATCTATCTATATCTCCTACTGGTTCTGTTTTTCTGGAGAACACCGACTGAAAGAAAATATATACAGCAAAATTATCGTTCCAAATTTAAGGGAAAATTAAGACATTTCTAGATAAAAATTACTTGAGTGTTTATTGCCCATAGACTTCCCCTACAATAAATACTAAAAGGACTCTGTCAAGTTGAAATGAAAAGATACTAGACAGCAACTCAAAACTTACTAAGAGATGAAGAACTCTAGTAAAGGTAAAAACATAGGTAAATGTGAGAAATAGTATTACTGTATTTTTGTTTTACAGTTCTGCTTTTTATCTCCTATAAGATTTAAAAGACAAATACACATGAAATATTAAATATAAATTTATGTGGATGGGGACAGAATATATGAAGCTATACTGTGTGGCAATAACATAAGAGGACAAAGCTGTGTGGGAGCAGATTTCTGTATGCTATTGAAACTAAGATGCTGTAAATCAAAACTAGATTTTTCTAAATTTAGGATGTTGATCATAACATAACATCGGTGGTAACCACTAAGAAAATATCTTTAAAATATACACAGAAAGAAACGAGAAAAGAATCAAAATACCACCCAAAACACAAACACAAAAGACGGAAGTAATGGGGTAAATGAGGAACAAAAAGCACAAAGAAGTCTTCTGGTTTCTGGTAGAGCATGTAAAAAGAAGTCACCACTCCATCCTACTAACAAGTAGAAAACTGAACAAACTGAAAAACCAACGACTCATTTGGTCTATAAATGAAATGAGGTCACAGGGCAAACTACTGTCCCTGGAACTAAAAAGAAAGACAGATGAAGACAGAGAATCAAAACTTAGTGGAGCTGAAGCCTCTGAGGAAAGTAGTTCCATAGTAGGTAAACTTGAACTGTAATTCACGAATTGCTGGAGTGCAGACAAATCTGAAAGATAAAAACCCCATGGGGACCGAATCATCAGGGACCCCCCACACTTTTGTGAGTTTTACCTCCTAGAGCTCTACCAGATCCTCAAAGTGAGTATCAGAGAAAAAAAATCCTCATGCTTCCAGTAGAAAAAGAGGAAAAGGAACCATTTTGAAATGCACCAGAGCATTCTATTCTTCACAAGGTCTGCTCTCAGGAGAAACTACTTAACCAGAGCCTAACAGACTTAGGGGAAGGGAAATACCCAACTCTAGCTATCTTGTCCCACTAAAGAGGGGAGAGTACTAAGAAGCACATCTGAAGTTCACCATCTTGAATCATGGGCTCACTAAAAGACTGAGGCCTCTCTCTCTCTCTCTCTCTCTCTCATAAATAAATAAAATCTTTTAAAAAAAGAAGACTGAGGCCTAATCATAGGACTATAAAAACACTTCCCCTTGCTCCACACCTTGACACAACATTAACAAAGGCCTATCTAGATCAGTATATTTTACCCAATACCTCATGCCCAGCTATCATGAAAAAATATAATACATACAAAGTAGTAAAAAAACAAGGTTTGAAGAGACAGAGCAAGCATCAGAACCAGACTCAGATATAGGAGGGATGTTGGAATCGTCAGCCTGGGAATTTAAAAGAACTATGATTAATATGCTAAGGGCTCTAATGGATACAGTAGATAGCATGAAGAACAGATGGGCTAGGGAAGCATAGAGACAGAAATTCCAAGGGAACCGAAAAGAAATACTAGAGATCAAAAAATTATAAGAAGTGAACAATGTCTTTGATGAGCTTATCAGTAGACTGGACACAGCTGAGGAAAGAATCTCTGAGCTTCAGGATATCTCGATAGATACCTCCAAACCTGAAAAGCAAACAGAAAAGATACTGTGAAGCACAGACTAGAATATCCCAGAACTGTGGGACAACTACAAAAGGTGTAACATCTGAATATGGGATCATCAGAAGGAGAAAAAAGAGAGCAAGAAACAAAAGAAATATTTTAAACAATAATCACTGGGAATTTCCCGAATTTAATGCCAGACACCAAACCACAGAACCAGGAAGCTCAGAGATTACCAAGCAGGATAAAGTAAAACAAAAGCAAAAACAAAAATACTACACCTAGACATATCATTTTGAAACTATAGAAAATTAAAAAGAAAGAAAAAAATCCCGAAGGAAGGCAGAGGAAAAATAACTTATATTACTTACCTATAGAGAACAAAAGTAAGAATCACTTATCCTCAGAAACCATGCAAACAAGAAGAGAAGTAGTGAAATTTTTAAAATGTTAAGAGAAACTGAAGAAATACCTTGATAATAATACACTTATACTTGGTGACTTCAATCTAGCTCTTTCTACCCTGGATAGGTCTTCTAAGCACAACATCTCCAAAGAAACGAAAGCTTTAAATGATACACTGGACCAGATGGATTTCACAGATATCTACAGAACTTTACATCCAAGCTCAACTGAATACACATTCTTCTCAAGTGCACATGGAACTTTCTCCAGAATAGACCACATACTGGGTCACAAATCGGGTCTGAACCGATACCAAAAGATCGGGATAGTCCCCTGTATATTCTCAGACCATAATGCCTTGAAATTAGAACTTAATCACGACAAGAAGTATGGAAGGACCACAAACACGTGGAGGTTAAGGACCATCCTGCTAAAAGATGAAAAGGTCAACCAGGAAATTAAGGAAGAATTAAAAAGATTCATGGAAACTAATGAGAATGAAGATACAACCGTTCAAAATCTTTGGGATGCAGCAAAAGCAGTCCTGAGGGGGAAATACATCGCAATACAAGCATCCATTCAAAAACTGGAAAGATCTCAAATTCAAAAGCTCACCTTACACATAAAGGAACTAGAGAAAAAGCAACAAATAGACCCCACCCCCAGCAGAAGAAGACAGTTAATTAAAATTCGAGCAGAACTCAATGATATTGAGACCAAAAGAACTGTGGAACAGATCAACAGAACCAGGAGTTGGTTCTTTGAAAGAATTAATAAGATAGATAAACCATTAGCCAACCTTATTAAAAAGAAGAGAGAGAAGACTCAAATTAATAAAATCATGAATGAGAAAGGAGAGATCACTACCAACACCAAGGAAATACAAACGATTTTAAAAACATATTATGAACAGCTGTACGCCAATAAATTAGGAAATCTAGAAGAAATGGACGCATTCCTGGAAAGCCACAAACTACCAAAACTGGAGCAGGAAGAAATAGAAAACCTGAACAGGCCAATAACCAGGGAGGAAATTGAAGCAGTCATCAAAAACCTCCCAAGACACAAGAGTCCAGGGCCAGATGGCTTCCCGGGGGAATTCTATCAAACGTTTAAAGAAGAAATCATACCTATTCTACTAAAGCTGTTTGGAAAGATAGAAAGAGATGGAGTACTTCCAAATTCGTTCTACGAGGCCAGCATCACCTTAATTCCGAAACCAGACAAAGACCCCACCAAAAAGGAGAATTACAGACCAATATCCCTGATGAACATGGATGCAAAAATTCTCAACAAGATACTAGCCAATAGGATCCAACAACACATTAAGAAAATTATTCACCATGACCAAGTAGGATTTATCCCTGGGACACAAGGCTGGTTCAACACTCGTAAAACCATCAATGTGATTCACATATCAGCAAGAGAAAAACCAAGAACCATATGATCCTCTCATTAGATGCAGAGAAAGCATTTGACAAAATACAGCATCCATTCCTGATCAAAACCCTTCAGAGTGTTGGGATAGAGGGAACTTTCCTCGACATCTTAAAAGCCATCTACGAAAAGCCCACAGCAAATATCATTCTCAATGGGGAAGCACTGGGAGCCTTTCCCCTAAGATCAGGAACAAGACAGGGATGTCCACTCTCACCACTGCTGTTCAACATAGTTCTGGAAGTCCTTGCCTCAGCAATCAGACAACAAAAAGACATTAAAGGCATTCAAATTGGCAAAGAAGAAGTCAAACTCTCCCTCTTCACCGATGACATGATACTCTACATAGAAAACCCAAAAGCCTCCACCCCAAGATTGCTCGAACTCATACAGCAATTTGGTAGCGTGGCAGGATACAAAATCAATGCCCAGAAATCAATGGCATTTCTATACACTAACAATGAGACTGAAGAAAGAGAAATTAAGGAGTCAATCCCATTTACAATTGCACCCAAAAGCATAAGATACCTAGGAATAAACCTACCCAAAGAGGTAAAAGATCTATACCCTAAAAACTATAGAACACTTCTGAAAGAAATTGAGGAAGACACAAAGAGATGGAAAAATATTCCATGCTCATGGATTGGCAGAATTAATATTGTAAAAATGTCAATGTTACCCAGGGCAATTTACACGTTTAATGCAATCCCTATCAAAATACCATGGACTTTCTTCAGAGAGTTAGAACAAATTATTTTAAGATTTGTGTGGAATCAGAAAAGACCCCGTATAGCCAGGGGAATTTTAAAAAAGAAAACCATATCTGGGGGCATCACAATGCCAGATTTCAGGTTGTACTACAAAGCTGTGGTCATCAAGACAGTGTGGTACTGGCACAAAAACAGACACATAGATCAATGGAACAGAATAGAGAACCCAGAAATGGATCCTGAAATGTATGGTCATCTAATATTCGATAAAGGAGGAAAGACTATCCATTGGAAGAAAGACAGTCTCTTCAATAAATGGTGCTGGGAAAATTGGACATCCACATGCAGAAGAATGAAACTGGACCACTCTCTTTCACCATACACAAAGATAAACTCAAAATGGATGAGAGATCTAAATGTGAGACAAGAGTCCATCAAAATCCTAGAGGAGAACACAGGCAACACCCTTTTTGAACTTGGCCACAGTAATTTCTTGCAAGATACATCCACAAAGGCAAAAGAAACAAAAGCAAAAATGAACTATTGGGACTTCATCAAGATAAGAAGCTTTTGCACAGCAAAGGATACAGTCAACAAAACTAAAAGACAACCTACAGAATGGGAGAAGATATTTGCAAATGACGTATCAGATAAAGGGCTAGTTTCCAAAATCTATAAAGAACTTATTAAACTCAACACCAAAGAAACAAACAATCCAATCATGAAATGGGCAAAAGACATGAAGAGAAATCTCACAGAGGAAGACATGGACATGGCCAACAAGCACATGAGAAAATGCTCTGCATCACTTGCCATCAGGGAAATACAAATCAAAACCACAATGAGATACCACCTCACACCAGTGAGAATGGGGAAAATTAACAAGGCAGGAAACAACAAATGTTGGAAAGGATGCGGAGAAAAGGGAACCCTCTTACACTGTTGGTGGGAATGTGAACTGGTGCAGCCACTCTGGAAAACTGTGTGGAGGTTCCTCAAAGAGTTAAAAATACACCTGCCCTATGACCCAGCAATTGCACTGTTGGGGATTTACCCCAAAGATTCAGATGCAATGAAACGTCGGGACACCTGCACCCCGATGTTTCTATCAGCAATGGCCACAATAGCCAAACTGTGGAAGGAGCCTCGGTGTCCATCGAAAGATGAATGGATAAAGAAGATGTGGTTTATGTATACAATGGAATATTACTCAGCAATTAGAA